>NC_139763.1:104064836-104679143 GCF_965231275.1 Zosterops lateralis | reverse complement strand
AGCAATTGGCAGAATTGAAAATCTACTTGCAGAAGTAGATCTGCAAGAAAGACTTATTACAGAACTGGTTGTTCCTGTGCTATTATTCAATCTAATCTATTGTTTCTTTTACATATCACTGAATGTTTTCTGGAAATCATGGGTTCTCATCCAATATCTTGTTTAAAGCTCACATTGGGGGAACCAGCTTCTCTGCAAAATCACACTGGTTGAAAGCTGAATGCTACAAGAGAAGGACCCTTATAATAAGCCAAACACTACAAAGTTAAAACCTTCACCACATTATACATGAGATTTTTATTTTACTGTAAAATTTGAGCAGTTAGAGACTTGGAAAATATCACTTAGACAAATTTTTTTAACACAGGGGAATTGTTCTAAAAAAGAAAATGAAAAGAGCTCTCACTAAAAAAATTAAACTCCAGGAAAAAGATTGATCAGAGGAAAGGGGAAGCACAAATGAGGGAAGAGAAATGGAACAGCAAAGTGAAACAATGTCAGAGGTGGCATCGTTTCTGTCAGTGCTCTTCCATCTTCCTTGTTCACTTCTCAGTGGGTCTCTCCAGCTGTCATTCCTGCATGAGAAGCTATAACAGAAATAACCAAATTTAGTACATCTGGAGCAAACTAGTGTCATACAGAAATAGTTTATCCTGGAAGAATTAGCAGATGTACTTTTAATGGTGAAATGTGGGCACTCAGGGAGATTTCCTAGCCATAGCAAAAAGGACTGGAATGTCAGCCACTCACCACAATTCAAAGCCATCAGGAAGCAGCCAGCTAACTCTGAGGAGACAGCTCTGGTCTATTGACACTCCATTTCTGGAGAAGTGGACACCTCTATCTCCATCTGATTTGCACCAGTGAATATTAGTGAATGCAGCAAAGATAATATCCAAAAAATCTGGTTTTGGAGGCTCCATGATCATTCCATCCTCTGCCTCTCCTGTCCTATCACCTGGTGTGCAGATGTGCCAGATCCTGTGCTTCTCTGCAGGTCTCTGGGGACACAGCTGAGGGATGTCCCCCAGCCCCAAGCACATGAGATGCTCCTCACAGGAGTAACACCTCTGGCCTTGGAGCTGGCAGGAGGTTTGAGCCCATCCTGAGCATCAGTCCTCAAAACCAAATCCTGCATCTGCCCTTCTGCAGGTTTGGCCATGGAGAGGTCAAATCTGTTTCAGGCTGTTGCTTCAAACACTCTTTTAATGGGCAGCTTGTGACAGCAAGGACATGTGTCTGCAGACAATCTCAGGCTGCACAGCTTTGCTGAATGGATGCCATCCTGAGTCAATACCTCCACTGTTTATCTTGAGAAGATGAAAATCAGATGAAACTCCTGAGGTTTTTGGCAGGTGGAACAATTTTCCCCACATGGAACAGGCACGGTGAGTTTGAATCTGTATTCCTGAAATACAATAAAGGTACTCAATTAATTTGGAGCAGTCACTATCAATTTCAAAACTTCCATTGAGATACCATAAATAATGCTTTGCAAGCTTATTAATTTAATAGCTCTGATATTCATTCCGTTTCATCATGTGTTTGCCAGGCTTTTATTCATTTTGATTTGTTTTTTCCTCCTCAAATGTTATTTTAAATAGCTCTCATGAAATAGCTGCATAATAAGTGTACCCTTTTGTTCTTCTTCAAGGAAGCTCAGCAAAAGCATAACAAATAATAAAGCTGATAAAAGGATACATGAAATGCATACCAAAATCCAGGTTTTTTCTGATGCAAGCGCCTTTTAACTTCAAGCTAAGACATCCCTCATCCTGAGAAGCTGTTGGGCAATGGATTGAAGCCAGAGCCAAGTAGTGGAATTCTGGTTTTATCTTCCTCATTTTACTCTCCTGACTGTAAGTGTGCAAGATAGTAATGTGTTATTTGGCCATCCAGCTCTGAGAGGTGAGAGGGCCCTTTCATGACTTTCAACTTTGCTGGGTGAGCGAGAATTAAAATGAGTTTTTACCAAGAAAACAGAACACATAATGATCATGGCAGAGTCTAAAATAAATTATGACATTTATGCTCACACACTTATATTTTGGGAGTGAATGTGACTGAACAAGGCAATTATCTCTAATTAGGAGGGGCTAGGGTCATTCCATTAATTATGTCCATCACAGCTAGTTAACAATATTGATTAACAAGATAAGAAGCAGAATAAGCCATTCATCCCTGAATAGGGTTGTTATAGATTTCCTAGTGAATTCCTACAATGTATTTCAAGAGGAAAAATGCAGAATTGGAGGTGCCATAATTCCAACAAAGCCTGATTTCAAACAGGCTCTTCTGAAAAACATTCCTGAAACAATCTGCTTTTGTTAATATGGAATAATTATGGAGCTAAATAAACATACGAGAGCATTCCATAAGTGTGCCTGACACACACAGGGAAAACATTCTTTGATCCTTGAAGCAGAAAAGATTTCAGGCCCAAACTTTGCAGAGCTGAAGACAAAGACAAATTAAAATCTGATTGACTGTAAGTGATTAAGAAGAATGCAGACCTGCCACAAGAAGTCCTGGGCAAACTTGGATGTGGTTTCCTAAAAATGGCTCAGTGCAATCCCTGGTTTAATTCAAAAACTGTCCATGGAATCAAATTATGAAATATTTTGTCTGTGAGATATTATGAAAAAGAAATACAAGCATGTATGTTCACACTCACAGAAACACTTGCTCTTCCTTCATGTTTTGCAATAAAATTCTCAATCTGTGAGAAGTCCTACTATTTTCAAAATAAAAATCAGATTTTTCCTGCAATTTTTGGTTTGATTTGGTTTGATTTTTTGGGGTTTTTTGTTTATGTGTGTGTGTGCTTTGGTGGGTTTTTTTTGCTTATGTCTCCTGTGATTGATCCTCAAGTTTGGTGGCAGGCAACCAAGTGGGTATCAAACATGCCTGGTGCTTCTGAAGCACCAGTGCCAAACTGCAAATTGGAAACGCTCTCCTGGTTTCTCCACGGACAAAAGAGATCCTTGATGTGCAATTCCACTCCTCATCCCTCTCCAGCCATTCTCAGGCAGCTGAGATGAGACAGCAGCAGCGGCAGAGCATGTGCCTGATTGTTGGCATGTCAGACAGACATTATTAAAAACAGTGGGGGCAAGAAGAAAGATGAGAGGGAAGGCATTTGCTGCTTTGTTCCGATGCTGGAAAGCTGATTTGGGAAGAAAAGAGTTCCTGGATGCACTGACATAGATATAAAGACTTGATGCAATGAAGGCATCCAAACTTTCTCTGTGTATTTTAGGTAATGAAATTTTCAGATATTTTCGACTTTATATTAAAAGAATACATATCTTAAAGTATCTGATTTAGAAACCTTTGTTCCTATATCTTTATATCATAATTTATTTTCATATCTCCAGCCAAGCAACTATGCCAGAATTAACACAAAAGCAAACTTATTCTGACCCTGTATATAAAATACAAGTTCTTGATCAGGTTCAAAACCATCTTCCCACATTCACTGCCTCAAAAATAGGAATGCAAAGAGTAATACTTTTTAGACCATAAAGCAATCACTAATTGTTAACAATAATTTTTAAATTGCTCTCTAAATGAAAACATTTAAGAAGCATTTAACTACAGTGCTCACAGCAAATTTAAAGCTATGGTTGGCCAGATAATAACTACTATCCTCATTTAGCAAAGAACTAAACCCTCTCACAACACCTGCTCCAGACCAGAGATATCATAGAGCAAATACTGAGAGGGAAAAAAAAACCAAACCCTTTCTACTGGAAATACACAACTTTTTTTTCCCCCATAATGTTTGTTTTGGTAGACAGATTCTTTACAAAAGTTTAACAGTAGAAAAATGTGTTTTATGTGTAAATGTAACATACCAAATCATGCAACCAAGAAAGGGATGCAAAGCATTTTACATGGACTGTCAGAACATTGATAAAAAATTCAGAATTGACTTTTTTGAAACCTTGATACTGTGGTGTTCCAGGAAATGCTGCAAGTCAGCTTGACAGTCAGCTCCCCAGCATTCTTATTCCTCACTTATAAATGGAAATTTCTCTCCCCAAAAAAACAGTAAAATACAGACTATCATCATCATGCCAGTGAAATGGCATTTCTTTAACACCAGTACTTTTGACAATGATGCAGACAAAGTTTCTAAACTACCTGAGAAGGTTCCAGAAGAAGCTCTCCCTAGAGTAGTGCATGATAAAGACAACTGAACAAATGAAAGCATGACTAAACTGAACTATAAACCTCAGAATGTGGATATTTTGAGAATCAGATATACTGGAATGAAATGTGTTCTGCATGAAATTGGCTTTACAATTAAAACATAAAAGGCAGAAACACGGATGATTTCAAGATTACAAAAAGTTTAAAAGACACTAACACAGAACTGCTTTAGGGCTTTGATGATGTTGATATCAAAAGTCTGTAGCTGGGACTGGTTCATAGTAAAAAGCAGTTTCACCAGTGCAGAACTGTGATCAGGGAAATGACAACCTCTGTGGTGACTCCTTGTGAGCATCAGATGAGAATTGAAGATTCTGGGTGCATATGGCAGAGGGGAAACTTTGCCAGAATGCTTCGAACTTCTGGAATAATCCTAGGAGTTGATGGTAAAACTTGATTAAACTATGCTGCTGTTTATGGATCCTAATGCTTTCAACATTACAAAGCACAAAGCAAAACCTTTTTTTCTCATTAAGCACAGAAAACACAATTTCTAACCACTTTTCTTGAATGCCACAAGATATAAACTACAGTGTAACCACATTGTTCTTAAATTTGCAGTAAATCCCCCCTTCTTTGAATTTCCTGGGGCTGAATACTCCAATGTCTTCTGTGGTTAAAATCTGTAATGTGTCTTCCTTTATATTCACTATTTCTCCCCCTCTGCAGTCTTTGAAAGAATCTTTCTCTTCTAAACTGCTGCATTCTTGCAGCTACCAAGTCCTTCATGTTTCTGTCAACAGAAAGAAGCTTTGAACATAATCAGGTATAATTACATCAAGCCTTTTTGTTGTTATCACTATATTTACTAAAGAACAGCAGACTTTGTAAGAGGCTTTTTTCCAAACAGTATATTCCAATTCTATGGCACAACTATTTCTATTTCAGCTTACATTGCAGCTGCCCTGGAAAAAGTCAGGTTTGTAAAAATGAGTGGAATTTCTTCCTTGAGATCTGTTCAACAAGGACCATGAGTTGTGGCTTGCATGTACCTCAGCATCCAGAAAGCCAACATTTGTGCCTTCAGTTTGATTTGCAGATATTACAGAACCCACTAACTGCAAAGTCTGTAAGCTTTGTAGGACCTGTGCACTTAAATCAGTACATTCCTGTACCAACAGGAAAAGCACAACCCTAAGTTCCAAAGAGGAATGAGAAGCAAAACAAAAAGGGACACATGAAATAAATTCTGTGGCATGTCAGCCCCGCTACTTGTCTCATGATACTTCTTCACAGATTAAGTAATAAGCATCTGCTTATCTGCAGTTGCCAGGCTCTTTAGTTTCCAGTTATCAGGTCCTCTTGCTTCTTCTGCCTCTCCTTCATGTTCCTGCAGTGTCCCTCCTGTGCTTCTTTGCTGCTATGACATTTCTCAGACAACACAGGCAGGTCAGAAACCACCAGCTGCACTTCTGATCTGCTTCTCAGTAGAACAGCAATTCTGAGCACTTCTAACCTCCATGTAATCAGGCAGAGCTGTCATATTTATCCTGACTTGCTGACAAACTGCTTGGCCATTTAATTCCCCGTTTCATTTGATTGCAATAAAAGGCTTTGTTAGGTGAAGGAGTTGCCTGCCTTCAGCAAGTGACAGAGTTTGGCAGTCCCAATTCCCTGTTACTGCAATGTCCACCTCCTTAGCAGGGTGTCAGGTGAAAATGTGGATGCATGGAGAAAGAACTAGCACACAGGCCAGCACAGTGAGGTAACAAAGCTGCACAGCTCACCTTGCACAGATCCCAGATTTTCTCAGGAAGCCCAGCTGCACAAGGTCATCAGGGTTCCCAGCTTCTCCTGAGCTCCAGAAAAAGCAGGAGCTGCTTGCCAAGCTTTGCAGAGGCTGCCCCAGCTTTAAAGGATGTGACTGTGAGCAACCAGGTGATGGAAGCTAATTCACACTCTTAAATATGAACCTGGGGTGCTGTGCCAGGCCTGCTCCAAGGCAGCACCTGGTTTGAGGTGTCCTCTTTCCTCTACATCTACCCCAAGGGAAAAAAAGGAACTGTCATGTTCTGACAGGTGGCCATAAAGTTGGACATCCTCTATCTGGATGCAGATGTAATGATAACCAGGGATATGTTACTTAATGTACAGTGAAGTCAGGATTCACTCTTAAAATTGGAGCCTTGGGCCCACAACTGTCTTTGCCTGTGCATCTGAGGCAATTCCCATCAGCTGCAGCTCAAGTTATCACATTTGTCTAATACAGGCATCGTCTGTGAGACACAGCAACCAGGGTTAGAAGAAGATCCACATGATTTGTCCTACTAGCCCTTTCAAGCAGGCAAAAAATCTCAAATGCATCAAGAGTCTCTAAGGAGCTGAGGTTTATTTTGTCACTGTTCCTCAGCAACACGCCAGAACGTTAATGTTCCACTGTGGGGAACTGCAAGGACTTCTTTTAAAAATAGATGGGTCAGGAACAAAATTGATCCAGACAAAAAGCATAGGCTCCAAGAGCCGCCAAAGAGACAAAAAGCATAAGATCCAAGACCCTCCCGAAGGCAGAAGCTCCAAAGGCCTCAGGCTGGTGGTACAGTGTTCCCACAGACCTGGCTCCTTCTGCTTGCCCCCTCCCACGTGTGCCTCCGACAGCCATTGCTGAGGCGAAACAAAACTAAATCGGGCTCCTCACCAGAGTGCTTTGCTGCTTCCTGATTCACACAGATGGACACCTGGAAACCAGGCTGGTTCACAGGGAAGCCACCAGCCTTGTGGCCATCCCAGTGAGGCCAAACATGTCCTTAAAACCCCTTGCCAAGCACGTCCCACCAAGACTGAAGGGCCCTGAGTGACTGAAGGGCCCTGAGTGACAGAAGGACCCTGATTTGCCTTTCTGCACTTCGGGATAGATCAGACAGGGCAGCCAAATAAAGTCCAGATCCAGCTGGGGCATTTAGTCACTCAAATGCACATTTTCCCTGACCCCAAGGTGATGATACTTCTTCTACCATGGATCAAAATTACATTAGCAACTGCCAAGAGAGAAATTAGAAAGCACATATGCTTAGGAGATATATAGATAATTATGTCACATATTTTACGTGTTACACCTAGAGTCTGCCAGAGAGCCACCACATTTGTTATTAGCTTTGACTTCTTCACACCATGCAGAGCAAGAAGAGAATAGTTTAGGAACTTTCTTGTCCTAAAATGTTCTTAACCCAAATAATACCTATAGGGAAGACTTTGAAGGATGAAAATGTCAGTTTGTCCTGAGACAGAGAATGCAAACATTTTTTATGTGTTATGACTCCACATTTTTTTGAAACAAATTTGCAAAATTTCTTGTCTGCTTTGGGCAACTGCAAGGTTTGTTCCTCATTAACCACAGGGACACCTTCCAAAAGTTCTACATCCTCCTTAGCTAATTTTCAATTTTTCATAAATAGAAGTGGAAGCTTGCTGTGCCTCTCTCTGGGTTTTTTAGCATCTGGAAATACAAACATAAGTTTCTGGACTTTTTTCAGCAATATTTTTTTAAAATATAAATTTACTTCAAGAATTTAAACGTGAAAAAAATACAAAAAACTACTTGGAATTTTTGAGGAAAATATGATAAACAGTGAATTTTTATAATCTGTGTGGTTCAGTCAGAAAAGCACCAGCCATGTGAGATGCAAATCATGTCTACAGTGGTGCTATTTGCACTGTGAATCCAAATGAGCCCATTTGCAAAGGTTATCACAATGTTATTTAATTACTATTCCTGATACCACAGGCCAGCCCTATCATACACAAGTCATATAGCTTAGAATAATCATGATCTAACAACATTGATGAAGGGTACACAGGGCAGCAAGTTTAAGTCACCCAGAGCTGGTCAATAACTGATTACAGATTTAAAATTTGTGCCTGCATCGTGACACTTTGGTCAGAGCTGCACAGTCCCACAGTGGCAATGCTTTCTATTCTGCAATAATCAATTTTAAAGTAACTTTTAGTTACACAATAAGGTCTTGGATGAAGGTCTGCAAAGCTTCAGGTGGATCCAGGTAACTGTAAGCCCTGACAGAGGTGTGTAGCAATATAATTATTCTGAACATAAATGACTTCTCACTAGAACAGTGAAGTTCAAGAGACACTTGCTCAGAGAACCAGAAAAGAAAAGAAAAATAAAAGGAGAAAGATAAATTAAACAATGGGCACAGGAACAGGATTGAGGCTGTGACTAATATAGTGAATAATCCATCAAGGAATACTACACCTGAAATGGTTCTCAGGGAAAAGTTTCAAAACTTCTTTCTGTGCAGGCAGTACCATTAATACACCTAAATTATAAGTTCAAAATTCTGCTTGTCTTTTTCTGTTTTGTATCTCCTGCTATCTGCAGTGAGTCAGGTGGGGACAGTTCCTGCTGCCCTGAGTGGAATTACTCCCCATTTGATGACATTTCTTATCCACAGGCTGAATTTAAGAATGTGAGAATGGATTTTCAAATAAATCCAAAAATAAGCATGTAATTCCTCATGGGACATTACAGTGTATGATTTTTTCAAACCACTGGGTATATCCAAATCCACTTTAAGAGAGGAAAAAAAAAAAAAAAAAAAAAAAAAAAAAAAAAAAAAAAAAAAAAAGGGGCAGCAATGTTCCTATTGCTTCATTATTCCTGCAAGAAATAATGTTTCCCAGCACTGATTCCATCCCCTGTGCCAGATTTAACAGGGAAAGCAGAACACAGTAAGTTTCTTTTAGAGCTGGTTTCAAGCAGCCAAAATCAACTACATAAACAACCCAAACATGTAAAGTAGGTAAGAGAATGAAAATCACTCTTATTCTTCTTGCAGAGATAAAATCTTTCTCTATTTTTGTGAGAACAAAACTTGTTTTGTCATTTGTTTTTCATTAGTACTAAAAGAACATGAAATTTTAAATCACAAATACACGCACAGCCAATCTGGGGCTCTTAGTCTGGATGATGCCTTAACTTCAGAAAAAGAAATAATTAGGTTTTGCAAAGAGGAAGGTTCCATACAAAATGAAAGCAATGATTTTGTTGTTATATTCACATTTCTCTCCATCTGCTTTTGTGAAAAAGTACTGATTTTATGATCTGGACATAACAGACATTGTGATAGCATTTTCTCCTGTCTGAAAAACATGAAGTCATGGCAAATATTGACACTCATCACCATCTTGCATGTTTTTACTGGAAAGGAGGACAGCAAACAGTTGATGTGACTGTGATGGGGAAAAAAGTAATTTCTAAAACTGGATGCAATCTGAACTTGAAAACAAAAAGATGTGATGGGGAAACAGCTCATACAATTAGGAAAAATCTGTTCATTTCTGAACATTAATAATATGCTCTGTTGTTTTTTTCTTCTTGTTCTTCTTTCTAAAGGAAGGAATCAAAGGGAAACTTATTTGAGGGAGCTTAACTTGAAGTTTAACAAAGTTTCAGAAGTTCAGCCTTCTTGTCTGTTTACTCCACCAAGGAACTGTTTTCCACTTAAGCAGCACATTCATCTAATTAAATTAAATTAATCCATTCTATATCCCTAAGGTAGAAAGCAGCCACATTTTCATTTATTTATGTGTTATTTTCCCTAGATTCTGAAACTAGTGGCAAAAAAAAAAAAGTTGCAGTGGAATTAATTTTGAAGATGCATCTGATTTATATTACTCCTTGCAGCAAAACTATTCCCTTTTTGTGGTTAAAGCTGCTTCCCTGATACCTCCCATCTGCAAGGGAAAGTGACTACAATTTTTTCCTCTTTAAGGGAAAATGTTTCCAGCAATCTCTCACTTTCACATAATGGCATTATATTAAAAAAGAATTGGAACTGTCATGAATACTTCCCTTTTGAGGACACTCACCAAGTTCTGGACATGTTTCACTGCCTAAAAGTTCATAATGTGCTCTAACTAAATTAATCCTGGTGAGGATTTTCTGTTCCTCCTAGAAAAGAGACAAAATATGTGCTGAGTTACACTCTGAAACTGAGTTAACATTGTGCCAATTATAAATGCTACTGCTCTGACGTGAGTAAGTGTGGTTTATTAGGATGTCTTGCTGCTTTTCCTCATATCATTTAGATAATGCGCCCATCTCAGTTTCCTCTCTTGTCACACATTGCCTGTAGGAAAGTGTGAAGCCAATCTAGATGTCAGATTACCCTCAGATCATAACCAAAAGGAAAAAAAATACCATGTTAAAAGTGTAGAGCTGTTCTTTTTAAGATTTCTAGCCAAGGGCACTATTTGAACAAAAAGGAGAAAAACTCTCTTTGTGCATTGATATTTGTGGGTCTCTGAGAAAGTGCTACCACCTTTAGGTTTCAACTAATTCAAAATTAACTGTGTGAAACAACAGGGCTCAAATTCTCTGCTACATCAATCCCACCTTTAAATTCATACACAATTTATTTGATCCTCCTAAAATCATCACCAATAATGCACATGATTTTGGTGTTGCAATTTATTACCCTTGGCCTGAAGCCTTACAATGGAAACCTTTGTTGGAAAGGACTTTTTGCATGGCCCTTGCTCGTGGTAAAACAGATCAGTGAAACCTGAATTGGACCAATGGCTCTGGGCATGGATTGGAAACTCAAGGATTGTCAGGATGTTTTTGCAGGATGAAGAAAAATTTGCCATTAACTCACAAGTGTTTTCACTTTGGGTATATCGTGTGTCTTCCTTCTCAGCTATAAACAACAGGGTTGCAGCCACATTATAATTCATGCGCAAAATATTTGCATTTTTCCATAAATGTGTTTCAAATTTCATCTCATGCACTTCAGTCTGGAGGGTATCTGTATTCTCTAGATCTCATTATAAATTGAAAATATGCACATTTTAATTTTTATCCAGCCAAGCTGTTTGTCCACACCAATATTCATGCTCAGATCAGCTGAAGTGATTTGTCAATTTGCATCAAACCCGATATTTGTAGTTAATTTGTTTTTTAAGGAATAGGATTGGGGTTTTTCCAAATGCTTCTTGAAAGATATTTTTTGTAAATTGCCGATCTTATTTTCCAAGCCCCTAAATGGTTTCACAGTAGTCCTTATCTGATGTAAAAGTGAAAATATTTCATACATGTAATTGAATAGTACATACTTCCAGTACTTTCCATGGAAAAAACCCAACTTTGTGTGAAAATACAGTGGTTCAGTCACATCCTCACTCCCAGACAACTTTCCTCTCAACATAAACACGGATCACAGTTCACTTCAAACACTCTGAAACAGGAATCAACAGCAAAAATATACGTTTAGATCCCCCTGGAGTTAACAACAGTTTATAGCAGTGTGAAAGTTAAGAAAACCTTCTGTTTGAAACAAAGAATGGATGATTTTTCTGGCTTTTCAAAATGTGGCTTTTGATGTTTATGATTTGGTTACTGACAGCGATGCTTCTGCATCTGTAATTTGAAAACTAGGCCTTGCTTTCAGAGAAATAACAGAGAAAGCCAATATCATTATGTTTGTTGAATTTGTCTTGTACAGTTATTAGTCACTGCTAAAAAAGCAGCTCTTCCACTGTAAACTGACAGTTACAACACAGAAATGGAATTGAATTTTTGTCCAATAGGTCCTGTATAATTTTATGAAATTTTTGAAAAATTGTTGTTTGGGTTTTTTCTCTCTAATGCAGACAAATGTAATCTATTCAATCCTTTCCTGATTCAGAGATGCACCTCACAGACACCACCTTGTCTCACTACTGAGGTGGGAGACAATTGGCAAAGACTTCCTCTTATCAACTCCCTTATTCAGTTGCCAAAGATAGAGGCAAATGAAATGCCTTTAATTTCACTGGAGCATAACTCCAGTGCCTGCTGGAAAGAGCCACAGCAGCAGTTTCAGAGGTGTGAATGTTAAACAAAGATGCCAAACCCATTTTGTTCTGTTGACAAGAAATAAATTAGAAATGAGGGTCCAGAGGTGTGAACTGGTAGTTTGTACTTGAGTAACATTTTTTCTGTTAGATGCTGTATGTTAATAGTAAATATTTTACAGTTTTCATCAAAATCTCTACACAAATCCCCTCTGCTATAAAACCCAAAGGAATGGGAATGCATACAGTTATAAAACAAGGTTTTTTTAAGGCTGGCCCAGCCTTTTTACTCAGTTTACTCAGCTATAAAAGCCCAAGAGGATCAGGTGATTGTTCATTCACAAGAATCTGCAGGATTAGGACTTCTTGATAAGCAAAACTTATTCAAACTCTTTCTTAGATGCATTTGCAACACCAAAATTCCACTACACAGTGGAAGAGGATCCTGATGTGCAGTATTTATTTTTAAAAAGTGGCTGTAAGTGAACATGGATATCTTAAGTCATGCCATAAGTGTTTTTATTTACTTTGTGTGCTTTTTTACTCTCAGAAAACAAATTAATTTTACCTGAGTAAAGTAGAGAAGGGCATCAAACTATTCAGTGCTGAACAGATTCCCTCCTTCACTAAACTACAAAAAAGCCCAAGACAGGAAGTTTGTTTTTCTTCCCTTCAGTTTGGTTTTACACTTACAAGTCTATCTCTGAAGACAGAAGTTTAGTTAAATAAAAGCTGAGACTTTTCCACTTAACAAGCAGACTCAGAAATATGCCTTTAAATGGGTGTTGTGGAGTGTGAATCCTCACTAAATATGTATCCCAGGAGTGGCAGCAGGTGTAATTCTTGTATCTTTCTAAATGTCTGAAGGCAGGATAGCAGAAATTACTGAATTTCAGAATTTCTAGAAAGTTACCTTCACTCTGCACAGATAAATTTGTTTTCAGAAGCACTACAAGCTTCACCCCTTTCAGTGATAAAGCTTCATCACCTTCTGCTGAAGAGTATTTCCAAAACAGAGGAAGGAAAAGGCAAAGAGCATATCAGTTTAGATCCTTAGGTCCCAAATTTAAACTAGTGAAGGCTTTCATAATCATTGATGGGGTTTAACAAACAAGAATTTCAGTTTACAAACTCCCAGCAGTTGTTTATGAACATCTCAGCCAGTGCTGATGTTTCCAGTTGACTTTGAGCACTGTCTAGGATGATATCCAGCTCAAACACAGTGGGATGTGCTGATGGTGCTCACTACACACCAGCACAGACCATCCCGTCCACATGCAAGAACAGACACACAGCCACAAGGACTTTTGTGCTGTGTTTCTTTTCCTGGGGCAGTCCTCAATATCATACTGTTCTTTACAGAAGAAAAGAGTTTGAAGACAATACCCAAACACCACTCCCATGGTATGCAAAGGCTTCTTTACATTGTGTAAAGCAACCTTGAAGTGACCCAAATTCATAATTACACCATTTCAAGAGTGCTGTACCTTGCCAGAGCTCACCAGGATGAAAGAGGGTGCAGTGAAGCCCCAGAATTCTCCGGTATTATGGCTTTACATTTCTTGTTCCTTCCATTTTTGAAATACAGCACGTATTGTTATAGATAGTTATATCTGCATATTACAAGCAATTACTGGGCAAAGTGCTTTTCTTTGTCAAAGTCATTGGCAAAACTTACATTATCCTCAGAGCAAACAAGCCGAGATCAGATCGCTGTGCACACTGAAAGGGAGGCGTGCTGCAGAAGAAGGGAGATGGAAACTGCATTAATTTAAAACACGTGCTCCTAGAAGAGAGAAGCACAGCTCAAAGACTCCTACTAATATAATGAAACCTGACTTCCCTTCAAAGAACATACAGAAAACTTTTCATTTCAACTCTCAGCATAAATATTTGGTAAAAAACTGAACTGAGGGCTTATTGTCATGTTACTGAAACATGCAGTTTTTCACTCTCTATGGTTTTTTGTATTTAAGGTATAAATTATAACTTTCAGGGGTATATTTGAATCATAAAGAGCAAAGATGACTTTATAGCTATTTCATTGGTTTGAAAACAGTGCTTCACTCAGGTTTATAGCCCATTAAGACAGTGTGCTTTTCCTTGTATGATCCCCTCCTGTGCAGTACTAATTTAATTTCAACACTATGGTTTGAACACTACACGTACAATTAGTTTCTATCAGGAACGAAAGCTCTTTCACTCAAGGTCAAATTATAAAAAGTGTACCTAGCAGGATGAACTGATCATTTTAGATCAAGTAAAATGAGTCAAAGCTCTATTTTTGATTTTTTCCCCCTAATTCACTTGAGCCAATCTAGAAATTTTATAACTTTTTAATTTTTTTTTTCTATTAATGTTATTTCTCCACACATACTGAAATTCATTTATTAGCCAAATAACAGCAGCTATCTTCATAGATAATTAGAAAATATAATGAAGCACTGGTTTAGAACTTCACCAATGAGCTCTCAGCTCAGGAAAATTAAACAGTAGCGATATAACTAGTGTAACATAAAGCACTGTAAGAGAATATTGAAGGGGTTTGGGAATTTTTTTTAAATATCCACAGAGCAAAAGTTCAGGCGAGCCTATACCTGTGGTGACAGGGGACCTCTCTGCCTTGTTCCATTTGTCACTCATTTAGAGGAGGGAAGACAGCTTTCCATGAAACATTCTCATTTCTTATTTTAGAAATCACAGCCTTCATAAATCACCCCTGTGGTTCAAGAAAACATTCATTTGTGTTTACATCACCCTACAGTGTTTAAATCTTCCTCAGTGAACTGTGTGTCATCTCTGGCTTTAGTATTTGTCATATATCACAGCTTACCTATGGCTTGGCAAGATGAGAGGCAGGATCACTCTGTCTTCCTCATGATACTTGTAATTAAGTTTTAAAGATGTGTCTTTAACCTTGATGCTATCTTCCTGAAAAAGGAGTACATGAATAAGACACAAATTATGCTGGATAAATCCACTGCTTCAACCGATTTGAAGATAGAAGTAAAATCTTTATAAAGCCAACAGGTGCAGTTCAGAAAGTCGGGCAGATTTGTTCTGGTTTTTAACAAACACAACAGATTCAGAGGTAAATATAAGTCAAAAGAACCAAGATAAAGATGAGACAGATACAAGCTGAGACTCTACTGAGTAAAGTTAAAGTTATTTACTACCTGTGAAGTAGAGAACAGTTTAGGAGTGTATAAAGGAGAAGGAAAGAAGAGTGAGGGAGAAAAAAAACCCAGTCAGGAACAGTTGAACCAAGTATCTGCCTGTGCAGAACTCACTTAGAAAGGCACCTACCTAGCCCTGGATATGTTTCTGCTTTAAAGGAAAGCTATGGAAACAAAGGAAAAGCCTCTCCAAACCCAGGAAATAAATGATATCATCCAACACCCATCCTTAGAAAACATGCTCCTCCTAGGGGTAAAAGGAGAGAGCAAGTTTCACTGAATAAAACAGATTTGAATCATTTCCAGTTAAGGTGGATAGGAGTGAAGAGAGCATTTTTAAGTTCACTCCTCAAGTTCCCAGGCTGAAGGAGACCCAGCTGGGATCTACTGGAGGACATCTGAAAAAAAGAGATGATGCATGAATATAACTGAGCTCACTGAGACAGAGGCTTTCCCACACTTCTGGTTATATTTTAGACCATACAGTAATTCTGACTGTTGTTACTTAACTCAGAATATTATTATTTATGTCAAACAGTGCCTTTGACACAGAAAAAATCTGAAGATTCCTTAATTTCTGTTACAGCACAGTCAGCTGTGTCCATGCCTTGTTATCCATGTTTTGAAAACCCTATCAGTTGCCCAAATAAACAAGATAAAGCTGATTTACTAAATCTCCAAGCAATGAAGGCCCTGATTAGATATGTTTTTAAAGACACACATGCCGAAATTGGAACTGAAGATCTGTTTTGGGGTAAATTTTTAGTTCTGCAGCCAAAAAAAGTTATGTTCAAGTTTAAATATGCAAATAAAAGCAGCTTGGGATTAGGCAGTGTAGAATGCAGGTACTTGTCAGTGAATCACTAAGTGATGAAAATGCTTAGCACCTCTGGCTATAAAAATTCAATTTGTGTCCCAATTACCCATTTGATGGTGCTCTTTCTTATGATACCTCACTGTCAGAGGTGTAGAGCTGTGGTTTCATGGATCTGGGAGAAAGACTTGTGAACAGTCTGAAACCAGCAGAAGAATCCCCTCATGCTTGTTCTTTCCTGCTGGGCTGACAGTTACCTCCTCAGCAAACTGCATCAGCCAATGCAGCTGCTCTTTTGTAATATTTTATCTATTTTTTTTTTCTTTTTAAAAGGAAGAAGGGAAAGCAGATGGAGAAAAGCATAAGTAAACCCTATCAATAAAAAAATTGCCCCCAGAAAAAGGTGGTTAGCTTCATTTCAGAGCAAGATTTTCCAGTTTTACAATTTAGTATTTAAATTCTGATAGTTTCCTTTTTCAAGCATCCTTTTCATTTATTGTTTCCAAACTATTGCTAATTTAATTCCTGGTTTTTTTGGAGGAAAAATCATCAGCAACTGCCAGGTGTAGAAAGATTTAGAAAAACACTAAATGAGACAACCAATACCAGTTATGTTCCAAGATTATTTTCACTTCTTATTTCATCTTTGTTTTCTTCCAGCAGCCACAAACGAATGCATGACCATGGGATGACCTGTAGAATGGTAGAATCTGCTAAGTTTTGAAGTAAGAGCTACAAGAGATAAAATTCAGCAAGTTAAATATAATTGAGGTACTTTGGATTTGCAACATGATAACACCTCCCAGGCTTCCCCGTTGACCCAAGCACTGAAAAATAAATATTAAAAAGTCTTGCTCCTCTGTGATACAGACCATACATAAATCACACAAGGGCATTAGAGTGATCTGGAAAGTCCCATACTGTGTTGTATTTTGGTGACATCATCTGGTCACTATTTCCCATATTAAAGATACAATATTTAAATCTTCTATGCCTTTCCAGAATGACATTTCCTTCCAACATTGAAAAGACAGTGGATGAGTCTTATTTCACCTTAAATTGTGAAGGAAATATAGCATACACATTACCCACTAGAATACACATCTGTAATTGCAAAACGTAACTTTTCATGAGGTGCAAAGTTGCAGGTCTCATTCTAGTCCTAATTAATGCACAATGTGAAGACCCTTTTTTACCAAATTTGAAAATAACTAATGCAAATGTGTTTTGGTAAATATGCTTTAGATGTATGTGGGGTTTTGTACATTTGCTTCTTTAACACATGGCTGGGTTCATCTCCCTGAGAGCTGTTGTGAATTTACTCAGCCAGTCAACAAAAATGATTAAATGTGACTTATCTGATTAACCATAAGCATACACAGCGGTTTGAATTGAGAATATTCATGATCAATCAACCCAGTCAATTGTATCTGGGAAAAGTTGTTAATAAAAGATATTTGAAGAGATGAACTCCAGGAAATTGTGATCTGTTTGTGATTGTGATTCCAGAAGTAGAAAAAAGGGACTAAAATCACTCAATAGACAACTCTCAGCAGATTATTCTCTCTGCTCCACTGAACACCCGTAAGCACAGTCAACTATTAAATTAGCACTGCTAAGCTCTGCTATTTGTGTTGGCTATTTTTATACACAGCAGGCAATAATCATTACTTAATGAGAGCCTAGGCTTTAACACCAGGTGTGATTTTGTCGTCGGGGGATCTATTTTTCTACTTTTCAGAGTTTGCATCCACATCAGTTCCCATCCCCACCAGCACCACCTATTTCTCTCCTGAGGGCTGTGTGGTGAATGCTGATTCCAGGCTCAGCGTGGTGCACGGTGCTTGATTTGCACTGATTGTCAGAAATTGTCACACACGGACTTCTGCAAGGATGTGCAATGAAAATGTGATCTCTGTTACGTGCCTTGCATTAGGGCTCACCTCTAATTTTCTGTTATACTTTATCCATATCCTTTGCAAAGAAAGGCAAATCTCTGTTTAAAGTGTTGGTTTCCCAAAAAATCTACCTGGAATAATGAAAGAAGTGTATTCACTGTATTCACTGTCAAAACACCACACAAAGGAAGCAATTTTTTCCCCCTATACTAATGAAAAAATGCTCAGCATATAAAAAGCTTGATTACATGCTATAAAGGGCTGACTTTCTGCTTTGCTATTCAGCTATTCAAACAGAGAATGCTGCAAAATCTTAAGAACTAAAACTAAGAAAGAAAAAACCACAACTTCTGCACACTTTTGTAGAGAAACCCCAGTCTGGAGAGGGCTGCAGATGAACACAAACTCCTGCTACAGGCATTTTTGGGAAAAAGACAAATAAACAAACAAAGCTACACATGACTCTCTTTGACAGATTTCATTTTCAGCTTAATGAACTTAAGTGCAACCAGATGAAGCAAAAACATGCATTCTTTTTTTCCCAAAAAACATGAGAAGATCCAGTTCCTTTCATGTGAGACTTTTAGTCCAACCTGAAGCAAACACAAGGCTGAGCTCAAAGTATTCACTTCTATAAAATCCTATTAACAAAGACAAATATGAAGCAGCTTGGGAATATCACTCCAGTGATAGAGTACAACTTTCAAACTCGTCTAGAGTAGCAATTCTGTAAAGATGACACCAGCTTTAACTGCATAAAATACATTTTTTAAAAAAATACTTCAGTCAGTAAGCAGTTGGGGATGTGAGAATATCCTCACATTTACATAATTTCCCTTCTTTTTGCAAACACTAAGGGACAACTTGGACTGTAAATGGGCAGGTCCAGAAATACTGAAAATGGAATTCCAAAATACACTTATGATTTGAATGTTTGCTATTAAAAAAACCCCAAATATAGTTCAAAATTGCAGCTTCTGTACTTTTTCCATCATTGGGCTGAGGATAGCTTGACTACCACAAGGTAGAGCATTCTCATTTTTATATGTCCTGTGATATTCAAAAACATTACAGAAATGCTAAAGAAAGCAGAACTAATATTTTTTATCCTCCACAGACATGGAGGGTTTTTTAAATTGTTGTTTATTGTGGTGTTTGTTACTGTTAGCAGTAGCATCAATAACTCAGCAATTCTCCTGGCCTCTTAAAATTGTCGTGAGAATATTGACAAGCTTAGAAATGTGAGAAAACTTACAAATAGCTTTATGGTGATTGTTTTATCCAGAATTTAGCAAGACTGGTTAGGGTGCCTACTACTAAATATTACTGTGGTTTGCTTAGTAGTGCTTGTAAGATGTGATGGCACAGAAGCCCCAAGTAGGGAATTTGAATTCTTTGCCGATAATTTGGTCTCTTTCTGCTTTGTGTATCATCCTAATCCTATGGAAATTAGATGGTTTCTGTTCTAGTGAACATCAGAATGTACACCTGGATAAGTATTTTTCCAAGTTCCCAAAAGTAAAGCAAGACAAAGTACACACAATAGGAAACCTCAGCTTTATCAATTTGATCCAACAACTCTGCTTTACTCTCATGGAAACAGTTTGCTTCACTTTGCTTTTTACTGCACACATTTCATAAAGCATGATGTGAAATCAGCATCCATGTAGCTGTAGTCCATTATTTAGAAATATTACCCACCATTTAAATGAACTCTCTTGTTCTGCAACAAAATCCCATAGCATTCAGAAACAACAAATAGAAACAAGAACTTAAGCCAAGAGAGAAAAGCAATCACAAAGCAGCATCCACGTTTCCTCACAATCCCATTTTTAAAGTTCTCAAGGAACTTCTGTAGAGGCACTCATGCTGCATCTATTTTGCACCAGGTGTGGGAAAAACTGACACATTTTCATTTTTCCCAGCAGCATCAATCACTGAAATCTCAGTGCTACACTCTCAGCACGTGTTCACCCACCCAGATAACTGAGGAAGAGGTAAGTGATCCAGCGGTGCTGCAATATGGAACATACCCTGCTATACTCAGCTCCTTCAGGTCTTTTCTCCCAATGAAAGGTACAAGTCAAGTCTCATTTGTTAAGGAAATGGGCATATTTCTCTTTTATATATTGACATGTACTCTGTGCAGCCCGTAGCTATGTATGAAAAGAATCCCTTTTGAAAAATAGCAGTTTAGTGCATAAAGGATTATTCTCTACCAAAATTTCCCCTACTCATCCAGATTGTACCTGTGGCTTATTGACAGTGCCTTGTGCTGCTGTGTATAAATCACCCAGTGAGGAGGTGGGGTTGTGTTGAAATAATGCAGCTCTTCAGCAACATAATATGGATCCACATATCTGTGAAAAATTAAACAGAATACACGAATTATCAGTTTTAAATGTCTGTGTTCTCTCGGCTCTGCACAAAGAAATGGCTGATGAGGCCAAGAAATGGCTCATAACCTGGCTTCAGCTTGATTTATGGGCACTTTTTTCCTCATTTTTCTGTCCAGAAAGACGTTGCAACCACCTCAGATGTTTTTGAGGCTCAGCTACATGAAGCCACAGCTGAGTTAATCTGCCCATTGGTGACAGTCCTGCACTGAGCATATGGTTGGACCTCCACAGGTCCCTTCCAGCCAATGTTTCTGTGATTCCCCATTATGGGACCAGTCTCATATGTGAACTGGAAGCTAACATCATATTTCTTATGCTCTCTTTTTCATGCTGTTGCATGATTTTCCTTTCTAAATACCCCTGCCCATACTAAGATCTCTCTTTGCAATAAGAATCACATCACTTATTTCCAAATAAAGGTTATTTGTTGAGCTGCCATAAATTGCAGCATTACAAAATCAAAATCATGTAAGTTTAAAGATTTTTTTTTTTCTTTTTTTAAGACAACCTCATCAGGGACATCTGTAGCAGAAGTGAATGCAGAAAACCCAGACTGATGTGACCTTTAGAATCTCAGAGTGTTTAAGGTGTTGCAGTTGCATTGATTTCCTATGTCTCCCATACTGTATTTCCCCTACACTGGCAAACAGGACACTGGGCTGATTCATGAGAGCCTCTATTTGCATGTAAAATTTATTGGTTTTGTCTGCCTCAGCTTCTGTCAGTAATGCTCAGCAAAAATATTATCACAATGTGTTCTCTATGTGAAAGAGAAAAGACAGCAATTATACGTATCCATACAATTACCTGCTCTGCACTTACTCTATTCTAATTTTAATGCTTTAACTATGAAAATTGCGGAAATTGGTGCCCAGAATTTTAAGAAAAATACCATGATTCACGGCTGATAACTGCTGACTTGGCCTTGCTGTTGCACCTTTTTCTGTCAGTATTTCTCTTCCTTGCAGGTGAGAACCAGTTCTGATTTTCTTCTTCTTGGGGTTAATCATGGTTTATTGCACTTTCCTCTTTGTAGGACCACAGCTCTCCTAGATCTCTTTCATTTATTGAACTTTAATTATTTTACTAATTTTCAGTGTTAGTTTTCTTCACAAACATCCTCTTTTTCCTGCCTATTTGAAACTAAATGTCTGTGTGTCTTACCTGCTCAATGCAGAGTATCATCTCCACAGCACTAAAAATGATATCTGAAAATAGTTAAGCATGACTTCTTCTCTATGTGTCTGAATTTAATTTCTTGAACTATTGCTTGTATAAACATTCCCAGCAATTTAAACCACCTAACTGCCATTAACCACCTTTCTGCCATTGGAAATATCCAAGATATTTCAAAGAGTTACTAAAAATTAAGAAATTTTCTATAGCAGATGAAGTGAAAGCAACTGAGTTAAATAATTAAATGCTCTACTTCATTAACTTCTTCATAGAATTAATTTTGCAATGTGAAAATTTATTCTTTCCACGAGATACAAAGGGAAAGCAATAGAAATGGTAAGTATGTTATGCATATGATTACAATGGTATTCAGCTGCCTAAATATATGCATTAAATGCTGGTTTAGATCCTCCCATGGTGTTCAAGATGTATATTGGGGCAGCACACGTGGTTGAGGGCTCCACATTTCCAGAGCAGCACCTGAATGCTGCTAAAAAAATGTCAGATCAGTGTGATTTGACAGATTATTCACTCCCTAAAATCTACTTTTTAGAAGTGTGTGCACATATATATATATATATATGTGTGTGTGTGTATGTATATATATAATCAGTAATGTCGATATAATATTCTGCAAACATAGTTAAGACTCAAAATTTTCAACATTTTAGCCTAGCTGATGGCAGAAAACACTCTCAATATTCCTTCATGGAACTGAAATCCAAATTTGGCTCTCCCTGTCACTATATTTATATTATTTTACTGCCTAAGATTAATGGAGCATAGACTGGAGGCTAAGATTCCCATCTCTGTCATCTCTTTTTAAATCATTCTCCTTCCAAAATGCTTAAAATTTTTGTGCTGAAACCTTCACTCATTTGACATCATAATACATAAAGATTTATGTTAATGAAAAAGTCAATTAACATATTCATGGAGTTGTAGTGTGAGAGCTGCACAGAAACTTTAGAGGCTTTTAGAAGAGTACACGAATTTCTGTGATTTCTGCAGCACAGCACGTGACTTTCCTTTTTGGTAATATTAGGAAGTTTTTTTTAGAAATTATGGTAAGCTGTCATTGCTTACTGACATTTGTGGGTTTATTAAACCATCTTAACTCAGTCTGACTGCTAAAAAAGCTGCAGACAGGAACTGATTTCAAATTTGGCTTTAAAGCTGGATGCAGATCCATAACATAACAGGACTACTGCTCCTGCAGTCATGGTGGCTCTTAAGAGAGTTTAATTAATTGGATATAAAGATTTAAAATATTAATATTACTGATCCCCAAATAATGCTCAACTAAGTGCTAATTATTTAAACTTTAGGTTAAAAACCTTTCAGTTTCCCACTGAGCCAAGTCATGACTTTGGATGGCATAGAAACCCAAGCAGCAGCATTGGAATAACTCAAGGATAAAAAGTAGGAGACCAGAATCAGATCATTTATATAGAAATGTTGAAAAGAAATTTCCAGCTTAAGAATTTCAGTTTGAGAAGTCTTCCAACTGCTCACATTAACAAACAATTCATTACTAGAACTAGCAATAAGATAAAAACTCCAAATCCATTCACATTTTTCAGAGGAACAACTTACTGCAAGCATTGAATAAAAAAAGACACCCTACTTCTACAAACAAAATTCTATTCAAGCTAATGCAAAACTCATCTAAAAGACTGAGGTATTGAAGAACTAGATTTTATTTGAGATAAATTTGCTGTTGTTTTTAGAATAAATTCCAGGAGGTGTGCAATAACTGATGATCACTTACTGCAAGGAATACATTACATATAAATTTTCTTCATTAACTCTTCTCAAGATATCAAAAAAAGATGTAATGATTCTAGCCTATGTGTTCACTAACATGATAAATTGCATTATAAGTGAAAATTTCATTGTTATTTTTGATTCTTCATGTTTTAGATTAATGAGGACTCAAAGGTTGTTAAATCTTCTGCATTCATTAGGTTTTCAGTAAGTGGAAAATTCTCACTGGCATTACACTAATGAAGTACCCTTAAAGTCAGCTGGTATAAATTGTGAATGTGGCACATAATGACTTGACTCAAATACATCAAGAGGTTTAAATTCGGGGAAAATTCCATAAGAGTCCTTTCTATGTTTTTAATCAATTTAGTCCAAACCATTTTTTCCCCTTCAATTGCCAAGTTGCAGCTTAATTAAAAAGGATCAAATTTTTGGAAATTTATCCACAAATGGGTATTTCATACAAACAAGTCTTGTGATCTTCCTTTTTCCAGAGTAAAACTCATATTCACATTTATTTCCATCAAATAAAATTGACAAAATACCAGCTCTGTGTTTCTTTCCTTTTGAGCACATGAATTCACAAACAGTACCTTTCTTTACCAGACACTCCCACTATTTATACCCAAAACAAATCTGTGCAGCAAGGGACAATTAATAAAATTGGAAAAAAATATAGAGATCAGTAAGTAGTATCACCCGCAGAAAAAAATCCTACAGTCATGGAAAAAAACAAAATAAAACAAAAAAACCCACTCAGAAATCTGATGTGTACATGCAGTGTAACGTGATGTTTGTCAGCACACATTTTTTACAGAGATGTTTACGACTAAATGCTGATGTGTTGCCTAAGAGCAGCAGCAAAATGATGACGATAATGAAGAAAAGTAGATGTAGCCATTAGTTTTTATCCTATTTATGCCAGGAAAACTTGCCTATTTCCCCTGCAAAATGAGACACAGGCTATGTCTACACCACAGTCAGCAGCATGACTGCAGCAAATGTGTCTTTACATGGATAAATTGAAGACATCAAGCTCAGGTATTGGCAAGAGAAAAGAAAATAAAACAAACTACCACAGCATAAATACACAGCCTAATTATCCTGAGTTCTGGCTGGAACCTCCTTGTTGATATCTGGACTGACTGGACTGATGCAGGGCTTCAGTGTTTACCATGTCCCATCAAAACCAGCAGGGCTACTTTAAATTAGAAGCCTGGCCTGAACTAGAAATAGCTTTTCAGTGTGAAATATTAAAATATTCTGACCAGGTGGCTTGGATGTAAATGTTGCAGCTCACTGCAAGAAAGTCAACTCAGCTGGATGGAGAAGCCAAGCATCAGGGCCTTAGGTTATCAGAACCAAAGCAGGTAAAAAAGGATGTTCTGGGCTCATCCCAGGTGTGATTCCTTCTTCCTAGAAGTACAGAAAAATCCCATTGGAGCTGCACATCTGGCCCACAAACATATCAGATACTAACAGATGAGAATTCACCCTTGCAGCAAAGGAGATATAACAGTATTTACACAGGCTCTCCATGGAATATTCTTGCGTGAAGGTCAGGGCTCCTCACAATAAATGGTCTTCTGATGTTTTCAAACCTAAATTTAAATATTCTATCCAATAGGGGGAAAAAATTTAAAAAAGGAAAAAACCAGCACAGCTTTACAGCAGAATAAAAGTCTGTTTATCAGCTTAAAGAGAGACTCCATTTTCACTCACTCAAGTGAATTTCACTTACAGTTTTGTATCATACAGCTTGTAAATCACTTAGGCCAGAAATATTTTATAGACCTGTACTTGTCCTCTAAGCAGATGATCCTGGAATGCAAATACAAAGATTTGGAAATCCCTATAGAAATCTGGTGATGAAAAATTATGTATCTCCACACCTATTTTATTTTCCTGGGAATGTTTCTTCACAAGGGAAAACTTACCTATTCTCCTTTCTTCAAGATTCCTCCCAAATCAAAAAATCAAATGGAGTCTTTTTGAGAAGGGTGATAACTTCTGCTGGCCTCTTTCAGATTAACATTTTCACTTGGAATGGGACAAATATTCTCCCTGAAGTAGCACTTACCTGCCATTCAGAATGAGAGCTTTCAAGTGACCAGGAACCAAAATCCCACCACGAAATGACTGGAATACATGGCTGGAAACAAAAAGTGCCCCTGTTTACACAAACAGGCTTGAACTACCAGCAGGTTTTTTCAATTAATACTGTCACTTTGCCAAACACTCATGAAATTTGGCAGAAAACATTGATTCACCAATCCCGTGTGAAATCTGTCCCTGGAAAACACAATGCATAATAATAGTCGTGGCAGAAAAATGCTGAAGCCCACAGAGGTCTACAGGAATTTTCAGCAGAAGAAAAAAAAGCAGAGAGAGTATGAACTGTTAAGGATATTAAGCTCAAAATGAGATTATGTTGCAGATCTGGCAAATTTAGAGTACCCTACAGCAGAGAGAGCATGCAGAAACACTCTGCACTGAACTAGACTTTCTGCTTTATCAAACTGAAACAACATCCTGTGTGTCCACCCCAGGAGCTCTCAATTTTAAAGTTAGTGGCCAATTACCAATCCCCTCACACACCCACCCCAAAAAAAGCAATTACCAAATGAAATGTTTAGCAAATGACTGCCTTCAACCAACATTTTGACAAGGAAAAGCAGTGCCAGAAGGATGAAAGGCCCAGACAAGTGTAGGATGACTGCAGTACATGAAACACCCTTATTATGTTCTGATAGCCAGAGCATTTTGCTCAAATAATGTTGAGAAAACAGAATCTAACAAGTGACATCCAGCAAATACATAATCAGAGAGTGCTTAAGGGACTTGGGATTTGGACGGCAGTTACTTCAGGAATAAGTTAACTGTTTATGCAGTAGAGTTAAAAATATGTTAAGAAGAGGGTGTAGAATGACTTGCTAGATGTCTTCAATAATATTTCAGCAGGTACCACACAAATAGTTTTGTTAGTTTTGGCAAAACTAAATAAACCCTGAGGAGAAGTATGATTGGAAAAAGCAAACCTTGTGGTGTAAAATAAACATGCACGTCAAAATCAAGTACCAAGCTCACTCGGATTCCTGACAGAAGTCTAGAGCAATGAATTGGCAGCCTCACTGTTTATACTGCTCTAACTCCTCTGTGACTTTAAAGGCAATTTCTGTTTTAGCTAATGCTGAGACCTTGAGGCAGGAAATTCCCCATCTTACTGAAGTTCAGCTGTAGAAATGTGGCAGCTCATCCATTGTCTATCTCATCCCATCCTGTATTCCAGCATCAAGGTCATAAAGGATGATTCACCAAGCAAGAGTTTGTGGTGACTTTTTTGGTGGTTGGTTTGGAATATTAGAGCATAAATGAGGGAAAATACTTTGAGCACAATGTTCAGAATTCTAATTTTAAATTATCTTAGAGATATAAAAAAAATAACTCTCAGTGAGGTGAAGCTGTGGATTTATATGCCAGCCTACAAAAGGTAATCCACATCAAACCAGCAGGGATGACTGTGGAGAGGAGGAAATAACACATTCTTCTCTACTGCTATCAACCTTAACACAAGCTTACAATTTTTGAGCCTTTGTCCTGATCCAGATTTTCAAAAATCTCCTTCTGGGATGTTTGCTTCATGTTGTTCAGATACTAATTACGGGCTTTGAAGGCTTTTGAGATGCTGGAGGGTTTACCTTAAAAATTACTTCAAATTCTAGGAGTTATACAATATTTTCTGGGATTCCTGAATGAAGAGAAGCCTTAGATGCAGAAATAAAATGGACAGTCATGGAAAGCTATATGAGTGAAGACTATGTGAAGAGCAGCATGTTTCCACTGCCTTCAGTAGAACTAGATTTAGAAAAATCAGAGAAAAGGGGAAAAAAAATTCCCAAAGTCAGGCAGGCAGCATTCTCATCTCCTGCTGTGCAGGGAGGCAAAGCCCAGTGTGACAAATAGCATCCTTCCCAACACAGTTATTATGTCTGGTAGGTGACTCGCTCTCTCTTCTAAATCATACCAGTAATGCCAGCAGGAATTATTGACTAAGCCACATTTGCTGAGACTTACTTGGTTGTCAATAGTATTGAAAGGAAATGAAAGAAAGATCTCCTTGTAGCCCTTAATGGTTGTGAGGGATTTTTCTGATTTAAAATTACATATAGCTGTGGTGGGGTTTGCATCCAGGATGTGGTTTAGATGTGTCTGGAAATCTAAATTAAAAAGGCAGTCTAAGAGCACCCAGCAAAAATCGGGCACATTAAAACTACTACAAGTTCAACAGAATGAATTCTTCCTCGTTAGTGTTATTGACTTCTCCCAGCAATAAAATCTGCCTGCCTTGCATGAATATGATTTACATTCAGAAAGTTCTGATTAGATGTATATCTCATGTTCTCCACTAAGTTACAATTTCTCTAAAATATTTCATGGCTGCTGTGAAGAGATCCATCGTGGATATTGGACAACAGTGGAAATTGCTGCATAAAGATTACATTAATCGTGAAATCATCAGGCATTAATTCCACCAGCTACTCAAGAGGCCAATATTTCTCCTTTGTGATTAGGGAAGGACAGTGAAGGTTGCCAAGCTTATCAGAAAGTCAAAAATACAAACTGGGGCTAGAATTTGAGGACTAGGACATTCAGTCAGCTGGAAATTTCCACAGGATTCAATGATGACAGTTATATAAAAAAATCTGCATGTCCCAGAGCCCTGACAAAAAACCAGCACAGTAAACACTCTATCTACCCTCCCTCTGCATAAGGACTGGTGAAGTTTCTCAATGATGCCTGCTTTTTAACTGGGGTCCTTTGAATTTTTTACCCCCGCATTGAAATACTAGAGAATTCCAGTATAAATTAATGTATTCTTTAAGTGTATCAACACAAGAAAACTTTCCCAGAAAATGCAAAGGCTTTTTTCTTAAAGGAGGAATTTACTGGTTACCATTATGCTTTTCCATTGTTGTTTGGTTTCTTGTATATAAAAACATTTTGAGAGAGGAGAAGACCTTCTTAAACTATGAACATTCCTTCTTTCCTGTCTTCGTGGTGTCTTTAAATGAAGTCCTGATATGAGCTCAGTAGAAGTTTCAGTATTGAATGAAATAACTGCAGTTTATACGCAGCATAATGCCAAAGACTCATCTGGAAGGCAGAACAATTTTTTTTCACTCAAAACCATCTTTTTGATCCACATGGGTAATGCTCCAAGTGTTATGTTAAGCAACCATTATTCTAAGAGAGCCAGCATTAAGAATCCTGAGCTTAAACTGTCACTGCATGAAGCAGATTTATGGCTTATGACAGTAATTGCTCACACCAAAGGAGCGAGCTGGTGCTCCATCCAAGCACAAAGAGATACTGCCATTAGATGAGGGTAGGGATCTGATAATGCCTGGGTTTACAACTAGAAAATTACCTTTTATTTAAATTTTAAAAAAGCCCAGCATACTGTACACAAACAGGCAGTTGTTTGTGTACATAAACATAAATGTTTGCATTTTTGTTCAGCTTTGTTTTTTCTAAAGTGACTTGAGTCACAGCATGGCACAATTTCTCCTCTGTGTTTGACTTTGTGTTGCTTTAAATGAACTGGTTAAATCTTAATTTAAGATATTTTGTGTTCCCTGAGTATATGTGCTCAATATAAGTGCTAAAAAGGAAAAGTGAATGTAAAAGCAAGGCAAAGTAAAACGTCTGTGAGAAGGAAGGTCAATCATGTACCTGTAAATTGCTGTATTGGGATCTTTGGAAAAGGCAAAGTTTAACTGTGTGCACCCAGAAAGTTAATTTTCAAATTTTAATATGGACTATTAAAAAAGGAAAAATAGAAAGGCTTCCTGATTATGAAACTACATGTTAACAAAAAGATAAAACAAGGTCTCATTTCCTTCTCTCTCTCCATTTTAGGTTTAAAGATCTTTTCCTAACATTGCAATATGTCCTTCCTCAGAAAACCGAATAAGCAAAAAATAAAGCAGCTTTATAAAGTCTACTGTCTGCTATATTTTTCCAGGTTCTGCTCTGCCAGTAAATCCAAGCATGATCTGAATGGTAACAGCAAGTTTCTGGACAATGAATAATAGTATGACATAGCTAATTAATGCTATTTCAGTCCAGACTGTTTAAACAATCAAGCCTAATTGTGCTAAACAAAGTGATGGGTTTTTATGGACAGCAGTGAGTGAGCAAATCCAATGGAGATTTAAAGCTAAATCCAGACTAATTTATGCTTGATGGGTATAACAAACTCAACCCAGTACCTTCATTTACTTACATCTCCTCTTGGTGCTGCTTTCTTTCCTTAAAAAAAAAAAAAACAACCAAAAACCAATGACAAATACACACTAAAAGAAATAAACTCAAAAACACTCCCCCACCAAACATACTATGCCTTGTTTGGACAGATTTTCTGTCACTGACTTAAAATAAAAAAAAAAAAAAAAAAGTGCATGCTATTATTGTATAGAGCACCTCAGCTGCTGAAGGTGCAAGGATGCTTTCTGGATATTTATGCCTCTGTTAGGCAGAATCGGGGTAGGTTCTTCCTTATCACTTTGTGCCTAATCTTGATATGGTGGAGTAAATAAATCCCCATATTCTGATTAGCCTCTGACATGATCAGACTTCTGGGTGTGTTTTAAATAAAGAGAAATCAAAATAATCAAAACGGATCACGTGCAAGCAGTCCAGTTTAATTTTGTTTGCACCAAAGCAAGGAGCCGATCCTTCTGTACTCCAGATTCCTTGGTAGTGGGGAAAGGTGTGAAAACAGAGAAAGACAGAGCAAAGACACAGATGAAAGGTACAGAGCAGCCAAAGGCAGTTTTGTTGAACTCATATCCTCTGTGAATTCTCAATTTTATCTTTCCTCCTGCCAAACCATCCAGGCTTCATCACTACAGCAGCAGGTCATGAGTGTTCGTCTTCCAATGCCAACATTTAGTTTTTTCCAATTTGGCTTTGAAATCACTTAAAGATGTGGGATGATCCCAGCCCAACTCTCTGCACAGTGACAAGACATTGTGACTCTCACCTGACTCTGGTTCATGCTCTTGCCAGGCACAGCTCATCTTCTCCATCAGGAAGTCAAGGGAAGTGTTGAACAGCCAAAAATATTGAGACTAATAATAATAGCTAACTTTATATTAGGAAAGAACCTATTACTGAGTAATGCTAAATTTCAGATTTTAAATAGACATATCTATGTAATTTTCTACCACATGTCAGTCTGAAGCATTACTGTGAACAGATAAACCATTAAAGTACACAAAACTCCTACAAAAGTGTTTTATTGCCCTAAGAGATTTATTCAATATTTAAAGAGACTTATTACCTTTCTCTACCTTACTTTCTTTTTAGTCAGTCAGTTTAAGCACAAATCTAGTTAAATGTACATTTCATCTTCATTAGATCAAGATAAAGCTGGTAGTAATTGTCCTTACAATCAAACCACAGAATAGAGCTCTGCTGGATTTCTCTTCTGCAATATTCAGGTTAGGCAGTAATTTATGTCACTTTTGGTACTTGGGTTCTTCTCCATTATGAGGTTTTTAAGTGTCCTACCTGACATTTACATTCCTAATGAGATTTCCACACCTCTGCTGGGGTCCATAAAGACCAATATTAATAGCTCAAGCTGTTTTACTGGATTAAAGAAGTTAGAATTTACTTTTATATTATGGTCAAGCATAATAGCACTTTCCAGTTCAAATACACTAAATACACATAACTATTAAAGTGATTCACAATTAAATATATTTAACTTGCCCACAGTAGAAAACCACTCTTATAGTTGGTGACTGTTTCAGCAGCTTTTCCCTACAAGAAATAAAAAAATCTTCTCACCCCAGGCATTTCCAGCCTTTCTTTTTATCCCACTTGGTTTTCTATCTCTTCTGTTTGTTGCTCTAAGCTCTAGAGGTGGAATAAGGGAGAGTTATTCCTGCTGGAACTTAGGAAACTGGGATGGGTTTTATTTTTGGGGGAGAAGGGAAGGAAAAGCTAGGCTGGCTGTTACATCTGGAGGAGAAGAGTTTAATGATATCCACACTCCTGTGTGCAGAGGTGAGCTTAGAGGTGGATCAAAACTGTTTGGAAGGAAAAAGATGAGCCAGTCCTAAGGTGGGTCTGCCTCTTCTACTGCCTTTTAACACACCAGAAACTTCCCTACTGTTTCAAGGGGTCTGTGAAGAAGATACTGCTTTAATGTTCAGCCAGAAAGGGGAAATGCTCTGGTGTTTGCTGTCTGGGAGGGTTTTATTTGCTTGTTTTGAAGAGACTGAAAAGGTGGGATTACTCTTCTGGTTATCTGACAGGTGAATGAGCAAAAGCACAGGGAAGGGTCCTGTATTATCTGCAGTGTTTGGTTACTTAATGGCAGGGCGGGGCTTGAAAATTTTGATTTGATTACACTTAAGTCAGTAACAACTGGTTTCAAAGCACAAGAGTTCAGACTCCACTAATAACTGATTTTTCAATCATCATGCTATTTTAACACCGTACCCCTTAAGTATAACAAAAATGTATCTAAGTTACCTTTCATTTACTGCAGGATAAAATACTGAATAGTGAGTTTAACACTAGAGTAGAGAAATCACTGAAATCTCACCAAGCAAGGCTACAATTTGTGTCCACAGGTTGTATAACTGAGGAAAATTTCCTTAAAATGGACTCCAAAACCAGCTTAAACAGGGAGATGTACTGCCTGATTTAGCAGCCTTGGATTTGAGGTACACAGAATATTTTTACCTGCTGACATCACTTGTAAGTAGGTTCTGACATGTCTAATAAATAAATACACATTAGCAGAGTAATCATCGCCCCATGTTATAATTTCTCACCTCTAAGAAATTAATGTGCATAATTTGTTTCTGTTTACATGCAATATTGGAATGGCACAACAGCTGAAGCAAATGTAGCATATTTTCTGAGTGCCAGCCAGGGGCTGGGTGCTTTCTGCAATATTAAGTATCAATCCTTCACCAGGATAAAAAGCAACCAATATATTTTTTTTTCTCATGGTAGAATTGATTTTTGCAAATGGAGCCTGGTTCAAGTGGTGTAATCATCTTTCCTCCTTTTTGCAGTTGCTCAATGCACAACCTCATCCATTCAGTCACAATCAATTGGGTGATAAAGTATTTCCCTCATCAGTGAAAAAGGAGAGCTTGTACCTTGTGTACTCAGTATCAGTCATTTGTTTAATTGGCTAATAAGAGATTATTCCTCCAACAAAACCAATCTGCAGTAACTCCTTTACCTTCAAAAAATACGGCAGGTCTGCTCAAGGGATTCCTATTCCCAGATTTCTATAGTGTAAATTTTTTGAATGCTTACCCCTTAAATTTAATTGTACAACTCTATATCAAATGATGTCTTTGTACAAGACCTTGCTGAGAAAACTGAAGAAAGAACACATATGAAAAGCTTTCCTGATGCAGGTAGAGAATAATCATTTCTGTAGCTTAAAGGAAGATTAAAAAATCAGGAAATTCCCAGCCTAATTTAAGAGGAATCCTTTTTCTGGAATACTTTTTTTCTGTCCCTCTAAATTATGGTAAATATCTTGTTTGTGCAGATAGTTTGAAAAAAGCATTTTTCATATATCAGATGGTTTGGTTTGGGGTTTTTTCACCAGGTGTTGTAAGCATTTATTATTTGATGCTGAAATGTTAAATAATGTTGTTGTGAAGAGTTTCACTGAAGTTATGGATATAGCTGATTTTCAATTTTTAAGCATTTGCTGTTTCTTTGCAAATTGTGTCTCGTGTTGTTGCTTCATTTCCCCCTTTCTCATTTCTTGAGAGGTTTCAAGACTATTTTAGAGCTTGGGGTATGACAAATGGTACTTGTGAGAATGAGCTTCCTGCCAAAACGCATGGAATATCACTCACACAAATGCCTAATTACTAAAATTTTAAAAATTATTTATCAATTTATTGTTGAGAGGACACTGAGCAGCAGGTGATCTGTTTGCATCAGGTATGGAAACAGCTAATATTGGCTAAAAATAGCTGTTATTGTCCTGTAGGTGCTGATTCCTGTGTACAGGCTAAACATAAATCTGAATTTGAGCTGCTTTGATGACAACACACATGCACAGTCAGCTACGTCTCATTGATTTTTTGAGGGGTGGGTGGAATGCACATCAGTTTTCCTTCAGCCATCCCCAAAACAATTGATCCAGGCCCCATTTTTCACCAGATCACTGAGTGTTAATTCAATTTGATGGGCACAGCAGGCAATAATACATCCTACAAGGAACTTACTTTCAATGGCATACAAAGTACATCCTTTTCATCCAGACAGGGTTTTGATGCAGATCAAATGAATCTTCATATCAAACCATTTCTGGCTGTCTCTCAGTAAATCAGCATGGTTTTCCTTTTGCTTCTTTTGTAGTTTTTCCATGTGAATCTGGAAAATAGAACAACACAAACTACCAGCACCACAGGCAGACCTCTTTCTACACATCCTACAAATTTCTGTACTGAAAAAGCTCTGGATAAGTTAAATTTAGACGAAAGTCAAATAATATATTTAGCAAAGCAGAAGATTTAAAAAAAATAAAAATAATTTTAAAAGTGCATTATTTTTTACAGCATTGAAAATAAAGTACAGGAGCTGCTCAAAGAGGGAATAAACTGGATTTGTTCCACTTTAATCCTGAGGAAGTAAAGGGGGAAAACCAGAAATTGATTAAATATTAGATAGCAATTAAATATGGAGGTAGCAGTTGGCCATGCAAATTGATAGAATTTTCTCTGGGCATTATTAAATTGGCAATTAAAAAATGGAGTCCTTGGAACAAACTTGAGCAGACAGAAAGCTGCTGTTTTAAACAATGGTTTCTATTGACACAATCTTTGAGGAATTACCATCATCTCCATAAGGTTAGGCAAACCAGACACAAGTAATAAGGTGTTATTCTTTCTTAGTAAAAAAATGATATAAAATAAAATAAAATTTCCATAAATAGAATATGAAGATCCAAAGAAGAAGAACAAAAACATAAATCTTTGCCAGCTATTATCTTAAGAAAAAGAAAAACTTCTGGGGAACAAAAATAATACATAGGAAATGGAACAAATTGTCATCTTTGGAGCCCACTTGCTAAATTAAGTGAAGTTGCCTTGGCTAAATGGAAAAATCAGCTTCATGTTGGTCTAAGGATATGACCTTTGGACTCCTAATGAGAACTAGTGAAATAATGAAGTATTTCCAGATAAATTCTTGCTGCTATAATCTGAGCAAAGGGAAGCTGAAAGAGTACAGGGGGATTTTACAAGTGATCAAGTGCACATACAATTAATAGCTCATCAGGGGTTGTTAAGGACATGATTAAAGGACAGCCAATTTACTAAAGACTTAAGAGGTTAATGGTGAAGAAAAAATAAAGTGACAGTATCCTCCCTTCCTCCTCTCTCTGCTTTGATTGTGATAAATGTATGCTTTCCACACATCCACGAACATAAGATTGCAGATTTTCCCTGGGAATTTAAATAAGCACACTACCTGAGAAGACATGCAGAAATTTAGCTGGGAAAAATAAAATAAGGTGAAGGTGGTACTGGTGTATTACAGTGCATAAAGGAGATTTTTTTAAGTTTTTAGAAACCCAAAGCATTTTAAGAAAGTAAATTAATAATCTCTACACACACTGTGATGTTGTTGAAGGCTGATAAACTAAAAATGAGAGATAAAAAAGTTCACTTTGCCCAAATGTGGGCAAGGTCAGCCATGCTTTGTTTATGCTATTCCCTATTCCATACACTGGAGAAAATGTGAATTAGGATGTATTTTAAGAGGAATTTTGCTCAATAGAATAATTTTAGTGCCTGTTAGGCCATCATGAGATCGATGACCTTTTCCAAAGGGCAGAAATGGAAGCAAGGCCTTTCTGATTGTGAATTCTCCTTCTCGCATATTTCAAATCATATCAGAAAGACCCCAGTCTACCTCCAGGCCACCCAGACTTACCTGAGCAATGTCTGTAATCCTAATAGTATTATTTATTTTAAACATGAATTACTGAACCTTACTTCAGCTCGTACCCTGAATGAGGAGGGAAGGAATAAGAAGAAGGAATGCAATTTATTGCAAACAGGATCATGAGACCTCTGTAGAAATTGAGGTTTAGGAGATGTTTATTCCACACAATACAAATCTCTAGAGGTGGATAGGCTGCAGAGGCAGAGCTTTACTTAAGGAAAACTCAGAATGGCCCTGAAGTTGTTTCTCCATCCCCTTCTCCTTTTCCCTCTCCAGCAATGCAAGGAAGTTTTTGGACCACAGGGCTACTGTGGATTTGAGACATTGCCCTAGAAAAAATGCCTTTTTTAGTAACTTTTAGGAACTTTGAGCACTCCAAGGTAAACTGACTGAATTTCATGGCTGTCTAATCTAGAAGTAACTGTGGGGGGAAATCCATGATTTGCTTCTGCTTTTCTAGCTGAAAGCCAAGGCAAAGAAAAGTTTTAATGCAAAAATGACTTGTAAATCCTTTAACTGGCTTTGTAAAGCCACATCAAAGTCTGTTGTCATAGTAGTGAGATAAATTTGTAACACACATCTCTTCTAAACTCTGCTAATCTCAGTAACTTCAGGACAGAAGCAGAGACCAAGCAAACCAGCTCAGCTGCATTTCTGCACATGAATTTCAGTCAGCTGTGAGGAAACTTGAATATTCTTCCATTTATAAAGCTACAAAGGTAAATTTGGTAAACACAGTACAGTGAAAATCAAGATTTCCTCGTGAAATTTCTCACTCCTTAGCTGATGAAGGACGGAGGAGTGAAGAAGTTTATAAGATTTTGTTTCTCATTACCTTGCTTTGCTTTGATTGGTAAAAAATTAACTCATTTTCCCAAATCAAGCCTGTTTTGCCCATGATGGCATCTGATGAGTGATCTCTCATGGTCCTTATACCATGATCCACAAGCATTTTATGATATTTTCTCCCACTGTCCATCTGAGGAGGGAAGTGACAGCGTGGCTTCAGTGGGCACTTGTTACCCAGATAGGGCCAACACACCACAAATAGCTAATTATTAGATTGAACCTGGATAAAACTCAAATAAATCACAGTCCTGGGAAGAACTGGGTTCAGCCTGAGGGAGCATTCAGCCACTGGAGCTAATTGCAGTGATGACAAAGAGCTTTCTGCAGCCCTCTCTCTGAAGTGTGCCCAAGTGTTACTCCTCTCACTTCTCTGACACTTAAGGGAAAATATTACCAATAGTGAGGTGACCTAAGGTCTAATCTTGCATGATTCTGACTCCATAATGTCCCTCTGATGATTACTGGGGAGTTAATTCTCAGCTGTCCTATTAAAACCCCATAAGCCACCTAAGAGGGTCAGAGAGCATCTGGGGTTCTCCTTTAACTGCTATCATAAAATCAGACGCTGAGTTTACAAAGGACAGTCACCATGAAAAGAGTCTCTCTGGATACAATTTAACACATTTTGTTCCATGCCCTGAGGGTAGTCCTACCACCAGGAGATAAAGAAGCAATTGGGTTCTGGATGAAGGTCAGGAATATCCAGAGAAGAGCCAAAGAAATTAATCTGATGACAACAGCATTAAAATATATGAGTTTATTTCTGCACTGCAATAAACTCAGCTCAGGTGATCCTAACCCTGTATTTCTTGAGTTTATTTCTCTCAAAAAACGAGACAACTCAGTCTTCAAAGGATTTTTTTCCTTATAATACAAGCATGTGATTTTTACAAAAGTTTTTACCTGGAAACACTTTGAATATTCAGTTCAGTGTGTTAATAACCAAGATCTATGGTAAACAGCACTTAAGTTATTTTTCTGTGCAAACTAAGATTCTATATGTATTTAGTGGAAGAAGTGTTCATTTCTCTTGTGTCCTGTGGATAGTTATTTAGTAGACATTGCTTCTCCAAGCAGAGCATGTTAATTTGTACAGTGTAGCTTTTCCTTTTGATTGAGTCCAGTGATTACCTTGCCACTGAGTATTAGAATAATTTTATTTAAAAATAAAAATTAGAGGAGAAAAGTATATTAGAGATGGTCTATTGTTAAGAACAATGCCAGACCACTAATTCTCAATAATTTGTATTCTTTTAACTAAAAGAAACTTTCTTACTGAAGTGTCATTCTTACATTTATCCATAGCATTCTGAGAAGTCTGAGGGCTACTGCATGATAAAACTCATGTATCCTCCATATAAAAATACACAATATTTTCATAGACCTTAACCAACCTTTCAATTAAAACAAACAAAAAACCCCACAAACAAACAACTCCCCTCAAAAAACAGCACCCACACCAGATAGACAAAAACCCCATCTCAGAACCAGAGTTATTAATTGTATCTGTCAGAAACAATACATCTTCCTTCGAAGAATACATTTGCAGTCTCTCACTCATAACTATGTGGGTTTATAATAGAGCAGCTGCCCCAAAGCAATACATGGCAGAATGACAATGAGGTCTCACACAGACACAGCCCTTTTTAGCAGCATTCTACTGGGAGAAAACCAATAAAAGACCTAATCTTGCATTATCTACTTGGTGTAGTCACAAAGTCTAAGGAATTTCAGGCAAAGTTGTTCCAAAAAGGTAAGGAACGTTTCACTTATGTGAAGTTCAGGACCTGAAATTCAAGTTATAAAGCATCATAATCTCTGTAGATTAATACAAAGCAAGCATACTGAGGCAAAAAATTATTTAAATGTACCACAGAGTTGCTTTACAACACTGGCATTTCATTTTCCCACGCACAAGGTCTCTTTCTGCCAGAACACTTTGATTTTCAGTTCAGGTCTTTCCCATCTGAGCAACAGAAGCTTATCTGACATCTTGTCTCATCTGAAAGATTTGTTAGGGAATTTTATTTGATTTATGATTGCAAAAACAGTCACCCAGTACAATATTTGATTCTGTTATCATTATTATTTCTTTCCTTTGTTGTAGAAGACATTTCCTGGACACTAAACAGGCAGCATAAGATTTCTTTCATGGAAAAAGAATACTCAGAGACCAACCACCACCACAAGTCACTATGGGACTAGGGAAAAAAAAAATTGACAGATAATTTTTATTGTTCAGCTCATGATAGCATTTCCTCCAAATATTTAATATATTCAAAGGATTTTCTTTAAAAAAAACCCCAAACTACAGGACCCTTGATTTTTTTTTTTTTTCATTCCTATCAATCAGAGGTAAAATAACTGTACAGCTTCTTCCAAAGTATAACATTTATATTTGCATTATGCTGCTTATCATCCACTCCAATCTCTGCTATGGAAATATCAGGGTACAATTATGAGAGTTATCTTTATGCTATAACCCAGACATGCACTTAAGCAGATGTTCAATTTCATGCTTATTAGTAGTCTCATTGAAGCAATGATACTGAATACTATTATCTGTCTACTTTGCTCTTTTACTCCTTTCACTTCCTGCTGTATTTTAGCATCCAGGGCAAAATGAGCATATTTCCTACATGTGTTTTCCAAGACATGCCTTGAGCTCTCCATGTTGTAAATTTAAGCACTGCTTTCTTCAATAGGCTGTAACTTCTTATATTCAGTATGGACTGATGCGTTTTGTGCAGCATTCTGCTCCATATTCTGTGCAAACTGATACAATATCAGGCCAAAATCCACTTTTTAATGCATTGTTTTGGCTGCTGAGTGCCTGCAGCACCAAAGGTTATATCCCCAAATTCCACGTGTATCATCCTGCTCTTGCATAGGTGGACCCAACCACGGCTCCAGGTGTAAACAGAATTTATTTCCCATGTCAGAAGTTAATTCCCCGTCGATACAGGAATGTATTCCTGCTTTTTTCAGCTCATCTCTCCGAGAAGAAATGCTGCATTGTTACAAGGCAGCAGCACCCACGGATACCCTCCAAATGGCTCCACAGAGAGCCCCAGCTTCCTGCAGGAGCATCTGGATTGCTGCTGAAAGGCCATCTGTGTTTCACCGGGAACAGGATTATAAAACTATCTGCCAGAGAGAACCTTAGGAGATTTTTTTTTTTTTTTTCCTCCTGCCCCTAAATGTAAGCCCTAACTCTTAAGAGGAGTATCTGGAAAATGGGCCTGTAATAATGACACCTGGAATTCAGGCATTTCTCAGTGTTTAAACAAATGTTCATGAACAAACTTTGGTGCACTGTTCTTCAATTTTACTTTTTTCCATTCTTTCTTTCTCTCCTTTCTCTTTCATATGGAAATCCCGTCTTAATTTCCAGGCTTTTTCAGTGCCCCTTTCTCCATTGTTTAATAAAAAAATAGATCAGTCCCTATGTATTTTAATCCACTAAACAATTTTTGAGAGGAAAGAGGCCTTTACAGTTCTGTTGAAATAATTGGAGTGTGCCAGCACATCCCACTGCTCCTCTCAGCAGATTTGGTATTTAAATATGTGATTGGGCTTGTTATAATGGGAAGAATGACAGAGACTTAAGTGAGAGCCAGGACAAAATATTAGCTGATATCTGGAATAAACAGAGTATCTCAGAAGATGGGCTGATCATACAGGATCAGATTATAGTGGGCTACACATCCACCTGAAAACAGAGTACAAAGAAGCATTTTCTGTCCTTAGAGTCCAGACTTGCGGGAAAAAAAAAAAAAAGAAAAAAAAAAAAAGAGAGGGGTAGAGAAAGAAGTTGTAGCTCTCTTTTTCACAATATCTTGTTTTGGCAACAACAAATATTGTATGGAATTAAAAACAGACAAAAAAAATAAACAGAGAATGAAAACCATGTTTTTTCTTAGAATGATGCAGTGATCTAGAAGAGACAAATATCACCTGCAATTCAGAACACTGCTGAAAAACACACACAGTTATGCCAAATAGAATTATAAAAAATTAAAATGAGTTCCAGAAAAAAAAAAAAAAAAAGAAAAGAAAAGAAAAAAAAAATTTAAAAGCTCATTCATATGTGTTTCCTACGAGTTTATTTGTTTGTAATAACCTGAATAAAATAATCCATTTAGATTAAGAACCTTTTGATAATGGTGGTGTCTTTGTGGTAGACCTGGAACAAATCGTGTCAGAGCCAGGTTTGGATATGGACAGGCTGTGGCAGAGAGGAAGAGCACCAAGTTCTGCCTCACAAAAGGAAATTTTCAGTTCCCTCAGATACATGCCCACAAAAGCAGAGCTCAGCTGGGAAATATTCTGCCAAAAAGAAGTGTGAAGAGATGACATCTTGTCTTGATAAGTAGCTGAGCACTTCCTCTAAGGGTTTATAGAATAACCCTGAATGAAGCTCTTGCAAATTAGCTCATCCTAAATAGAAAAAGGATCAGAATTAGGCTTTGTTGGTGTGGTCCTGAAAAGAGAAGACTAAAAACTAACCAAGTTCTGAATTCAGCTGGATCCAGGCTGGAGTAGTTGAGGTCCATGAATCGCCAGGAGGATTTGGTTCTCTTTAGGGAAAGATGCTACTGCTGTGAGGAATTTGTAAGGTCAGGAAGGACTGGGGAAAGCTGGGAAAGATTGCAAACCTCGAGGAAAGCTGGGAACAAACTGAGACCCTACACAGAATGGAAGAAAACAGTTCCAGAGACAGACAAAGCTGCCTTGGACATCAAGACCTGTAACAATAAAGCAAGAAGAGGCAGCATCGTTGCCAGACTGTATAAAGCAGAATATCGGGAGGAAACAGAGCTACAGAGATACAAACTTGTAACAGTATTGCTTGATGTGAGCCAGAGGGACTGGAAAATATCCAGTCTTGAAGATTGGAACAAGCTGCATATGAAGTTGTATGTACAGTAGCAAGGATGTTTAAGTCATCTATTACAATACATGGAGTTGCCTGTAATTAGAAATCTGCAAATGCAGTAACTTTGGAAAGGAAATGCTTTGATGACTGAAGTTTTAATAACACATAAAACTCTGGCTCAGGCCCTAAAGGAGAAAGGGTAGAGTACAGCCAAATTTGAAAGAGTTTGATCCTAACTGACCTTGTATATTTTCTTTCATAGCATACCTGGCTCCCTAGAAGGAACAGAGAACAAAGGGATCCTCTATTGGGATTTAGCAAAGCATCTTGACTTATTGGCACATCAAAGTTACTGGCTGGGCTGGAATTTAGGAGAACAAGAGGAGGATTGTGCCCCCCATAACGCTGAAGGGAAGAGCTACTGGCTGGAGGGATCTGAGTGCTGCAGCTCCTCACGGAGCAATCTGGGGACAAATTTTGCTGAGATCATTAATTACAAGTTAACCGAGGGCAGGGCAGCATCCCCACATTTGGAAATGCTATCTGCCAGGGGCTTGCAGGAAGCACTGCATGGTCTTAAGGAAGAGTATAAAAGAAACTGCATAAAACAAAGTGAAGGGCTGTGCCTTTGGGGACCAACAAATTTGGCCATCAGCACAAAACAATGAAGACAAGCCTGTGCATGCTCCTCAATCACATAACATTATGAACCACGAGCGTGACATGTCTGAGGAGGAATTGAAAGCAATCCTGGGGCCCAGTGAGAGATAAATCACGGCCAGCCATGCTCAGGGAGGGCAAAAGCTGAGGGAAAAGGCTACGGTGATTTTTATGTGAAGAGGTGAAACAAGCTGGTTTGTTCAGCTCTGTGAAAGGCTGACAGGGAATGGGACTTCTTTCTCTACATGTAAGGAGCATAAAGCCAGGGTGTAAAAGGACAAAGCCAACATGAGAACAAAGGATGCCGTGAGCATATTCAAAACAGAAATTAAAAGAAGGTATATAACCACTAGGTCATGAGGTTTGAACAGCTTTCCAAGGAAGCAAATTAGATCTGTTTCTAAGGCATCCTTTCTGAATGCAATTAAAAAATAAATTGATGTTTACTAGATTTTAATCTGCTTCCTCAGGCCTTTTCTTTTTTTTCTGGTGAGGCAAAAATAGAATACGGACCGTAATTGATTTAATTTCTGTTGTTTCCTTATTTGTTTAGGAAAGTTCTGATTATTTCAACATTGGAAAAGCTTTGAGTATTTTAGGTGTTTATCTTAACATGAGTCACATATATTTTGGATGAAATGTTTTTACTGTCTCTCCATCAAGACTTCATCAGAAATTGAGCATAGATAGTAAAAGTTGCATTTGTGCAGCCTAAAGTATTTCTAATAGCTGTCATGGAGAGGCTACAAGAAATTCTGGCACTCCAGAATGATGCAAAAATAAATCCAGAATGATATAAAAAAGTAAAATCTTGAAGTCCTACTGCAGCTGTGTTTCATTCCTTCAGATCCCAAGGCCTGAGTCCTCCCAATCCCTGTGTGCTAATATTTGAATAACAGCTTTGCCAGTTCTGTTTTTTCTGTACTTGTTTATAAACCATTTGAAATATTTTCTTCTGTTTCAATAGAGCCAACAGTGGTACAGAGCTAGTAATTATCCAGCACCAAATTGAGAAATGCTGACTTTCATCTGCATATTTGGAAAATATTTTTTAAAACAACAAAATTTTCACCATCAGTCATGTGGAACACGCTTCTATAGAGTATGAAGGAAATAAGGGTTATTGCTCACCTTGCAATCTAGGTACTGCCTAATTTCTTTCGCCATTCCTGCTCAATATCAATTAAATCTTTGAGACAGAGGATGCAGAGCAACATTTTAACAATGCAGACCAATTCTGCCTTGCGTGATTTGCTGACGCTGTCTGGAGACCACAATGGAAGGCCTGGGGTCAGTGGGATGTGAGTTAATTGTTCTCTGCAGATTGTTCAGCCTAATCTGTTTCATCCAGTGCATTCAGCATGCAGAGAGCACGTATGAAGTTTTCAGGAAGCCTTTCATATTCAAATCAGGTAAACATCAAGCCATATACATTGGTGAATACAGCAGTAATTACCATGCTCTGAGGACACGTTGAAATGACATTATCACTTGTCAGCAGGATACCACTGGCTGCTGTCATTGACAATTCACATTTAGCATCAATGTTAAATAGTCTGCTTATTAGTTTGTTAATGACCCGAAAAAATCAATGATTTAAAGCACTTTAGTATATAGAATGGTACCTTATAGGTTTGGTGGATAGCCATGAAAGCAGTGTGTATACAATAAAACATCAATTCAAAATAATGGGTCGCTTAATAGGAATAGATTGCACCCACAAGAGGAAAATGAGATGATGATGATGATAATAAAGACAGAAAAACAATGATATAACACTAGTTGATCCAACTATATTAGAAGGGAAGACCAGCACAGTCAAGGCTATTCCTTTACTAATGTAAGGTTTCCATTAGACAAGAAAGTATCTTACAGACCCCCAAATAGTTACTTCATTATTTTATTATCCAAAACTTGCCAGAGGTGGCTGGCCCTCTTCTTTCTGTGGTACAAAAAGCTAGAAAAACAGCATTGATAATTAAGAAAAGAGTTACATTAAGCAAATCTCATTGCAACATTCTGAAAGGTGATGGTTGTTTGGGGTCTTTTCTCCATTTAATGATAAATAAAATTGGTTTGCTCTTCTCCAGTGCAATAAAGGCCAAGGAGTCTTTGAATCCACTGACTTCAAATGCCTTCTATTTTTAGGAAATATTGCCAGATATGACAGCAGCATTTCCAATGTGTTCTGGTCACTTTGCATACTCAATTTTGACTCAGACAAATGCAACAATAGTTTTCCACATGTATTTTGCCCTGAACTTAATAAACACACACTAAATAATATCTGTTAGGCTCTAATATGCTGAACCAAGGACTATAAGAATTTTTCTTTCCAAGTACACCCCTTTTCGAGAACTTCTTCATAAATTTCTCCTAATTATTGGGGTTTTTTTTCCTTTACAGGACTTTGGATAGAACAGAGGACTTCAGCTCAAAGAGAGATATTTACTGATTTTTGAGTCTTGGAACAGGCAAGTTCTATCTGAGCTGCTACAGGAATAGCAAGGGGAAAATAAAAAAAGATATTTTCAGAACTTCCTCTTCACTTTTCAAAGCAGTATGAGACTGGAAATTTGAAAAAATCAACTCAAAATCATTTTCTCACTCATGTAACATAAAGACCTTCCAGATCTGGTTAGGACTGAGAACATCTATAGTAGGTCTAGGGAAGAATAAAATTTTCCATTATCAATGATTTTCAATCATTCTAAATATATGCTCTGGAAAAAAAAGACACTACAGCTTCTAGTGTCAATAACCTGTCTGTGAGAGGGGGAATTTGTCTTCTCCAGTATTTGATGTGACTATCACAAGGAAGATTTGACTTCATCTAATGGGTGTAACTATTTATGACTAGTGGTAGTCTCTCCAGTGAGTAAACCCTAAGTGGCTGTCACTCAAAACTAATGTATATTTTTTGTATGCATGGCCTGTTCCTTTGGAAGTGTCTGCTGTGTGCATACTAAGTGAGAGAGATGGGGGAAAAAATAAAGGAAACAAATAATACGGATATAAGATTCCCTCCATGTGTTTATTTTGGTTGACATTCAGGTTTTCCAAAAAGAACAACCAGAACTGGAAACATCAGTCATATTTTGCAATGCTTTGACCAAGGTAGTGTTTAAATTTAGATCTGAAATAAAAATCAGAATTTGTGTATCAAGTCAGTTTCTTTCTGTTTTCAGCTACCTCCAGAAAGAAAAGAAAATATGCAGGAGGTTAAAAACTATGAATTCTTCAAGCTCCATCTTTATGATGTATTTTATTAGCCATCTCAGATGTGGGAGGAGAGTGGCAGGTGCAGTTAAAACCACATTAGGCATTTATTTATTTTTTTTTTTAATAAGGAAATTGTACAGAAGGACCACGAAATTATGTAGGTAGGTGTCAATTCAAATTCAAAGAAACCAAATCTCAGAAAAAAAAAAGTAGCTTGAAAGGCTCAGCTCATCTGCTATTAATAAAATGCCATCTGCCATTTTATGGTGCACATATAAACAGCAACAGAGAGATGCCAAGGTAATTTAGAATTTCTAACTGCAGCTAGGCCAGACCTAATTTCATTCAAGAGATAAATGAGGAAGTCTCCCTTTGCCAACTGACAAATGTAATGATTCATGATTAATGAAATCTTTTCTACTCCACAGGCCTTTCCTTTCACGTGCTTCATTGTTATCAATGGAGTGAGGGAAACTGTACTTTCAGGACTGAGCACAGCAGAGAAAACAATACACCCCTGAACGACTTGGATCAAATTCTTGCTGAAAATCAAAGTAGTGATTAGAGAAGCAGTAGTTGTCTCTGCAGAATTCTAGCACCGTGTACTCAGTCCAAATATAACTATTAAAGTTAAATCTGATTGGGGGAAATTGAAATTTATGATTTTAAAAAATGTTTCTGTGGTAGAAATTTTATTTTCACGGAAATTTTTTTCCAAAAATATTTACTTTTGATGGTGAGCTTCAAGGGAATAAAAATAGTATTTAAGAAAGATTCTTATTGCTCTTTTCAATTAGCATTTAAAAGGTAAGCATAGCACTTCCTTGATTTTGTAACGCAGCTACACAAGCGGATAGAGCCAAGTCCTGACCACTGAGTATATTGTTCCCTCAAAACAAGACTTTCCTCCCTTCAGAATCACTGCACGTAAGGAGGGGGTTAGACCATCAAGGTCTTATATTTCTTACACTGAACAGAGATTTTGTCTTCCATACTCTAACAAAATGGGTTAAATATATGTGGTCACATCAGCAGATGATGTTTAAAAAAAGGAAGAAGAGAAGGTGCCAATGGGCTGGAACCATAAACTGATGAGAAAGATTGATATTTGTAAAAACCTGAATGGTCAGAGATTGATATGGTGTGTACAAACACCTGAGTATTGAAATATGATGTCCGAAAAAAAATTTCAGAGTGTTCTCCTAACCTGCACTGTTTCACAAGAACAGCAGCTGGAGGTAAGTTTAAACTAAAGCCCAAAATTTGAGAAGTATTTACGAGACCCTCCAAAAAGCTGTGAGGGGAAGGAAAACTGAGTCCTTTTGCAGTCTTGCTCCTGCTGAAAATTTAACATTGCACAGAATCCCATATAGTTTAGGCTGGTAAGTTGGTGGCCAAGATTTGAACTTGCAAAGATAGTTCAGCTTTTGCTGCCAAAACACCAAAGCCTTTGAATAAGCAGTGGGGATGCTGACCTCAAACAGCAGAAATTAGTCATAATAGATGGAACATAACAAGGGAGACTCAGATATTTTCTTCATGAGGGAGGTCAGATACATCAAAAGGCATATCAATGATAGAGAAATCCCTCCAAGCTTACTTATAAATGTTTATTTCTTGCAATTACTTCATGATTAAAAGCAGAGTTGTACAGTGCTCCAAATGTACAATTGCTATTGATGTGATTATGATTTTTTTTTCCTGAGCAACCTAAACCTTAAAAGTGAAAAGATTATAAACAGATATGCCCAATAAACATTAGAGACACTTGCATGTCAAGTTCATTTTCCATGTGTCTGTGATCATCTCTTCCAAACCTCACAGCCAGAACAGCAAGAGAAACCAGGTCAGCAAGTGCACATCCCCTGAAAGGATGTCTTGGGCTTTTCTGTAATGAACCTTTTCACAACCATCTTTAGACAGAAGTAAATTTGCATTGTTCTTGTACTAGGAAAAATCATAAAAGTTCAGTTGTTAAGTTAGAACACTCAAAGTTTCAGCAAGTGTATTTGAAAAGACATTGAATAACTCTTTTCTCATGACTACTTGGCATGACCACTTCATGCAGCCATTTCTGTAATGTAAGGGGTCTGTAAACACTGCTTACTTAATCCAATTTTAGTGACTTCCTTGGATTAAGTAGAAACTTAGAAAAGAGAAAAATAAAACCAACAGAATAGCTGAAAAATAATCAACAGAGAGGGTGCTAATTTCATTCTGTAAGGTCATATCCAAACCCAGTAATACTTACAGGACAGCTATTTTCATTGAGGCCAAATTCAATTTTCCATCATATAAAAATATAAAAGCAATGCAAAGACAATTTATGTTTCAGAGAAAAAAGAATTCCTTCATTCCTCTCTTTTAGACCCATTTTTGAGAGTTTGGATGTTTAAGGATAAACCTGTACCCCTTGTAAATCATCTTGTGCACCAAACATTAAATGTATAAGATCAACTGAAATAAATTAAGAATTAACAAGGACAGTGAAACTTGTAGTTCTACAAACCTCTTTTTGGAAAAAATCCCATTGCAGTACCTTTGTGATTAATACTGCAATTGCCTCGTTTTGGAAAGTTATCATCAATTGCCAGGAAACAGAAATAAATCAGGCAACTCCTCGGCCATGCCCATATGCAAAGATTCAGTGTTATCACCTATTCCTTCTGAGCCACTCCACAGTTGATTGGAATGGTGACCCACATGAAAACACACAACACAATAAAAGCAATAGGAAGAAACCTGGAGCACTGTGTTAATTCATTAAAAATCACAGCTGAGAATGTACCATCTGAATGGCAGGTATTTAGTTCAAGTTAAAGTGTGGAACTTCCATGCCACTATATAATAGTAGTCTTGTCCCATATTCCAAATAAAATCATTTCAATATCAAGGCATAGGAGCTACTCCGAAGAGTAGTGATTAATTGCTGGAATGGTTCCAACACAGCTGTTCATTCCAAGGAGCCTTGAAACTGTTAACACTTATCTAAACAGGAAAACACCACGAAATAAAACTTTATTTACAAACTCACACTGCTGCAAAACTGAACCCTCCTTAAACTTTCAGGTTTTGGCCCAATTTCTCTAGAATATTTGGCAGAGCTCATTACAGCAACGTGCAGTCCTGCAATTGTTGTTTCTCCTCATTTCAACAAGAAGAGCCCAGAACTTCAAAGGGAAATGATTGCAAACAGTCTGCAAACTTCTGCCTACAGCAGACCTAAAGGGAATAAATCTCCTACCCAAGTCTTTGTCATCTCAGTTTAAAGTACATTCGTGGAAATCCTGACAAGGATTCCAGCAGGACTGAGGCCACAAAAAATAAAGGTGCAGATATTCATCTTGAAACACTCTGGAATAAGTTGGGACGTGGCTATTTATTTAGCCCTGTGCAGGTTCCTGGCCAGCCTCAGCACGAGTCTGCCAGGAATATGGCTGGGATTGGAGCAATTCAAAAGATGGGGTGGGCAACACCCAAGAGGCCCAGGAAATTAGAACAGATTTGTCCTCTCATTTATGCTGGGGTAATTTGGGAAATCAGATCCAAGAGGTGGCTCCAATAGCCAGGCAATCTCCCTTCACTGAGACTTTAATTTCTGAAGGCAGAGGACAAATATGTCATCCTTCTTTCTGTCTACTCTATTCTCATGCAAATGGCATGGAGTGCTTTCCTCTTAATTACCCACCTTCTTGCCAAAGCTGTCAAAAAAAGAGAAAAGCTAACTTTTTGGATTTATTTTATTAAACTTTTAATATTCAAATTTATGGGAGTCTTCAAGCCTAAATCCTCATTAGAGCTTATCAAATAATTAATGCTCCAGAAATTAACTCACTGAAACAACATGCACAACCTTCATCCAATTAAGCAGATGGATAATCCAGAGTGGAAAAAAACCCCCAAACCCACAATCAAAAAACAGTTAGAACCCTTTGCTGCATCCATGAAGGAAAACCATAAAAATATAATGTACAAAGTACCTTTTAGATTCAAATATTAAGCCCATGAAAGTCATCTGTCTGCTCAAGTGCCCTGCATATGAGAGGATGTGGGTGATAGTCCCACTTTGATTGAAATATCCTATACAGATTTACAAAGTTGTTATCCCTTGAGGAAGCAGGTAAAAATAGCAATCCTCTCTTTTTGTTGTATTAGAACTATGTATTTTGTTGTTTCAGAACTATGTGGCTCACCAGTTCCAAACAAAACATTGAAACACATCCAATAAACTTCAAATTCCATTTGGGCATCATGATATGTCTAACTAAGACATCTTATCCACTTTCCACACAGAATCAAAATTCTGAATTTTTCAAATGAAAATTTACCCTCAAGATGGTGAATATGAACAAGCACTGAAAAGTCCCTCCTGCCCACCTGGAAAGCCCCACGCTGTTGAGACTCTGACAAATGGTAGAAATTCAGAAAGACATGGGGAATTTTTCTCTGGGAAGCTCACTCCAAGATGTTCAGACTTTAAAAACTCAGGCTATTTAAATCCTCATCGGACAGGCTCTCTGAAGGTAAGCTGGCTGGAGCAGAAGATTATTACACATGGCATTTTTCTACAACACAATTTAGACAAAAACATGCGTTGAAAACAATCCTGACAGTGCCACCAGTGGGTCTCTCTTATCTGAGGCCTCCTTTTTGTCCATATAAAGAGCTGATGAAGAGATCACAATCTGCCCTAAGCCCAGGAGAAAGACCAAACAGAATGTGGGGTTTGGCTGTCTTCCACCTAGTCAGTGACAAGAAAAGGCTTGAAGCAGAAAATCTTATTAGTCTGGCAAGAAACCTCTTTTTTACCTTTAAACATTTCTGGCTGATTTTCCAAGGTAAAAAAAAAAAAAAAAAAAAAAAAATCTTAAAAAAATTGAACAAGAAATGTATATAAAATTAGATTACCTGGAGACAGCTTTAATTTCTATAAAACCATAAGAAGTTTTTATGTGACTGTTTAATCTTTTAACAGCTGCTTCTTTAAGTACTCATTTGCACTAAATATATCACATGTCACCATACTTATGATCTTCCTGAAACAAAAGAACATCTTCCAAAATGACTATAGCTGGCAATATTAAAGCAGCACCTACTGGCATCATTATATTTAAGTATCTGAAACAGACATTACTGTCAGCAGAAATTTTTTAAACCTTTCTCCCTTCTTTTCCTTACAAGAGGTTATTAGAGTTACTTCAGTGTCCTATGTCCTGTGATAAAATGCTGGAAATGAACTCTTAAAATTGGCAATAAATACCTATAGCCCATGAATCTGAGTTTCTCAGATCATTTATGTACCTTAAAAAATTGTGTTTAAAGCACATTCTACTGACTACCTTGAAATTCTTAGCAGACTGCTGACACTGTTTTTCAAGTTTCCTGGAAAGAAAAAAAAAAAAAAAAAAAAAAAAAAAAAAAAAAAAAAAAAAAAAAAAAAAAGCCAAGGGAGAGATTCACCCAGAACACAGCTTGATCTCTTTCCCCACATTGACTGGAGGTTTCTTCTGCATGGGCTTTTGTTCTTAAATATATTAACTGATGTGGAACAAGCAGTCAGCTCTAAATTCACCAGCCTCTGTCCACAATTTAAGGTGATGGAGCAGTGTTTGAATGTTGGCATTGTTAATGAACAGCAAAACCAACTTAGGCACACAATTAAGGGATAAAATCCTAGGTTATTTGGGAAAGATGATGTTTCAGAGGCACTGACAATCAGGTCAAAGTGAAGTTTCTGTAGGGATGCTGCTTTCCCTTTGTACCCTTCTCAGCGTCCTGAGGCTATCAAGTCCCTCAGCAGAGGATATACTTATTAAATTCCTTATTTGTTCCAAACGGAACTGCTGTTTTCCTCCCTAGAAATATTATTGCCTCTTTTAAAATAATTTAAAGAGCTGCTATTGCTCAAGATGCAAGTAAGAGGCACCAGAGTTGAGCTAGAAAGTATTTTTTGTGCATTTGCCTCAACCCTCTGACATACTTCCATTGGCATGCCCTGCCTGACATCTAAAAAGTTGTTTGTGTTGCTCAGAACATTTTTATTTCAATCATAATCCCACTGTCATGTAAAGGTACATGACCTCACCCAAAAACGTGAGTATAGAGCTGTCATGGTGTCAGTGTCTCTCTGCTTCGGCCAGCCCTGGCACCATGGCAGGAAGGGGTACGGCTTGGTGGCTGAATGAACCTTACCAATCCCATGGGCTCTGGTTTGCCACCAGGAGTGGAGAAATGACAGCAGGAAAGGAGGGAGTCTGCTTAGGGTTCAACCACTGGCTTTATTCATCCCACAGTGGGAACAACCTCATCTCAGGGTGTCTGCCTTGGCAGACACACCTCAGCAGAAGGAGCCCCTTAGCAGAAAAAGGCTCATCAGAAAAAAGTGGGAAACCCCCGAACGCAACATCTTTTACTGGGGGGAGGAACCCAGGGATAGGTTTAACTGAGGACAAATCAGGGATCATGTGGGCTCTGCAGGTAAATGACACATATTAGAACAAATCAATAACTCAGGTGGGGAGACAGCCAGGGTTTTGTCCAATCACTGGAGGCCCGCACAGGAACTTTCTAGACTTTTGGGAGAGGCTTCGAAGTGATAGACAAGACCCAGGGGCTGTATAACTTATGATTGACACATAACTAGGGTTGGGGTAAAACCAAGAAGGGTTAAACCATTACAACTTATAAAAAACAATATAAAACAAGGAACAAATATATACATAAAACTGATAAAACTAAAACCACACCACTACATAAATCCTAAAAAGGAGAGAGAAAAGTTTCTGCCCACAGGTCTTTCCACTTCCCCTGTATTGCACTCCAGAGGCCACAAGTGTGTGAGGTAAATTGGTTGGTCTGAAATGGGGGAGGCCTTTGTTTTGTGGCTTGAGTTTATAAAGCACAGGGTGCTGTATTTCACAAGCCAGGTGATGTGAAGGAGTGAAGGAGTGAAGTCTGAGTGACTTGCTGAGTATCGCCATGCTGGGGCTGCTATAAAATACATCTGTCTGTCTCTGTTTACACATAAAGTACATAAAACATTTTTTAAAAGCTCAATATCTTGAAATATGAAAATATAGAGGGCTAAAGTGTGTATGTTGAATGTGCTGCAAATACAGCAGCTTTGGGAGGGTTCAGGAAATCAGAACAGCTTTGAAGCCCAGATACATCCTTCTTACACAGACACCAGCTAAAACACAGATATATAATACAAAAAGGATAATCATATTCCCCCACCTGCAGAATCCAAAATTAATCAGGTGCTTTTCTGAGCTGCTCAGAAACCTCCTGTAACTTTCCTAACCTGCAGCTCCGTGTATGAGATAGATTCAGCTTTGCCTTCCCGTTCAGTTTTCAGGCTCAACAATGCTCAGCAGGCAGCACCAGTATATTTAGCAAGAGATATTATCCATCAGTACCGAAAAAGTACTGAGTATTGACTGATGAATGGAAGATAAATCACAAGAGCTCTGTCCATTCAGGCAGGGCTGAGTGACACTGACAGAACCCTGCATGAAAGCTCATTTTGTGCCTGCCTGTACAATATGTGGTTTGTAGAGAGCATTGTTCTCCAATGATATCAGTCCCTGCTCGGTGTGAAGCCCCTCTCCCTTTATTCCCTTCAACAAAGGTGTCCAGCTCGTGAAACAGAAAATCCTCAAAGTTAAGATATGTTATGGTGACCTAAAATTCAAGTTCAGATGTACACTGCCTTTCTTGTTTGCTACAAACTAAACCAAGTGCAGTCATTTCTCATTTCTGACAAGATGAACTAAAAAGGGCAAAAGGACAAGAGCTGGAGGAAGAGGAATCCAGGAGGTGGGTTAAGAGCATTCCATGGAGCAGTAACCTATCAGCTACTCAATATTACCCATCCCAGCAATATATTCCTTGAGCTGGTCAAACTCCAGTAGTGCTTACTGATAATGATATCTCCAAGTATCTCTAGAAATGATGAGCACAAAGGGAAATATTCTTTTTTCCCTCTGCATAAGCAACCTGATTCCATCTAACAAGTGTTTTTGATAGCCAGGGCAAGCCCATTTTGGTTATGAACCCTGAATCAAAACTTCTATTCTTAAACAATTATTAGCCAGAAAACTACTTTTAAAATTACATAGCCTGCCCCTGCTCAAGTTTTAAAAACAGCTACATAGGGTCAGAAACCAGTAAGTGAACTTTTACCTCACCAAGGCCAGAAAAACAACTCTAGAAATCTGCTTAGCTGAGGGTTTTGTTGTTTACTCCTGTGCATGCAAAAAAGCCCAAGGCTGCTAAAGCAGGGTTACACATTGAGGTCCAGGTTGTTGTCACTGCTTCTGGCTGAGAGGTGGAATCCCTTGTGTCCCCACAGCTCTCCCCAGCTGATAGGTTGCTTTGCTGACACAGAACCAAGCTGGGCAACAAGGCAGAAATGTGGGGTCAGGATGACTTTTAGCCTTGTGCCACAGATGGCAGAGGAGAAGAGAACCCCCTTAGAAACTGGCAATACTCAATGAACATCACAGAATTGCCAGATAGACAAAAAAAACTCTCAAAAATAGTTTTACCTGTTGTATTCAGACCCCTGTCAAAATAATTTTTACTCACAATTAACCTAAACCCAAACATGCCTTTTCTGATGAAGCTCTTTCCTTGCCAGAGTTCCAGTGACTGCAGGCAGCACTCCTGTGTATGCCTGAGCTAATATAATTAGCATCAACTGTGCTGTGGAGTCAGAATCTGCAGAGAGACTGCAACCTCAAGGACTGAATCAAATTCAGAAGCACAGGAGCTGTTTGAGCTCAGTCATCTCAATGTTCTCCAATTTGAAGAGAAAGTGCATGGAGCTATCCTTAATTCAGCAGTTTCACAGGGCTCCTTTTCGCAGTGGGCCACCAACCACAACACCCAAAGCCAAAGCACCCTTTCACTAGTTTGGTGTTTGCAGTCTTTCACAGCAACTTAATAAAAGCAAGAGGAAGAGACAGATGTGAGAGACCCTTCCTTAAAGATAGTTTCTTTCCTTTTGCTTGAAGCCCTCAAATTATATAACTCACTCAAGGATGTGTAATTCATAGGCACCAGTTATGGACAATATACATTTAATGTATAAATTATGCATTAAATACTAATATACAATAAATACTAATATTACTCCATCAAACATTACTTTTTATTATCTGTCACCAAACCTATAGTCTTGCTGAAGATTAACTATGGAGGTAACTTCACTGATGTACTATTAGAGCATTTGGTGTAAACCAGCTCCTTCACAAAGTTTATGAATACTCTCCCCACCCCTATAGTGTTCCCCTTTTATGTTACTTCTTCACTAACAAGATTAGCAATCTTCATAGCCAGGAATGATTAAAGTAAATAATTATATATTTGTTTGCATTTATGAGAACAAAGCTTTTAGCTGTACCTCTAGGAGCCATCACCAGTTGGTGTTCACACCACGATTATGAAAAAGCTTTAGTACAGACAAGAAAACCCAAACACAGTTAACACACTGAAGAATAAAAGCACTGCAAAGGAGAGGACAAGACACCAACTTTATCAGAAGCTCAGACTTCTCAGAAAAACCTCATCTCAGACTTCAGTATCCACCAGACAAGTTCAATCCAACTCCAGAGCTTAATACTTTTCATGAAAAATAAAATGAAACCCACAAAACTCAAACTCATTAGCTAGAAAAATATCTGAGCCAATTTTTTCTTCAAGGTGCTCATGTGGGGAAAGTTCCAAGAGATCATTCTTTTACCCTTAGCTTGTTCCTATGCATACATGAGGTTTCATTGAATTAAATTAAAGGCCATCTGAATAATATGATTATCTTTGGCAGAAATATCTCTGTGTTAGAATGAAGGTTAAGTAACTGCAGAATTAAATACTAATTGCTGTTGCCAGGCAGCTCTACACTGATTCAAGGCCATTCAAATTTATGTTGTCCTGGACAACTCTAAATGCTTCATCAAAAAATGAAAATTCATGCATTCAGCAAGTGACCAACTATTGTAAGCCTGCACATTAGGGTGTATGGGTGGAAAGGAGATTAATTAGCTTTTGCATGGAGAAAACAAAAAAGGGGCCATGGATACTGTCTAGATAGACTTCAGTAAATCTTTTGACACATCTCTCACAGCATCCATGAGAGCAACTGGCTGCTCATGGCTTGGACATAAAAGAAAGGGTTTTTTTAAAAAATGTGTGATTTGTCCCAGAGTTAGCTCAGTGCAAAGTTAGCTCAGAGCATTAATACAAGCGTCAAACTCCACCTCAGTATGCTGAGCGCAATGAACACACAGACATTCCCTGGACTTGAGAAACCAGCAAGGACAACTTAATCTACTGCTGCCCTGGATGTGTTTAAAAAAAGACTGGATGTGGCACTCAGTGCCAAAGTCTAGTTGAGGTGTTAATCCATGCGTTGGACTCGATGATCTTGGAGGTCTTTTCCAACCTAGTCATTCTGTATCCTGTATTCTGTTATACAAAAACAAGCTGCAGCCCTATTACTTCTCCCTTCAATTAGCACCAGGGAAAAATGCTACTTCAGTTCAAGTAAACTTGATTTATTTCTTTTCCATGTAGAATTCTAAGGAAGACAGTTTTGTGGGCATAGGGCCACATGAGAAAATACAGGAATCTTGTTAACTTAGGCAGGGACACAAAATAGCAATATGAATGGCGAGACAGATACTGAGCTAAGAGTTAGAAGATAAGATTTTATACCCAATCCCAACCACGGCTTCATTCAAATGACCTTGAGGAGTGAGTTTTCCTCTCTGTGCATCTGGCTCCTCATCTGCATAAGCAAACAACGATGCCGGCTCCACTTCACAACGTACTGGGAGATCAAGGCATTATTGGAAACCAATTTCACGTCTGTACCCAGGTGACATAACTCAGCTGGAATGAAATTTCCTCACGGAAGCAACTAAATTTACAGACTAAATTTACAGACTTTAAATCTAAATTTAATTAGATGACAAAACCGATTCCTCTTCTCACAAAGTTTGAGGTGAATAAATTCAAAAATAGCAGCTGGTCAGGATGAGCTTTAGTCACACTTTGAGAAAAGGGAGGAAAAATGGTATGGAAAAGTTCAGCAGCTGTATCCACACTTTGAATGTATCACACTAACTAGATCATCAACAATTTCCTTTGGCTTTTTAAACATAAGACAGGCAGAAATAACCTGATTTACATAATTACAATTATCCACAGTAATGAGATTCCATCTTGTAGATATAACAGCTTCCCCAAACACAAAGGAAAAGAGCAGATCTGCAAATCTAATCCTTAAAAGAAAACATTCTACAAAATAACAGTTAATGTTGCTATATGTAAGATTTAGAATCCTATCCAAATGCCATATAAATACAAATATTCTATTTATTCTGCATGCCAATCATTCAGACACCCTTTATTTTGTTGAAATCCTCTAATAGAGCGTAATTTGCCTTTTTATTTAAGGAGAGACCCTGCAACCTACAATTTTCTTTCCCTAATCAATGTCAAACTTTGTAAAGATGCACAAGGGTGTTTGAATTCATCCAAGGTGCTTGCTGATGAAGTACAGCTTCACAAATTTATAAAGATCACAAGGACTGAAAGTTTCCATATGAAAAAAGAATTCCTGAAGATTCAGCTTGCTCACTTTGGTCTGGAAAGAGTCTATACGTACAACCCTGTGATGCCAGAGTCTCAAAGTTCCTGAAATTCAAGTCTACAAATGACAGACTCTAAACAATCTTCTTAAAATACAAACAAGGGAACAAACACACCCATCCTTAAATCAGTCAGTATTTTTTTGTAGCAACAAGATATTTTATTCAGTGGCTTACTGCAAACTCGTGGTTGTTTCCAGCAAGTTTTAGTTGCGAATTTTTACACTGTGAGTTCTCAGTTATCGATTCTGTTTTGCTCTGCCCAAAGATGTAACAGGTATTCAAAGATGTCACCTCCCTGATCGGAGATTGTCACAACAGGAGAGAAGATGGGAATAATGAGCAAATTACAAAGTTAAACTTGGCAGGTGCACAGAAAGGTTAGCTGGAGGACTCCTAGCCCCACCTCCTGCTCAAGCAGAACCAACTTCAAAGTTAAGTCAGGCAGCTCAGTATCCAATGTAACCAAGCTATTACTTCTAGAAGGATGCAGATTCTTCAGCCTATTTGAGCTTATTTCAGGGCTTCACCTTGCTCAGAGTGAAGAAATTTTTTTTTTTTTTTTTTTTTTTTTTTTTTTTTTTTTTTTTTCCAGCTGCTTCCCTTGTGGCAATCTGTGACTGTTGTTCCTTGTAATCTTGCCTTGCACCTCACATATCACCTCCTTTACTACTGTATTTTTAAAAAAAACTATTGCTGAAATTAACTGAACCCCACTCAGTGTAAGCGCCACAGTAGAAGAGGACCTCTGGAAAAAACAGAAATAATGCAGATGATCTGATCTTAGTGCAAAGAGCACGGGGAAAAATACTTACAGCCCACTGTTGTTAAGAAATGAGGGATACTGAGGTTAAGTAGGAATTAAGTCCTAATGCTAGATAGTCTTCTTTAAATACATAGCCAGCCTGGAAACATTTCAATATTTCCCTTGAATTTGGGAAAATTATTTTAAATACTCTAGATAAATTGTAGAGGATATTTGTGTGGGTATCATTGATTTTATTTTCAATTTCGCAAGAGAAATTATTTTATGTAAACAAAGCAGTGCACTTGAAGAGAACAGGGAGATCCACATATGGAACCTACACCCAGGAAGGTTTGAAGAGGGTTTCAATTGACTCCAAGTATTTTTATTTTTTTTTGAAGAGTAAAGACAGTTGTGTTTTCAGAAAACCTAGGACAATGAAATTACCATAGAAGTATTAAAAGACAGATTGTCACTTACCTCCAGAAGAAGATGGAGTAAGTAAAGCCAAGCTTGGTTTAAACAGGAGCACGTGAATGACACAAAATATTTTTCCATTTAAAATCACTTCAGATTAGGGCATCTGGCACTACATACACTAGAAAGGACCTAAAATATTACAGCTCTATTTTCTATTTTAATGGATAATTGGTAACACTAGATTACAGGATTTGCAGGGCTCCAAGTGCTGTATTTTCATAGGGAAGAGCCTCCTTTCTTTCAGGCTTAATAAGCTTGGCCTATATCAGCTTTTCTCACATCAGTCCAAGTGTCACATTTGGGTTGGGGGGAAAGCTTGTTAGCAGTAATTACCAGCAGTAGGTTCTATTATTTGCCAGAGTAATTTTCCCTGCTAAGTACCACCAAAACTGCCTCAAGCCTTTAATTTTATTTTTTTTTTTAATTTTTTTTTTTTCCTTGCTCGGCTCCCTTTTAAGCGGGCGCATTTTCCCATGATACCGCCGTGCCCGAGCGGGCCGGGGCCGGGCCCAGCCCCGCGATCAATGTGCGCCTCGGAGATGGGGTCAGCCCCAGCCAAAGCCCTGCACAAACACACCCTGAACCCTATTACAGATGCAAATCCACTCTCTGAGTGAGGATTGTGTGGCGGCATAATGGAGCCCGAGGAATTCCTGGGCAGCCCGCTTTTCAGCCGCCTGGGCTTTTGTCCCGGCCTTAGCAAATTTCTGCGGCCTGTTTAAACCCCGGCCATTGTCCCCGGGCCTTCATTGATTTCTCTCCTGCCACCGGCTCACAATGGGCTGATATGAACATCTTTGTTACCGCCTTTGTACTGTATATCGGAGTAATGTTTCAGCAGATTGAGGCCTAGCAGGAAGAATTAAACCTGTACTACACAGAGCATGATGAATTGCCGGATTTACATATCATTTCGGAGGGCATTTCTGGTGGCACTCGCTGAATGGTGTTGTGTCTCGAAGGATGTAGTCCAGGGATGAAGTGACAGGAAAGGAAGTGATTTTGGTATTCACTGACAGCTTAATACAAGATTGGGGACAAATTGTGCCGATTCTCCCACTGCATCTTTCCATGGAATTAAGGAGATAGGCGGAGGTGGATGCGCCCGGATCCCGTGGAGCTGCTGCTGTTCTGCACCCGGCAGAGAGAAGGGCACAGGAGATTTGGCTCGTTCAATAGCAGCTCTGAGACATCCTAAAGGTGCCAGGGTGCGCTGCCCTGATGTTTTGATCCTACTGTTCTCGGCCAAAAGATAAACTGCTGATTGAGTCGGGTCCTGACATTACACAGGCAACATATTTCCAGGTCCTGACATGCTGTGCAGCACACTTCCAAGGAAAGAGCTGTGCTCAATGTGAAACTGCATGACTCCAATCGGCCTAAGTCCACTCAGCATCTTCTGCAGCTTTAAAGCCTTCTTATAGGCTTAAGTGTCGTTCTTTTTCAAAATTTACTTCGCATCCCAAAGCCAAAAAACTGTGTTCCTATTTCTGTACCTTCTATCAATTGCATTTTGAAATAATATCTGTAAGATTTTTTTTTTAGCTTGTCTGCAAAAATCACTATCATTCTACATCTGTGTTGTTTATAATGGACTTAGGAATACTTCTTAGCAGAAGTAAACTCTGCTGTTTAAACTCATAAGTCTTGACAGTGTTTACATAGTTTACAAATGTGAACCACAATCCACATATGGATCATATTTTGTGTAATTGGCACTAAAACGATGCAATAAGAAGAGATAAGTAAATAGGTCTGTAAAATGGAGGTTACAGTAGAAATAATAAGCAGTAATTTCAAAGTTTTCAAATCAGAAGAAAATTTATATTGACATTAAATCAAAACAAAAAATATACATGGGATGCAATTCTTTTCCAAGGGTAGGGCTAAATCTTACCCTCAAAAATCAGGCATATAAGCTTTCCCTTCCTATCATGCAAAGTACCCCAAATTGAAACACAGTTAATAGATTTGGGAAAAAAAATCAATAGCAAAGGCCAAACCAATGAGATTTTGAAGCATCTTTTATACTATTTCTTAATCATGGACATTTCTTTATGTTAGAAATTAATATTTCCAAAGAGCAGAACTTTTGTTCATTTCTGCCATCAACATCTGGCAATAAGCAGATAGATTAAACAGAACAATCACCTGACATAATCATCTGTTGGAATGAGGCCAGAGGAGAGTCACTAAGTTGATCACAGGGCTGAAACACCTCTCCTATGAAGACAGGCTGTTCAGTCCAAGAAGAAAATATTCTGGAGAGGCCTTATAGTAGAGTCCTGGTGCCTAAAGGAGGCCGCAAAAACTGGACAGAGTCTTTTCACAAGGGCATGGAGTGATAGGACAAGGGGGAAGGGCCTTAGGCTGCAGAATGACAGGTTTAGATTAGATACCAGGAAGAAATTATTTCAGCATGGTGAGGCACTGGAACAGGTTGCCCTGTTGTGGACTGTGCATTCCTGCAAGTGTTCAAGACCAGGCCAGATGGGGCTCTGGGTAACCTGGTCTAGAGGGAGGTTCCCTGCCCGTGGCAAAGGGGTTGGAAAGAGATGACCTTTCAGGTACCTTCCAACCCAACCCGTTCTATGATTCTGTGAAAATTCTTGATCCATTACAGAGACAGGTATGTACCCAAGAGATTTCTTTGAGCAAAACAAAATGGCAGAAATCTGCAATGTGAATGACCACTGCTAAGAGCTACCTAGAAAGCAAAGACATCCATTTGAAATGTTATTGCAGTAGCACAGGACTTACTGCACACAGTAGGGAATCAGGTTTGAAAGAATCAAGTGATAGGCACAATAAGATGTTTTCATGGATATGAAAAAATGAATAAATGCTGGAATGTTGTTATTTATCTCTGTGAGGGTCAGAAATCCATGCAAGACAGACCCCAGCAGGAGGACTACATCAGTCTTCTCCTTAACAAGTAGCAGCAGTATTTTAGATGGACCATTTCTACCAAGAAAGACCATTAGCAGAAAATCCAGCACCCTTTGACAGTTATTTACAAGGTCAGACATTCATTCTTCCCTGAATCCTTTTCAAGAGATCCTTCATCATGAAATCTGGATTTTAGGATCAGATATCTACTGATTAATTCAAGTCATTCTTGCAGACTTTGCAGACATGCACAGCTCCTCTTTTCACTTGGAATAGAAATAACATTACTGAGAGGATTTATTTACAGCAGGTAGATATCAAAGCTGGCTACTGAAGTACAAGCTAGTCTGGCAAGGCACGGTGGTTCAACACCCATTAAATAAGTCATCAGCCTTCCCTTGATCATCTGTTAGTCACTCCAGTCTCTCTACAGTTATTACATGCAGTAGGCAGTGAAAATTCGAAAACTACTCTGAAAAATAAATTGAAATTGTTCAAGCAGTTCTCTTTGCCATGTTTCTTTCATTTTTTTCTGAACTATATGGAATAATAAACTTGAAAGCAGCAACTCCTACCAAAGACTTTTTTAAATGGTTTTACATGCAGCTTTGGCAAAGAGATGAACTGAGAAGCTGGATAAATCTTTGCATAGAACAGGACTGGTTCAGGCAGTTGTTATTCATTAATGATCCATTTTGTTTTGCATTAACATTGCAAAACCTTCATGGTGGGGTGTTTTTTGAGAACAGGCATCAGTCGACCATAATTGAATTAAAACAAAAAACATCCACCCACCTGTCCCACCCCCTACAACTGCGAATTGCAGAAGCCAGCTTGGTTCATTTCCCATCTTACTGGCAGAACTACCTGGCAATCAAGCTCACCAACAAACTCTGCCACACTTGCCAAAGAGGTTAATCCTGGACCTGCTCTTTGTGAAACAGTCTCAAGTTATTTCCAGAGTACTTTTATTATAATTTATTTATTTATATATTTATGTATTTAGGTAAATAGGTTTTCTAATCAGAGTTTATTACTCCGTTGTGCCATACATATTTCTCTGGTCTGGTCATAAGCTGTCAAGCAATATCTATCACCATGAAAGTTGAGAGTCAGCTTGTTTCTTAACAAGAACTACTTGCTGAAAACGAAGTCACCTAATTACTTTTGACTGTTTAATTTCTAAATATGAGACATACTTCTTCCAGGTAGCCTAATTCAAGTTACATTTCCTTCCTAACATATTTCTGATACCCTGGTAAAGCTCCTAAATCATGATTATGTAGACACCCCACCACCACCATGAAATAGCTGCTCCTCCTTTCTTAGCCTATTTTACATCTGCTATTGTCACCCCAGTCCTATGCTTCCTTTTTTCCCTCCCTGTTCCAAAATGTTCTCTATTAACACTACCTCCAGCATTGCAGGCTTTGACAAACTCACAGCACATTCTCCAAGGAATCTGGAATCTGCATTTGTTCAGTTCCCAAAATACATATAAGAACCAAAGCTTGCACTCTTTTGAGTCTCTTGAAGACAAAGCAAAAGTTGTCTCATGCACAATTACTATTTCTTTTCAAATTTTGTAAAAAGGGCAACTGTCTGTTCCTTACAGAATGGAAAGACTGAATTACAGGAAAGTCCATTAAATAAACAAAATTCCCAGCAAACCAGAACACTTTGGCAATGTGCAGTTTGGTAAACAGAAACTATTTTGCGACAGAAGAGATTATTGAATAACCTGCCTGTAGGTGAATAAGAGCCTGTAGGTGTATCTACGTCTGTCAAATGCAGGCTGCCAAACTCTGATCTAGATTTTGTTTCTGTGACTGGAGACCTGAGGCTTCTGGGTTTTGAAGGAAGAAAAGTGAAGTAAAGAAAAACTGAGCAAAATGGTTAATTCCAGTATTAACATCTACTCTGGTAATCCAGCTCAATCTTTTATACTTCCAGTGCTGAACTCAAAATAAACAAAGTCTGGCTTTCATTTTCTCCCCCAAATTTCTGGGATAAAGGGCCCTCTTCTCCTCTTCTTCAACATGAACAGTCATCTCCAAGGCAGATAGGAAGTGTCCTTGACATGCCACAGTTTTTGAGCTAATACCACGGAGATCCTCATTCACAGGTGTTCATTTAGGTTTTATCCATGTGTGTTCTGGTGTTTTCCAGCTGCTCTCTCTTGATGCTTGGTTGTCAATTTGTAATCTTCGGGATGTCATTGTTATACAAACCAAAGCCAGGAGAACTTAATTTACCTCTAAATACCACAAGAGCTTTTCCTAAAGTGCAGCCATTTTGCAGAGATTCAGAGAGAAGTGACAGCCACACACACACATGAAATGACAAAATATGCATCAAGGGGCAGGGAGGGATGACACAAACCCTCTTTTTCCATAAATCATGGGGATCAACAGAATATAGTTATTACACTAGGAAACAGATTCCCTTAACTATATCAGCACTTTGAACAAAGACAAGCTTTGTCTCTGAAATTTTTCCTAGTTTATTGTACAATCTGCTCTTATAGGCTATTGACTGCTACCCCAAATAACTTTTGTTTCCCACCACTGCCCACCTGGAAAACACATCCATGCTTTCACTCACTCTTTGGCTGATTAGAACACTTTTCCAAACTTTCAGCCTCCATTCGTTCACAATCACAGGATGCATTGTTTGAAGTATCACAAGACACCATATAACTAGAGAACAATAAAAAAGTGTATTAAGAACAACCAGAAAAAGTGAAACGAAACAAAGTGCAGACCACATTTTTGTCACTTACAAACATTAAGCACTTCCTTCTAAAAACACATGTATAAACAAAACTTCTGCTGAGATTCTGTAATGAGTCAGGGATCTGCCTTCCTTGTCCTAGGAGGATAAAGAAATCGTAGGTGGGATCAATCTGGGGGATAGAAAGTTCAGCAGATGTGAACCTTTATACTTCTGCACATTTTCATTATTCAGTTATTAAGCAGTTTGCACTTCCTCTTCCTCAGAGACATTCAGGTTTCAAATGGTTTGTTACCACTCCACATTAGCTCCTGATGGATCCTGTTGTCTCTCAGGAAAAGGAGTAATCCTTAGATCTCCATTTAATATTCCTGGTTCCCTCAATATTTGAAAGAAGCTCCTATTATTTATTCTGTCATAAAGAGTCATTCTCCAGAGTACTCCATTTCTCAGATGCTCTTCAAAGTGAAAATGCAGTGTTAGGAGCACTTCCAGATCTGGCATGAAAAGTTAAACCTCCTTGGAGGTCTAACCTAGGGCAGGGACAACCACAATTCCCTTGCTCCAACGGTAGATGTTCAACCCAAAATGCCCTTATTCCAGAATTTTCTTTCCCTCATCTGTTCTGCCCAATCCTTTATCTTATGCTTCCAACACACAACTTATCACCTGAACAAGCCTGAAAGATACAGGCTGCTGATACTGAGCTTTTCCTTTAAAATAAATGGTAACAGTAGGAGAACAGCTGACTGTAGGAAGTGTGTGACTTTCCTCCATTTTAAATGGATTTAAATTTATCTGTGCTTTGGGAGGCATTTTTGAGAATGGAGATGGAGTGAAGTCAAGTTAAGGGACATGGGAACAAACAAAAGTGTACATGTTGAACACACACCTTTCAGTAAAGGTCAAAGATACACACAAAACCAAAATTCAACTCCAAACAATTCTCTTGTACTTTTAAGTTACCAGCTTTTTTTTTCTGCAAGCACTCTTTAAAAGTTCAGTTTTGAATTTCAGCAGATATTGGAAGCTTAAGAGTGGGGACTCTGAACAACATGTAAACTAATTATTGATTGTCCCCCTCAAGACAGCAAGCTCATTCAAAGGAAAAGAGATAATCCTCTTAAAGTTTTGCTCTAAGAACCTCTAGGAACACAGATAAAATAACTTTATAAATAGGTATCCATTGAGAATTTATTTGCATTTCAGTGTAACAGGGCCTGACGGAGGGTCTGAGCAGTGCTCTTCTAAAACCTATTATTTGCTGAAGAACTGCTGCCCATACAGTTTTAAAATGTAGCTGTATGAGCAAGATCTCACATGTTTTATGACAAACTGTTCTGTCTAGTATTTAAAACCAGTTGGTCCATTTACTTGAGTCGAGTTAATTCTAATGCCTTGAAAATGCACTTTTGTCACAGTGACACCTCATTGCTCCAGAAGTGGTTTGCTTGTAGCAGATGTTCAGCTCTGTTTACTAATCTAGGAGTGAATGTATTTCAAGCACTGGAGGACATTCTTCCAACTTTTTTTCCTTCTAAAAGCCATCTGTATTTTTTCCTACCTCGCCAGTCACCTCTGTGTTTTCTATAATGTATATCATTATTGAAGCTGTGTTTACTATTGCTGAGAATCAGAGACACTTATTCTTACATATCCTGTTCTTTCAGTCCTGATCATGAACAAAATCAATAGTTTATTACAGGAACAATTTTTCATCTGTGTCACTTTCAAATTGCACCTCATAGTACTCTAATATACAGAGATATTTCCTGCCACCTTCATTTACTAGTGAGGGGATCTTAAATTAGAAAGAAAAGGTTTAATGGAAGTAGTTTTCCACTTGCAAATGTCACCTTACTTCTTATTTTCAATGGAGTATCTCACAGGATTTGTCAAAACAAAGAACTGAAGCCTGGCCTGATGACACCACTTCATCATAATGACACTACTTCAGATATACTGTAAACCACTGACTGTGTCATGGTGTCAATAGAAGGCACAGAAAGGGAAGAAAAACAATGAAATAAATAATTTTTTTAAAAAATCCAAAAACCGCAGAAAAACCCCTAGCAAAACCAACAATTTACAGATGGCTTAGCCTGGTTTGTTTAACACTAAATAAATCAAGTTGCAGTTGACAGTAAGACTTCATGGTTTTGCTACAAATGCAGCAGACAGTAATTTAACGTGAGATAATCAAATAATCACTGTTTCTGACTGGTGACAGCACTTCTAGCAGTCAACTAACAGGTAACTTATAAGCTGAACTTAGATATTTTTAGCAGTATCTAAGGAATCAGTAGTAAAACCTGAGTAACATGACAGCTAAATAAACACAACTATTGCATCTTCCTTCTCTTCTTTTGGTTTTTCAACGAGACTCCAGGAGCTATAAAACCTTTTCCCATTTCCCCATAGATCCCTTGTTTAAGTCATTCTTCTGCTCCATGAATTCAGAGGCAGACCAAGCCATGTCTTATTTTACTAAATGAAAATATCCACCCAGAATAACAATGCTGTTCTTTTAACAGGAAAGGGAAAGCCCACCAATATATATTTTTAAGCAAGACTTCTTTCAAAGGTGTAAAAAAGTGATACTTTGTAGAGACCAAAATGAAACAATTTTTCAAGGTGCTTGGAAAGAAAGTGCCTCTCTACCATTTTACCTTTCCTTTGTGAAATAAAGACCAATCAACCAATCAAGCTGCAATTTCCTCCCCTACACCTGGGGTGACCTTTCATCCACAATTAATTCTCCCTCTCTGATCAAACTAAGAATTTACAATTGCTGATCTTTATGAATTAACCCTTCCCTTCACAGCCATATAATTTCTGAGCCCACTAAATTTTTTCACTTGATTGATGGCTTGAGGGTGAGATCCTCTTCAAGCCCACAAAAAATTCACAGAAATATGCAGAATTTGCCCAAGTTTTTCGTATCTGTGACTAACAAATGTAGTCCTCTTTTGTTGTTCATGGATAAATCCTGATTTCATACTGAAGATTCTATTAATAACTTATCAGACAGTTGGGCAAAAAAATTATCATTTTGAGAGTAAAGTCAAAGTTTATCATGTCTGTAGCAGTTTTTAATAATTTCTTAATCCCTTATAAAACCTTCATTAGGCCAAAGGTGCATTCAATTATATTTGCTAATTTTGCTACATTGGATACTAGCTGCCCATCTTATATGGTTTTAATCCCCTTTGTCAAATAAAACCATGAAGATTGTTCATTTAATAGAAAAGCATCCAACACTATCAGGAAATCCCTTCACACAGAACTTTTCAGCTGAATCATTGCTTATTCCCTAATTGCTTAAGGTTTCAGTATTTACAAAAAAAGTTCAGGAACACTATTGTCAGAAAAATATTGAAACAATGAACTCTATGGTCTTTTCTATCAGAGGATTTCCATGTTTATGCACAGTTATTTGTAAACTACCTCTGTCTTGCCAGCTTTACATCCATTCCCCAGCAGCAATTACAGAGAAGGAAAAGAAACAGTGGCTGAGAATGGCACAAGCTCACAGGCATCTGGTAATTTATGTGTCATGTCTCCCCTTCTGAGCACAGTGTTTATATTATCTTTCCAATTAGTTTTGCCTGGGCTCTTAAATTCTGTAGACTATGTGGGGCTAGAGATTATTCTGCTAGACAAAGTGAGTCAATTGGAAAACAAATAAAGAAGAGAATATCAAGTTAAAAAATGCAGAGATTAGGAGAGACAAGGTTACTGAGGCAAAAGGATGTCAAGGGAAGAATTATAGTCCCAGACAGCAGCTCCAAAGGAGTTCCTAAAACCTTCTGTCTTACTAAAAAAGTAACTGCCCACAGTTTTTAGCTCGGTAGAATGCAAAGGTATCCTGCTCAAGGCATGAGATTTATTTTCTCTGCAGGCTAAGAAGATAAAGGAGTGTATTTAAAATCTGTTTAAATACAAGATGCGTGGGGGCAGACTATGAAGCAGAGAATACAAGCAATTTAAGGAGCAGGGTTACCATTCCATAGAAATTTGGTGTGTGCTCAGCCCAGTGGAATTCTCATCCCAGACACAAACAGCACATTGATCATCAGATTTCAAAGGTTTTCTTTCACTGTGTATGGAGCAACGTGTCAAAGATATTGCTGTAAAGAAGGCAGAAATATCTGAAAAAGAAACAAGTTATTTCAGTTATTCAGGAGTTTACATGGCTACAACATGGAGATTTTCACTTATTACCCTTTCACATTATGACCTAGGGCATCACCAATGAAAAACAGATATCTAAAAAACAGATACTTGACTTTTACTACAGCTGAGTCTTGGTCTGTGCCATGCCAGTTCTGCTGGCTGGCATCCTGCTCTGGCTGCTACAAGGCTGAAATCTGTAGCTTATGAACAAAACCACGGCCACATCCATTTAAGTAGAAAATATTGTCTGTTTTCAATATTGGACAACTATTATACCTCTTTTTCTATCAAACTTTCAGCTTTGATTAGAACATCTTGTTCTGTAGCATTTCATTTGGAAAAGTCTGCTAACTCTATTCATGCCTTTTCTTCTTTCTAGTCTTCTCTCTTTTTGGTAATTTATCAAATATCATCAACTGAGACAGAATTCATTTACCAAAACAAATAGTCCCAGAAAATCCAGCTTTTCCATTCCTTGCTGTCCAACAGTGGAGCTTGCTCTCAAGTCCTGCATTTTTTGGTGCTAAATTTCCCAAATGAGATGTGTGGCCTAAATTTGTAAAACTTCCTAGTGGTTTACATCTGACTTTGTTCCAAACAGTCTCTCCAGTAAAAAACCTGTAACATAAATGTTATCCTCTGAGCTATTTTGTTTCTCATCCTGGGGGAAATTTCGTGTGGCTACCATTTAATCCTGGTGGCATAGATTTTGTGGCATTTTACCACTTTTCAAGATTTCAAACCACAATGCAGATAGAGCTCATTGATGCTCACACTCCCAGCCCCACTGTGTACTTTGCCAGCCCCCCGGTGTCAGATGTTGAGGTCAGAGTTCAGCTTGTGTCTGGCTGCTGAGTGGTATTTTGTCCTCCGAACAAAACAATCGCCAGCAGGATCTCATGTACTCTGTATCCATCATGTTAGCACTTTTCCAGCATCCTTATCTCTGCCTCCAGGAAGCCGTGTTGATGATGTTCTTTCATTATCCCAGAGCAACTGTGGTGAAAGGTGAGCGAGTCCTTGATGAGGCTGAGCACGCAGTGGGGCCCGCGCTGAGATGATACACAGGATGCTGCACAACTTGCTAAGTAGGTTGGTGCCATGAGGCAATTATTCATTTAAAGCTGTCTGAAAACAATAACTTAACTATCTTAGGAGGCTCATATTTTACAGCTTTGCCAGGGATGGGGTCACATAGTCAGAGACTCTTGCAAAGCATTATTTTTGCTGGATGGACTCCGGGCTTCCTGTCCCCTAGCAGCCTCTAAGGAATCTCTCATGTTGGCAGGACCTTACCTAGCTATGTTAGTAGATTTTCTAGAGTTCTTCACATGTGATTCTTCACATGAGATGTAATTCCCCAGAATTAAACATTTGTCACCTCAGATGTATCATAATATCTGAGAATATCCTTTTATCTTGTCATAATGGCTGTAATCATGCACTGAAAATGTATTTCCTCATACTTGTTATTGGAAGAGACTTGGAGAAGGAAAACTCTTAAGTACCAGAAATTTCCTGGGAAGAACTGGAGTAAATGTGATAGAATCTGGTTGTTTACTGTAACTGGTGTAAAGATCCTGTCCCTCTCTATTCACCAAAAACTGTTTAAATATCGGGCTAGGCCAATGGTAAGCATATTTTTCAGTCTGAAACTTAAGCGTCCATTATTATGTTTTTTTTTTCTTTGCACCTGTCAATGCTTCATCATCTCCATATATTGATCTAGTACCTACTTCAGCTGCCTTCTCATTGTAATGAACAAATTATTAAAAGGAGAAATGTATACTATTTTAACTGGCGCACCTTTTTCCCCACACATATCCATCTATTTATCTATCTCCTGTATTTATCAATCCCTATCACAGTCAACATCACATACTATAAAAAGTTTCATCATTGCAACATATCTCATGTGGGAAAGAGATTATTACACCCCTTTGTCTAAAGAGAGAGCAGCATGGATAGAAAAAGTGTTTTTTTACAGAGGACTGCTGAAGCCTGCAAATATAGAAGGGTTTGAAGAACTCAATTATTTTTCTCTCTACCATTTATTTCATGCAGTATTATCATTTCACTGAATAGTGAATATAATCCGCCAGAAAAATTACCAAATGCATTCAGATTTTAGATGGATTCCAACGTAGAATAATGTAGTGAAAATTCCTTAAAAATTGCATGTAAGCAGTGACTCATATATGAAACTGTTAATAATATTCATTACCATGAGATGACAGAAATGTTATTGAAAGTGCATGGATGTAACACTGGAAATTTAGGAGTATTTGGAACAAGTGGTTCAGTTCTAGCTCCTGTCCTCTTCTGCCTCCTTTATAATTTAGGATTTTATCAGTCTTATTTTATAAACACATGCAACTTCATCTTGTGAAAAGGGCTGCTTTCACTGTTGCTTTGAAATTCTGCCAACACCTCCCTTATAATGCCCCTGATAATCATCAGGTAGCACTGTGACTGTTACTGTCACACCTTCATCACTTTGCAGGCGTTAAAGTTTGGGAGACAGCAATCACTGGACTGAAATTTTCAGATTAGTGCTATCCCTGTGGGAGGAGGGTCACAGTTGTTACACTGATTTTGGTAGATATGAGCCCAGCACAGAACGGAGTAAGATAACCTGCAGTACTCTCAGCTGCTAACTACACATAGATGTAAATGTCTGAGATGGGCCACTTTCCATTAAACGTAGTTTGTGACAGGGAGGGGACTTAAATATGTTGAGACTTTTAAAATAAAACTGTCTTCTAGCAATAGAATTTATTGTCTACAACTACAATGCCAAGTTTTAATTCTTTTTAAACAAAAAATTAAAACAGCAAGGCAAATCTGAAGACAGGAAGCCAGGGCTGGGATTCAGTAATATCAAGAGACCCGTGTAAAAGTGATAGCCTTGAGCTGAAACATGCTTTGTTTTGACTTCTAGAAGGTAAGGTCTGTGCCTTATCTCTGGCAACCCTGTAGGGATCTGTAGGGATCTTCTTTTTTTTACTTTTCAACCCCCTATCACAGGCTGAAGAGGAAATTGCTTTTTCAGATCCTATAAATAAATTCTGCTCATGAAATCACGCACTGTAAAGCACCAGAAGACAGTCCCCCTCCCAAAGGTTAAGTGAATTGCTTGTACAACATTTACAGACCTCAAAAGCCCAGTAAAGAGGTGTCTGAGCCCTGGAAATTGTGCCCTCTTATATTCTGTGGCTCTGCAAAAGGAGGGTGGAACTTTAATATTATAACCAACACATAAATGACTTACAAACCCTTTGCTCCTGCCTCTCAAAATCTCTCAAGTATCCACAATTAATTAATTGGCGTATGCATCTTGCTCTGCAGCACAGTAAGAAAGCCTAAAGCATCACAAACTATTTTGGAGCATCACTATCACACTATTTTGGAGTGTGGAGAGAAAACAGAAAGATTATCATTAGGTTTTGAGGTACATTTGAGATTATAGTGAGGCTGGAGCATTCAGTTCTGGTTGCTGGTTTAGAAGAAGAAAGGACACTGTCGAGATTGATAAGGTCAACAAAATGATAGTAACTAATTCAAAAGCAAGATGTCAGTGACTGAAGTTATAAGGAAGGGATTAACCTATAAGCAATTTTGGTGGAATGTGTTTTTCAGTACACAAAGAGTAACTGACACTCGGGATGAAATAAATTGGCAAGGTCAGCATCAAATGAGCAGAGAAATCAAGAAGAAATGGGATAACACTCTTTAAAAAACCAAAGCAAAACAATGCCCAGCATCGGGGGAAAGATTCCTTAACAACAACAGATCACATCCATTCTGAAAGTTTACAAACACAAAATAAAATACAAATGAAAGGTACAGGGTGTCCTTGTTCTCCTGGGAAACACAAAATTACAGATTCAGATTACAAAGCCTGGTAACTAAGCATCTGTGGATTGGGATACAATTTCTAGGCAGAGCAGGTGCTGACAGATGTTAGGGTTCTTTTTATTATTCTATATTACAGCACAGCAGAAGATGTTCATTCTTTTTCCTTTTCAATCGTGGTGTCAACCAGCAGTTGAGAGAAAAGGCTCCAGCAGTGGAGAGAAAGAGAGAGGATGAGAAGAATCCACTTTTATAATACTGTGGAGAAATAGACTTTGGTATGAGCCATAAAGCTCATTTCACAGAATAGCAACCCCTTTAAATCTCAGACACCAAATAAAAGGCGGCTCTGTCACTCTCTTTGGTGGTGATTAACATGTGGCATTGAATATAAGACACACACGTTTCGATTAACAGACGGTAAAGTGGAAAATGCTTCTAAACACTCCAGACCGGTTTGAGGATGAAAGCAGTTTATGGAGGTTAACTGTTAAAAAGAAAACAACAAGGATTTAGAGAAACAGAAAACACTCAAACTCTATTGAAAGAGACAAAATTTGTTTTGACATATTCATATTGATTTATCCAAACAAAGGACATTGTTCCTCATGCTACTTCAGCACTGAACTAAAGAGAACTTTAATTATTTCCAGAAAGAATTGGGATTTTTTAAAAAAATCTGTGATGGCCCAAGTTTGAAAGAATAAGTTATATTACAGGGAACAGCAAATGTCACAGGAATCTCTGGAAACCAAGCCAATGCCAATATTTTGAATAAGATGTAAGAATTACAATGATAACAATACTTTGGAAGAGCTTGCAAAGGAAAACAGAGGGAATGAGAACAGCAGAATCAGCCCAGAGGAATTTCTGGGAGAAGTGGCGTGTGCTGTGGCATATTTTTCATGTTGTTTGATGTGAGAAAGCAAGACAATGTTAATAATTTTTGAAGCAATCAAAGCTAAAAGGATGCAAGTTGGGGTTTACTGCTGTGAGAAAATTCCTATTAAAGATACAAACCCCAAACCTAAGTAGAAAGTTGCAAGAGGAACTATTTGTAACAAAAAAAAAAAAAAAAAAAAAAAATCAAGGAAGAATATTTGTATTGTTATAAATCCAACCCCAAACCCCAAAAACTCTTCCCTACCTGTTGCTTACAGAAGCTTTCTAATGGCTGTGAGGCAAAGATCAAATGAGTATTGGAAAAGATGACTGTTGTATTTATGGCACAAGTAGAAAAATTAATAAAAAAGTAGAAAAAGTGATAAAATTGCTACCAAGTGCAACAGAGCTAAAGAGAACAAGTTCCAGAGGAGTAGCTTGAGGAGGAGTAGGAGTAGGATGGGTAGCTTGGATACATTAGCAGTTGAGGCGAGCAACATAAAATTACACATGTTCAGTTCTTACTTTGAGATGATCCTGTTTCCTCAAACTACCACTTGAGTTCTAATTAATATATGAAATATTCTGCTGAAAAATACAAAAAAATATTCCACAACATAAATATTATGGTTTACAGATGGACTGTAGTATGTTGCAGGAAAAACCCAAAACAGTAGAACATAATCATCTGCAGGAAAATCCAATAGTTCTGAGTTAAAGTTAATCCCATAAAAAAATGTTATTTAGGGGGACAGATGTTAAGAAAAGACAAGGTAAGAATGAGGCTGTTCCAAGCATGCCTGTCCCTAGAGACAAATATAAGCCAAAATAATTTGCAAATATATCCTTGAAGAGAGAAAATAATTCAGTCTCTCCACAGTATGATCCTTTCTCTATAGTCTATAATTGTAACAAAGGTTGTTTCTGCTAAAAGTGAGCAAGAATTTGTTGGGTTTATTTGCTGTTAAATTGAAAACTGATTTTTTTTTTTTTCCTTCAGTCTGGTGGATTTCCTGTATAATTGCCTAGAGGATGATCAAGAAATTTATCATGGTATGAATGCAGGTTGTGTTACCCAAAAGTTCCAGCTGAACACAGAGCACATCAAAGCTGAACAGGAGCAAAGAGAAGTGACTTTTCTAATGTCATAGGCCAGGTCAGGCACAGCAGCAGGAGTAGCATCCTGCTCTTTGAGCCTTTAGCCTCCCTCTCTCCCTCCCTCACTTCACTGCCTCAAAGGCAGAGCTTTCTACACCTTTCTCTCAGATATGCCCATGTGCACCTTTGTGCGTCGCTTCAGCTGAAACTCGTGGCTTTCAAGGGAAGTTCTTATTTTGGGAGAATGTAATTCTGTCAATGACACAGTGTGCCCCACATTGCTGTGTGTGTGCCATCACTCTGTGCTCATCAAGCTTTACTACTGCTGAGAAAAACTCACTTGAAAAATATTGCCAGGATTGCTGCACGTGCTGTTTTTAATTTTTTTGGAGTAGTCAGAATAGGAGGATTAAAAAATAGTGACACAAGAGCAGTTCAATTAAAAAACAAAACAAAAAATAAAAAGACTCTGCATTACCTCTAATGAAAACAGACATTCCATAGTAAAAAGACCCCCCAACTTCTCAAGCAAATTAACAATGTTAAATTCTTCCAAGAATGTCTGGCTGACATACATAAAAATGAGACAGTGAGTCTCAATTCAAGGTGAGTGGATTTGGTGAACTTTAGGGGGCTTCTGAGGGCTAAGAAAAGTGAAAGTCCAAGGGAAGGAAGATCCTGAGATGGGTGGAGTTACACTAATTGAAACCAGCTAAAAATGTGATAGGAAGGAAAGTAGCTGTCAAGACAAGGGGAAGGATTCAGGCATCCATGAAAAGTAGGAATTAGTAGCAAATTGTATTAGACAAATGCTCAGGTCACTTTATTCACTACTCTGCAATTTAAAGATTTCCTAATGTAACCCAATATGAGATAATCTATTTCTTACTGAAACCAGAAAGAAGCCATGTACTTTACACAAGAGCCAGGATCAGACATTTATGTTCTCTTAGCTCTGCCACAGGTTTGTTTTTTTTTTTTTTTATGTGACCTTGGACAAGTCACAATCTTTCAGTTCCTTATCTCTGACTTGGGGATTATATCCCATCGCTTCACAGAGGTGCCGAGAGATAAACATTTGTTCAGATAAGGGGATGATAACATCTCAGATACAAAAATAAATTAGAGCTATTATCTCCAGGGCAAGGGTAGAGACCTTGCATGCATTTGCACTGCATTTAGTGCAGGACAGGCTCAGTCCTCATCAGGGTCTTTAAACACCTTTATGATACAGATAATTTAGTAGAAATAACTGTTCCAGTACAAGCAAGTAACTAATACAGGAATAGGACAGGGATAACAGATGAAGCCCTTCACACCACTGAGAAACTCTTCACAAAAATGTCAGTTTAAACAGTAGTTGTCAAATTAGGAAGTAAAGTTGAGGCCATTACAAATGCAAGACTGAAAATTGTTACCTTCTGATAGAGTTTTATCAGGCTACTAAAAAAAAAGGTTTCAATCCCAATTCATAATCACCAGGCTGGAAAACCACAAGTGTGGGAGCAAAGCTGTACTGAACCATGAACCTTTTTAGACTTGTTCAGGTTATGAGCAGCCAAAGGGATCTGCCCAAATTTGTCTGTCCCATCAAAGGCTCCATGACAATTGACAGGGGTTGGCACATGATGGGGACACCAACCACAGATTAGTTATCACAATAACTTCAGGCAGCAATTTATTGTCCATTTTCATAAGGACTCCCTGGGTTAGGGGTGGGCCCTCTCAAGAAAAAGTTTCAATGACCTAGAGAGGTAATAACCTTAATTCCAGCACTGAGAAATACTGAATTATACACATTGGTTCATAAAACCTATAGAAAATATTGCATTGATAAATGTATATATGGCCATATTGGTTTCTTCTGCAATAAATTACGCAGGACTTTTGCAAAATGGGCAGTGAGAAGCTATTTTTCTGTTAATCTGGCAAGACTTATGAATGCTAAATTCACACTGCAATAAATGACTCGGTGCACAATACCTTTGATGAACAAAATTAAAGAGGTGCCGTGAAGAATAAACCTGTTCCTATAATATATTCACGTGCAGGACAGCTTAATGTATCTCTGTATGTAATATATTTAATTTCTTAGTGATGCCAGTCATATGCTAATATTGTCAACTTAATTTTGGTCATTCATAAGACATGGCATCTGGATAAAAACATTCAAAGATTAAATCTTTATATTCAAGGAATCCTATAAATCACAGTATTCAACCTTTTCAAAAGTGATTACTGTCCATTCTGTCTAAGCATTGTTTTAATCTTTAAAAGACTAATATTAGTGTTTCCACAACATCGTAAATCAAGTCAAAAACAGAATGAGGCAGACAGCAGATATTTACTCTGATGACTGAACCTGTCATGATAAATACTAATGCCTCTTTAGCATACATTGCTATAAATGGGAATAAAAATAAAAGGCAAATCAGTTCTGTGCATTTAGCTCAAGACTTCAGAAAAAGGGGCCTGAAACTTCAGAAAAAAAATGGGCTGAGGAGACCCAGGATGAGCTGAATGTCCCTATGAATTCAAAAAGCTCTCCTCAGCTTTTTTGACATGACCATATAAACCTTCTTACCCAATATTCATGCAATTTCTTTTCATGAGGAAAAATTTTCAAAGAAAAAGAAAACAAATAAAAGGGTTTGGTTTTGGTTTAGGGATTTTTTTTTTTTAATAAGACTTTTTTTTTTTTTTTTTTTTTTTTTTTTTTTTTTTTTTTTCTTGTGGAACATCTGAGTTGCTGCTTTTGTCATTCTTTACAGGAACAAAATTGTAAAGCAATTTTTCATCTCTTTTCATACAGTTATTTGGGAGACAACCTTCTGGACTGAAAAATCTCTTTCTTCTACTTATACTCAGCCAATGACAGACTTTTAAGAGCAAAAAAATGCAAAAAACCCAAATCCATTAGATTTTGCAACACTGTCAGAGATTATACATTTGTTTTATGCAAATGTGTCTATTTGAGAGTAATTTGATTTATATTTAACCTAATACTGACTGAATTACTGAAGTAATTCTTGGGCTGGAAAGGAGTTTAGGTCAGTACTTCTTCTGTCCTAGGCTGAAAAACAAAACAAAACAAAACAAAAAAAAAAAAAAAAAAAGCTGTTTTCCAGCCTTTTTAAATCAGCACTTCTAAGAACTGAGACAGGAATAAACAGAAGCGGATAACTCTCAAACTGTGAGTTAACAATTGTCTGCAAATAGGTTCTCCAGCAGCATCTCCTTCTACCTCTGTCTAGGACTTTCCCTTCTCTTATCAAAGAGTTCACCAGCTCTGCCAATTTCTCCAATTTCTCACATTCTTCTAGCTGGAAAGAGTGAAAGAGAAAAAAAAAAAAAAAAAAAAAAAAAAAAAAAAAAAAAAAAAAAAGGCAAACAAAAAGAAAAAAGATAGGCAAGCTTTAATTATTCTGCAAAGCAATACAAGTTTTTCAAGTAAAACGAGAAATAGCTGAAATTTTAGCTTGCAGTAATTGCATATTTTTTCACGTTTTATCTGCGTTTTTACAAAGCGAGCCACCTTCAGCTTTTAAATTTAAAGGCTCAGCTTCAACTTTTTCAAGATTTGGTCTCTGCAGCCACCAAGACTTGGACTTGCTGCTGTCAGGAAAGTGGAACCTTTGGGAACCTTTGGACTTGCTGCTGTCAGGAAAGGGAAGGTGATGCATGGCCAGTGACTGAGCAGCCACAGGGAGATTAATTCACACCAAAACCACGGTGTTTGTTCGGGAATGAACAAGCCCCAGCTCTGAGGCGGAGAGGAAGAGCAGCAGAAAGAAATTGGTGATTCATTCTGCATCTCTCTTTAGAAACAACCCCACAGCGTGCCTGGGTGACCTCACCCGTTTGGTGCATTAACTCCTTTGAGCCCTCAGCTCTTGCTGTCCCCTGCCCTGCCCTGCCCACTCTGTTGAGGGGCAGCACTCTGCTGGTAGTCCAGCGTGTGGCTGCTGCACTGTCACCTCCAGCACCCTGCCCCGTGAATGGAAACCTTCTTCACCAGCAAACCCTGCCTCCTTTTATACCCACAGCCAGCCAGCAGCCATTCACACTCTGTCAAAATTCCTCTTGCATTTGCAAATTGTGAACTCCTGGGTTGGTTTAGGGGATCTCTGGGGCGTCATTTATGCTCCACGGTGCATTGTGGAGCTTTTCTTCATAGTGGTTGTTGTTTTTTTTCTCATAGATCCAATCCCTGGAGAGAAAGGTCACAAGACCCACTAACTATTGTGTTTAGCAACACAAAGACAACGCTCTGTTCTTATAAAATTCAGCAAAGCTTCAGGCAGGGAGATTTACATAGCAAAATCCCTCGGCAATAGAATTTGTCAGCCTCTGGAATTATTGGAAATGAACCAGGGCATGCATTTGTCAGAGTGGGCTCCATCCTTTTTTGCCCTGACACACTTGCTCTACAGCAGTTTAATTCTTGTTGTTAGAGGGTGTTCAAAGTCCATCGGTCCCACTTCACTTAAACTGGAGCTGAGCAAAATCTGGAAAGGAGAGACTCTCATTTATGGCAGGGAAGGCTGCAAGGGGCTTTTGCTGTTCTGTAGGTCCTGTTTGTTTAATTCAGAACTATTCACATTGACAAAGATATTCATATTTTGTGCTATTTCAAGGGGAAAGAAAAGACTTGAACCACTAAAGCTTCCAGGTAACAAATGAAGTTTTGTAAAATATTTCCCTTAGAAAATATTTCAGTGCAAAGATCCTACAAGTGTTGGTGACAAAAAGGCAATTGCATTATTTCTAAATGAATGTTGTAAGATTTTAGGACTGAACATACTTGGAAATGTGTGTACCATAGTCCTATAGAGACAACTGAAACAATTCTTCTACAAGAGGACTAAGTGCCCAAATTCTAGTTTCAGAATTTTTAGCTAACTTCGGTGATTCTTTCACTATCTTTCTAAAAAGGAAACAGGTTTTCTTCTCAGCAGCATAGTTGGATGCCCGTGCCAGAATTCTGCAAGGTAATTTAACACAGGCAGAAGGAAAATGCTATCAGTCATCTTTAAGAACCAATGAAGGACTTTATTGTTGTCATTAACAATTGCATCATTGTCAAGAACATAGTTTCTTACTTAATTTCTCATAACTGTTCTCAGATTGTTGTGTTAATTTCTTGGAAAAAAATAATGGTGTAAAAAGTAACAGGATTATGTATATTATGGAAAACAGCAATTCCTAATTCATAATCTGACCCAGCTCTATTTTATTCAAAAATTACAATTAAAATGTTGCCTGCTATCAAACATTTTCCTCAGATGTTTAAAAGGTTAATTATCTTATTTACTCAAGGTTTATACTAGCAATGTGCTGGACAAGTAACTGAATAGTTCAGGAGCCAGTCAAACTAAGATGGACATATGCTACCAAAAAAAAAAAAAAAAAAAAAAAAAAAAAAAAAAAAAAAAAATTAAAAAAATCCAAACTAACACCAAAAAAACCCACCAAAAACCACAAACAAAGCAAAACAAAAAAACCCCACACAAAATACCTAATTCTCCCCCCAGAAAAAACCCAGCTAATCCCGAGTTGTGCTCCAGCTTTCAAAATCATTGCCACACACAAAGGCCCACCCAGAAATGAGGACCGCCCTGCAAAAGGCTCTGTACACAAACACCTTCAGAAGCTGTCTTGGTCTTGATATAAATTACCTGCTTATCTATGTGAAAGTGCTCTGAACAAGTTCATATTTTCATCACAGAGATATGAAACAGAAGTGTGGCAAGGCAGACAGATATTTTAATTTAATGGTGGAAAAAATAAATTTTTAGCCAAGACCTCCAGGGTACCTTCTAACCTAGATCTAGGTCTTGACAGCAGCTAGAGGTAACTGTAGGGGCAAGAAAGTGAAGTGAAGACCAATTTTTTCCTCCATATTTTTATTGGCATGGAATTATATTTCCATTTCCCTGCAGCCTCTGTGGGTCCTCCTGAACTACTGGATTTTGGGGTCCAGCACAGAAAGGGACATGGGATATGTCAGTATCAAGCAAGACTCTAAATCCTGTCCTCTTTGCACTCATTTGCTTTGTGGGGTTCCCCTAGGAAAGCCAACACATGTTTAAATGAAACCACATGGTGGGTCTTTTCTGCTGTATCTTGTAAAATTCAGTGACAGGGCATAGAGGAATTAGTTAAAAATGACTTGTGGTTTCATCATTTTCCAAGCTCCATGATGCTTCCTGCTTTGATTTTCAGAGACCACATGTAGCATTAGAGAATAAACCAAATTTCTCCATGTTTAACCCTTTCTTTTATATACCAGCAGACACTTTTTCTCCATAGGCTCCCCTCTTAATCTATTGACGGTGTTCACCAACAGAAAATATATCATTATCCCACCTTTTTAATACAGAACCATGACTGATGATGTGCCTCAAGAGTATGTCAACAACTAAATATGTATACAACTGAATGATTCAGCACAGCCAGTGTTTAAAATATTTTCTTTTTTTTTTTTTCTTTTTATTTATGGGTGCAAAGGATCAATACAAAGCTGCATCTTCTAGACTGGACACTATTTTTTTTTTGTTTGTTTCAGGGAAATAACCTCGCTGATTATTTTGGTTATTGTGTCTCAACATTAATGATGCTCCTATGACAGTGAAAGTTCACAAATGAATTGATGCTTAAGGCAGCAAAAGAGGCAATGAGCAATATATAGTGAAAGAACAAAGAAATTAACAGATTTTTTTACAGACAACTTGTTAATTTTGTTTGGTAAAGAAAGCTGGGCTCCAACCATTCCTTGACAAAGTGAATAATTAATACAATAAATTTTGTACTGTAGATTTTGTAGTGACAAGACATTTCTAGAGCTTAAAATGCAACTGGTAATTATACAGAGATTAATTCTGATTAGTGTGTTTTGAAGGTGCCAGAATACCAGATGTAGAAGTAATATTTCTTCTCTTCACTACAAGGAAAGGGAATATCTGTGTGCACCTCAAACAAGTAAAATAAAGATGAGTAAAGGTCTGGGGTTTTTTTTTCCCTGACTAAAATATTTATTTTAAAATGAAATTTTAAGAGTCAGGGTCTGTGTTTACAGAAATGTGGGAATGAAGTGGAGAAGGAGAAGTCCATCATCATCTCAAACAGAAAAACAGAGGGAAAAAAATATTTCCTTGTACTTTTCTTGTGGATCCTGCCTTTCAAGTTTTAAAACCTGCAGATCCCTAATAATTTTTCAATGGAAAAAACACTTCTGTATGTGAGGAGACAGATAGAGATGGTGCTGAAGGAAATCTTGCCCCTGACACATTGCAGATGTTTTAATTACCAAAGAGGGGGAACAGCCTTGCCCTCCCAGCTATGGATGTGAAGAAAGAGTGAGTGAGCTGGGAGGGGGGTTAGTTGGAGTCTGCTGGCTGTGCTGTGAGGAAGAAGGGGCAGGAAGTTGTACAAGGGACAGACAGGGTTAGGTGGCCATGCTGGAGACAGGGAAGAATGAGCTGGAATTACAGAAGGAAGAGAGAAGAAGGAGAAAAAGAGTTGGAGCTGCCCATGGGAGGCTACATAGAAAAGGTATGAAAGACTTTTAGATAACAAGGTGCTGGTGCTTGGAGCTTTCTTTGGTGTCATTTGTACCTCCCCCCAGCACCTGTGTACTAAGCCCACTAAAATATGATTGATTTTCCAAGTGACTTGCTGCTAGGATTAAGTCCACGTGTCTCTAAAGCTATGTATCTTATTTTAAGATATGCATTTCTTTAGTCTGGATTGCTCAAGATAGGATTAATTATTCTAGGCACTTGCAACAGAAACTTCTGGACATTTGCTGGTAGAAAAATCAGGGTGAGGGGGAAGGGAGAGAGGCTCTAACAACCCTGGTTACAGCCAGCTATGTGTAATAAAGTCTTTAATTAAGTAGTGCAAGTGAACTCTCTGAGCTCTTTTGGGATGGGAAGGTGGAGAGAGTGGGATTAGAGCCCACAGCACTAAATCAACACACACAATTACAGGCACATATGGTGCAAGTGGAATTCAGTAGAAGTTTGAGACATTTGAGGCCAGATCAGCCTCACTGCTATAAAGTTATCCCGTTAAAGGATAGCAGCAGAGGTCATGGCAGCTTGTGCCAAATATAAAAATGAGAACTAGAGGCAGGAAACAGTGTTCAGATGTTACCGAGCTTTAAACCTGTTTTATGTCTGCTTTGGGCCCTCCATTTGTCCAGACACTGCACACCAAACCTGCTCTGACCACACCAGGTACAGCACAGCCCTGAAAACAACAGAGCAGCTATGTGACTGTGCTACATGGGATATTGGAACGTGTTTGTCAAAATTAATTGGTGGACACTAATATATTTATAGCTTCCCTAGTCCCATTCTAATTGCAAATCAGAATTCTCATCTTCCATGTGTAGTAACAAAATATAACCCCTCATTTCCACAAGACAGGGTAAAGTGAGACAGAATCAAGAAACAGGACACAGTTCCCAGCTGTGCACTGTAGAAAGTTCTCTGCGCAATGAACAGTGGCTACTAGGGCAGGATGAAAAAAACCCAGAGCCTTTACTTTATCAAAGTTATCTTACAGCCTGAGTTTGAAAAAGAATTCTGTCCTAAAAATAAAATTTAAAAAAATACTACCCAAGACAGAACATCTTGTCTTTGTCTAAAAGAGATGACTACATCTATTCCTTAACTCATAAACTTCACCCCAGAAGATCAGCTGGGTCTTAAGGAGGCTGACCAAACCTTTTCTCAAAATCATCTGATTTAAGCAGGATAAGACCTTCCTCAGCCTAAGGGAAATGGAGGTAGGAAAAGAATTGGCATCAATTTCCAACTTGCAGAAGCAGGCTTTTGACTTTCAAACACACCTTCCTCACTGAGAAAATGATATAACTGTGGATTTCTTTTATTCATCATTATCTTATTCTAGAAATGTTTTTTCTATAGAACTTAAATTTCTGTGCCATATCTGACTTATGAATAAATTCATAAAGATTACTTTTTATTAGCAAATTCCCTAACTTTTAAAGCAAGTGGTATTAAAATCACTCGTACACCTGGGAAAACTGAGGAAATTATTATAATACAATCTCTACACATGGTATTGAGACCACATTTGCTGCAAGATGACAGATTAGTACTTATGGACTTTGCATACTGCTAACCACTTAATATCTGCTGGTATCATCATCATGACAGACAAACAATATTTCTGCTGGTCCCAGCAGTTCAACACTGCATTTATCCACTGTAAAATACAATGCACGTATCCAAGTACACAGATGAAAATAGAATTTTGAATCAGTGCTGTACCTGAAACCATTTATTCTTTTGATCAAGGAGTCTGCTAAGAGAAACATTATTGATCTGGGGTTCAGTGCAGCATTGCTCTGTAACTATTTTATGAATATGTGGTCTGGTAGTGCAGGGGATCTTGTTTCCATGCTGCTGTTAGGGGAACGTGCTTCCAGGGTTTCCCTGTTTTTTCAGAGTGGTAGCTCAGGGATGGAAAGGCTCCCTAGATTAATTAAAAGCTGTCTCAGAGGTGGTGGGGAGATGAGGTCGTGTAAAAGGGGGTGGGTTAAACCTCGTGGGCTCTCCAGGTGGACACAGGCAGCAGTTTTTGCAGAGGCAGCCTGACCAGGAAGGCAAACCACAGAGAAAAGAAGAAATTAAAAAGAAGCGGCAAACCAGAGGGGGAACGAAGCTGGCATGGATACAGACCATTCCTTGGCTGGAGTTTTATCTGCTTCTTTGTGGTTCCCTTTAACATCCATGTTTTACTACATGGAGGTAATTTAGTAGTTGGTTATCATGAATATTGTTTCTAGGGCTGCTGAGGCAGTTGTGATAAATCACAGGGAAGCCCAGCCTGTGCGTGGTGGGAACAGAGTGTGAGTCAGCTGAGGGGTGATGGATTCTGGGGTTATTTATTCCAGAGGATGCCAGGGTGAGCTGGAAGTGCAGTTGTCCCTGTGGTGACTGCAACAAATCATCTGATTAATAAAGTTTGCATTTTAAACCCAGCAATCTTGGAAGGTCGATGTGTTTTGTACTCCTCCCATTTTTCTCTCCTCTTGTTTAAAAAAGAAATGGCTGAATGTAAATATATTTAGCAAACAGGTAGCAAAATGTCACCACAAGTGGGCATCTAATAACTAAACAAAAAGTCAAATAAGTACATAGTAGTTATAATAGCCAGCTGCCTGAAATTGTTGTCTAATATAAAGAACACCTTGAATGTGGATAAATTTTATCACTCAAATTTCTGCACCTAATAAGAACTAGTTTAGTTCTCACGATTTCTATTTCCCTTGCAAAATGAGGGGGAAAAGAGAAAAATTCCTGTTTATTTGAGACTCCAGCATCCCCCAGTGTCTGAGTCACATTTTGCCCCAGGTTCAGCAGGGTAAAAACATAATCTGATTCAATCCTCCACACAGGTAGTTGGAGATGGTGGGATTTTTGAAAGAGGAGCTAGTGCAGGGAGATAAGTTCCACATGTCCAATGCAGGATAGCAAGTTGCTGCTGATTAGTGATCGTCTGTAATGGTAATGCAGCCCAGTCTTCGGGGGATTGCAATTGATCTCTTGAAGACACACAATGTGCCCCTTCATTGACCCAGTCTCTGAGGTTGCACAGTGCACCGGCAGAGGGGGATGAGAACAACTTTTAAAAGCTATGTTAAAAACTTAGTTTAAATGAAGATAATTTCCAGGTAGCTCTGTTTCGTTTATTTGCTTGCTTTTAGAAGTGTTGCATTGCTGTGTCAATGCTACTGAAGTTAATAGAGTTAAGGGCAATTTTAAATCCTAAATATCTGGCTTGTTTACACTCTGGTGGTTTTAGCAATCACAAGTTTTGACACTGCCTGCTTGCTCAGTTGCATCGGTACAAAGAATCCTTTCTGGGAAATCAGAGAAATCTGGAAAAGCTGACTGAGCTGTACCATTCCTCTCAGAAGTTTGTTTAAATTTATCTGCAGAATTTCACTGATGGGGACTCTACTAACTTCCTAGACATTTATTTCCTCCACTTGCTTAAACAAAGAGATCTCTACATCAGAAATTATGAACACAGTTGACATAGATGCTCAGGGAGTAAGAGGCAGGAGGACACTTGGTTATATTTACAGAGGACATCTGTGCTGAAGTTGAACTTGGCTGCAGAGGGAAGCAGCACGTTCTCAGTGTCAAGGGAAGAGGAATGCTTTGTTCTCTGTCCGTGCCCCTCACGGCATCTCTCAGCTCTAACCAAACAAGGCTGAGTGAATTAAACAAGTTCATGCTCTCCTCCTACTCTAAGACAGCCTCAGCCAAAAGCAGTGGGAAAGAATCGTCCTTAGGGTTCACCTGTAATGTTCTCACAAATAAATGGTGGTCAGTGGCTAATTTAAAGTCCTGTGTAGCTCCCCAATTTCTGAGTTTCTCCAAAAGAGCTCCTGCTAATAAAGGCACTGCTGCTTCAAGCTTCATCATCATCACAAGTTCTGCACAGCAGCTACATGTCAATAAAATGTCCAGAAACGTCGTTATAATGTGACATGGAAGTCACTAAACTCAATTAAAAAAGCAAAGCCTTCTAGCACCTGACCAATTTTCCAGTGTCAGCTCCCAATTCAGACATTTGTTCATGAACTATAAACCACTCCTATTTTACATAGCACTTAATTATTTTTCCGAGGGAAAATGAATGAACTGACACATTTGAAGCAAGGAGATTTAAAGAAAAAGAAATTTGGATCCAAAAGGCTGCAGAAATCACAAGGCCCTAACTATCTGTCTCTTGTGCTTATTCCTGATTAAAATCCTTTCAACCAATCTATCTAAGCTCTGTACTCTCACCATCCTTGACTAGTTCAGGTGCACAGAAATTTACTAAAGATGGGCTGTGGCTGATCTTAGACCATCATAACAGCAGTTCCCAAAGAAGCTTGTTTTCCAAGGGGTTTTGGTGCAGTTTCTCCTGTTGCAACTCTCCAAATATCTGCAGCTCTATAGGTGCTGTGTTTTTTGAAGAGCTTTGTGTGTTCTGTTGAGAGTGAAGGTGGCCAAACCCAGCAGAAACCCGTGTGCAGGGATGCCAATCAGAATTCCAGCACTGAAGGGCTGTGTGCTGATGGCTGCTGTGCAGCCAACCCACCTGTCAAGACACAGGAAGAAATTACTTAAAATGAAGAACCCCTGGTGTAAATCAAATATCGATGAAAGGAGGCCTTTAATCACCTGCCTGCAGCTCCATGAAGCACTGTGAGAGTTGATTTCAGACTTATTTACCGAGTTCCTTTCACCTTTTCCCCCTTCATTAATTTGCTGGGAAATGCTAAGTGGAGAGATGGAAGCCTGTTGTCTAAAGAATAGGCAATGTTGTTGCAAGCACTGCTGGTTCTGATCCTCTTCCTCTCTACTTCTCTGCTTAAAGGAGACCCTCCCACACCTACACACACTGTGCACAATGCACAGAGCAGTCATGACACTATCTACATATTGTTCAACACCACAATATATTTACTCAGTGTTCTGCCAGCTGCATGTTTTAGACCTGCTCATTAGTCTTGACCCCTCTCTGTCTCTTTTTATCGTGGGAGATTTGACCATGGGTGCAGGTACAAGGACTCCAAGCTCCTTTAATCAGGTGGTTTATCTTTGTCTGCTTGCTCAGTTCTGGTTAGGGGCAGCTGGGGGAGAGTTTGGAAGAAATTGGATACATTAAGAGATAGGTCCACATATTTCCACTCAGTTTTAGGGATCTGACTACTAGCCAGGCACACTATTTTGGCTGGGGAGGGTTGAAATTTTTTTTTGATTGTTTGGTGCTTTTTCTCTGTCCTGGATTAAGAAGGGTTCAAAGCCGAAAGGGAAAGAGAGAATGGAATGAAAACAGTCATGTGGGGGGCTGTGAAAAATAACATTGCTGTGAAGCTGGGATAATAAACAGTGACCCATGATGATCATTACTGAGCAGCTACAAAAGCACTGGGAAAAAGGGAAACATCACTCAGCTGCAGATAGAGTCTTTAAGTGACTGGTCCTACATCCGCTCAGATGGTTGGGAAATCAGCAGGGCTTGAGGGAGCCCAGACATTTTGCTATTAAAAACCTTGATGTCCTCTCAGCACTGATGGCAGGAACACGTCTGAAGGTGCAGAGCATCTGTTCAGCTCCCTCTCCTGAAGCTGGCTGCAGTCTCAGCACGGAGAACATTTAACTGTTTCCCCCATGCACTTCCTGCCTGGTCCAGGATGCTGTCTCCCACAGCAATAAAGGAAATGATAGCCTCCCATATACATTCAAGTAATAATAAAATAAGAAGTAGGTAATAATAACCAGAGCCATATGAAATATGCACTTCATGAACCAAAATTAAACTGGAGAAATGGCTAAGCAGGAAAGGTCAGGGCTCATAAACTGAACATAATCTCCTGTGCTTTACGCCTCCCTCCCCAAAAGCAAATTAAATTTTAATGATTTTTGGAAGCTCTGACTGCTAAATACCATTTCCAACCTTCTGTATGAAATGACAGCATAACCCTAAGGCCAGTGAAAGTGGCCAAGACCGTGTGCTTTTACACTCAGTGTGTTGGGTTATTCCCTAATGCACAGAACACACATCCTGGGGGGGTGATGGGAACAGTCAGGACTGAAAGTTCTGCTCAGAGCTCAGGACATCACGGTGACTGAGAGGGGACCTCTTCAATGTCCATCAGGATCAGAAGGAAGGGTGTCAGGAGGATGTCAGGGGCCAAGCAAGGGCAAGAGGAAAAGGCAGAAACCGATGCACAGGAGGTTCCACCTGAATATGAGGAAGGACTTTCCTGTGCAGTGACCGAGCACTGGGACAGGCTGCCCAGGGAGGTGAAGATTCTCCTTCACTGGAGATATTCCAGAATTTTCTGTCCACAATCCTGTGCTGTGTGCTCTGAGATGGCCCTGATGGAGTAGATGACCCACTGTGGTCCCGTCCAACCCGACCCACTCTGGGATTCTGTGATCTCTTCTGCTCTAATGCTGAGACTGCCATGAAAAATCCTTCCTAGAGCACAAGACAGGGATGCTGTGTTCACTTTACATAAAATTAAACATCCACACTAACTGTAATATGTTGGGAGATAAGGCTTAAATTATTCAGTGAAGGTAATTTATTGATATATCTCAAAACCTGCAAATCTGCTTCAGAACACAGGTGTGCCTTTTTTTTTTTCTTTTTACTTATTTTCCTCACTGCTACTCTATTGATATGAGTATTTAATATTCTGAACTCTATTCCATATCCATAAATCAGGATGATAGAAGAAAATGAAAGCCTAAAATGGTTTCTAAGATATTTCTTCAGCTTCAGATGAATTTTTTAGTCTTGGAGTGAAATTACAGGTATTAAGCTGGGAAGTAAAACAGTACAAAATTAATGTGGACCCCAGCAAGAAAATTTTTAAGACCCTGGTCTAATGTGTCTGAGATAAAGAAAAGTCTGAAATACAGTAGAGGCTGTACCTAAGTCAAAGCACAGGTAGCTCCTTACATCAAATATTTCCTACATGTTAATTCAACTGCTAAATAAACAACCAAAGTTGGCAGCAGATCTTAAAAGGGTTGTTGGTGGCTTATTCAGTTACCTGAACTGGTTATTTGGCTTACATATTTGTTTAAAGTTTGTTTTCAAATAAAATGAACACAAAATGCAAGCTAATCGTAGTTTTTAAATTATTTTCAGACAAAAAAAATCAAACTGGAGGAGTTAAAGCTTTCTTTAAGATATTCTGCACTGACTCATGTATTAAATAAATTTGCATGAAAAAAGGATGGGTTTTTTTGAGAGCTTTATAGGCATACAAAATCATGGCATTCACATTAAAAGACAAAACTTCAAAATACAATCAAACTTTAATTTTCATGATAAATAAATATTATTTCTAGTGCCAACTTTTATGTCACTATTAATTTAAAAATAATCTGCAATGATGAATCTTTCCTGTTTTACAGAAGAAGAAATAGAAATTAGATTTCTCACAGTCAGCAGAAAAGTCTAGACTAAAACTTGTTCCCAGCTCATCCTACTCTGATTGTTGGACACACTGGGAATTAGAATTAGTGTTTGTACTCTGTGTTGTTTAGGAGTATGGGAAAAGTGACTGGCAGAACACAGGAAAGGCAGAGGAGATGCATAAATGAGGAAAAAAAAACAAAAAAAAAAAAAACCAAGACTTTTCTGATGTGAGACTGCGGTGATGACAATCGCAGAACAAGCCTCTCTTTTTAAAAAAAAAAAAAATAATTAAAAAAAAAAAAAAAAAAAAAAAAAATCAGATCATCTCCAGGTCATTATCCCACTTGCAAAACCTCTGAGCATGGCTGACTTTTCGCAGCTTTTGTGCTCGCCCATCTGTCATTGCCTCCTTGTGCTCCTCACAGCCGGGGCAGTGAATGGCGGGGGGGCAGCGGGGTAATTACTGGGGCTGCTGTCTCTGGACGTGCCCCTTTTGTGCAGCCCTAATGTGAATACTAAAGAATTTTAGAGACAGTCGGGACAGTCGGGAGCTGCCTCAGCCCCAGCTCTGCACTTGGGGAGGTATTAGATAAATACACATGTTGGAACCCTGGGCACTGAGAATTTTAGGTTTTCTGTGCTGGCAAGTACTAACTCCCAAAAAAACCCCACTAAACAAACTTCGAGGACTTAGATCAGGCTTCCAAATTTGAGTGATAGCACCGGGATGTGGGTGTGTGGTTTGAATAGAAGTGTATGATACCACTATCACATAGCAGAAAACTTAGAGTTCAAGGTTTTAGAATATAGTAATATATATATATAAAGCAAGATAGAAGATATAAGGCATAGGCTAAGTTCTTCTATATCACCCTCTTCTTCATGAGTTTGAGTAGTATCTTGTAATTGAATAAAAAAATCCGTATTGCAGACCATGAGTACTAGGTTATTAGGTCAAACATAAAAATAATTTAGGTGTCATTTAGTAATTAGACAGTTTGTGCTTAAAAGACCTTGTAAAGAAGTAGAAACAGAGCCATTTTCTACCTTGTTAGCTAGAGCTCACAACTTGTGAGACTGTAACATAGATAAACAGAAATATTCAAGCATTAATTTGATTTCATTCAGAACTTGAACATAATTTTCACTTACATATCCAGAAGGAATACTTATCTATATTGAAGGATATGTAAAATTGATCATAACTCACTGGAGATAAGGAGGTTTGAAGAGCCCCTCCACAGTTAAATCTTGAGTCATTGCTGGAAAGCATGGACATGGAACTTCCCTACAAAGACAGGCTGAGAAAGTTGGGAATTTTCATTAAGCAGCACTCACCAGGCTTGTTTTAGAGGGTCGCTATATAGAGAACAAGTGTTTGATTCATTTCAATTTTTTACAGAACTAAAATGAGGTCTTTTTCCTTTTATTTGGCACTTTCATGATGGATAATCTATCTTCAGGCAGCTAAATTTCAGGTCCATATCCTATTAATAGAGATAGACCTTAAATTCAATATTCTAAACTGCTCTGAGCAGCATTTCTGTCTCTATGTTGATTACTTGAGAGCCTGATTTTTAATCATAGACAACTAAAAGTGCATTTCAGTGCACAGTGTTAGAAATTGGGTCAAATAAATAAAACCTATGACATGACTTTTCAGGATGGTTTACATGTACATTATAAGAAATATAAATATGTAATTTATGCTATAAATGCTTTTACAGTTAGCTACCAGCAATGCAACTAAAGCAAATGCAAAACCTTGAGATTTAAAGTCCCCCAGACAGTTATTTTAGGTAATTTTTATGTTGGCCACATAAAAGAGTGCTGGAATCTTACTAAAATTATACTGATTGCAACTACCCTGACATAATCCACAATTCCTTTATTTCTTTATTTACTGAGATTTCCTCACCAGTTTTTTACATTTTTTACCATCATTTCACAATCTTTGCTTTGGGTGTCTGGATGTTTTGTTGGTTTGGGGTGTTTTTCTGTTGTTTTGGGGTTTGGGGTGGTTTTTTGGGTTTTTTGAGGGGGTTGCATGGGGCAAGGGAGCTGCTGAGCACTATTTTCAAAGAGGTTTTACCTACAATAAGGCCAGTTATTAAGTTATTATGCATTTTAAGAGTGGTAAAGACTCATAAAACACAAATACACCCATCAATATTTACCCGAGCAAGATTTGGCAGAGGGGAGACTAGGAATGGGATGCAGTTTAACTTAAACTTTAACAGTGCTCCCAGCTGAGACCACACAGAGCAGAAAGATCCAGTGTTTGTCTCCATGGACAATCACACTGACAGCGTTTTGCCATCAGAGATAAAGCAGGAAGTGCCAACACAACAAGCCCTGTCCCCACCTTGCCTGAGACAGTTCCCTGACACTGCCCCATTTCTGTGTTCCCCCTATTAAATTATCCCTGTCTAGGCTGCTCCTGTCACAGATCTCTGGAGCAGCTCCCATCTTTCAAAGCAGGATTACTTATCCTGTGGCCTTTCTCTCTTTCACAGATGTCTAAACCCACATACACCTGTCGGATTTCTATCAGCTCCTTCCTGGGGAGACCTAATCTATCTGTCACTGGCAATCTGCACAACAGCCATGAGAGGCAGGAGCCATCCTGCTCAATGTAGCCTGTCCTGGCTACCTGGAGCCAGGATAACGTTTAATTCCTGGCTAAACCAACAGCCCAATGACTATTTTTTACATATATGAAAATGCACAATGTGTAGATATTTCATAATTTTTGGTTATGGCAGCACACATCTGTTCTAGCATGGAGTGGCACACAGACAGCAGAAAACCACAGGGTGTCACACACAGCACTGGTGTCTGCCCTGTGCCTTTAAAAAACTGACCACACATCCCATTAAAGGAATCCCGTAAATGTCAGTCAAGGCATAATTAGTGTCTGCAAAGGTACTTCCTGGCAATAATTGATTTCTCAATCCAGATCCCAATCTGCTCCACTGATATTCTTTAATGACTTTCTGAAGTCAGTGATAACAAATTGGATAAGAAAAGATGTTTTCGTCAATCTGGAGGACTCACAGGAGACACAAAGGCGGAGTTAACGTGGTGCTGTTGCCAGGAGTGACTGAGCAAACAGTGTTTGCAATTACAATTCACCTCCCTAACTTCGTTTCCAGCAAAGCAGCAGCACTTTAAGTTTAATTATGGCAGCCCCAGAGTAAAGCAGAGCAGGGGGGGAAAAATCGCCTTCCATCACTTATTTTTTCTTTTGTCTTTCACACTTCTCGGCAAACTCCATCATATAATTAAACTCTAAAGGCTGTTTGCTGACAACCTGTGGTCAAAGATGATAATCATGCTCAAGTCAGGTCCCCTCCTTCCTACAGTGCCAGGTTCTGCCAAAGTGCTTCCTTCCTCTGCACAAATTGCTGCACATCAAAATCAGGTCATTGGGAAGAGGGGTGTGATGTGAGTGTGGCTGGCAAGTTTTAAAAGCTTCCCATTACAATTGCTTAATGAGGAACTGCATTAATAGCCTGTTTCTCCCACACCTCATACTCACAAAAAAAGAGGAAAGGGCAAATTCAGCCATTAGGGTGGCTGCAAAACCCTGGTGTCTCATTTCAAAATTCCACTCAAATTCACCCCTAAAAGTAATAAGCTGCTGAGGCCTCTAATTTCAATAAAAGCAGTATATAGCATGGGGAGGGAGGGCTGAGCTCCCCAAGGAAAGGGAAACACCAGAACATTTTCAGACATCACGGGGAAAAAATTGAATTACAAAGATTTGGGAATCTTAATGTCATAAAAAGCAATCCCAAGATTGTTTTATATTGCTTTCCAGCTTATATCTGCACACTGTAATATACCAACATATAAACGGATTTTTCTTCTACTACTGAAAAATCAAATAAATGAAACAGAGACTCCTGAAGGACATTCTACAGCGAGAAAAGCTTGCTAAATTTCAATCCTGTGAGTAAATTGAGATGAGGGACACACTCCTGTCATTTTAAGTCTTCTGGTTCTACCTGGCTGCTTCTCTGTGGCTATCAGTCTAGAAAATGAGAACATTCTGGGTCTGAAGTGATAGGAGAAACAATTAAACACAGAGTGGCAGCCAGGATGAGTTAGAGGAACCTTGGTTAGCTTTGGATCCAGACAAAGGCATGGTCATCAACTCCCCCTGCCCACTGAACACTTACTGGTGTATGAAGAAATAGGTAGAAGGAACAAAGGCTCCCAGCTGGAAGAGGTCTGCCTGCTGTTTGGATTAGGTGCAACCCTGTGGAGAAAAAAGGGATTTTTTTTGTCTTCTCACTTCCCTTTAAATGTATCACCTGCTGAAGTTTCTGGCAGGTGTAGGGTGTTGGGACTAGCTGGAACCAGATTGGGAAAGCCTGGTGAGGGCTGGTCCATGGCAGGGAGCAGGCAGAGAGCCAAGTGTCAGAGGTGACAAAACAAGGTGGCTTTTGCAGAGACCCACAGGGTCAGTGCAGGTGTTTGTGCAAGCCAGAAAGATGCTGAGGCAGAAAGTGAGCATGGAGAGAAGAAATGCCCCAGGAATTTGGGAATATTTGCTCTCCAGCTGGCTCCACCTCAGCCCAGCATCTCTGAGCTCCTGCCCTTTGAACAAGGTTTCCTTGTTTCAGTTTGGTATTTTTGTTTGCTCTAAACATGACTTTTAAGCTAGAAAGTTGCTGATCACTCTTGATGGGCTCACTTTGAAGAAAAGTCTCCCACCAGGACATCAGGGAATCATGAACACTTCTCAAACTACACCGGGTGTTTGCATCAGCAGTCCCAGCTGCTCCCTGTGGGCAGTGGCAGCCTGGGGGTGCCATCCCTGCAGCCCTTCCATCCCTTCTCTCAGTCTGGAAGGGACTGAGGCATGAGGATGATGCATGATGGTGATGACTGATGGATACAACTCTTCTGTCCCTCCCACTCCTGCATTTGACATTCTTCTCCACTCAGGCAGGAATAACGGGATGATTAAGGTGTGTCCCTGTATCACACAGGCTGACTTAGAGATTCCAGAACCAGTGCAGGTGCCATCACCACTCTGGCTCTGAGGGCAGCAATACTTTGCTTCTCTAGCTGCTAAAAATCCCTGTCCACCTGATTTTTCCACCATTTATGAACCCTCCCTCTGTCCCCAGCATCTGGGTTTCAAATTCATACATCATTGTGTTGCCTGTAGTCTTCTTTAGGCTTTGACATGTTAGTTAATCTAATGTCAATTAAACTGCTGGAATGTCAGCATCTTAATTTTCTGGGAAGCTGCTTGCTTCTCAACACATTCTAATCTTGAATTTCAGCTTTTTCTTTTTTTTTTTTTTTTTTCCAGGCCTAGACCTTTCCTAAGTACACACGGACAAAAGCTCCAAATTATCCTGTGGTTTTGTGATTCTGAGCAAAACGTGCCCTGGGGCTTAGCCTGAGAACATCAACTCATTTTCTTTAGTGACCCGAGACAGATAACCAGAGGCTGCATTTCCAAAGGTGAAAGGCTGCTGTCACTAAGCTACTGCAGCAACTTAATTGAATGTTTTCTCCCAGCACCAGCAGCAAAGGCTGCTTTTACTATTTGCTCAGGGTTGGGATTAGGATGGAGTATTTGCCTGACTTTTCTCTGAACAAAAACTGTAAAAGAAAAAAAAAATGTTTGCAATTACTTATTGAGTGCCATCCTGACATATCCAAGGGTCATTTGCACAGTCGTCCAGCCACTCTGGGTCAAAACTCATTTCTGCTTTGGTGAATCACACCCAGGATGGCTTTGTTGCATGTTATGACCCGCCCCATGTCCACAGATCATCAAACATTTGAATTAAATAGCACAGACTCCAGAGTGCCTTTTATTTTTTTGCTTTTTTTTCCCACCGAGCTCTTGCATACTTGGGTGGGTTTTTTTCCCTCTTTTTTTCATTCCCAATCAAAGGCAAATATAAAGGTTTAATTGATAATATTTTGTTTGCATTAGGTTTGGAATGGAATGGGGTGTTTATCTGGGGTAGGGGGAGCCTGGAACAGGAGTCACCAGGATGTTCTTTAATTTCCCAGTAGGGCTATGCAGATCAGCTCACAGCCCAAACCTGAGAGCGTTTGCTTTTCTTCCCCGCCTCTTTGCACGCACACTCTCCTAATGGAGATGGAGGAGAGATAATCAGAGAGGGAACAGGCAGCTCTTCACCATTTGTGAGACTAATGAGCCCCTTCATTTAGTCTCATTATAAATATGCCACCTCTGGCACCAGCCTTTGGTTCTGTTCCTAGCTACATCAACATCAATTTTGAGGCACACTGATGCATCACTAACACACACGACAGCCAAACCTCTCCTTCCCAGCTTTTTTTTTTTTTTTTTTTTTTTTTTTTTTTTTTTTTGGTCACTGTACTGTCTGAGACCTTCCCTTCTTCACTGCTCCCCCTCCGAGAGGCAGAGATGCCCAGATTGAAAAGTAATGAGACTATTAATTAGAGCTTCTCTAAAGGAAACCTATCCTGACTGGGTGTTGTCTCTGTCTTTGTTCCAGCCATGTTCCGTGAGATTAATACTTGTTTACACAGATTAATACAATAAATTAATATCTCCAGCCAGGGGGCGAAGAAAAAAAATCAGCCTGAGTAAAAAGCCTGATTATTCCTGAGGTGGAAAGTGCAGGTTCATTTTGTGGAAACACAACTATTTTGTCTTCTTTGCACCTCTTTTCTTCTTTAAAAACCATGTTTCAGGGCAGTTGCTGAGTGCAGCAAGGGAGAGACACAGCAATGTTTCGTAGGCTGCTCATCAATTTTGACTGTTCACACGCTATCCAGCCATGGGGGTGGGAATCTGTTTCCTCAGCAATTTGAAAGTCTGACTGAATTGGGTTTGTGGCCTCCTGTCCAAGAAAATGCAACCCTCTGTTGAGATTTTATAGTTTAACCACATGCATTGAGGGCTGAGCAGACAATGGCTGATTTTAGCTCAATTAATTTCTGTATTGCGAAATGTAAATGTAACCACAGTACAGATGAACAATGCATAACACAGGTTATGTTCTACTGTCATGAATCAATCAAAGTACAAGCTGTCCAGGATAACAAGTTGTTGATTTGAGCATTAGTGTTTATATTTTGCCTTTTTAATCTAAAAAAAACCCTAAATCAAAGCTGATTGTACTCTTACTGTCTGCCAAATATCTTAAGGAGACACCTCTCTGTGATATTAATGACACAATATTTTTAACTAGCTTATTTTTAAAGAAATAAGATTTTTTAACCTCTCAAGTAACATTATCTTATCTTAGTTTCCCTGTTAGCAACCTCTAAAGTGAACAGGATCTAGCTGAAGGTTAGAAAGACAGTTCCTTTAAAGCTTTTAAAATACCAAAACCTGGAAACCAACACCATGAAATTTCCCCAAAATGTTAAGACTAATAATTTTTCTGAACAATCAATAATTTTTCAGGCAACTTTATATGTATAACTTTTGTTTTCTTAAAGTATGCAGCATGCACCGAAAGTTCTTTTTTTAAGAAAACCAGATATCTTCAAACAGGTTCAAACAGAAATAAATACAACTGCTGAAATAAATGTCATTAAAATTGTGGTGTAATTAAAAGCAGCAGCTAAATATTCCCAAAGCAAAAATTTCAAAATTAAAGAGAAGAAAAAAACGGTCAATAAAATGAGTAAATTCAGTAGGTCAAGATGAATCCCTGTATTCAAAAATTTGGTACATTCACTTAGCAAGAAGTTTCAGTTATTTTAATGGAGTCCTACAATTAGTCTTGTGAAAGTCTCTCTTGCTTGTAAAAAATGACAAATGGTGAGTACCAGACCTGCACTGGCAGAAGATTTCTTCCTTTCATCTTCTAAATACAGGCTGCTCTGGCTGAAATCTGAAAGCCTGGCCTGTATGTAGCAGTCCCAGCCAAACACTGCCTCAATATCCAAAATCTCTTTCCTGAAGGAAACCTGCAGAAAATATTGACAAATACATGTAATTGATGATCTTCTGGTTTAGGCACAATCTGGATTTAGACTAGGATATGGAATTGAAAAAGAAATATTCTTAGTGATAAAGGAGAAAAGAGCTGTGCTTTCCTCTTCTCCTGGACTTTGCTGAGCACAATTTGCTGCTGTCTCACAGAATGGAGAAAATGTGGTTTCTTCCTCAAAAGATGCAGCTTTCCACACTTTACTACTGATCTGAAAGAAGAAAAGATCTGTTTTATTTCCTTGAGCCACCTAGGTGGGATATCCTGTCAGAAAATATCAATACACCCAACAAATATAACCACAAATACAGACCAAGTCCTCGGGTGAGGAGGAGCTGGCAGCTGAGAGCAGCCAGAACAGAGGCAGCATTTGAGAAGTTCACAGCAATAAATTTGTGAAGCACTTTTGGGTCAGCTCAGCTGCTGGACTCTTTCTGGTCAAAGCTTTCAAGAGAAACACCTCATGGTGGTGCTTTCTATCACAAATAGCCAGGGTGATGATCTCACCTTGGTAATTCCTGGTGCTGTCACCTCCTGGCTGAGCTGCCTTAATGTAACACATGTGTTTGAGAAGTGCTTTCTGGTTTTTACTGCATCCCTACTCTGAGCTAGCCCACCCCAAAGCATAGAGCTTGTTTTCCTAAAAAAGAATTTAAGGGTGCTCTGTAGTATCTACTGCAGGGGCCACCACTTTCATTGGCTTTGGATTGAAAATTCATTTATTTTGCTTGACATCAGTACCAAACTCTCAAACTACTTTCCCATAAAAATCTAACAAGAGTAACATCAAAGGAAGAGACTGTTTTGTTATTCCTGGTAGCCCCAGTCTGTGTCCTGCTTGCTGGAATGTTTCTTTTACAAATAATCTAGTTCTGCTTCCTTGTCCTTCAGCAAAGCAGAGAAAAAACCTCACTGTAGAAGTGACTGGTTAAAAATTTCAGTATTTCCCAAAAGAAAATTGTTATCATTCCAGCAGCTCTGTTCACGAGTTTTATAGGTTTTATAGGCGCCTTTCTAGGCAGCACGAATGTGTGAATCTCCTGCCCTGAGACCTCCTCTGCTTCCACCCAAATTTGAGTCTTGCACCTGCCTTCCCATCTTAATAACTGATAGAAAATCTCACATCCTATCCCCAGGAAATATTGAAATGATTGTTAACCACAAAGATCTTTACACTTTGACCTTATTGCCTTCTTTCTGTTTTCAGATTTCTTGTGCCTATTAATAAAAAAGAACCTTTGGCAACAAGAAATTTCACTGTCCTTAACAAGTATCGCAAGTGGCACAGAGAATAGGAAACAAAGCTTTGTCATAACAAAACAAAACTGGAAAATTCTTACCTCTCATTATTTTTTTGTTGTCTTGTGACCTTTATCACCAAATGTAGATCTTCAAACCGGTTTGTCAGACATGTACTGGAGTTTGGAATGGAGCCATGTAGAAAGTCTTTGTATCAGACAGAATAATACAAAGAAATCTGAAAGCAGTCCAGCTCAGAGCTCTACAGATAAAAGGAATGGTAAAAGAAGGGGATATTAGGTGGTCTGGATGAAAATAAAAGGTTTTTTTTAATTTCTCTAAAATCCTCCAATTCCATTTATTTAAGCAGAAAAAAAGTCTAGTCTTGTTTCTGTCCTTGGCTACTAAGCCATAGATGTTAAGTTGTAGAACACTTTATAACATCTATTTCACTTGACAGAAGCCATAAAATTCCCTAACTTCCTTAACAAACTTAAAAACTACAATAAAATCTCCAAAACTAGAATTATTGCCAAGAAACCAATAAGCCACTTTTCTGACATAGGAGGAAAAAATTCAATAAAAAAGCCCCAGCTAAATCTAAGCAGCCTACTGTGTCCATACCACAGAAAAAAGCCAAAAACAAGGAAAATCTAAATCCTACCAGTCTGAAGGAAGAACTCTTCTCCAGCCCCAAATTTGACAGTTATATGATGTGAACTGGGTAAAAAAATAACAATCAGAGCATGAAATGTTAGGGTTTGGGGAGTACTGGGAAGCTCCATCCTTTTATCCTCTCTCTGTAACCTTTTCCAGGGGATCGAGGGGAACAGGGAGAGAAATGTCCTGAGGATGTGAGAGAGGGAGAAGCAATGAGGGAGGAAACTGATGGAAACCTTGGAAGATGGGACATTACCAAACAAACAGCATGCAAAGAGCAAGCCTAACAGTTTCAAATCCTTTCAACAACAGAATTTCTTCTCCCAGTCTCAAGAACTCCAGCCCAAAATGGCTCATATTCTTCTAAACAGAAACTTCCTTCTTCTGATTATTAGCAACTTTCTAATTTTGAGTCTAAATTTATTCATTACTCCATGATAAATAGTTACTTTTTAACTGTCTCTTTCTCCTTAGTGATAATTATTCCTCAGCCCTCGATGCATTTACCAACATCTGTTCACTCAGCTTTCCTCTGGCTATTTTCATAACCAAGTTCTCTTTTCATAAGAGAGACAATCCATTAATTTCATCATCCCAGGAAGTTTTGTTCTGTACCCTTTTTCCTTTCAGATTTTGTTCTTCAGAAACCATTACCAGAACTATTTGTATCCTGATTTCTTTCTATATTTTCCTATCTATTCTACAATTGCACTTTTGTATCCTGAACACTATGAAAACCACATGATTTGTCCTTGGAATTTTGCAGCTCCATTCTGCAGCTCTGTCATTCTCCAAATGATCAGATCAGCCAACACACTCTTGGTCTCTTTCTTGTCACCTCCAGCTGACAAATTCTAATTAAACCTTGATTGAAGTCCACACAGAGATTTTTTACTATGCATTCTAATCTTAGTATGACCTGGTTTTGCTACTGTTACAACTTTAAATAATATATTTATGCTGTCCACAGTCAAAGATGTTTCTGCTCCAAGTGCTTGAAGAAATGTCTGTCAGAAAGGCCAAACCTACTAAATAGACTTTCAAAATAAACTTAAATAAACTTTAAAAAAAAAAAAACAAACCCAAACACCTCCTTAACCATTTTTTAATCTGAAATATTAATTTATTAGAGCAAGAGGATGCCAATAATTTATGTACGTGTATATATATGGGCACCTATCTCCAAATTATCCTCGTTAAGCAGTGAAAGAGGGAATTTGGATTTTTTTTAAATTAAAAGGTCTCAGTTCAGAGTAGAATAATTAACTGACTTAAAACTAAGTTGCTGACAATGATTTCAATTATCAACCTCATTAACAGGGTGAGGTTATGACTTCAGGTTGGAGTAGTCAGCAAAGTGTCACTAGGCTGAAACAATGTTTGCACCCAGTTCAGTTGTCTGTATTTGTTAAATAAAGGTCAGGAGAGCAGAAAGTCCAGGAAAAACGTGTCCCACAGCTCAGTAATAAAATTAAAGAATGCATCTTGCTTGTGAAGATAACCTGATTGGCTATACAGATGATTTTTTTTTTTCCTCCCCATTTTTAGAACTGTCTGAAGTCCAATTATTGTGTTCTAACTTTTATCTGAAATTGCTTTGGACTTCTGAATTTCCCCCAGATTTACTTGTAATTGCCTGGGTCTCTGCTATTCAACAGCTTGGAAATTCCATTTTCAAAAACGAAATGGCAAAGCGTCTTCATGCGGAAGAAAAGGCAGACTTTCAGTGCCATAAAGGAAGGTTCAGCTTCTATAAATACTGGCCTATTTCCCATTCAGCTGAACATGTCTGCAGCGTGGGATGCATCTCTCCACAGCAGATCATTCAGAAAGTGTCATAGGGGTTTCAGATTTCCTATTGGAAATTGCCAATCAACAGATTTTTACACTGAGTTCATTTTTAGTCAGTGGCACATCATCCTGGAGTGACAAATTACAGGGAGATATTTAGGACTGTGTCATAAATTCTGGCAAAAACTTCAATAACTCTGGGTGGGCTGAGCCTAAGCTTCAATGGATACCAAATATTTTTATATTTGCCCCCCCAACCCCCATAATAAGATATGTATTTCTAGATAGATCTCTGTGGCACAGCCCTAATAAACATGGAAAGAGAAGTGATCCAGCCCCACACAAAAAGCTCCCAAATGCACTTAGGAGGTTTGAACTTTTCAAGGGTATGATCAAAGCTGAGAGGAGTGAATGGAAAAGCTCATATTGACATCAATGGGCTCTGGAACAGGCTTGATGTGTTGACAGCTAGAGAGATGCTCAGAAACCATCTGAAAATAAATGCAAAGTCTGATAGGCCACTGTGGCAAAGAGATACCATTGCTTCATTCTCTGCCATGTCAGGAAATTATCTCGGAGCTGTCAGAGTGGGTTTCTCATTTTAGTGTTTGTGTTTCTAGCCCATCTCTCACCAAATGGCTTTCCTTTTGTGTGTACGACAATTGATTAGTAACAAAAGGCAACAGGGTCATAAAAGTAGCACACTTTGCATCTCTAATACAAAATATTCTTGCACACAGCCAAGTATTTCAAATAACATTCACCACACACCAGAAAAAGCTGAGACAAATCGGTCTCTGCTAACATGGGGCCCGTGTACTTTTAGCATTCCCTTACATAACATTAGTGAGAAAATTTTAACTTTCCCCTAAGCTCTAATCCACCTTAAAAGCAGCAGTCTCATTCCAATCAATTTGGTGAGATGAATGTTATTTACACTTCAGTTTGCACCTTTTTCTAAGATTTCATAAAAGAATAAATCCACACTTCCAGGGACGGCTGTGCATGAGGAAGTCTGGGGCTGTTAAGAAGAAGTGTTAGACACGTATGGGAATGTATTAGTAAGGGTCACACCTCCATCTTAAGATTTTTAAGTGACAGCAAGAGCATAAAAGACAGCAGGATGGCAAAGAGAGATTGATTGCATGTGGTTTTTTCTTCTTTATAACCAGCTTTTTCAAATTGTTAAGCATCGCTCTCCAACATCCTAGACAGAGCAGGCTGTCTAGGTGCACCTACATAAATAAGACAAATGAAGCTTTGATGAAATAAATCCTTTCCATTAAATATATCATTTCCATGCTATGTATGCTGAGGCCAGCAAACACCTCATAATAAATGTGTTGACAAAACAGAGGTTAGTTAAAGCAAAATTGTGTTTTTCATGGTAAAAAATCCCTCAGAGCAGCCAGGTGAAATAAAGAGGACTCTTCCCAAAGGTTGGAATTAGGGCTGGAAAAAGTTCTGAGAAATTTACACTAAAGTAGAACAGTGATTGTATCACTTTTTAGTGCTAACACTTTTCTTCCCTTTTTTTCCCCTGTCTTTTCTCTCATCCCAGTGTCAGTATTTTCCCCAGCCATCAGAAAATCTACACTGAAAATGTCATTACTGTGATCTCTCCAAATTGATTTGCTCATGGATCCTGCAAGCAAAACCAAAGGCACGAATCTGTTCTCTGGGCTTCAGTTACATCTGCTGCAACACTTAAATCACATCATGGCCTTTTACATGCCCTGATCATCCAGAGAGCTGCTCTGGAGGAGAAATCTGTTCAGAAAGTCTGCCCCCATGGTCAGTGTTCTTGGTTCTCCTGGAGATCCCACTGTCAACTCTGCTTGGCACTATCAGGTTCCTTCAGGAGATTCCTTCAGAGGTTCCTTCAGGGAACCTACCAGTTAATTTTGGTTTTGCCTTTCTGACAGCATAAAAGGGTAAATTGTCAGCACTTAACAAAGCACCTGACTTTACTGGCAATCAAATTTATTTTCTTTTTCTTACAGGTTTTTGGGGACTGCCCATAGCTGTTGTCCTGAGCAAAACAATCTGAAAATGCTGTAAAGACCACTCCTCACCACATAACCTTGCAGTCTGTGCTTGAAATCAGTTGTCTTAAAAAAACACCCTGACTCAAACTCTAAACTGCAGGAGCAAAAATACAGTGGTGGCCTGGTCCTTGTTTGGTACCACTGGGTTGTGTTTAGGGAAAGCTGAGGGTTTGTCACACTGAAAGATTGTTCTAGTCCAGCCTGGGATGAAGGACAATATTTGTCCTTGTTTTGTCTAAGCTACCAAAGGATTCAAATGCATTTTTTGAAACCTTTAAAGCTTTGAAACTATCTTCCCTAGTCAAACAGCCCCCTTCCAACCTTTCTAGAATTTTCACACCAATTCTTCCTTATTTTCATGAAGGCAAAATCAACTTGGGCTTTAAGGGCTTACAACAAAGGTCAGAAGAAAGCCCAGTTCTAGATGATAGCTGATCCAACAATCTTTCCTGGATGCTCACTTTTCTGTACCATGACCCTGTGAACTCTCACCCACAGTGTTATGGGAAAATTTTATATATGAAGACTTTCATCTGGGGTATGAATTTTAAAATAATGGATTCAACAGAAATATTCTATAGGTTCATTTTATTTTTTTAAATTAATTCTTTGTTTTAGGAAAGTTCTGGAAGAATGAAAACAGAAGGGATTTCTTCTGGTGTTTTTCATTTCAAGGGGGCAATTTGAAAATGGACATCCTCGGAATGAAACTGTTTATTTGTGTGCAGCATCGAAAATGCTTTTTGTGCAGAGTGAATTAGAGGTATCTTTTGATGGTTAAGGGTATGACAAGTGTTGATAGCAATCATTCTGCAGTGGATGTGGGAGAAGCAAACAGCCTGGAAGGGGTGAAGCAAAGTCTCCCTCAGGGTTTTCTCTTGTGTGACACAAATTTCTCCCACCTTCCTTGCTACATGTACTTGTGCCTTGATTTTTTTTGCCAGACTGTCCAGCAGCTCCTTTCTGCCTGTTCACACAGCATCACAAATCAAGCAAGAGCTGTCCTATGGAAGCCAGAGCTAACAAGAGGGGACTATTTTTAGCATCAAAGTGAGTTTAACAAATGGATCATGGCTAAGGCAGCATGACAGCCCTGCTGCCTAATTAATAGAGACACCAAAGGTGATTTTGCAACCGAGCCAGAATCCCCACTATGCTGCGCCTTCAGATCAGGCGGATTCTGCAGCTCTCTTGTGTTAAGTAACCAGAAAAAGCAGCCCAAATAAACCCCAAACCTGGCCCATAAATACTCTAACTTACTGTGCTCTGAGACAGATAATAAAAGGTTTTCTTGTTTTGTCTTGGCTTCACTTTTTGTTTATCCTAGCAGACAATCAGAACTCATTGTTTTCACTCTTTCTCTATTTTTACTCATAAAAAATGACTAATACCTCTTGAGATGGACCATGGTGGACTGGACTGAAGCCCTCCAGATGAAGAAGAGGACTGAAACTCCTTCTCTGTAGGAAGAGAGGTGAAAACATTAGCACAAAAGTAGGACAGAAACCAAAACCAGTCAGAACTTGAGATTTTTCTCCTATCATGCCATGTGATTATGACTAAGCCCTGTTCACTCTTATGCTCTAGGGATTTTATGGGTGTGCAGATTTTGGAATACTTGTCTTGGATAACTGCAAATATACCAGGTTCTTTATTAATCTCTCCCAAACTCCCCACAGATCTTTTTTAAGAATACTTAATGCAGTTCCCTGAAAGATCATTTTATAGGAAACAATTTTACCAACACAGAATTTTTCCACAAATGAACTTGCTATGCCTGCAAGACAGTCTCTCCATGCTTTCCTATCCTTTGAATTCCTATTAAATATGGCTGAACCCACAGGAGTTTAAAAAGACATTTTTCTCAGTAGGCCATCCTGTTTCAGGAAGTCCTCAGCTCACCATGGCTAAACTTGTCTTTGGAAATTATTATCTCAGAAGCTGCTCTCCAGGGAAATTACTGCAATCCAATCACCACAAATGTAAATTAAATCAGCATCCGATACAGCCACAGTGGTTTGTGTTCCTCCCCACTCCTTTCTCCCTTTGAGAAATCTAATTCTCAAACCACAGGAATAAATTCTGCTGCCTCTCCCTTCCACAAGGAAATAGCTGCAACGATCTGAGAGGAGATACCCTGTAGGAAATCACAGGACAACTTGTTTGTGATGCTTATTTTGGTTCATGACTTCAGCAGCTTCCCTGCTGCTCAGCCCCTCCCCTCCTATGCATTTGCCCCATATTCTCTGTGCCAGGGATAGAAATTCCAATCTCCTCTTTATGTGGGACCCTGTTTCCAACATCCCACTCTAGAAGACCTGCATGGAGGTCTGGGAATACTTCTCTTGTGAGCTGAGGTGTAGAACCAGGGCAGCAAAACATTCTGAGAAGTTTAGGATGAGCCTCAGCTCACAGCTCTGTAAAAGTTTTTCAGCTTGGAGAAGTGTAATGCTATTTAGGAAAAGCATCAGGTTTCATTTAATAGCAGCTAACAAACCAAAATAAGGAAGGGGTAGGTGAGAAGAAACTGAAGGAATGATGGAGAAAGTCGAAAGCCTTTGGAACTGAATATATCAAGAACAAAAGTGGGTTACTGAAACTTATCACTTGGGTCTCAACCCCTACTCAAGTACAAATTCAGTTCCATGTGACAGATTCATGCTCACCAGTCTGGTAATTCAGCCACAGAGCAAATAAACCAGTGAAAGGCCTTCAGCTGTGTGTCCCCAGTCACCAACTGCTCTGCATCATGTGTCTGAGGGAAGCCAGGGCTAGAACAAATCACCCTGAGTTCCTTTTAAGGTTGGTTAACAAGTATTGGGTAGTATGTAAAGCAGTGATGTTCTCTCTTCAAAATAAAAGGTCAGCTGATGGCCACATAACCTGCAATGTTGAAAACTGGGCTTATTTAAAAATGTCATGTTTAACATTTAAAAACTATTCCATATCAATTTTCGTGGAAAAAATATTGTTCTGCTTGACATCAAAACTGTTATTCCTCAAAAAGTGAACAATATTCACAGAGTTGCTACAAATCTTGAGATAATCTTCCCATCAGTTAGACTCCTTTATTTTGGTTTTGATTATGAAGGGTTTAAAACTCCAGTCACTAAACCCAGTATGACCTTACTCTTATACCATCTATAAACCTTTGTTTTATTGCCACAGTGTCAAAGCATATCATAACTATTATTATTAACAGTATTAACAGTAGCTAATCTTCAACATGTAGGCAACAGTGATACAAAGAACAGATAAAAATTAATGTCTTCACCCTGTAAATCTAAAAAGATATATTAAAATTTTGGATTGTTTTTTCTCAAATGAATACACACACACTCATTTACTTCTGCTCAGCAAGACCACAATTTTCCTACTAAATGCATATTAGGAAGGAATTGTAATATTGTACAAAATAGATCACTTGAGTTATAAAAAAACTTTTAACTAAAGTTAACGTGAGTATTTGAATGTGCAGGAGTCATCCAGGAATTTATATTGACAGCCAGTGTTGGTGTCACAGCACAGCACAGTTAGTGGATATAGAGGTTTTTATGCCTTGGAATGAAGATGTAATAGAGCTGGACAATAAAAAAACCCCCTTTTATTATGTAAGAAGGATAGGCTTTGATGCATTACCAGATTTTCATTCTGCCTTTCTGAAGCTTTTTCTAAGTATCAGCAGTCACTAGAATGTTGCTTCTGAGAAAGTCTACCCAGTCTCAAAAAGGAAAGATTATTTGTACCCAGAATTTATACATAGCTTTGTTAAACTCCCAGTAAATCAGAAAGATCTGGAAATTCTGGAGGTAGAAAAGGCAAGTGAGTCATTTCAGCTGTTACACAATTTCTGGCACGTAGTGGGGGGTCAGAGAAAAAAAATCAGGGACAATTCTGTCAGTTGTAAACATGGGCAGAAATGGTAAAATATAGTTAAGAAGTGCATTTAAGTATGCAGCTGTATTCCAACGGATGGCATCATCCAGGGAGTGATAGAGGCCCAGACTGGTAATGTAATGTAAGCAATTAGTTCTGGCAGCTACAAAGGAACTGGTGAAGCAGAAAAATCAGTCTCAAGAACTAATCTGTATCTGCACAATAGCAATGTCTTGATAACACATCTGAAACATGGCAGTTCAAACAGGCAGGGCAGAGGAGCTCTATGGATGCCTCAGAGAGCTGTCACCCACTAATGACTCCTAGAGCCAGGTGGAAGCAGGGAATTATCATCTGGAAAAGCTGGGAGGGAATATAGGCAAACCACCTACCACTAGAATAAAAAAAAAAAAATTAAAAAAAAAAATGAAAAATGTGCTTCAGTGAAAAAAACCTCATCATTTACATTTCAATTTTACAGAGCAGTTTTCCCAAAGAACACTGTTTGCTATTCATCAGCAAATTTAAAGCACTGTGTGCACTCACAGCATACACTGGCTCTAACTCCACAAATCACTTATGTTTAAATTTGTACAGATGCACCATTCCAACATAATTGCAATTTGTCTAAATGATTATGTTTTTCTGTGTTTTTACAGTAGCTACAGTTCTCACTGTGAACTCCTTTGTGGACTTTCTAAAGGCTGAGCTCATGCTGCTTCCTGGGACATTAATAGGATCTCCTTCTTTGTTCAGCTATTTCTCCCAGAAATAAACAGAACATCCTGGGCACACCTCTTGTAATATCAGCCCAAAGACTGCCCAGAGGTGGTGTATATTTTAGGTAGAGGAGGGCAGAGGGAAGAAGAGGATCAAAAATTAAATGCAGATTAATCTTGCTGCTTTAACAAAGCAATCTAAAAAAGGGCAAGTAGTTTTACAAGTCTTCAGCAGGGGAGGATTGTACAGGTCCTGATCTACACACTGTGAAATCTATTTTTAAAAATCACTCATGTAAGTATCCAAATATAACTTGCACAGAATTTTTACAATATAGGAATTTTTAAAGGCCTACTGGTTTGAAATTGAAACAGAATTTGTAATTGCACAAAGTAAAAAGTATGCCTGGGGATGGCAAAAGACTTTAGAAAACTATCTGAAATTTATCTTTCATTTACAATAGTTAAACTGGAAAGACAGAAAAAGGAAACTTCAGATTATTTGATCCAGTGGATCATCCTTGTTTCAAAAGTATCTCAGTTCAGCCTCAGGCTATGGATCTCTGAGTGGCATTTATGTAAAAGCTAAAAAGCTCTCTTCTCTCTTCCCCCTGCTACCAACCAGAGAGAGGAGAATGCCTTGCATAAGATGTCAGACCAAAGCACAAAATTCCTATTCAGATATATTTTGAGAATTCTCACAGCTTCTCTTCATTTACTTCCTACCTTTTTCGTTTGAATATGTTAGCAAATTATGCAATGAACAACTGCAGAGAGCGGAATAATTTATAAATTCAGCTATGGTGAGACATCACAGCATCCTTTCCCACAGGAACTTTGGTGAGGGAAGAAAAATGTTGGTTCCCTGTGACAATGACATCCCATAGCATGTGGCAGAATACCTCAGTTACCCTATGCCATTGCCCACACAAAGCAATGTGTCCCTCTGTCCCAAAGGGGAGGTCATGAGCTTGACTGTGCATCCACCGTGGGCTGTCTGCTCTGCCTCTCCCCTGTGCCTTCCAGCTCTTCTTCCTTTGACACACACAGATTTCCTGCAGAGCAGCAGGAATCACCTTAAATTCTGGATGCTGTCTTTCCTCACCTAGATTAGTGGCCTCCTTGCAAAAAGCACTTTTGTAAATGTCATGATGCGCTGGAATCAATTGTAGTACATACCCTTTAAATAAAACAACAAAGTAATTCCTGAGAGCCTTGGTATTTCAAGACATCCAGGGTAAACAGAAAATTTTGTTGGTGCTTGGGTTTATTCTCGGGTGATCCAACAAGAGAGAAATACAAGGAAAAATCTGTGATTGTAGCAGAGACATTGCTGAGAGGGGATTTTACCATGTGTGTATTCTACTCTCCGTGGAAAGAGAAGATGAAGCCAAGTGTGGTTTCCTAAAAATGTGTGACTAGTGGATTACTTCCTGCTTAATAAAACATAACTATATGCATCTAAGTTTCTCCAGATGGATATTATTTATGAATCAGGGAAAAGATAAAATTAATAGGAACATCAAAGATGTGCTGAAAAGTTTCCTGATTAAATATTATCTGACCTCCAAATGGTCTTCCTCTGCATTTCCTGGAGCAATTTGGCTATTAGTCAACCCATTCCTTCCACAGAAATGCAGATGACAGGTTTATAAATATCTGAATCAGAGCTGGAATCTAAACTTCACTTTGATTTAAGTGCTGTTCAGCAAGGTGACATTTTTTTCAGGGACCAGACGCCCTGGCAAAAGAGGGAGGACACGGTTTTTGCACTCGGGGTTTTTCCAGCACAGCCAAATATTTATTACCCATGGTACCAGACAGAGGAATTGCTTGGTGTGAATGACCACAGCACACTGCTTTTGTTAGGGCAGGAGTTCTTGTGTGGATAAAAGTCTGCAGGCTGCTGTGGTGACTGAGCCATAAAAGAATTTATCATACTTAGGCTTGCTCACACACTGCAGCTCAGAACAGAACACAGAGATACAGGCACCGCTCAGTCCCAAAGCCAAGGGGATTCAAAGGATGCAGAATGACTTCTCCACACTCTTTCTCCCACCATACTTGATGCACACATTAGATAAACCTTGCTTTTTCAGTTTTCCCCTGAAAAGAAAACCCCAAAATACAAGGATGTCCTTGGGAGAGCTTTACTCTGCTGGTGAACTTCCATACTCTGAATTTTCTGCCACTTCAGTAATATCTCTCTCTCAAAACACAAACGTGCTGGGAGAAGCTCATAGCTGCAAATCCCAGGAAGCCTCTTCAGGCTCATCATTAAGAGCATCCTCTGAGCTGGCACTTCACAGAAATCAGAGGAGGGAGAGTGAGTAATAGCCTGTGTTAGACAGAATTTCATTAAAATAAAGGATCCACTCTGTGTACGTTCTGAAGGAGCTTTACGAACAAGTGTCAAAACACTTCAGAGACAATTGTGACTATTATTCCTTCTGCTGAACTGGAGCTTTTACCACTGTAAGTAGAATTTCAGGAACATACCTGCTTTTCCAGAGCTCCACATTTCGCATTAAGCAGGTCTGGCAGGGCAAATTCGGGATTTCTGCTGCAGGAGAGCACGGGAGCTGCAGCACACCAGGAAAAGAGCCCAAGCACACACAGAATGAAAACACACCATGAGCAGTGAGGCTTCAAACACCACCAGTGCCACCAATTCCCAAGTGCTACAAAAAAATTACGAGCTAGGAGTCTCAGAGAATGACTGCAGAGGAATCACAGACCTGGCGTACAGGGCATCTCACTTTGAGCTGTAATCAAGGAGAGAGGGGGATCTCTGATCTGCATAGTACATTCTGTGTGTTTAGTTAAAGATTTGTCAGATAATTAATTCAATGAATTTTAAGGGGCCATATTATTCTCTCTGAAAGCTGAGATTAATTTACATCCCAAAGTATCTAGCTGTGTTTGCTGAGCTAACTTGATCACACAGCACTTTTCTGTGCATTTAATCTTCACATATCCATAGAGAGAACTTCAGCTTGGTGATATCCTGCAAAGCCTATACATTGCTCTGGGAATCCCAGCTGCTTCAGGACATGCAGAAACTAATTAGAATGCAAACTAATCCCGTCCTGTGCCACAGGTCAGCGTCACTTTCTGCTGAATGCATCCAGAGATGGATATTTTTCAAAGAACTCCTCAAACAACCATGCCTCATGCCAGGAATTCCTGCCTCATCTGCAACAGCTGAGTGATCTTTCACTGCCACGATGGGACTGAAATTCTGCTATAAATGTGCCCTGGGATGAGCTCTCCTCAATCACATTGCTCTTTTTTATGTCCACAAAGACATCCATGCTGACTGGGCTGGGATAAATGCAATTTCTGAGGGGGATGAAGATGGTTGGTGTTGTCAGGCTGCTGCAAATGTTTAAACTCTGAAATGGCTCATGAGGCCACACAGCTCCACAGGAGCAGACAGCCACAGTTTCTGCCTTGTATCCAAAAATGAAACGCAAAGTATGGGAAAAGTAGTTGCAGTTAATCTGTTCTGCAATTGTACCTTTTCCTCTCCATCCTTGCACATGGGAGAGCTCTCCATGGTTGCTTGGGCTTTGCTTTGGTAGTTTTGTTGTTGTCTTTCCCTTATTTTTACAAACGGGACAGTTTTATCATGTACTGTCATTCAATATTTATGGGGTAACTGGAACAGGCTCCATCTCTGAAATTAGGATTCACTTTTCCAAATGTCTCCACTCTCCATGCTGGCAGAATAAACTTTGCCAGACTCATTCCAGCCCAGGATTTTTTTGAGCAACCCAGTCTAGTAGAAGGTGTCCCTGCTCATTGCAGAGGGTTTGCAACTAGATTACCTTTAAAGGTCCCTTCCAATCCAAATCATTCTAGGATTCAATGAACATCCGTTTTCAGAGGTTACATTTTACTATCTATAAAGCTTAAATGAAAATAGTATGAATAATAACAAAAATTTCTAGTACATCTATGACAACACACTGAGAGCAAACAGATCTAAATATCCAGGTTAATTTTTGCAGTAATTTTCTTTTCAGTGGTAGTGTACGTATTATAAAACTAATTTTAAACATTTATAAAATGCTTCCATCCACAAGAAAATTATTTAATGGGCTGTATTCACCAATTCTTTACACAGACCCTTTCTTTCCAGAATTCAGTCAGTTATTAAGGAAATTACATTCTCTTGCAAAAGACATTAGTTGTCATCTCAGGAAAAATATCAGTTCTCTTACCTGTTTTTAGGCAGAAAAACTACAAATGGAAATGTCTTGAACCAGTTACTCTAGAAAGCCACTCTAAGTTTTATAACTAAATTGCAACAAAAAAGTTGGGGTTTTTTTATTCCTAGTTAGAATTAGAATTTGCAGTCAGAATTCAGTGAAATTTTAAATCTGTACATGTGTAATACAACACCTGAACTTATTGCTAAGAGATGTTTTGCAAGATCTATATCATAACAAGTTTCAAAACCCTATTTTTGCTCCATTGGTGCCTTGACCTACCACTTTATTACCAATACTAGACAAGAAATTAACTAAAAAATATTTATCCACTGTGAAAAAAATCTAATGGAGTATCTAAAACATTCAAAATACACTCTGCAAGCAGAAAAAAAAAATGTCCTGACCTATTATTCCATGAGCATTTTATTTGCTGAGTTATATGTTGAGATCACAGCAACACCAGCAGCCAAGCTGGATGCACTGCACTGCTACCACACCCATTCATCATGACAAATAATGAGAGTGCAAATACTATTAATTCAGCTGCACAGCTCATTATGATGAAAAATTTATTTGTAGATATTTCCTTGATTAATGCCTCATGCCTGGTTAATCTAAGCCATGTCCAATAGGAAAGAAACTAAAGTCAATGAGAGGTACCTGACATGGGAGTGAGCACAATTTATCACTCCAGTGAATAGTCCATGGCATTGTTCACTGGGCACACAAACAGACACAAACACTTCCACAACCTCCCTGGAAGAATGAGGTATCTGGGAAAAACACAAAAGGCCAGAAAACTCATGAGGCATGTCGTGCAGGTATTTGCATAGACAGTAGACAAAGGCAGCTGTGAGAAAGAAAGAGACAGAAGACATTCTGGCTGGAAAGAAGGCTGCTCCGCTCTCTTCTGCTGCACTCAGTGGCATTTTAGGAGTTGCCAAAATTGTCAGTGCTTTCTGCTTCAGCACACCTACCCAATTTCCTCAAGTGTTTGGAGCTGCAGCTTGGATGGATTTGTATGGATTTACTCCATACAAGTACTGAGGAGCATCTTCCTTGTGTTACTGTTGCTCAGATCTTAGATTTCTACTGGGCCTCTATGGAAAAATTCTAAAGGCATGATCTATAAAAAGCACTATATTTAGTACTCTGCTCTAAGCTATGTTATACCAAGTCCAGTCTTTCATAACTTTTGCAAATGTTTAATTAGTCTTGAACCTGAGATTAGAGCCTTTGGGGTGTGGCTTACATGCAACAGATCACATCAATGCCCCATCCAGGGCAGGAGAAGCAGAAAGTGCAGCCTGAAAAGATTATGTGAGCCTGGCTCCCCTCTTGGACCACCCCACACTTCCCACCTGGAGAAATCTCATTCATTGCCATGCAGGTGCTCAACCTTTCCTGTGAACTTCACTTTTTTCAGATTCAAATCTTGCCCCTACATCATTTAGAGTTATGTGCATGGAATAGGTTCTCCCATCCAACAAATAATGGGATGATTGCACTGAGATAACTTTTCTTTTATAATAATTCCATTAATCAAGAGTAATGATTCAATGGAGTGTCCCTTCAGTGTGCACAGTTACCTTGAACTCCTAATGAGCTCTGGGAGCAGATGCAATTTTCTGTTCAGAACAGAAGCCAGGCCCAGAGTATTGACACCCCCCAGCAGCAACGTGTACCAGCTGTGACATTCCCTTTTGTCCCCAAAAGGACAACCCCAGCACCCTGCCAGTGCCAAGGTTACTCCTTCCAAAGCATCCTCTGGGACAGGGGGAATGGGATGGGCAGGAGGGGAGAGAGGGCAATGCCAAGGGAGCGCTCAGTGTCCTGCCAGACCCTGCAGATCACCTTCCACAGGTAAAACACATTTTTAAATGTTCCACTCTCACACAGCTCCCACTGAAGAACATCCAACAACTGCTTTGCAAGCACTCTGGAGAAAATCTGCCTGGAAATTCAGATTTATCAGCTGCTACTTTGCCCTAGATAGGATTCTGCTAGAATTTCATTTCTATCTCATGTCACATTTTTAAACATAACATTTAAGCTAATTAAAGGGAAAAAATTACACTATTTCAAGGTTTTCTAGAGATGGTTGAAATATCTAATTTTAAAATAACCCTGAAATTTGTTATAGTCCTTTCAGTGGGGGGAAAAAGAGACTTTTCTTTTTGCTATATTACCAGCCATACATTTCTCTTATAGAAGCAAGTGATTAAAGAAAAGCAAACAGTGGAATAAATAGAAGATTTTTTTTTATTCTTGGGTACTTACAAACAGAAAGAGATGATGAGAATATTAACTAGAGGGAGCTTGAATAAAATTAACAAAAATGAACTAAAAATAAGGAAGAGCTTTTCAATTCCAAATGGAGAAAGAAGAAAAGAACATGCACCTGCAGTAGCTCCAGTGGTCTGCAGCTTTACAAAGCACAACATAAATTACTGAGTAAAATCTATGAAGCTGTCACAAGACTCTGGTTTCTGAAGTAGCTGCCACTAAAACTCAACTAGAGTTACTAGAGCAGGGAAGGAAAATTAGAAAAGTCAATATGGTGATGCCTTAAAATAAAGATTTCTTGCCAAAAAAAATAAACAGAGAAAAAAAAGTCACCAGACTGGGAAACATAAGAAAGACTTTTTTATTTATAGAGGTTATTTAGGAACAATAAATAGAAAGACAAATAGAAATCCAGCTAAAAGCAAGTATACCTTGAGAAAGGAAGGAAACAAAAAATCTTGTGCTACTGGTAGAGTTTCAAGATTTTTGTAATGCCTAATTAGTCAGTACTTCACTGACTTCTTAAGCCCATGGAAAAGTAAAAATCTCAGTGGTGAAAAGCCCATGAGAACTTCTATGGTAGAGAATGGCAGAGAACATGTTGAAAATATACAGGGCTTTGGACAGACATCTGCAATAAAGTCCATGGAGCTTTTGCAGGTGCCTGCAGGTGCCATGAGCTGCATCCATCTAAAATTTGGTACATTAAAAGGCAAATTATTTGCTATATCCAGGAGCTGACAGAATAAAATTTGGTCAGGGATACAGAAGCTACTCTTTGAATGTGAACACTTTGTGCTATACTCCTGAAGACCCAGGAGAGACCCCAGGGGTAAGAGAAATTATAGCTCCAGTCCATAAGGTCTCTGAATATTCAACAATCAGAGTATCTGACTTCTTAAAAATAAGAATTGCCTGACCCTGCATGTATCTCCACACAAAAGTGAAATGTCAGTAACTTCTGTGTTTGGAGTCTGGCACACAACTTTTAATGTTTCCTTGCCACTTTTTACAGATGACCACTGGTTTCCTACCATCCTTCTGAGCAGCCACAGAGGCTCTGTGGAAAAGAAACTTCAGAAATGACTAAAGAATGAGTCATTTTGAAGTGGTTTGCAGACTACCTCTAGAACATTAGAGTGCTGAAAATAGTTCCTTATCTGCCCTGCAGTTCACAGGGCCGGATGAGATGAACTCTTTGTAATAAAAGGCAGGAGAACCCCTAAGGACATTGGTTTGCTGGGAAATAACGATAGAGAAGAAAGGAGCTGTTAGAGTGAAAGATGGTGAGCTTGAAAGGGGAGAAATGAAAGAAAAAAGAATGAAGTATTTTCAGAAACCAACATGAGTGCCAAGAAGGGGGAAAGAAGGAAAGAAAACTGAAAGCTACTGAGTGACCTTTGCTTTTAGCATGGAAAATAAATGTTTCCTTTTATAGTTTCTTGTTAAAATAAGACCAGTAAGGGATCATGAATCTTTATACAATTTTATGGTTTCCTTTTCAGTGAACCATTTCAGTTTTACACACAATTTTATAATGTAACTGCATAAGAAACTGAGCTTACCTTTACAATGCCATGACAGCCTGTGAAGCTGCAACTACATATGTGCACACATTCATTTCTGAGGGGGAAAAAAAGAATCTGCAACTTTTTTTTAATTCACAAAAAAAAATCTGCTTTGAAATTGAACTGAAATGATATTTCCTAGACAGATTAATAATTACATCAAAAGAGAAAACAGAATACCCCCCACAACCATACATGCACACAGCTGTAATCACTATTTTTTAGCAGACACTGTTCCTTTGATCTTTCCTGGCCCTCTTCCATCTTCTAGACAGTCCAATCCCAAAGGAATCATTGTCTACCAGATACTTCTCCATCCCTCCCTGGCCCTGGGCTGTCTGCCTCTGCAGCAATGTCACAGGGAACACACAGCAATGTCCTGCTGAAAGCCTGGAAGTCAATAGCCACAGACTCAGTATCTGACTTGTTCTCCCTCTGGAGACACACCCCAGGCTTCCCAGAAGTCCCTAAGAGCTGCTGGAAAAGAGGGTGAGCACACCACAAGTGGTGTGTCCTCACAGCTGTCCTTCAGGGCTTGCATCTGTGGATGAGGCTGGGAGGATCCTGGAGTTCATTAAACCCTTCCTTATAAAAAACCTTCACTGGCATTGTCTGAGCAAGCAGGACCAGTTCAGGGTAAAGCTCCTAGGCAATAACTTCCAGAATATCTGGAGGTTTTCCTGGTTTCCATGCAGTTTTCTGGTGCCAAGGCCCAGACTCCAGTGCTAGCCCACAGTACAGCAGCTTTGAGCTGCCCTTGGCACTGGTCCTCCAGCCTGGCATGCAGGTCCCAGGTCTGACAGCAAGGCATATTTAGTTCCTGCCCTGAAAACCCTTCCTCTGGCTTCTGGAGATGGCTGATTTCTACCACCTGCTTTGCAGTGAGTGAGATGGCTCAGGTGCCCCTCAGCATTGATCCGGTGTTTAATCTCTGCTGCATTATGGCAATTTTCATGTCTGTATTGGCTCCTGCACTAATCTGATACTCCTGCAGGCAATGAGGCACAGAGAGGGAGGAGTCATCTTCTGTCTTTGCTTATTATTTCAATTATTCAGTTATTCTTATGATTTCAATTATTTCACACTCTTAGGAGTTTTTGTGAGTCTCCATGATGTATACTTCGTCTTGTTTTAAACTGTTTTTTCTCTACTCAGGTTATGAACAGCCAGACCAAATTATGCCTGGCTTCAAGATCAGGCCCATTAGGTAATTCAGCCCTGCTAGTTCCTCAGTTCAGAATATACTCTGAATATATGCATTTATTTTAAAGCTCTCTCCAGAACTTCTCTGTCCCTTCAATTTTATCAAACATGTTCAACCCACGTCAAGCTGTATTCTTGAGTTTTGAATTCTGATTTTGCCAGGAACTCAGGACAGAGAAAAAACCCTAATTAGAGAAATTTCAGTCCCCTGAAGTCAATGCCACACAATGGGAATCCACAAGATAAGCCAGAGATTATTACATCTTTTGTTCTCCCTTCGTGCTACATGAAATAGAGCTTTAGCAATGAAGTCATCCTAGCCATAACTTCCACTAAATACATGGCCATGAAAAGGAGACTTAAAACAGTTTTATTGATAGATACAAGGCTCCTCACACAGAAATGTATTTCTGGACACATTATTACAAGTGGCAGCAGCAGTCTATTCATCTGCTTTTTGGTATACTGGGATTCAGGGCTGGCCTTAAAAATGGGTGCATTGCCTTATAAATTACACAGCATGTCGAAGTGTGCTCGTGACATGCTGCCAAATTTATAGTCTGTTGATGGCTGTCCCCTAAATTAGATCCCCTCTTCTGCCTGGTGGTAGAGGCTCAGCAAAAAAAGGAAGGATGGACACAGCAAAAGCTGACAGGAGACATTAGGACAGAGGAAACACAAACACAGGTGAAAGGCAGGAGATTAGCAGCAAACCCAGCTGCCTCTGTTGTGCTTTTCTGTCAAGTGTCATGAGAGAAAGGACGTTGTGGAAGGGATCCATCCTGACTTGTGTTCGATTAGATGTGTTTTCTGTCAACACTGGCCCTCCACAAAGCTGCTCACCCTGTCCACTTAGGCCAAGCCTCAGCAGCTGCCATATCCATGTCCTGCTGGAAGAAGAGGGAGAAGTAATCCATGGCAGAGACCTGAAACAGCAAAGCAGAAAAGCCTCAGGCTGACTTTTTACCATCCCTGCTGCTCTGGGTGCTGAGAGGCTCTGCTCTCTGACCCCACACTGGTACAAATCAGCACCATCTCTGTGACATTGATAGAGCTGTATCACTCCAGGGCCACAAATAAGTCCCCTGGTGTTTCCACTTCAGGATATATTTCCCATTGTGATTTCTAAATGTATGGAGAGGCAACTGGGGACATAGGACACACACTGGCAGGCACCATTCCTCTGCATTTAAGCACTTTGAGGGCCTGTTCCTCCCTCTGAAAATAAAATAAAATAAGCAAAAGAGTTTGCAACTCCTGCAGCAAGCAGTGCTGCATGTGGTTACTTTTAATGAAAATGTCAAGTATCAGTTTTTGCCCAAAAGTGATCTGAACTAAAAACCTCTTTTCTGAGTCAAGCTGGGCAAGACTTAGTGTGTGCACTTCTTCCATCACAAATTATTACCTGAAATCAGCAAGATAAAGTAGATACCTGATGTGCACTCTTCTGTCTCCCAGAGCTAGAGAAAAAAAAAAAAAAAAGAAAAATTTTGCTTCATTTTGTTGTTAGCCTGAAAAAAAAACCACACCAACCCCCTGGAAACCACTGAAAACAGGTACAGCTTTCCACTTGCCAGCCCTGCCTCGGTGAGTGGCCCACAAGGTCAGTAATAAACCTCTGGTGTTTGCTGCTGCTGTTGCAGCTCTAATCCATCTGCTGAGTCCTTGAAATGACTCCCATTTCTCTGGGCTCCAGAGGTCCATTTTTCCTCATTTGCTGATGGGTGTGCTCCCCATCACCCCAATAATCCCCTCCAGTCCCTCTCAGCACAGTTAGCCTCAACTGCCCATTGCAGCATCTTGAATGAAACCCTAATTCTTGCTGGAAGAGTCCAAGTAGCTTCAATAGTTTGTTCAAAAGAGACTATTAATTTATAATTATTTTTCCAAACATATCCAAGTAGATCTGCATTTTGCTTTATGAAAAACAAAACCCAAAACAAACAAAAAACCCAACAACACAGGCAGAGGCGTTTCACCCTTCTAAAGACACATTGAGGGTTAAAACTCCTTCACCTCAGTGGAAAGACAAGCCTGGTCTGGGTAAATTGCAAATTAGCAGGAGACTTGAACCCTAAAATCAAAAATTCACCTCCACTGTCAGAATAACAGACTGGTGTAGGGCCAGAAGAGTCAACTGAGCAGGTTTTGATATTTTATAAGGCATTATCAGCAAACTACTCCAAATAGAAGAAGCAGGTCCTGCCCATATCCTGGGAGGATGAAGAGAGCCCCCCTAGGAGAGCTCACATACTTGACACAGGATGAGAAACATTATCTGGAACTCCACAGGATAACAACAACGTGGTTACATTCAGTGACCACATAACATAGGATCAGAGAATATTTTAGGTTGGAATGGACCTTCAAGATCCTCAAGTCCAACCCTAAACTTAATGATTCCAAGTTCAGCACTATGCCATGTCTTCAAGCACTGCATTCTGCTGCTTTTTAAATACCTCCAGTGATGTTTTCCTGACAGGGCAGCCTGTTCAAGTGCTTGACAACCCTTTTTAGAAAGGAAATTTTAACATAATATCCCATCCTAACCTCCACTAGTTCAGCTTGAGGAGGTTTCCTCTCATCCTGACACTTGTTACCTGAGAGAAGAGTCTGATCCTCACCTCACTGCAACCTCCTCTCAAAGGAGAGGGTGATAAGAAACTTCCTTTTCTCCAGGCTAAATAACCCCAACTCGCTCAGCAGCTCCTCATAAGACTCATTCTAGCACCTCAATGTCTGCCTTGTCCCGAGGGGCAAAATCAAAACTATCTCTTAGCAACACAAATATAAATATAAATATAAATATAAATATAAATATAAATATAAATATAAATATTTTTAGAAATATATAAATATATAATACATAAATATATTAAATATATAAATATATTTACTTACAAGTGTGTATATATATACACACTTACAATATATACTTTCATATATTTATATATTTGTATTATATAAATATATTTATATATATATATATATATATATATTTAATATAGATACTTACGTATGTATACACTTACAAGTATATATATACTTTTGTGTTTTTTTAACCAGCATCTGTGCTGCTGCACATCTGTGAAGCTCGGTTGTGACAGATGCAAAATATTTGTGTGCATTTTTTATGAGTGAAGGGCAGGGGATTGTCACCTTCAAAGCCCATGGTGGTAAGAGAATGTTTAAACACGGCGACATGAAAGGGAGGATTGATCAGCACATTTATGGACTCACCAGTAGGTCCATCATTCACCCAAGAAAGTGTCACTGGTGTCACTCCTTGCAGGCTGGAGGAGCCAATTGATGCAGCTGCAGCTGAACTCGGTATTTTTGCTGGCAAAAGAACCTGAGGTGGTGTTGAACTAGAATCCAGAGGAGTTGCAGGTGGTCTGAGGGGAGATGCAGCAGGAGACGAGGTTCACTCCAGGAGCACAAAGCAGTCTCAGAATGGAGAGACACTGTGGGTCTGGGGAAAGGCAAAATCTGGGAAAACTCTAGCAACGGCTGACCTGGAGGATCAGGAGGTGAACAGCTGGAATACCAACACTGCAACTTAGTGATCTCTCATTTAAAGACATCATCCATTCTTTATCCACAGCCTGAACCAGATACTTCAGGTTTGCATTCACCTTTTCACAATATTTGCTTCCAACTCCTCTCTGTTCTACCATCCCATGTTCTCTTTTTTCCCTTTAAGAGCATTTGGGGAAGTGAAAAGTTCACATACCAAATTGAACCCCAGTGATTCTCTGGATAGGTATGGATCGCCTAGTTTCAGAAGATCCTTCTCCCAAATGCTTTGTTTTGCACTTCCTGGTAGAGAATTTTACATAATCTCAATATATGAAAGTAATGGTTCTTGTAACTGAAAATTTGGACACTTCAGCTTTTATCCTGTTTTGCAAACCTGACCTTAATATAAAGGACAATTTCTTAGAACAGGTCACTGTGGTACCCTATTAAATTTTGCCCTCTTGTAAAAAATTATTTATTTGCAATCTTTGTCTCTTCATACATGCTGTCAGGATCTCTCTTCTCTCGTTTGGTGACTATTTTCATTACAATCTCTGAATATTAAACCACCAGAAACTGAGACTCCTAATGCCTGTCAAGTTTTTTTTGTACATCTGCCTGTCTTTTGGTCTTATCAAGGCACCAATATTAGGAATAAAGATTTTAGGAATCCTCCTAGAGCACCAAAGCATCAGAGCAGGATCTGTTTTTCTTTTCTAGAGTCTTTTCCTAGTGCTTAGTCTGAGCTCTGCAAGAGTGGAGTCACTTTTTATTTATTATTATTATTATTATTATTATTATTATTACTACTATTATTTCTTATTTAAAAATATTTTTTTTTAATTTAGAAACAAAGCACATCATTATTGCTGTATTTTACTATGAGTTACTACAATTACTTTAGATGAGTAATGGAGAACTTGATCATCACCACAAGGAGCTGAGTAGAAACTCTTGTAAAGAACTCTGTGTCTAAAGGCTCAGCATCATCTTCCTAAATCTGAAAACACCTGAAAAACAGCATAACTGCATGTTCAAGTAATTTTTAATTCACCAAGAGCAAGCTGGGGAGTTGCTTTGTGGGGATCTGTTTATGTTAAATGCATTATATGTACACTGGTAATTCTCAACATATTTTTACTGCACTGAAAAACAATGGCAACTTGTAAACTCCCCTGCCTGTAGCAGGAAAACCATAAAGCCTTTTAGATAAAGAACTTTTTCTTTTCTTTTTTTACCTAGTACCACACAAAAAATTGCATTCAATAGTTGAGCTTAGCAATGCTGCAGGAGGACATGTTAAGAGAAGTTTTTTTATTCACAAAACACTAATGCTACACACAGGAAATAATTATATATAGCAAAGGGAGGAATGTGCAAATTTACCAAATGTTTATTATTTTGAATGTATGTTTGCAATCATAAATCACTCCTCACCTAAGAAATTGAGTTTTAAGCCCTAATTTTCCTTAACTACAGCACTACCTGTGGTACAGGCAACAAAAATCTGACAGCAACCACACAAAAACTTATTATACTTGATTTACACTTCTTTTCCCCATCAAAATAATCTTCCTGCTCATACCATTGGATCAGTTAGTGTAGAAAGCAATACTAGAGCTGTTTGGATAAAACTTGGGGATATTTATATATATATTTATAAAGAGGAAATATTATATCATGGGTTGAAAATAATAAGGGTACAGATAGACATTTCATGGCCAACTTGACGTCTATTTTTTAATGAATTTTTGAAATTTATTGTGTTTCTTAATTATCCTATCTGTCTTCTGAAAAAACAGACTTTACCATGCAACGAACCTATCTTGGGAGACAGAGGGAAAATAAAGTACAAAAAAATTATCAGTGAAAATGAATTTTCAAAAAACTCACCTTTTCTACCCCAGCTTCCCAGAAGCCACAATGAATCACATCCAGTTGTGTTTCCTACAGGTAAATTTCCACAGAACCAATGTATTATTTAACATCATAAGTAAGAGGATAAAATTGGGGGATCATTTTGTTACAAAGTTCTCTGTGTTACTCCTGAGTCACAATTCCTAGTTTTATGATTTTTGTATGTAGAGCTTATTCCTAAAATACTAGGTTTTTTTAAAAAAAGTAGAGCCCAGCTTTGGCAAATTACTGAATACCTTTTCCATATTCAGCTGATGCACAACAGAACATTTCTGTAGCAAATCCTTGGAAAAAAAAGGGCAATAAAAATGCATTACAGCTCAAGCAGAGATTTACAAGTGGATAAATTGCAATCAGCTTTTAAAAGGGAAAAAGAAGTAACTGAAACACTACAAACCTCACATGAACAGAGTTTATAAATTTAAGAATTATACATGAGGCAAATAAAAGTCCCTATAAATTCTCCATACATTAAGGAAGTATTCACATGAAGGAGGTCATTCCTGGTAAGACACCACAAGGAGTGGAGCATTGGAGAGGTCAAGGCCAGAACTGATTTCTGGTAGGAACTCACAACTATTAAAAATTCCATATTTAGTTTAGAAGAATAAAGCCTCATCCAGACAATGTCCAGGGAATGTTTTTTGCATATTTTTCATGCAAGTTGATGTCGGTAAACTAATTTGAAGCCTGTGAAACCTTATCATCACTTAATAGCTTTTACACAAAATAACAGAGGGTGTTTTTTTTTTAGCTACCACCCCTTCTAAAGTGGAAGAGAAAAACTTCTGTGCAGCTGTAAGACAGTCCCCATATGTTTGAGATGCTCCAGAAATGCAGCACTCACTGGTGTCATTATTCACAGGGAGAGAGGGGGCCTTGGTGACAACACGCTTGACAGCTGGCTGAGTTGTTAACTGCAATAAAATTATTTGGAACAGAGAGGCCTGATGTTTTTATTGAGCTGGTTCATACAAAACCATTACTGCAGAAGAGCTTTGAGAATCGCTGCTTTTTTTTTTTTTTTTTTTTTTTTTTTTTTTTTTTTTTTTTTTTTTTTTTGCCAAGCTATGACACTCTTGAACATGGCAACATTGAAATACAGAACAAGGAAGAGTATCTGTTCTTGAATGAAAGCATTTATGAGTATGAATGAGAATATATATGTGTTTGCATGTATATACATACACATGTTCTGCATATGCAGACAAACACACTGAATTATTTTCACATGGAGCTGCCAGCTGCAGCTCCAAAATCCTGAGTATCAGTTCAAGACTGAGCAGGGTTCCTGACACAGAACTCAAGTGAAATGCCCCAAAAGAGGCCACACCCTCTCTAGTTCACACAGAAGGCCCCAACCACTCCCTCAGCTGCCCACACGGGAACAGAAGTATTGAAAAACCTAGAAAGTCAGATATGCAAAAATAGAGAATGGAGAATTCAGAGACTGAAGGGTCTTTTTCCTTAAATGTTGGAATTCTGAGTGAGAGAGCATTCCCCAGGCTGCACCAGGATCACCTCCCTTCTTGCTGAGCAATGTAATGACATGAGAAGCCTGATGCAGAGAGGAAGATGAATTCATGAAGTGCCAAAATACATATTCCATCATGCACTAAAAAATGCACATGCTTTTGGACATAAGCCATACCATGTTATGCAAGATATTTAACTTTTCTCATGGGAAAAGCAGATCTCTCTTCTCTCCCAAAACGGTTTTGTTTTGTTCATTTTAAAAAAGGAAGTGCTAGCCAATATCTCCGTTAAAGATAAAAATGATTAAAAGCACTTTTTGCCATTTATACATATGAATGGTGTTTCATTTTTAAAACTCTTCATGAGTTTGCATCCTTCAGATTCCATGTCCAAATCTATTACAAAAAGTCAACCAGAGGCCCTTATAGCTAAACTCTAATTCTTCAACACTGGTTGCTATTCAAGTCTCCCTAATAATGTCTTCATTAAAATAAGAAATGTCTAATTAAAAAAAAAAGGTGGAGGAAAACCTCTTGTTTTCTGTTTTGTTTTCATTAAGGTCCACGTAAAAGTAATTTTAAAATAAAATTAAGTTTAAAAAAAGGAGAGTAATTTGGGAAGTCTCCAGACACTAATATTAAATCTTCTCTTCATTAAAGTCAGCAGATCCTCTAAGGAATTTTTTAATGTACAGAAATTATATTTATCAGAGGTTGTTTGATAAAATAACACAACAAGCTCACGTTAACCAGTGAAAGAAAATCAAGCTGACCACTCTCACTACTCAAAGCAAGCTGGAATATGCTGAGAAACTCCCTTCTCTAAAAATGAGCCCACAGGTCTTTTCATGTCTGCAAAGATGCATTTTTAAAAATTATATCTAGATAAAAAACTACATAATTGGAGGCATCTGAGCTACTTCTTGTTGTGTTACTTTTCTCCTAAATATTGGCTGCAAAATATTTCATAAGCAGTCAGAAAAAAAATAAAAATAGCTGTGTCGAATTTAATATTAAGGAACATGTTCATAACGATTATTTTCTTCATAAAAGTTGGCATGCCTGTTTTAACTGACTCTTCTCTGTTTTTCAATATTTTCTTGCTTCTGCCTACATCTGCAACAAATTTGGCACATAATGTTCACAGCTTTGTATAAGGCTCGGGTGCCTTGTATTCACACTGATGGAGTATATGATTGTGTACAGATGCTTGTTTTCCTTTTCCAACTAATTTCTCCTTCCCTATCCAGACTACTTCTGGCAGTGTTTAAAGTAGAAGAGGGGCTAAGAGGTGAAGCAAACTAAAAAGGGCGGGTCTTGGGAAGAATTACATGGCGTGTATGCGAAATGAACATTTGCAAAGGCAGCAATTTGCTGTTCAAAAAGAAATTAAACCTCCCAGAACTATTTACACACCCAGGGAGAGTCTGTAGGATTCAGTCACCTGAGCAGCTGACAGAGCTTGGATTTCACCATGTCCTAATGCAGGGCACTTCAGCTCACCCTGTTAATAAATAATTTTAATTTTGACTGCACATTCATTTTGCAGATGGGAGAAAGAATTGATGAAATTCAGATGAGCACGTACAGCAGGACAGAGCACCAGTCACACCAGCTGCTGGATGGGTTTGGGGCAGGAAGCAGCCAAAATCCCAACCCTGGCAGCATCCCTCTGTCACACCTCTGTGTCACATGATAACTTGTGGAAATGCTGAAAGAATGAATAATGTTATGAGTTTGGATTTAATGCCAGAGAGTTTATGCTAGCAGGCAATGTTGGAGAGCAGGGTGCTGAGAGCTCTGTGATGTTTTCAGCATTGCAACAACTTGTCTCAGCCCTCCACGAAAGAGGCACAAATTTTTCCACTCATCACTTTGGTTAGAACAAGGCCCTGAACAGAGAAAAGGCGAAATCCCAGAACTGCAATTCTGTTTCTGAGTCCTACCCAATCTGGAGGCTTAGATTAATCACTCAAGCTCAGATTTCCACAGCCTCACTGTTCTGGGGTGCCCTGAATTTTAACGGATTAGACCATGTGAGGATTGCCAGAACTTCAGAAGTTCCTGATGCTCTTAAAACTAAAGACTGAACTAAACGCAGTCCAAAGCAAAACCCAAGTGAATGAACACCAGGCCAGCCCCACAAATCAGGATTTTACAATACTGTCTGGATGTTTCCCATCTGCAAAAATGACAGCAAAATCCTATTCCAAGGCAAGATTACCACCAGATATTTACTCAGACTATAGATGAAGGAGATTACCTTCAAACTTTTATGAAATTAGTTGTCCTGAGGAGAGAGTGAGATTGTGAGATGCCCAGTTTGCTATTTCACAAACCTCCTTGCTTTCAGAATAATTTTCCTGCTTGCATTCTCAATTTAGCTCTGTAGAGCTTTCATGGAAAGCTGCTGCTACCTTAGCATAAGCATGGAAAAAATTATCAGCACTATATTTTTACTGCCCTTTTTTTTTTTTTTTGAAATGTACACAAACTACACATCTGGCTGAAGCTTTCATTTCAATTATAAGGTCCCCACAGCTTCCTGTAAAGAGAACAAAATTCTTATTCAGGCCAGAACTTGTCCAGCAGAGTTCAAACTCTAAAAAACAATTCTAGCCAAGGTCAAGGAATACAAAGTGAGTCTATGAAGGCAGGTTGCAAGGAAGTCAGTAGATCTGAAGGTGATGGATGACATCTATAGGTACCTGTCCTCTGGTTACTCTTGGAAGAACAAGTTTATATCACAGTTGTCAAAGATGAAGCCTTAGTTTAAGGAGTTCATGCTAATCAGGCTGTGACTGACATTCTCCTTGGGTCTCCTTCCAGAAAAACTCCACATGAATCCGAGGCACCGAGGAATCTCAAATGAGGAGAAATTTGTTTGGCGATTTTCACTGACATTTGTTCTATAACAGCTAATTTGGTGCTGATCGTTTTACATCGGCAGCTCACCCCATTGCCACAGGCCTGTTTAGACTTTGCCACTGTTTCCACAGAGAATCAGACACTCACAGGAGCCCACAGATCTCTTTGGGAGCTCTCAGGTCTCTCTGGTGTCATTTCCTGAATCACCAGATCCCTACTCCCTGATTTTCCCCATTCACAGTCTTTTTCTGAAATCTGGATCTGCTCTGCAGATGAACACAGGTTGATGTGGAGTCTTGTGGTACATGGAGCACAAAGAAAATGTCCTCACATCTCCCCTGCCCTACAGATATGGACAGGTTTGGCTGCTTTGGGCTCCTTCCCAGCTTTTGGAATCATGAGGTGGTTTTCCAAGACCTAATGCTCCAACTGACTCTATTTCTGCAGCTCCTAGATGTTGTAGGAAGCCTTGAATCCAACTTCTTCTGCTGCTCTGATTTAATCCAGATAATATTTTCACTCACTTATGAGTTGGAATTGCTTAAAGTTTTGTTTTCAGAGAGAGGGGTTTGTGGGTTTTTTTCCTTCTTGTTTTAAATACAGGCTGGGTCATCAAAATACCCCCACACTCTCACTGAATGAAATTACTTCTGATTTAGGAAGAAGTGAACACACACAAGGAAATACACACATCTGGAAAATACAGGAAATGCAATTCAAGTGCTCTGAGTAGGTGGTTCAAGTTACTTTTCCCAGGTAATTATTCTCTTGCTCCGCTTTTACTCAGAGACATTTGCTAACTGCAGCTTCAATGTCAAGCACTTCATAGACTTAGAACAGAAACAGAAGACTTTTCAGCCTGTAAAAATTGCAAACCTTCAATTTGCTCTGTATGCTAAGAAAAGATCTCTGCTTTCATTACAAGGGAAGGCAACTTCTACCTGGTTTGCCTGAAAACAAATTTATGTCTTCTGGTGCTGTGAGTTACACGGAGCCCAATTTGAACAATCTGTCTCCTAAGAGTTTTCAACCTGACAACTTCTCACAGCATTTTCATTGTCTTTGAATTTCTATATCCTCAAGAAATTTACCTAATCCATTACAAATTTCAGTTGGAATAGCTACGCTGCTGCAGAGAGAGTGGGTACCTGTGCATACCTTTGGCAATTTGCAGTGTAAATTGCCATTTTTCAGTAAATGCAAGTCCATTTTCGTACCACTGAAAATATCTGCAGTCAGATTTTCAGCCTCTCCATTTCCTGAAATAATGTGGATTAGTGGTATCTCACCCTACAGAGCACCCAACTCCCAAGCCATGCATCAGGAAGAATCATGTTTGCTTTAAGCTTGAGTTAAATATTTCAGTCCACTCTTAAAAATGTCAAGTAATTAGAAAGTAATCCCAGAAATCAATCTGCATTTGAAAATAATTCAACAGCTGAGGTGTGGCACAGGCAAAATTTTGTACCATGAAGCTTTGTTCTGCATTGTGATTTGAACCCTCAGCCTCAAACATATCCTAGAGCTGGGTTGTGTGAATCTAAACAAAGGCCCTGCAAAGGAAGCTTGTCCTTGTTAAGGATGCCTGTCAGGCTTTGTTACAGTCACAATTCCTGAGATATGATGATAACTCGGGTGAATTTTTGCCTTTGCTGATTCATCTCGGCCCAAGCACCAACAGAAAACTAGATCCTCCATCCCATTTTGTTTCCTCACAAATGGATCCCTAAATCTTGTCTTACAGCCTTCTCTTCCCAAAGGCAGGGATCTCTTTCTCCTTTTCAGTAGTCTGGGGATAGAACCCTCATTCCTTTGCTGTTTGCAGGGAGTTGGCTCAGAAATTAGGCTGGAATTTGGCATTGTTCTGTTTCCCCTCTGGGACCAAGCTGAATTGAGTTCCCATGCTTCTGCTGGGAAGAGAGAAATCAATAAGGGATTTTCTCTCAGTGCCCCAGATAAACATCAGACAGGGACTCCCAGTCTCAGCATCTGGCCTTTCCAAAAGGAGCCAGCCATAAGGTCAAAAATCCTAAATCATCACTCTCAGCAGTGCCTTCCCTGAGTGCCAGCCATGCTCACAAGTTTCACAAGCAAAGGGAAGAGACAGGATAAGGATCCACCACAGCCTCAAACCCCCATTCATCCTGAAGCCCCAGTTTCTCATTTTTGTTGGCTTCTTGGTTTCTCAATTTGAACTCTCTTCAATCACAACAAACAATGTGATCCTAAATTATTCAGTAGCAAGAATGAAGCTGCCTGAAAATAACAACATACCTGCAACTTCTTTCACATCTTGTCTTAAAACCATCATCTCTATTCGCAATAGCTGTATTTCAGGAGTTTTTCTCTCTTTTTTTTGGTGGCTTCCTGAAGTTGTCATTGATTAGAATTCAAAGCCTAAACCAATGGTGAAGAACTCTTAGGATGTCATAGGAATGGATTTTCTCTAAGTAATTTTTTTAGGAGCTCACAGAACCCCAACAGCTCAACATCTGCTGGTCCTGCAGCTCCACAAAGGAAGTACCACCCTTACGCCAACAAAAATATCACTGCTGAATCAAATATCTGATTTAATTCACTCCACCAAGAAACAGCAGAGCTCTGCATCTAAAACTATTTTCTTATGTGACCAGGAGATCCTCAATATATTTCATGGACATTTCACTCACCAGAATATTCACAGGCAGATCAATTTTTAACTCACGACTTCCTGAAAGGTTTCAGGAAAATGGAGAAAACTGTGATTGGTATTTGCTTTAGCATTCATAAATGACAGAACACACCTAATCTTCATTCCTAATATTTGGGAAATACCTTTGCAGATTCAGCCTGGATCTATGCATTGGAAGCTTTGTATTGAAAATCCTGCATTTCTTGCTATTTTAACACTGATCTTGATTGTATATAAATGCAAACATTAAAAAAAGAGAATACCGAAAAATAAATGCAGAAGGGTAATAACTTCTAAAAATAAATTATTAAAATTGCATTACCTTCGTCAAAATCAAATCTTACTGAATGTCTGTAAAAATAGCTGTGTTTAAAGCTGACTGTAAGATATTGCTGAATGCAGAGCTGTTTTACTAAAGACTCAATTTGATCCAGTTCATGGTCATACAGAGGCCAACACTCAAAACCCCACTCACTTCACAGGGACTAGAACTCACTTTGTTAAAATGTCCATGTGATCCCTTAAACTTTTTATACAAATATTTTTCCAGAAATTCCTTTTAACATTCAGCAGCAAGTGCCATAAGTCGAGTAAAAAAGCAATTAACTAGAAATTTAAGACTAATTTTTAATTTTTTTTAAATTTTATTTTACCTTTTCAGTGAAGGTAAGATGCCAGATTCATTTTTTTCTGTCTTTCAACTCTGCTCGCTGTACACTTGCACATTTTTCTTTTGATTTTGCTAACATCTGGAAACGAGCTGCAGGAGGCTGTTCTCCCCACATGAAGCAGCAGAAATTTCTTTCCTGGCCAAAGAATCCCCAGCCACTGCTGGTGGCACTTCAGAATCTGCTGCTCAGCCTGTGCATCTCCACAGGCAAGAACTGACTGATGTCACCCTGGGAGAGCTGCACTTGTTGATGCCTTGGGAAGGCTGACCTGGAACTGAGACTGGACAGAGCTAGAGAATAAAGCAGGTATTTATTGAAAGGCCTCCAGGATACACCTTGGGCAGGACAGGGCCTGACCAGGGCTACACCCAAGGTGGACCCAAAATGGTCACAAAATGGCTGAGCAGTCAGGAGATCTTACATTTTTGTAAGTTTTGTTCCATTTGCATATTGGGGTTTAATTGTCCAATTCCAGCTTCAGGCTGTGAGGTCTCATCCTTCTTGTTCCTCCCTTCAGCCACCCTTGTTTGTGCTGTTGGGCTGAAAGTTGTCCTTGGTCTCCAGCAGGAAAAGGATTTGTTTTGTCTCCCTGTTCTGTGAAGAGCTGACTGACACTGAATGTGAGGCTCAGAACGGCACCCCTGGGCAGCACAGAATCTGAAAAACATGAAAGCTCAAATTTAGGGCATCATTGTCATGCAGCAGCTCCTTATTCCCACCATGACCTGCAGTCAGCCCTGTCCCCATCCCACCAGGTGTGTTTGCCCGTCAACAACAAACTCGAGCTGGACTTTTCCCAGCCCAGCTTTTCATCAGCTGTCCCAGCCTCCCTTCAATTCCAGCTGCACCAGTAGTGGCCATGAAAAAAATGTCACTTTGTGCTCCCTGGCTCTCTGCCAAGGATAACTGCTGCTTTCTACCCTCAGTGCAGATGATATTAAAGGTGCACTCTCTCATGACTCCTCTGAAAGCAATCCCTGCTGGAAAGCCCCAGTTTCCTCAGAGCTGCCAACAACCCACAATGGGAGGCACGCTGAGAGAGGGAATACACAAAAATGAAGGGGCGGCCACTGCCAGCAATTAAAACACCCCAGGCTGGGCATGGCTGGCAGGCCAAAATAAAGGCTGGCAGGCCAAAACAAAGGCTGGCTGCCACGGTCAGGCCTGGAAAGTGCCATCCCAGAGCACTGCGTGTTTCCCTCTGTGGTTCATCTTCTGAATGGAAACCACTGTGTCTCCATCTCTCATTTTAAGAATGGGAGAAAATTGCCCCTTCCATGGCAGACCTACTGATCTAATTGCCATTTATAAGAGAGCCAAAAGACAGCCACTGATGCAGCATTAAGACATCCTGAATGTGCTCCTTCCCATAGCCAGTGGAAAGAACAACAGAAACAAAAAGTGCCAGCGAGATCATTTAATTTGCATCCCTGCTTATTGACATTTCCATAGCAACTTCATTAGGAAGTCGTTCATTTTCATTCTCCTGCTTGTTTTGTTCACAAATTCCTGCTCAGTCCTCTTTACAGTGGTGGCAATTTGCAGGAAAGGGGTTTTTTTGGTACAAGTCAAAGAAGTCACTCAGGAACAGACTGACAAGGTCTGGGGATCTACACTTTTCACTAAAAAAAAAATGTAGAAAATAAGGAACGTGTTTGGTTTACCTTGAGGGAGTATTATGCAGATCATGATTCATGGAGGCATTTAAACACATGCTTCACTCCATCCAAGGCAGGGCTTTAACTCACTTGACTTTTACCTGAATAGGCATCAATGTGAGCCAAAAAACATTCTTGAATCAGGGCCTTAAAACATCTGTCAATCATCACTTACTCTACAGGTCTATGAAGTATTAATGCACCGAGGCCAACACAATAAATAAATGAAGCCAATAATGTACAAACTGTTACGGGCAACTAAAGTAACTCAAAACATATGGGTTTCCTCATGATCATAAAGTCACTCTTGGTTTTTGTGTAGTGAATATACATCAAGGCCTTTCCTCTCTCCTGTTATTTGAGTATCTTGGTAATCATCCCACCTGAAAACGTCGCATAAAATCCATAAGCCTCTTTAAGCCCCTTGGGCTAAAGTCAACATTTGATCTTGGAAAGGAAACCTAAATCATCTTCTCTGGAAAGTCTTTCACTTGGATTTATAAAATTATTTTTTTTTCATCATTGTTCCAGAGACCTCAACAGGTATAATGGAATCACTGAAAATTTCTTATAAAGAAGAAATCATAAGGACAGCCCTGCAGAGAAATAAACAGCAATGCAACTAATGCAGTTTCTCTCTTTGAATTTCTCCTACAATCTAAGGTGAGGAAACCCAAATTCTTTCCCCAAATTATTTAGCTGGGAACAGACTCAAATTAACAGATGGCAAAAGCCGATCTCATTGCAGGATGAAACAGATAGAAGCACAAGTCCAGTATGTGAAGGATAAGGAGAAAACACAAATGAAGATATTGAAATGCCCCAGCCAACCACCTGCTGCATGCAGCCCAAAGAAATAGATGTAGATATATATTTTATATATAAACCAACAGACACCTGATTTTTTTAGCAAAGTCCCATAGGTCCCATTTTAAGTCTGTCTGGCGCATTTGAATATAGGTTCTCAAATCAGCTGAAAAGTAAATGTAAGACATTTATTGATCTAACACAGCATAAGGATATAGGATATTGTGACAATTGTTGCTTTTGAGATATGCAATCAAGTAAAAAAAAAAAGTATTCAGGTGACTGTTATAAATGTGGTGTTTTGTACTTACCTATTTTTCCACACCTGGTGCTTTCTCAAGTACAGCACTTAAACAGGATGAGTTCTTAACCTAAAGCACCACAGAACTGTAAATCAAAGACTTCTGAGGAGTTGTAGTGAGATTTCTCCTGAATCAGAGATGACTCCAAATTGAACGATCCAGATCCAAACCCAAACAACCTATTCCCACTAAATAAAATCTGTCTACTTATGCACAGCCATTTAATTCCTCTTTCCTTTAGGTGCCGCTCCTACGAGACAACCTTAGGAAAAGAGATTTCTCCCACTCTTAAGATGCACAGCACATGTTGCTTTGTACTGAATGTGTGAACATGGCACCGCTGAGCCCTTTCAAAGAGCACATGCTAACACCTGAGGATTTCTTGGAGCACAGTTTAACAGCTGACACACAGAAAACTCAGAAATACCATTCCAGCAGTGTTCTCCACCTCCTCCACTTTCTCTGAAATGCAACTGTTAAAAGATTGCTTTAATATCTCTGCTTTGATTTATTTACACTCTCCCATCCCTCATAACTGCCTTGTTATGATTCATTCTGGCTTCCCAACATTTCATCACTCACACCAGCTCAGGGTGCAGCTGTATTTCAAGCAGAGATTTGCACAGAGGGCACCAAATTTCTCAGCACCAGAATGGAGGATGTGTCCCACACGCACATTCCACCCGTGCTGCAAGGTCATCCTGAGCAGGGGGTTTGCTTCTCTAACAAAGAGGGGGAAGAAATTAAAAATCCAGGCTGCCCTGGGACAAGGCCACTTGTTTTCTCCACTGTGACAGAGTCTGACATTTATGTGATGTCAGTATAAACTGCGTGACATTATTCTGTGACACACCACGGCACGCAGCAAGAATTTATGTCCTCGTCTGACATAATCTATGGCCTTGGTGTTAAGATCAGAAAAATAGACACTGCTGGTCCTTGTTTGGATGTGATGCCTCTGGAGAAGGCATTTTCCTGCCTTGTATCACTTTTATCACTAATTATGACAGTTGCTGTTCAAAGGGCAACTTGCATTCAGAAAAATCATCACAATTGTATCTCTGATATCGTGCTTTGGTCATTATCAATGAATGAAAGCTGATCTTTCTGTGGAAATCATTACCCTGGAAGAACAAGGAGAAGACAAAAAGATCAAAGACCAAATGAAAATTGAAAAGAGTTAATTTTGTCTCCAAGGAAGTGAAGGTGCCAGCAGTGCAAGTGAATAAAGGCTTCCAAGAACAACATTTTATGCAGGTTTTAGAACTTTCTGTTGCGTGGTGGAAAAATTGCCAAACAAACAATTAAAAATCCACTTAGAATAAATAAAACTTTAGCTGTTATGAAATTAAAATTTCCTCATGAAAATTTTAAACCTTAATAAAGCTACATACTATAAAACCAGTAAGAAAATATTGGAGAAAAAAGGTACTATAGGAATATAAAACAATCTTCAAGCTCACTGATTTTAGCTATTCTCCTGCATAGATAAAAAGATCTTAGTTAAATTTTCTGCAAAATGTTTTGCTTTTCACAAGATTTTAATTTCCTAGTAGAAGGCACTTGAAATAAAAAAAAAAATTAAGCACTGCTTGGAATTTATAGGGTTTGACAAACAGTATTTGTCTTCTACTTTGGGTTTCTGTGTCATCAAGAGCCACCATAACACAGATGAGCAATAAAATAAACAGTGTTACTTCAGAATTGATCTTGGTTTTATAAAGATTTACAGATTGTTAGTAGTTTTCCAACAAATCCATCTTTCACAAAGAAGTTGGAAATGCTGAGACTTCTAAGAAGTGCCAGCTTGCTTTGAAAAATACATTTTGTGATCCTTAAAATTTAAAGGCTAATAAAATACAGATTCTGGGAGAGGAAGAGTAGGCAGGGAGCTTCTGCTCTCTCTAAGCATGGGTTATGGCAAAAAAGGTGTTGGGATGGGTCTTACGGAAGGGGGAAAGAGGGAAAAACAGAGCAGACAAACAATTGGGACAATGTTGGCTCAAAATCCTTGAGTGACAACCTGAAGGGATGTGGTGGCATTTCCCTGTGAGCCTGGTGCAGGATGGTGCCCTGCTGATCAGGATGTTCATTAACTAATTACTTTAAAAGTGTAAGAAAAATAATTAGTGAAGCCTATTGCAATTTAAAAGCAAAAAGAAAAAAAGGTAATGGCTAGGGAAAGAAAAGCTGCAACAAATTCTTTTCTGGTGATGACAATTTGCAACTAGAACAAATTGCTAAACTCTAGGAGCAGATTTTTTCATTGGTAGACATTTTCCCATTTGAATCTGATAATTTTTTAATTTGAAAATACTCTAATTCAAACAAGATTTGTTTAAGCCATAAGATACTTGATTTGTGAAACAACCAAACAAAACCAAGTAATGGCACCTTCTTAAATAGGTAAATTAGTTTTGGTTGGGTTTTTTGGGTTTTTTTGAACTTTACCTTTCCTTCTTCTTGGAGCTGGAGTTGGAGAACCCAGGCCCTGGCCCATGTGTTTTCCCCAGGAGCACACTGTACCAAAGATAAAACTCCAAAAATTCAATAATGCTGGGAAGAAAAGCTGAGTATTTATTTTTATTTTTCTGGCTCCTGCTCATATGTTCTCCACACTGAGGCAGTGCACTCCATAGCACAGTGATGAGGTGATGCTTTATGTCATCCTGAGTGACAAGAATTTCTGTCCTCCAGGTTGGACCTTTTGATCTCACCACAGTTCTGTGTAAACCTCAGGACTTCCTTCACACAGACAAAACCAGAAAAACAAAATAAACCTCGGACCCATCTCTATTTTGTTTCCAGTGAACTCTATCTGTTTAAAGAAGAGATGACTGTTTTCCCAGAAAATAATAAATATTCTGCTTGGAATTTATTTACTTTTTAGGTGATATTGACAGAGAGATTTTGCCCTTCAGCTGAAATTTCCATATGAAACATTGGAAAAATTAAAGAGTTCTTTACCTTAACCTTATTCCCACCTTGAAGTGAAGAAATGTGTCTGTAAAGACACATTCTTAGTAAAAATCTGAGATAAGTCCTGGAAAGGCACCAAAGTTACCCAAATACCCTGTCTTTAGATGTCTGTGCTTCTCAGACTCATCAAGCTGTTTCCTTCTGTATTTCCTGGCACGCCGAGGCAGAAATTAAATTGCCTCTCTTCCACTTGGAAAGTAAAAACCCACCAAGTTTTATTTTAATAGAAACCTTGTCCCTGCTCCGCCCAAACTTCAATGAGAAGCCCTGTGACACACGATCCAGCCGTGTTTAAACACAACAGGGCAGGATGGCCCATGCCAGACCCTGAACTCACCACTGAGCCTCCAAAAGGAACCTGATTCCCTTTGTCCCTGGGTGCCACGGAGAGCTGATGTCATGGAATGCCTCTGAGGAGGAGTAACACCATCAGCACTGTTTATTTAATTAGTAACGAGGGTAAAACCCTCCTAATGCAGCTCGATCAAGGGTCAGCTCTAGGGGTCTTGATCCGAGTATGGGCAGCCTTCAGTGGCTGAGGCTTAATAATAATCTCTAGACTTCAATTTCCTACTAATAAAGGGTAATATAATGTAGGGTAAGCCCTCTTATTTGTTCAGATCTTTTTAACCACTGAGGAGCTAATATGCAACAACTGAACAAACAGTGGCCACACAGGTTTCATTTTTAGAAGCACAGATGACCTCTGATGAAAGAAATGATCAGTCAAGCTCTGAGGCAGGGATGGAAAGCCAGCTAGAAAATGCATCCTTTTTTTTTTTTTTTTTTTTTTTTTTTTTTTTTTTTTTTTTTTGCTGTGCACCAAAAGTTGCTTTAAAATAATCATTTATGATATCAAGTGAAAGTGCCTGGAAATAACTGTGTAATTATTACTCTCCAAAAATATAATATTATGGCTTTCAATGAATTTGTGCTCTAGGTTCTGATGAGCATTGCAAGTGCATTTTACTAACTCCAGTCTGTAAAAATCCCTGCAGTTGTTACATTTCATTTGTGATGAAGTTGCTGAAGTCTGAGCATTGTCTCTGTACAATTTTAATACCACCAATGCTCACTGTGTTGTTTACTGTCGTGCAGACTATCCCAAATATCTGCTAAAGTCCAACCTGCCTCAGGAGACCCCTGCCTATGCAGCTCAAACACAGAAAATCTTTCCCACTACAGAAAAACATGACTAAAACATGACTTTGTCCTTTTGTTTTCAAATTCCAAAGTCTAGATACTACAGTAGCCTCCAGATGTCAGGGCCAATTTCAGCACAAATGCAAGACAGCACAGACATGCCCACTTGCTTGAGGGGGGAAATAATCCTCTTTAATCCAGGATTTTTAAGAATGTCTTCCATTTTTTATTTTTCTTCTTGAAATTGTGGGGATTTGTTTCCAGTAAGCCCCCAGGTGTCTGAGTTTAGTTTGCAGTTCTTTGCTCACCCCCCATTCTGGATTCTATCTGCCCACCTCTCCTCTTAATTTGGCAGCTTCTAATTTACCTGGGTGATTGCTCTGACAGCACCTCCTTCAGGCATGACCCTGAGTTCCCACTTCAGAATTTTAATCCACTGAGTCTTTTTTGTTGGGTGATCAATACTGAAAGTCAGATTTATGTCCCTCTGAATGTATTAGCTATGAAATAACCATTGCTATATTATCAGAAAAGAGGTGCAATAAAACCACTGCTATTATGTTTTTTATGCCTCTCTGACCAAAACTAATTTGAAAACTAAGTGATTAAAATCAAATATTGAAAATACTTGTAAATACGCTGTAGTATTTTATCTACACGATTCTTTTCACTTGTGTGTGGAAAGAAAGAGAAGCAAATTAAAGAATATGGTCTCCAGTGAACAGGAAATGTAAATCCCATTAATGCTTATAGGAATTACACCTGCACATTTAAAGGGCAGTATAGAAGACCTTTAAATTGATTACCTAACAAATGGCTATAAAATGAGAATAACTTTTTTTTCCAAGCACTACATGACTCTATTTCAAACTCCACATTTCATGGATTTTACAGCCCCGGAAGCAGAGTTTGTAAAGGTTATAAAATATGTGAACAATATAGAACAATGGGAAACAGCACAAAAGCTCAGTGTTTACCAAAATAATAATAAAAATAATCACTAAGCACTATGGTTAATTCAACATCAATAAAATAGGTGACAATATGGTTGTAATCACCAGGCAAGGGCAGTGTACTGGATAAAGAAGGAGGTTCTGGTGGTAGTAAAGTAACTTAAAAGCACTTACTTAAAAGGCCAAAGAAATTAAATAGCAGCAAGGCTCTGCAGCATCTCTGGGAAACCTGCACTGGGCCACTTTGAAAAGTCCAATATTGGTGTAAACAGCAAAAATCCTGCAGCATGTGAGAGAGACGGAGAAGGGCACAAAGAGGTGAAACAATATCAAATCTCTTATTTAACAAAAACATGATCTGAAGGAATCTGATCAAATTCAGTGACTCTGACCTCATGCTTAACTTTTCCCGCAAACATTCTCTAATGGTGCAGAATTCTCAGTATTTTATTCTCATCCTCCCCTTGCAGCAACATAAAAAAGATTATTTAGAGTATTGGCAGGAGCAAATGCCTCACCAATTCCTTCCAGAAATGTTTGATTCCAACAAATCCTGACAAAGTGAGAATTTAGATTATTTCAGATAAGGTTATTGGGAAGTGTTTGAGGGTATCTGCTCTTTTCAAACCTTCTGATTGCACAGCAGTTTGCTTTCTGTTCCTGCATTTCATAAAAGTTTTTGGTCATCAGCACCACCCTTCCCTCATCTCAACTCTCCTCTTCCACAGCTTCTATTCCTCCACGCCGTGGGTTTCTGCTCTTCATTCTGACTGGTTTCTACAAGGGCATTATCAATATATTTTTCTCTCATCTTCAGATTGAGACAATTTCTGGTAAGTGACCTGTAGTTGGACCTCCAGTCCCCCTCTGATGGGAAGCAGGAAACTTTTCCCAGACAGAACCTCAGCCAACCATGATAATAATGATAATAAAAAGAATATAAAGAATAAAACTGTAATATCATCTCCCATCCTTCCAGAGCTCCTGAGCCCTTTCTGCTTCATTTGTCACTGTCATTGGCCTGGCATAGACAGAGACTTGCTAGACTGGAAGAGGTTGCATTGCAAATTAATAACAAACTAACTTAAGTAATTAGCTAAGGACTGATTGCATCCTATGCCCTCAAATGTTGTAATCAGCCTTCAAAAGCAGGCACAGTCAAACAACATTAAATCATAGTATTACTTGGGGAAAAAAAAATAAACTCAAATAAAATAACCCAGCTAAAAGCCCCAGGCACTCTTTTCTCAATCTTGGTTAATAAAATAAGCTACAAATTTATTCCTTGACAGAAAAGAAAATTCTGTGATCACATACAAAATGGGAGAATTAAGTATTTACTCACAAAACAATACAGGATGTTTCTTACATGTAATATTTTTACATAAAAATATCTTTATTATTGAGTTGTACAGGTCAAAAAGATGTCCAGGTTAAAAGGTCCTGTGCAATTTGCACTGCAAACCTCTGCTCTTCAAATTGTTGACTTTCTGCAATGCAAAATGAAATAAACATGAAGTCTTTATCCTGTATTGGTTGCACAATCAGATCATTAGATAATTAAAACAACAAAAGACACACAGAAATATTGGCTATAGATGTAAATCAATTACTCCAGAAGCAATTACTTTGGATCTAAATTAGCCAGGGTTATATGGGAGATATATAATATTTAATTTGCTGTATGACTCTGGCACAAATCCAGTCAGCAGCAGCAGCAAACAAAAGTCACCACTTCTCATTCAAGGTAAAGAACAACCCAATCACTCTGCTGGTGGCTCCAGCTCTTAGTGCAAAGATGTAATTAGTGCTGCAACAGCTTATGGCATGGAAAGAAATTGTCCCATCACAATTGGACTCAGAATGAAAAGAGCTGAATAGAAGATAAAATGAGAGCTGGGATCACAAATCCTTCCAGGAGAAGGCAAAGTAAGGAAGGGAAGATTTCTTTCACAAGTGTTTCCTCTAATTTGAAAAGCTCCTTCAATTTGCTCATGGCAAAATTCACTGCAACATTCACGTTTCCTTTTTTCCCAGTCTGAGCATGTGCTACCTTTCTCACACCTTTCTGGGATCTCCTGCCTGGCCCCCAAACCCCTCAAGCCCTGCCCTGCTCAGGGAAAAGCCTCAGGAGCAGGTTGGATTAGGGATGCTCAGATTCAGTACATGGTGAGGTGCTTTGGGCAGTATTTTTTCTTGTGAAGGAGGACTTTACACAGGCTGCGCTCTTGAATTTTTAGAGGAAAGATTTGCGTTTTCACCTGTTTACAAAAAGAAATTTTAAATCAGTCCACAGCTATACAAAAATGTCTTTCCTTTCTCAGCCAGTCACCCAGATCTGGCTCTGGCACAGCCCAAGAGCACCAGGGAAAATCCATGTTCAAGTTCGCTTTGCCTGGGGAGAACTGCACAGTGAATGTTTTTTCTTCTCCAAAAGCCAAAAGGTGCCCGGACAACAGGTGCAGCTCTAGGAGCTCTGAAGTTTGGTCAGTGTTACTCCTGTCCCGGGAAGAAAAGTCTGTGTAAGTGACTGCTGAGAACAGAGTCCTGAGGTACAGCTGGCCATTTTCAGGGCAGGTAAAATACACTCACATTAATTGTAGACAAGTAGGACATCTGAATCTCTGAGATGTCCCAAAGCGCTTCAAAAAAGCCGCATAATTTTAGATAAATTAATTTTTGTGTCAGGCCAATGCAAATTTAAAGTCACAATCAAGCCTTTTCTTTTTGGTGGAAAGCCCAGTGGAGGCAATATGAAATTTCATTTTAATTCCCTCTCAGAGTGAGAGGAGGTGAGGAAAAGGGAAGAGTTGGGGTCTTTGGTCAGACGGAAAGAAGGTAATAAAATCCTACAAAGGGAGAAGGGTAATAGCTGCAGCTCATCAAAAAGAAAATTGCTCAAAATACCATAAGTAGTTCTAAGAAAACCTCAAATCCCCCTTAAGAACTTAAAACAGGACAAAAGTGGGGCTTGGAGTTGTTCCGAATATCTTTGTGCTGCTAAATCAACTCTCTTTCACTGCACATTGAATCTGCCCCTCTATAAACAAACATTTGGGTGAGTAAAGTTCAAGGACAGGGTAGGGATGCAGGAAGGTTCAGTTTTGGCAGCAGGTCTCTCCAAACCAGGAATTTCAAGACTGGCTTTGGAGAGCTAGCCCCTTTTAACACACTAAATGAAATAAACCATTAATCAGGGGGACAGAAGCTTTTGTCATGCCTGTGCCTCAGCCCCCAGCACCTCCTGATGGGGGAGTCTGAGCACAAAGCCCCCATCCCTGATCCTGTGCAACTACTGGGAAAAAAAAAAATTACCAAGCTAGGAATGTGAGAGAAAGAGCAATTAAAATTTTCCCCCCTTTTTTTAATCAAGGACTGTTTTGCCTCGGGGGCTTGGAGGGATAGGAAATCAGGCTTTTCAAGCTTCTGCAGAGTAGGCTTTGGGAAAAATATCTGTAACAGACATCCTCGTCCTTTACAGATTGTGCTCTGCCCTTTTTCCTTTCCTTATTGGAACACGTGTGGGAGGAGATTTGTTAGACCTTAAACTTGTCACAAATGTAGTAACTAACCATTTGCCCCTGCGTTCAGATGCTCTCGTGATTGCTTTCTCCAGTAATTACTCAGTGGGAATGTCAGAGCAAGCTCCATAAGTTACAGCTAATCACTCTTAAGTGCTGGAAGCAGGACTGTATTTGTGCAAAGAAACAGCAATCAAATACGGTAAGCAGATGGCTGCTCCTTGTCCTGTTACCACACTGAGCACAACAGATTAAGCCATGATGGATTTATCAGCACTGATGGATACATTAACACCATAAGCTTTTATGGAATAAATAGCTCCTGACATCTCGTCATAACTTCTGATGCCCCATTTTTTCAAAATCTGGGTTGGACTGGGTTGGTGTTTTTTTGGTGTGGGTTTTTTTTTTTTTTTTTTTTTTTTTTTTTTTTTTTTTTTTTTTTTTTTTAATGAATATTTCCATAGAAATATTCATAGATATTTCCAACAAAGCCTGTAGGTTTTTCTCTGTTCTCCTTAAATGCTACATCTCAGCACCTTGTATTATGAAAGACACGATTAAAACCTCAGAAACAGGTGAAGAAATCCACAGCATTTCTCTCAATCATAAATTAAATATCCTACAAGCTTTGTGACAATCAATTCTTGTAATTGATAAGTGCCAGTATTTTAAACTGATTAAAGCATTAGCTCATTTGCCATATCTTGAGAATAACATATAATATTACGCAAACAGCACTAAAACAAATGTAAGTATCCAACCCCTTTTTCTTTCTGATTTATAGACTGACCTGTAGGCTGGGGGAATGCACTTGAAGGCTTAACTGCTATTTTGCAATCCTAGCAGAAAACATATCCTCATGATTTTTCAAAAGCCCTCATCTTGTGAGATGAAGAAGGAATAAAAAAAATAAGCAATTTTCTAGGAATGTGGGTGTCAGCTGCAGTGAAATGTTTAATGGGTGCATGGGTGCACTGACACAGCAGACACCTCAAACCAGGCTCTGAGCAGCCACAGCCACCACACAAAGGCTGCAGTAGGCATTCATTTCTAGTCCTGCTGCCTCCAGAAAAGCAGAGTGCTGGCTGCTTAAACTGCAGTCAAGCTGTTAACAAATCCATGTGCTTTCTGGGGACAGTAGGCATTTTGGGGTTCCTATTCAGAGGCTCACAGGAGTAGAAAACAGGCAGAAAAGCCCTTCAGTGTCATCAGTCAGAACCAGCTGCCTGTGTGTGTGCACTGCTGCACCTTCTCCATCCCTCCCTTGGTGTACTTGAGCTCCCGTACAGGTCATCAGCCTGGCGTTGGCTAATTGCTCATCTGCAGTCTAGGTTTTAATCACCTGATCCATCAGAAGCCCTTCTTCCCCTGCCTATATTCATCTTGTCAGTCAGTGACATTTTTTGTAATGAAAGCAGCAGATCTATTGATAGCATCCCTCAACAGAGTGGAAGGCATCCTGCATTAGCTTTGTCTTCTAATCCAGCCTGTTCTATTACAATTGACCTTCTCCTCTTGATTACCACACAAATCATAGTCCTCTCCCCACTCCTCCCCTGCTTCCCTTCCTTCCCACCCCCCAGTGTCTCAGATTATTTTTCCTGTAGCCATTCAATTGCCTGACTGCAGCTGGTAATTGGATTCATGTTTGGAGCACAGCTTTCTATGTACAAATCTGGAATAATTCAAGTAGGACCCTGGCCTAGGGCTGAGGCCATATGTTAATTTCAGATTTGAGCCTGTAAAATCTGGACTACCCTGACAGAGGTATAATCCACTTAGCAGCACAAAATCCGGTCCTGTTTGGAACCTGCACTTATTCTCTTCCCTGAAAGTTAAATTTCATTCCACTACTCTTTTAAGGTATTAAGGGCGAGGCAGTTTTATTATGGTGACTTGGTGAAGTGTAAAAGTGATGTTACTTTGGCAGCTGTCTTGACTCACTCTAAGAAACAATTTGAGCAGTTTTCATGGTAACACAATAATTAAACACCATAAAACAATAATAACCCAACCTGACAGCATTCCTTGTGTATATAGCAAACCATGGTGTCTCCAGAGTCTGAAACTCACCACTGGGACCCAGCTCAGCGAAACCAAGCTGTTACACTGAAAACCTAAAGTGCAGTTAGTGGTGTCAGCTTTCCTGCCACACATATTGTATAATTTCAGCATCAATTTACTCACCTAAAGTTAAATAATAGGGAAATGAAATGCAGTCAGGTTCATCCTGCTGCAGCTCTGAGGGTGTGCAGTTTCTCCCTTTGTGTCTCCCAGCCCCTCAGAGAACCAGCCCTAGATTTTGTATTGACTATTAATTAAGCTTACAAAATTCAACTTACCAGCAACATTTAAGGCTCCTGAAACCTTAAAAAAAAGAAAAAAAAAAAAAAAAAAAGCCATAATCTGCCCTTTCAGCATTCCCATCATGAGAAGGAAGTAGCTGTGGTTCTATCCATGGTGTCAATTTCCTGCAACCCAGTTCTTCAAAACACAGGAGATTTCCTAATCTCTTCCCAATCAAGGGTTTAGAAATTAGGCTCGGGTGCTATTATATCCTCTCCATTAAAGTATTTTCCTCTGAAATCAGTCCATGACTTGAGTTACTCAGTGTATTCCAGTTTGAGAGCAGGCGTCCACCTTTACACCTCTGTTTTTGCTGCCAGGGGAGCAGAGAGCTTTGAAAGCTCCTGTGCTGCCTCCCAGGTATGTGGTTGCGCAGGTGGACACCAAAGGTGCCTTTGCAGACTGTCAGTCAATGAAACAATCAGCCTGAAGCAACTCATTTTGGCCTCCACATCTCCCAGAATATCAGAAAAGAAAGATGCCATCTTAAGAAAATATTTCAAAGTTTTGACATTTGACTGAGGGGTCATCTCATACCAACAGAGCAGCTTTTGATTTTCTGGTGATAAAGCACCTGCCTGTGCTGTGGAGGATCTGGGTTACACTTCCAACTGCTCTGAATTCAGAGCAAACTGGGAGCACAGAGGCCTCTGACATCCCTGGGAAACGTGTTCTTTCTGCCCTGCCAAGATCAGCTCCATTCCTGTGAGCAGCTCTTCTGTATTTAGCACTGTATTTACCACATATATACTCTGCAATTCCTGGTGAGGTGCATGGAGCTCAAAGCAGCACCTTGAAATTTCCCAATGGAAAATTTAACTCTCCCTTGTTTCCATTTCACTCCATGTTCATTTCCAGACCAAAACGAACTAAATTTTCTGGCTGAAAATATCACCTAAAGTGACAGATTCCTGCAATAACATTCCTTTGGACAACTTTTTAATTTCCAAATGGCTTTTCTCCAGGAAAGGGTGGGTCTGGAGCAGCACACCACCTCAGGAATCAGCCCAAATTAGCCAAAGTGCTGCCAGAATAAGAGAACTTGAAATTAGTTAAAATTGTCTTCTCCTCCCCTCCAAGGCTCCTGCATAAATTTCACCACTGCCGCCTCTTCCATCACTAAAGGTCTGAACTTCAGGTTGAAAATGTTCACCTGAGCCCCTTGGCTCATGTTATCTACTTGCATCAAGAATGAGAAATTAAACTATTTACTAAGCTGACAGAATTCAACTTATCAGCAACCGCTAAGATTCCTGAAACCTTAAAAAAAGAAATATTGTCATAATCTCCACTTTCAGTGTTCCCATCATGAGAAGGAAGTAGCTGTTGGCTCCATCCATGGTGTCAGCTTTCTACAGCCCATCTCTTCAAAACACCAGAGATTTCCTAATAATTTCGGAACTGCTGATTTCTGACTCTTTTTTCCCTTCTTTACCTCTGAGACTTCATAACTAACATCTATCTCTGAGGTTGAAATGCTGGTGATGGCCTGATTTCTTCAACTCTACAAACAGGAGTCAGCAGTAAGCAGAATTTATCTTTTCACCTACATCTATCCCACAAATAAAACGGGCTTTCTTCTGCACTACCTGATTGAAAGTGTACTGAAACGAATTGAAGCTATTGCTGACAGCACCAACACTCTTTGTGGTGGATCTTGTGTCATTTACTTTCCCTAAAACTGCAGTTCCTAAAAGTTAGCAGTGAAGTAAAAACCTCATCTTCCTCTTTCTCATTTTCACTTACCACTCACCCAGGGAATTCCTACCACTACCTCACCCTGTAGGCCTGAAAATGTTACAGAAGTGAGCTTTAAAGCCATTAAAATAATAGGAAAAAAACCCCATTTTTCTTCCCTTCCTCGTACTATTTTATGGCTTTAAACTCTTGGCAAGCAGAAATTCCCTCCAAATGGGGATGAGAAAGGCCATTTCTGGCCATGCAGTGATGGAGAGCCTCTTCACAGGTGCTGATCAACCTTCACCTCACAGCAGGAGGTTGGAAAGGTTTGAAAAGGGACCAAAGAGCTCCTTCAGACTGCAGGGTGTGATCCACCTTCTCACTACAGGTAAAGCCACTTAGCCAGACATTTCTGTCGGTTTTTTTGACTGAAAGAACTAAAATTCATTTCAGGGGGGGGAGGGGGAACCAGAAACAAACAAAAAACCCAAACAAAACAAAACAAATAAACCCCACCCACATAAAAGAACAAATTGACTTGTGACAGATTACTTCTCTCTTGGTGGTCATGCAAACAATTGGACGATAAAGAATACAGGGGCTACCATCTGTATTATCTTAGTTTGTGAGATTTGCCTTAAATTTACATCACAGTGTCTCTGCTAATGTAACTAAACCATAATTTTGTCTGTGGGAAACAAAAAATATCCATGCACTTATTGAAAGTGCCTTACTGCACTTATCTCAGTCAACATTTATTCTGTGAAATGTAATCAGGATGTTAAATGTTTCTGGGAGGTTTGAGATGCCATATTTTGCCATCTGTTCTAATTATTCTTGAATAATTTGGCAGATCTTGCTTTTGTTGCTGAACTACAGAAGATTTCACCAGTCTGAATTGAACTTAAAAAAACCCAAAACAACAAAACCCAAAAACACCACAAAGAAAGAGATGGTATTTAGTTTAAAACTTCAACATTAAAGGGTTACATACCAGTAGGATGCAAGCAAAAGTCCAGAACATCCTGGAGAGAGATGAAGTAGAGGTAAAGTCTTCATAATTCTCTGTGGGGTGACAAAAATGAGGAAAAAATAGCATAGACAGGTGCTGTCATTATATTGTGCAGCATATTCTTCATTTCCTGGCTTATTTTCCTGGAAGAACTCTAAATGATTTTTTTTTTTAGTTACTCACCTCTTGATCAGAGCATCTGAGGCCCTCAAATGAGAGAATCATCATTGCCCGTTTTTAGATATGGAGAAACAAGACAGGAGGCAATAAATGACTTCCCTGAGGTCACACAGGACATCTGAGGGGAAGCTAAAAGCAGCACCCAGGTCTCTCCAGATCCAAACTGGAATGTCTGGAGTCAACATGGGATCTTTATTTGGAAAAGTCACTACAAATAGAGCTGCAGTGTTCTAGGACACAGACAACACACTGAAAGGTTTGGTTAAAAGTCCTAGTGCAGCACAAAGGCTAAATACACAATATTGGGCTACTGGAAAAAATAAGGGAGCAGGATGACCCCCCCAATATGAATTGGTATTGAGTAGTGCACAGCAGATTACCCAGTTATTTATTTTGAAGATAACTCAGTCCCTTCAACCTTCCTCATCCCAAATCACTTTGATTTTGAAGGAAAAAAAGAGAACAAAACAAAAACAGACCCCACAATCCTGCTGGCATTTAAGAGCCATGAGCTCTGCTGCAGTTTCTGACGCTGCTGGGCACACGACCTTCAGCAGGTCCTTTCCCACCCTGCCTCATTTCCCCATCTGTGAAAGAGACCAGAAATTCCTCCCTCTGGTTTCCAACAGCGATACTATGAGAACCAGCAGATATTTGCACAGATTTCTGAATGTAACAAAGGCCAGGAAGAGAAAAAACATCATCTGAAGGCTGACCATGCCAGAGTTTGTTTTATGATGACTCCCACGTGTATTAAGTTTTATGAAAACAGCAAAGAGCAGCTTCAGTAACAGCACCAGTAAGGCTGCACAGACAGTTTGTGTGTGTAAATGTGCTTGGTTCAGTGTTTGAATCAGAGACAGAAGAGTGTACAAGGTTGTTAGGTTTGGGTTTTTGTCTTCAGAGTGTATCTCTGTGCCAGTGCTGGTTCATGATGAAATCAGTGCTTTATTTCATCCCTCAGGCTTAGCTGAGGCTCAGGTGCAGTGTGCTCTGGCTTAGATCTCCCAGCACAGCCTGCAGTGGTGCCCTTCCAGCCAGAGCACTCAGCAAACACGGCCCCCAGGAACGCTCCCCTTTCATCAGCTGAGGAAATAATCACACCTCAGTATCTTCTGCACGAGTGAACATGCCCAAGTGACTCGGGAGCAGCAGCTCTGCTGGTTCTGTCACTGGAGCAATGTGTGGTGTGGGCAGGAAGGATGAGGCGCCCTCCCCTCCTGACTCTGCTCTGGCACCACCAGCAGGGTTTGACACCAAATTCCTGCTCAGAGAGGATCCTCCCTCTGCCAGATCACCAGATGATTTCCACTGACACCACCGCAGGGGTCAAGACTAACGAAATCCTTTCTCATTTCAAACTTCACAGCAGATTTTAAATGCAATATTTTCAAAGATTGCTCTTTATTTGGGGTGCACAGTATGAGGTCTGGCAGGGCCAATGAGCCACTAAAAGCAGAAGTACAGGAGCAGGACATTATTTACATGAGTTTCCGTGACAAATTTCTTTAGGAAAACCAAAATCAGTCTGTGGTAAGCAAGACACACTACTCTCATTCATTTGATAGCATATAATATAATACTGGTATCTAAATTGCAGTAACTTCTTTCAGCACCATAAAAATACATACCCAAACAAGGTATTTTAGTGTATGAGACCACATTCATATAACTTCTGTAATTAAAAAAAAAATCAGCTAATGTAGGTTTTTTTAATTCGTGCCAGCCTCAACAAAATGCTAAAAAAACTCCCAACGTTTGCTTGCAGTCTTTCACAGAGAAAATGGGAACATTCCTACAACATTCAATGGAAGCATTTTTAGAAGCTTGCTTTTTGTGAAACATTCCAAATGAAAAAATTTGATTTTCTAATCAGCTGTAATGGTAATTGCAGTGCTAAAGCAGAATTCACTCCAGACACAAAGAACATGCAGAAACAAGCAGCATATTTGGATCAGTCAGCAGATCAAATTCAGAGCTGTGGTGTAAGCAAGAGCCTGTTAATTTTACTGAGAAAGGAACCAGAAGATAGCAGGGAAAGAGGAACAAATAAATGAGAACTCAGAAGGACCTATCAGAGTGCCAGTAAGAGAGGGAGTATAAATTCAGATTTACATAAGGGAAAATAAATGAATGAAGATCAAAAGAAAAAAATTCCCCAAGCTGTCCTAAAGGTGAGATACTGAAAAGTTTTTCTTGTTTTAGCAAAAAATAAAAGCAACAATAATCACACTTTTCCTCTAGGAAGCACAAAACCAGCCATTAGGAAGACCTGGGGGAAAACAGGAAAGACTTAGCATATTTCTTGATTTAGAACCTCATAAACCAAACAATAAGAAATGTAATTAGGATAATTTTGCTCTTTTTTTCAGACCTAATGCTTACTATGATGCTGCGCCAAGTACATCTCCTGTGCAAGTCGGAGACCTTAAGTTCAAATTACACAGCTAAAATGCATAAAGAAATATAACTTACAGGGGGATCATGGGCATGAGGTGGCAGCCTGGGAGAGCCTGGGGCATGTGTCCTTTCCTGAGCCTCATGGAGGTCTCAGGGTGTGAGGGACTCCAGGCCCACCGGCACCTCTAGGTCCAAGCTTCAACCTACAGCTAACAAATGACATTTGGTTCCTCTTCAATCTGAGTTCTGTTGAAGCATCCTCTCCCCCATGCCCAGCAGCCATTAAGCACGTTCAGTTTGTCAGCCAGATCTGGATTTGATACTTTGAAAAATGGGAATGTTCTCTGTGAGGCGTGGCAATTCCTGCTCCCATCAAGTGTAAGTGTAGCTCATCACCCCTTGCCATTCCAAGGTTGGGAAGAGGCAACGTTTTTGTTTTGCTTTCCATCCATCTCAGTAAGGAAAGATGAGCAGCAGGATTGTTCCTTTGGGCTTAAGGTGTACACAGAACAGTCCTGTATCCTGCACTGCAGTCAGGACCTAACTTTGAATATAAATACCAGCTGTCTCTAAAATATCTCCTTAACAACAAGTCCATCAATGTTCAAATACCTTGAGAGATTTTCATGTTTAGCATCTTGAAATCCAAGCCTTCTTCAACAAAAAATGTTCTTATCTACTCTTTATACACCAGTCATCAGGGGAAAACTCAGCTGTGCATGCCTCTCTTCCTGAACAAGTAGCACTACAGCAATTGAACTCTCATCTCAGAGATGTCTGAAGATAAAATAACATCAAGAAAATATTACAACATGACATGGAAATAGATACAAGCAATTACATCATTGCTTAAAAATATCCCTACAGAGAAAGACTAAAACTCTCTAGCTTTGACTGTGGAATAAACCCCAAGTAGGTCAATTTTTGTCTCTCAGATTCCAAGAATTATATGGCTTGAAAATTGTGTCTCGTAAAATGTATAACTCAGCTAATTAATATCGTTGCTCATAAATTCTCTCAGAACTCACCCAGCAATCACAGTAAGTGCCGTAAGTGTAGGGTGAACAGTCTTTCTATAAATCCATATCTGCCAAAGTGGGTTAAAATACTTTTAAGTGAAAATTTTAACTGAGGAACTATTGCGTAGTTTATATTAACACATGTAAAAAAATGTATTCCCTGAAGAATACTCTCATATTGCCTCCTCACAGGCTGTAAAGTTCTGTGCTGTGTTTATTTGCAGGAGGAAAACACAAAATGCCTACAGGAAATCCCACATCCAAGGGGGCAAAATGCATATTTAACGGAGGAATTCTGCATCCTCAAATTACAGCTGAATCCAGTACTATGATACCTTCTTCAAGAACCTTTTTTTTTTTTTTCAAGCAGCTGTACACAAAATCCTCAAATAGAATATTGGAAGGCCTGAGACTGCTCAAATTGTGTAGCATGGAATATTGTGAACACTTGCTGTTAACATTGTACCAAGCACACAGCCATGAAAGCTGAAATTAAGCATGTCTTGGCCTGCTCAGATTAGCTATTTATTTATTTTTATTTTTTTATAGTTTATATTTGAAGCCCTGTTTGAAATGGAGCTTGAGGAAGGATGCCTTTGTACAACCTTCAATAAAGAAATATCCACATCAGAGACAAAATTGTAATTGAGCTCCTTTCTAGTAATCTATACAAAAAGGCAGAGGTCTAAAGGAAAACACAGATCAAATGTCTTAGAAGTGGAAAATAACTGCAGACAAAAACAAAATCAAAAGAGACTACAAAGTTAGGTGAACACAGAAGTGTAATAAAAATCTGCTATGAATATATGGTTTATGAATAAAATAATGATCTTTTAGAGCTTGAGTACTTCAGGTTTTTTTAATAAGATTACTTGGTGTTTTTCTAGGTCATCCACCCTTTCCTAATCTCATGCTCTGGATGCTATATGGATTCAAATATTAAGTCCAACATACACCAGAAAAGTTCTCAAGTTTTTTCAAAGAACAGCCCAAGAAGGAGGGTTTTTAGATAAACCCACCTTTTACTGATCAGGTTCAGAGACAGAGTGCCTTGAAATTTCTGTGGAAAGCAAGAAAAACGTAGATTTAATATGGAGTTGAGTGCATTATAATAAGGAAAACAAAAATACCCAGCTCCAGGAGACAAATTAATCTCATCCCACACTCCATCACCACCAAGCAGAAGCACCATGCAGTCCCTGCTTTAGAGATGACCAGAAAAACCTCCTTGTCCAGATCAACCTGCAAAACCCAGTTTGAGCCTTGCAACTGAGCCAGGCATGAAAATCAATATGGGGACAACTTCTGGTGGGAACTGAACCTGTTTAAAGACATGAGTTGGCTTAGCATGGACATTTAATTTTGGGAAGGGTGGAGATGGGTGGCAAGGGCTCAGTGTCTGTCCCTGCACTGGGATGAGCTGGTAACACAGGAGAAATGAGGTGACAATGGAGCAATGGGTGGGAGCTTCCCCAGGCAAGCCTGAGCACCTCTGTGTCAGATTTATGCTCTCCAGAGGGCTGTAGCAAACACCAGGGCCCACAGCCAGCTCTTACTCCCACTAATGACATTTTTAGAGGGCGAAGACCTCATTGAACCCATTGATGTTGACCCACGGGGCTCCATTTTCTCTGTGCTGCTCAGTGAATTAGGCAGGCAAGTGCTATTAATGAGAAAAAGGAGATGTGTATATCCAGTTTCTGACTCTCAGGGTTGCTAACACACCCCATAATTTGAGACAATTATGTCTTAAAGGCTCTGCTATGATAGGGAAATCACTTGTGATGAAAAAATGTTCAAGTGGTGGAAAAAGCTTTGTTCTAATGTTGAATGAATTCCTCTAACATGGACCTTCAAGCAAGTTTTGGATGAAAATCTCACACTTGGAAATACCTAATTTAAAATAAGAGCTTATATCTCAGGTGCTCTGGAATACAGAAATGAAGAGGCCCATTCCTGTGAAGTGCCTGTCTCAATTCTTTTTGTCTGGAATGTACTGTCCTAGTTAATAAAAAAAAAAACCCCTAAGACATGGATACTTAGGTTTTTTTAAGTGATTATAATGATTAAGAGTTGGATTTCTGAGCTGCTTTTTGCAAGAAGAGGTGGGTACCCATAAAAATCCAAGTGACCTACCACCAATGCCATTATTTTAACTGACATCTGTGAGCATATTTTCTTAGGTTGCATCAAGACAGATGAGGGCCCTTTGTGCCCTTCTGACAGTGATGGCAATCATTAAAGATTTACCAGGGTCATTAAAGTGAGAAACAGCAGTAATGCAGAGCTGGATATCACCATCCCATGTGGATTCCACTGAAGTGCAAAGAAAGCTAGCACAGAATAAGCTGAGATCCTGCACTGCCACCTTAACCTCATTCTACAGAAGAAAAAGAAAAGGGAAAAAATAAAAATCACCAGCTTGTCTAAAACACATGAGAAAAGCACATTTCACTGGTTAAGGACACGTTTCCCTCCTTGTTAGAGGAGGTGGGAGCTGAGGGGCACCTATGCGGGTTACTATGTTGGTGCCGCTCCAGGAAATGTCCCTGTCACATTCTCCTGGGCCACTCCTGCATTGGACACCTTGAGGTGGAGCTGCCAGGCACAGCCCACCCACCTTTGCTGGATGAGAGTGAGCAAAACAATTCCTGAGTCAGGAGGTTTCACCTGAGAGCCCAGCCAGCCTGGGGACTCTTCCCACAGCTCCTGCCTTCCTCTCACTGCTCTTTCCTCTGAGCACAAACCTGATTTTTGCTGTCCATTATTGGCTGCTCAAATCCAATGTTGAAGCCTCATCTCACCCCACCTTTGAAATTTAGTCCTGATGGAGGCACTGGGGTTATTTTTAGCAAAGATCAAAAGAATGCAAAGAGACCAACAGCTGCAGATTTAATCAGCTTTAACATGTTTAACTACAAGCCTGATGACTCAGAAGGCACACACAGTGCCAGAGCAGTTAGATGTAAATTATTTAAGATTTTAAAAAAAGGAAATTTTCTAAAATTATTATTGCACATGTGTTCCATTATTATAATACCTTGTGAACTGACATCACAAAACTTGCTGGGGAAAAAAAGGTACAGAGGGTTTCTAACCTTGCTTTGATTCTCCTGTTCATTCTATCAAATGAAACAGGAAAGCGATCTCCTACGGAAATCAGTCACTGCTCTTGTTTTAATCCCCCCACCTTTGATTTCCCGAGCAGCTCAGATTAAAGATAGACCTTTCTCCTGTGTGTGATGTGGTGCCTGGCTGTGGGCAGGAGCAGCACAAAGCCCTTTGTCTGCCAGGGCTGTGCTGAGCAGCCAACCCTCATTGCAGGGACAGTGCCAGGCTGCTCTGTGCTGCTGGAAAAATGTTCCCTGTCAGTCACCTGAGAAATGAAACAGCTCACAGCACTGGGCAAGGGGCAAAAATAATCATGGGTTAAAAATAAACACCGTGGAGATCACTCTGGGCATGCAAATACACGTTCATGCACACCTACATTTGTAAAAAAAAGGAATAATACACAGCAGCTCTGAATGCTCCACTTGAGCCAATTACATGTGAGCACTCTCCTGCATTATGGATGTTGGGTTTGTTGAAGCTGTGGCACTCTGGAGCTCACGTCCCTTTTGAGATAAGTTTTGCCAGTCATGCATATCCCAGTGAAAACAAAAAAAACACCAAACCCAAACACTTCATGCTCCTATCTCCTCACACCTGATATATTGGTCCTTCAGAGTCAGACGTAATTATCACATGATGCACAAGGCTGAACATGTTTTAAACATATGTTTGACACGGTGCAATCAATCCCAGTGCAGCTGATAATGCTGATAGCTGGTGTACACTGGCAATGCCCCCCCAGGCTCGTGCAGTGCGGAGATAAATGTGTTTCCCAGGTCACTGGAGGCACTCACTTCACCTCCTGCCTCATGATACTTCCAAGGAGCGTGTTATCTCGGGGTAACACATGTCTGCTGCTACCTGGCTCTTTAATTACTGTACACAAAATTCCAAATCAGAGTAATTGGCATCTCGAGGCGTCGCCGTGCACTGCAGGGTCCTCCCGATGTAAGCAAGCAACTGATGCAGGAAACAGAATGACCTTGATAGAGATTTCTCCCCAAACCTGGTGGCATCTCACCACTTTAAAGTACAACCTGATAAAGAAAACAATATAAACATTGTAATTACATTTTAAGCTCAAAAATTCACAACAGTTTACAAGGGTTTTTTTAAACATGTGATTTCGCTATACAAAAGGTGGGTTTTTTGGGAAATGCAAATCTCTCAAAATACTTTTTTAGGTCATTTCTTAGCCACAGTGAATGTCTCATTCATTCTTAACTATAGCTTTGCACTTTGTATAAACAAACACACACATTTACACTAGGTTTGGGGTAGGGGAGACCCAGTCCTGAGTCTGGCGTGGAACCAGCACACACAGACACAAGTTTGCACCTCAAGATCTGCTCTCTGGGTTTGAACTTTGGAAACACTGAGCATCTGCAGGAGAGCATCTTGCTACAGACACCTAACTGGTTGTACATTTCTTTTAGGGGGAAACCTAGTCTTGGAGTTGAGGTGCATTTCCTCCTAGCCAAACCCATTCTGACAAGGAATAAGATCCCTGGTCAGCTGCTGTTATCCATCACTCCAGAAAGGAGTAAGGAGCAATCACCTAATTATCCATGTGCTTACAAGTAGCTCAGAAAAAAAAAAATCAATAATTCAGTCATATCAGATTTTCACTGATTTTTTTTTAAACACTCAAATATTGGGAAATATCCAGACACATTCATTTACTATGAATCAAGAACTTTGGGAGTAAATGAGGAGCTTCACGGAAACAGAAGGCTTCATATAATCTCTGTGCTGTTCTGAACTGTGGCTGCACCACCAGTTCTATTCTGACCCCAAGAGCAATTGGTCCTGACTTGTCATGGGATGAAAATCCATCACTTGAATTGCTTGATATTTGGGATGGCAATCCATTATCCAGGCTGCCTGATACACTGCACACCAGACAATATCTTGCCATAGCTCACTAAAGGAAGAGATGGAATTTTTAAAAAGTATAAGTAAATAAATAAATAAATAAAAATATATAGAGAGTCTTACAGAATCAATAAAGGTGATTTTTGCAGTCCCCAACCCAAGAGCAGGTTCATTAATACCTAACCTCATTCTGAAAGAAGTTTGTGCAACCCATTCTTTTACATAATCAAAACCGCCTTAGCAAAAATGAGGAGCCAAGACACAGTAACTTTTATAACTAAATAAAGGAACTAAATGGTTTAGAAAGTGTCAACATCATCAATTGGCCCTTATAAAGCAACAGTCACAATTTTTTTTTATTTTTTCCTAGAATAAGGTTATCTCCTAGAAGCATGTGAGCCCTTCCAATCAATTATTTATGAACATATGCAACTTGAATTCTGATTTTTTTTTTCACTTGGACAGTGTCTTTCAAGTCTTTCTAAACCAACCAGGACTTCTCTAAAAATTGCTCTCCTCTTTAATCCTTCCCCTTTTCTTTTTTTTGTTGATATCTGCATATGTAATTAAAAGTAATTTATGAAGATACCCAGTCCTACAAACTGGAATTTATTTAGTGTCTATCTACCTTCAAAAGTTGAACTGCCTAAAAGGGAAAAATTTTTTGACAACCAGGGTTGAGACAAACTAAAATGGCTGAATCAAAACTGAATTGGCTCCTCACAATTTTCTTGTTCAAACTAATGTTTCTGAGGTCCTCATATCTATGCTGAAAGCATTTTAGGGTTTTTTTCTTTGGCCTACAGTCTGCCTGCCTGAACATCCCCACTGTTTCCACGGATCTGAGATGGTTTAAAAAGACAATTACACTAATTTCTAAGGAGCAGTTAATTTCCTCCTTAAAAGGAAGGTAGCTTACATGTAATAAAGAAGCTGTTTGTAGGATCACACTCACACACACAAAAAAGCCACCCCAAAGATACAAGCAAAAACCCATCAAACACACATCCTTTTCTCTCTTGGATGGATATTTTCCAGCTCGAAAAGGTGTTGCCACAACTCTTGCCCACCTGTGATTTTTCAGTGTCACTTTCCATTATGATCCTTCTCAGCTGCAAGAAAGGAGAAGAATTATGAGCTCTTTCACAAAGGATTTAGTTTTATTTTACTCAGGATGAGAAATTAAGGATGCCCTGACTGACAGCATGTGGTTTCTATTTCTGTTTATAAGCAGTCTTACAATAGTAGGTCAAAAGGATTAGAGGAAGGTCAGTGTTACTGTTTCTAGAGGAAACCAGGAATTGTAGGTACCCTTCAATGCTCTTGCTTTCCAAAGAAAGTGGAAATCTTTATATGACAGGGTTTTTCAAACACCTGCTCTTATTCACTTTTTCTTTAGTAATTGAAGTAAAGGAGAGAGCTGTGGGATTATTTACTTATTTTTTCACTTTCACCTCTTACAAAATAAGCATTGTACATAGAGGAAAAAAGTTAATTTGCTGTCTGATATAGGCCTTGAATGTTTTTGTAACTAGAAAGGAAAGAAGCAATAATACCAGTACAATACACGTACTATTTAAGGCATGAAGAAGCTATAATACCTCTAAGCAACACCATAAATATCGTAAAAGAACAGAAAGTTCTCTACAGTTCAGTGTTTTCATTTTCCAGCCTCTCACAACAGCCTGATCTTGCTGTTCAGTAGCACCACAGGTGAAAAATTCTGCTCAATTCAGGTGCTTTTACATCAGTTATCAATTTATTGACAATTTGCAAATAAATGCCAATCTTTGACCTGCCTATGCAGATCAATTCCAACGACAGAGCAGAAGAAACCAGTATTTTGGGCAATTGAGAAATGTCAATTAGTGCTCACAAACCTCCAGGCTTCATGCTGCTCTGTCATTTCTTTTCAAGCTGAGGCCTTTTTCCAAAATTTCCCTGCAATTCCCTGGGTTTTGTTCAATTCAGCTGATGGTTGACTCCCTGTTTAGCATGATGGGTGTTGATGTGAGTGGAGAAAGTGCATCCTCTTCACAGCAGAGCAAATGGGACCCATTTGAATTGTCTGAATTGCATAGTGCAAGCCTCACTCTATTAGGAGCTATTTCTCCTTCCAGAAAAAAAATAAAAATTAAAATACTGTAATGCTCCAGTTGCTTTTAATGGTTGAAAAATCAGGTTCCCCTGAGTGAGAAGATAAGCTGAGAGAATTTTTAATTAAAGCTCGCTCTTCCTCATCTTTATCCCAAAAGTCTGTTTCATGCTACCAGCCAATCATTCCCTGACACTCCAGATGTCTTGCAGGCTACCTGGGTGCTCTCTTTCATAAAAAGCAAGGTTGCATACCCCAGACACCTCCTGAATTCAACTAAACAAACACATTTGTGCCAACCAACCTGCAAAATGACACTGCTCCTCTGCTGCATGAGATGGATGCACATTTCAGACTGATCCAGCCAAAAAACCCTTCCAGCAGGGAAATTCCAGCTGGGAAGGGCTCAAGTTTAGGGATGCCCCGTACAATGCCAAGCAGCAAAAATGCTTCCAGCAGGCTCCAAAATATCAGGTACACCATCCTCTGGTTCTTTGCCCTGGGACGATTCGACCCTGGAAGTGCAGATTTACAGAAGGAAGGGATGAAATTCAAGAGAATAATTGAGTGGGAATAAATTTATAGATACATCATAGCAACACAACCACCTAAAGAATCAGGGCTTGTCCAGGGACTTCACTGAAGCTGCTAAAGGCATGGAATTTATCCCAAAGGCCAGGAATTTCACTGACCAAAACTAAGCCAAAATTAACAACTAGCAGGTAGAAACCAGTGCCCATTAATCCAATACTGACCCAACCCCAAAACTCTGCTTCCAAAGGCAGAGGTGCTCTGTTCCTCAGTGAAAGCTGCACTATCTTTTTTGGTATAGATTCCATGGATGCATTTGGCTGTGCTCACAGCTGTAGCAAGAAAATAAAGTGGGCAAAATTCTTGAGAAAATCTAGAAACTCACTTATTGCTGCCTTTAATGGCAGTGTGCAGTATGTAAATAACCTACTTATGTAGGTTTTTTACATTAAAATAACTGAAGAAGCAAAAGACTATAAAAAGAACCAGTTAAAGCCTAGACAAAGTAAGGCTGTTATTTAGGTAGAATACTTAAATATGGTGAACTGAGCTTTTTTTATTTGCATTTTCCTCAGTCTGTGTTTACATCATGGGGGTTTTGGAGGTGAGGAAGGTACTCACACTGGGGGCACAATTTTCACTGCTTTTCTCCCTCTCCCATTTTTTAACATATGTTTTGTTTAGATAATGTTTTGTTTGAATTGGCCAGGGTTTTTAATTATTATTTTTACCACAACCTTGTTTATGCTGCAATTTTCATGATTTTGCCCTGTACTCCTTTGATTACTCATCATATTTTTATGACATCCATTTGCAGCACTGTTATCTTTTGATCTTCTGCTGTTTGCCCGTATGGTTAAAGATTTCCAAACTAATTAAGACAATTAACAAAAAAAAAAAAAGACTAATTGCATTCATAAATGAGACGTGGCACTTCTGATTAGCAGGTGGCTCCTTTCTGGTTTGGATACATAAAAGCAGATGGAAATGTGGCAGACTTAGTTATATTTAATGTGCCCACTTCCTTCCAGACTGCTCCTCTTTCCAGTTAATGACAATAAGACCTATAAAATCTTCAGATTTCTCTTTTTTTATTTTTTGCTTTTGCCATTTCTCATTTGAAATCCTGGCCATTTTTGACTAAAAGTTTCCAAATTGTTTTTCATCAATGTTTTATCATTTCTATTTACAGGTTTTAAGGTGCCTAGAAAACAATGGGATCAGAAATACTCAAAAATAAGAAATCTGCTATTCAATCTGATGTGCGATCAACAGTATAAATAATTTTTAGTGATTTTTTTTAAAGAATATATGCTTAACAAGACAGCTTCTGTTCTTATTTTTTACTATACATTCATATAAAAGCAGACATTTATCACTGCAGTTCCTATACCAAGATTATTTTATTGTTACTTTCACATATTTTCTGCAGTGCCCCAAAATCACTTTTCATAATGCATAATTAATTCTTAACCAAATGCATTGAGCATATACAGAAGCAATTTCTTTGTTGCCCTGACAATCTATGACAATTTTAGCACCGCACAAGTGGAAAAAAAAGAAACCAACAAAAAAATAACAGTACAACCACATGGCAGCGTGGGAAATTACCAGTTATGGATGTCTGAGGAAGGTTAGTAACTTTTATATCTAAAATAAATACACTGCCTTCAAGTTCAGGAAAACAATTTCACAGTTTAAGTGTGTTTGGAGAAAAGAAGTTCAACACGAATCCAACATTGACCATTCTAAGTTTCAGCACTTATGTATAAAACTCTTTTCTATATACTCATATGAGCATAGCTCTGCAAAAGAATATCTGGGATTTATGCAGTAAATTTTGCTTCTATTAGCCCAAATGATCTACTTGACACTAAGTTTTGGATGGTGCAGCACTTTTAAGTGGAAGTATTTCAGAGCAAGTGAGAGGAGCAAAAAAAAACCCAAAAAAAACCCAAAAAAAAAAAAAAAAAAAAAAAAAAAAAAAAAAAAAAAAAAAAAAAAGCCTAAATTACATTGGAGCAAAAACCCTGAAGTTCTTCCCTACCAAATTCTGGTGCTGTGATTGTCTTCAATACATCTGACCACACAATTTTTATGTAAAAATATAAGAAAGTAGTGAAAATTTTGAGATATCTGGATGCCTAGCAGCTTCATTTTTGTTATATCATGCAACCAAAAGATGATTAGAGGATAATACACACAGAATGGGACACAACATCTGTTGTTTAGAGTAAAGTGAAAAAAAGAAAGAAAAAAATCAGCTGATGAACATGACAGGGTGGTGATGGTCCAGATTTTCATCTGCACCCAAGAGCAAGAAGGATTCCCCTTCCTAACTCTGGGTCCCTTTTGTCTCAGTTGTTCTCACACACACTAAACAATAGGGCTGAAATACCAAGATGTGTAGTTTTCAGATAGCAGTAATGAGAAAGTGTGTTAAGTCCCAACCACAAATTAAAAGAACTGCCACAGCATTCAAATTAGAAAAAGGTTACACCAGGCGATTTCCTGAATTCAGAGCTTTTAATATATCTAGTAAATTGTTGTGAATAACATTATGCTAGGATTCTAAACAAACTTCTGACTGCCTTGTCTTTAATTCTTATTCAGGATATCTATCTTCAGCAAAATGCTTAGATGCATAAGGACTTGAGGATTTTGTGAGTGCAGCTCCATAAAAATACCTATTTGCTGTTCAATAAACAAAACCTGAAAGTTATGCTGGCCAATAAATCTGAGTAAGTGCTCTTAGTGCAGATGCTATCGAGCACCAGCATCCTGCATCAGCTGTTTCCAGCCCTGCTGTAAGGATCAGGATGACTCAGGGAGTTGGTAATGGGATCCAGAGCCTTTCACCCCTGGGTCAATAGTTATAATCTGCCCCAGGCCAGGAGTCAATGCCATGTCAGTCCCTGCAGCCAACTCACTCCGTGGCCTCCAGACAATTCCTGCACACTGGAACCACAGCAGGCAGGAGAGAAACCCTTGGCACTGATATCTGGCACCAGGAAAAGAATGGGGAAGCCAAGATGCTGTCTGGGGAAATATGTGGTGCTTTTAAAATACATAAGGGGAAGTGTTTCAGTAAAGAAGGGAAAATGGTTTGCAGCAACTTTTCATCTTTCTATGCTGCTGGCAACTCTTGTGGGCTTGAAGCTACTTGAAATTTAAAGTGTTTACCACTCACACAGAATATCAGACAATGCAAATTTTGTGTCCCATAAATACTGGGCAGAATCCACAAGCTGCACACATCAATAGACTCTGTGATGTCACCTCTGTAACTACACACAACCTTCAGCTGCTCCGACACAGCTCAAAGCTGCAGAGAGATGTGTGTCACCATCACAATAACAGACATTCAGAGTAATTTTCAGATCTGTTAACAGCTTTTTTTTAAGGTTTCCAGGGATTTGCTCCATGTTCTGATCTCTGTGTGTCATTGTGCAGCCTCAACCTGTTGCTCCATCACATCCACCTCCACTCCCAAGGCCACAAACTGCACTGCAGAGTCTTTGCAGAGTTTAAATTCCAAAATACTGAACACCACAACTCATGCAGCTACAGACTTTCCATCGTGGAGAGGCTCACAATTAATAACTATCAAAACTATGAAGGGAAAAAGAAATAGTTCAGTCATTCTGTATGGATTTGAAACATGTTTAACTCCACCACCACCAAGAATATCAGAGAAAAAGACATCTGGATTACCTTTATTTGGGGCACAGGGTACTGATGGGCAGCAGGTCTTTTCTGGGAGGAGGATCTGGATTAATTTATTCTGGTGTTTATTGTTTAATTCCAAGAACAAGCACTGGGGGCCCTGCTAATCTTTAACTGTGATGACACTGACAAATCTATAAACCTAAAAAATATTCCAGTGTCTCAGTTCATCATGAAAAATGTTTTTAATCACCAGAGGAAGTGCACCAAATTATCAGAAACTTCCCTACTATCACATGGATGGATTTTTTTTTATTATGCTTAACAGTACTCTGAGTGAGCCAATACAATTTATTTAGATACCTTTTAAATCTATAAAAGTTCAGATATGTTAAGCAGGAATCATGAATTTTTAAGAATATTTATTTTCCTTTCTATTTACCTTGATTACCAAATGACAAAGCTCAGCTAACAGAAATTAAGCATGTTGGTCCTCTCTAACCTCCACAGCATTTTTATTTTTGAGTGCTCCTTTAAAGCAAGATGTTATGAGTAGTAACCATTGTTAATATTTTTCTTCATGTCTATGGAAGTTTTTTTTTCACTCCTCAGTTGTGACTCATTTCTTGTGAATTATTTCTATGAGTAAAGCATTTGGAAATGTTTTTCTTAAGTGGAGATAAAGCTTTGACTATCTTTTCTTCACCCACTCTTTGAATGTAAAAATACTCTTCTGGTGATGAAAAATAAAGTTCGTTTCTTAATTTTCAATATTTTCTCCTAGTTTATGCTAATACCTGTGCAGACTGGCAGCTTCTGTACCTAGAAATAGTTGTAACTAGAACAGTAAGAAAATTAAGTTTTTTGTTGACTAGTGGGATTTTTTTTTTTAAATCCCTTTAAAATGAAATTTAAATGAGAGAAGAATGTAACTCCAAAAGGAAAAACATTCTAAAAAAGTCTTATGTGGGTTTCTTCTCCCCATCCCCACCATTTGTTTTGGAGTAGGCAAAGACAAAAAGACGTAAGGAATAAAAAAATACTTTGAAACTGGTGTGACATCAGCCAGTGCCAGTTAGCTGAAGAGGCATTTGTCTTTCTCTACAGTCTCTGGAGATTTTTGGTGCAGGCAGATTTACGAGGTCAACTACAGGATTTTGGCACCTGTTTTCCCACCAGTTTTGTAATGAGAGCAGAGCATCCAAATCCTCTTTGGACAGCTTTCAAAACAGCAGCTCCAGCTTCTTCATTAAGCTTTTTGGGGGACACAAAGGTGGCCAACTCCAGCTCTCAGGGCCATGAGGACCTCTCCAGAGTGGACAAGCAGAGGTGGAGAGGCACAAACCAGAGCTGGGGTTGTCCCTGAGCGCCCTGCTCTGATGGGGGGGGGCCCTCACCCTCGTAAGGATCCCCCAGCACCACTGGGAATTAGGAATACCCCTGCTGGCAGCAAGCTCTTGGTAGGCAAAACACACCCAAACAACACATCCTATCAAAAACCTCTTCCTGAAAACCTCAGCCCTGAATCACATTCCTACCCTCTGAAAATGCATCCCACTTCCCATGGCATTTACTCAGGTCATCCTTCTAACCCCAGCCCTCTCTTCTATATTTTATTTTAAATTTCAATAGGTACATATAGAGGAAAGTGATGCCCTGCTACTGCATGTGTTCAGTTTTCTGAATTTGTCTGTTAATGTTTGATATTTTGCTGTTTCACGTGCTCCTTATATCTTGTAAGTGCTTTTTCCTGTAGCTGCCATGCAAGTAGCTGTATATTTTAGGTGGCTGAGATCATACCTAACTGGGTTTCCAAAATCTGACTTTGATCTGGCCAAGAGGTGAGCTGAGTTTCCCCCACCAGCATTGCTGCTTCCTCAGCCTGTGAGCCTATTCCCTGGCCAGTGACAACGTGGGGAAAGGAAAAGGGGTAGAAAAGAGGAACTCAGACAGGTATCTGGATCCCTCCCACAACCAATGCATCCTTGCTAAGCTGAGGGACATCATTCCCAGAGACAGCACAAATATATTTCCCACATGCATTTGCCTAAAACAAATTATCAGCTGCTTGTTGGGTTGCTGGGGGTTTTTTTAAGCAGCACTTTTTGCTATTCATAATCTCCATGAAGATAATTCATGGCATTTTGTCCAGCCTTTCCAGCTTGTGGAGCAGAGCTGGCTGAACTCCTCGCAGAGGGCGCTGGATTAAATGCAGGTAAGGGTTATGAATGGTGAGCTGTAATTTACTGACGGCAGCAGGGAGGAGACAGAGGGCATGGTGTGGTTTCCAAGGCTTGAATTAGAGTTCTCTGGTGAAATGAGGGTGCTTTGAGCTGATTAAATTATAAGAAATGTGCACCTGGGCTGCATAAAGATCTCATGTCCTCTCCCTGGAGTTTGACTGATAATATAAGTGATGCACGTCATAATTTCTGCATCATCTGAAAGTTTAATACGTGTAATTGTGAGCTGCTTTTCTTCTCTGAAATTGCAAACACGGCGAAATTGCAGGCTTGGTGCCACTGATGAGTCATTGTTGGCCTGCTGGATCTGTATTACAATGACCATACACAAAGAGAACCATGACACCCCAGTTTACCGTCATTATCTGTTTCCTTTTCAGTTGTTTCCACAGCTGAGCAGCTCAGACGAGCCTGGGTCAAGTAGCAGGGGGAGGAGGAGATGAAATGGTAGCTTTTAAGGGAGATGAGTTAGGTATGATCTCAGCCATCTAAAATATACAGCTATTTGCATGGCAGCTGCAGGAAAGGGCCCTTACAAATGGATAAGGTACGTGTGCAACAGCAAAAGATCCAACATTAATAGAAAAAAATGCAGAAAAATGAACACTTTAAGTAGCCGGACATCATTTTCCTCTCTATGTACCTCTTAAAAATTAGAATAAAATATAGAGGAGAATTTAGCCTATTTTGCTAAAATAGCAGCTAAAGATACCTTAATTTTCACTGAAAAAAGTCAGTAATTCAGTTGTTGAAGCACTCCATTGCCAATGATTTCTTCTTTAATCTTGTTTTCATCGCAGCTCCAGAAGTCTGGAATGTAAATGTAGACATATTATTCTTTTCAGACACTCCAAATCTGAATTTTAAAAACCCAAATGTTCTAAACTGGAGATTAACAGCACTTATTAAACAGTTGAAAGCAAATCAATTACCAAAAGAATGTATCCTTTCTTTAGAATTTAAGTGGGGGGAGCTGAAGAGAAACATCCCTACTTACTAGATCAAACAGAGTAATATTCATATTTTTTAACATTATAAACCAGAAATATTTGGGGAGGAAAAAAAACCCTATGAAAGGATGACCTGCAGTGTATAATATATACTTGCATTAAAAGGTCAAACTTGATGGGTATTATCACCTTGGAGAGAATGAACTCCTTGAATCAGGCTCGTACTGCCTATTTTAATCCTGAAAAATATCTTTCTCCAAATCCAAGCCCTGTGGTAACCATCACACAGCATCCCTGGGATATACAGCAAGGCCTGGATTGGGTTCATTGGTTACACAGCACCTACACATGGTCAGGGGAGTATTTCTCACAAGTTGCTGGGCATTGAAATATCACCTGGCAGACCTGGCATCCCTGTTGCAAGGAGGAGATATCAGTAAAATGCATAATGGCAGATAAATTTTGATTTTTTTTTTGTCTGACAATGGGCAACCACGATTATTAGTTTCACAAAAGAAAAGGGAAAGCAGGCACAGATTTTGTTCCCAATTTTGCTGACGTAACAGTCAACCCTCTTTTGTTAAAAGCAGAAATTTTCTTCTCTAATGTATGAAAGCTTCAAAGTGAGAAATTTATTTTGATATAACTTCATCCTAATTAGAAAAGGAATCCAGCCAGCCCCTGGTCCTGGGGCTTACCATAATTTCTTCTCCAAATAAAACTGAAAGCCATTATTTTCTCCATGAGATAAGTGAAAATAAGGAAATCTGAGAACCTGTACAAGTTAAGATTTAAGGTACAACCAATAGCAGCTCTTATCCTTATGAGTATAAGCACTCATCATTTGTTTCTTCAGTGACTGATAAAAAAGGAGGAGTCCAGTTTAATCAGGTATAAAATCCCATGGAAATCCCTGGACAAGTGCTCTGACTAGAGAGAAAATAATTGTATATTGTATTATTTCTCTTCAAACCACAGAACTAACTGAGAGACAACATATTGGTTTTGGAGTCTGGCTTTTTTTTTCCCCCTGAACTAGACAGATAGGTATATTAAATCAATGTTTATAAATAAGAGCTAGTAAAATTTTAAAATTGTTTTAGGCAGAGGACACTTCCATGATCTAAAATAAGGAACTGAGGCCTGGCAATATATGGTTGTGGCATAAAAAAAAAAAAAAGTCTTACTGTCACTCAGTAAATAAACATTTTCAGTCATCCCTAGCAGTGACAGCAGTCTGGACAAAATAACTGCACTCCAGCTGGTGCTTAAGCAACCTTTTTTTTTTTTTTTTTCTTCCAGATTTGAGAAATAATCAGACAAAATAAGGCAAAGGAGCAAATGTACATGAAAAGTGTTGAAAGTAGGCTGGTCCTGGGAACAAATCATGGACTGGACACAAAGAACATTGAGCCATAAATGAACAAAGAAGGACACAACTGCTTATTTATTAAACAATGCTCTCACTTTCAGTCCACAGTATCTTAAAACTGCCTCACTGGGACCATTACCAGAGCAAATTACTGCTCAACATGAATAAATGTGGAGAAGTCTGGGTCTAAGCTTTTAAGTGGTTTGGGTTTTGGTGGGTTTTTTTAACGTTTTAATGCGTTTTAAATTGTTTTTATTATTATGCACAGCTACATCATAGGGGCAATTCTCTACAGATGAGGCTGAGCTGAGCTCTCTGTGGAAAGGTCAAGGCTTGCAAGTGTTACTAATTAGGGACACAGGCACAGAGTGAGTTATGTTTCCTCAGATAAGGAAAAGGAAAGAGAACCTAGCTGTTGTTTAACATTACATGAAATCATTTGTGTTTCTCCATGGCTAGAGTTTAAAATATCATGTAACAGACATCCTGGTTCTGAAGCTGCCCTACCCCATAGGCACAGAATCACAAAAAAAAAAAAAAAAAAAAAAATTTAAAAAGGCAGGTATACACTAGGCTATTTCAAACTTCAGAAGAAAGCTTATCTCTCACAAAGGTTTTGTCAGACTCCCAAGAAGAGGGGCTAATGTGGGATTTCTCTATCAGAATGCAGCTCAATGAATCAAATGTCAGCGTGGAGGAGGAGGAGGTGGAGGTGGTGAGAATGCAGCGGGTACAGGGAAAGCAGGAGGTGATACACAAGAGCTGAAAAGTCTATTTTGTGAGGTCAGAGAGGTGACAGCTGAGACCACTGAATCAGAATGATCTTTTCAGGCTGCAATTCTCATCAGGGTGAGGGATGCTCTCTTTGAAGGAAAAAAATGTTACAACTATTACACGGTACTGCTGGTACTCAGCTGTAACTGGAAATGAGAACAGAAGTTCACCACTGCCTGCACCAACTTTCCTTACCCTATCAGAAATACCTGTGAATATTTGGAATTCGGGAACTGACGGTCTCTGATGGCCAACCACAGTCTAGTTAGACAAAAGGGAATGTCTGCTACTCAACTTGTTACGTTTGCTCTGGGCTCACACTTTCACTTTGTATCACTTTCAAGGAGATCATCTACTAACAGAATGAAACAAAGCTTATTAAAAAGGCAATTTTAAAAATATCCACGACTTGTTAGAGAATCAAAGTTGTTTCCTTCCACATCACAAGTTAACCCAGCAGGTTAAGATTCACCTCTAAGACAAACACCCACACCTGAGCTCCTATTACCGAGGTGATGGAGACTATGGTAATTTACAGAAGTGAACGCAGAGGTTGCACTCCTGACAGCTTTAGATTGCTTTGCCTAAATTAATAACAACTCTGAATAAAAGCTATCAAGTCCAGCTGTACAGACTCACACTCAACTTTTCCATTAGTGTCACTGGCCTCCCAGGGGTCTCTTCTTGTACTTCATATGTTTACGGACAAGACATAAATGACCCTGTATGCCTCAGCTGGTCTCAGTGAGCATCTCTCTCCCTCTCCTCCTCTGCTATCCATCAAAACTCTTCCCTGTGATTACACCACATGCCAGAAACACAGTCATACCTTGAAATGCTAAATGAAAGGCCTACCAGCTAATCTGGGAATGCTTATTCGTGCAGGCTCGGTGTGAAGCAGGGGCACTGCAGCTGATGAGGCCGCTGCACCTGCGTGTGTGAGTGGCACAAGAGCCTCTTGCAGACAGATCCCTCCCGCTTTCCATTTGCTTTTCCCTTTCTCCTGCTCAGCAGGCAGGGAGTTTATGAGAAATAGAGGGTGTGCCTGATGAAGGCACGCACAGAATGTGTGAAATAATAAACCTCTCACCTCCACTCGAGGCCCAGCTCCTGTCGTGAGGCTCTGGATGCGCTGCCGAGCTCCAGCTCAGGGATTCTTGCTCAGCCCGGGATGGGGTCACCACGCTGCCTGGGGAACACTGGAATTAAAATCACCTCTGAAAACATCTCTTTTTTCTTATGGATTGATTTATTTTGTCACTGCGACTCAAAAGACCAAATAATCAACAAGAGCTGTTGTCAAATGGGCATTTCCTGAATATATTAAAATGCTCAGTTCTAGAGTTGCACTTGGGTCCTTGAAGGAGTTTCAGGAAGGTCTCTGGGAAAAAAAAAATCCTTATCAAATGGGTCTGAAATTCAGGAGAAACTGAGTTTGGCCGTTTTCAATCATCATTCTGCTGAGGGACAAGAATTACCCTTCACAGTGCTGCCTGCTGACCTGATTAGCAGCTTTTCAGTGGCATTTACTGTTAACTACATCTTGTGGCCTGATGGGTTTATGATGTGGACAGACAAGCCCTAAAGAGTAAAACATGCCCATAGAAACCCATTCCCAGTGTGACCCATGGCAGGATTAAAGCGAGGTCTCCGAAGGTGAAAGGGGAGTGTATCCATCACCTGCTCCTTGTAAGCAGCCACAGAGCTCATATCCAATACAATTAATTTCCAAATCAGCTTCTGCACACAGGATAATGAAATACTATTTATTGATTTGCATTTTTGTTGAAAAGCAGGAAAAGAAGCCAATCAAGCTGGCTTGGTGTGGAAATTTCAAAGCACTTGTCTCACATATAGATAATATATTGAGGTTTTATTGACACTCAAATAAAATCTTGCAGCCCATAAATATTGGGCTTTCTCCTTTCTACAAAAGGAAAGAAATTTCAGCACAATAAAGCATGTGTTACAGAGTCTGAAATGCTCCTCCTTGCACATTTATTTCAGATTTTAGAGTGCCAGTTCATTTTCTATTGTGGCACTTACAAGAGGCTTAAGCTAAATTGAAATAAAAGACAATATCAATTTAAAACGAAACACACCCCATGTTAACACTGAGTCAAAATACCTCTCTGCACTGAAAGTAGCTTTTCAGGCAGAAAAATCCTCAGAGGAAAAGCTTTGGTGAACGACCTAACTATGGGTTAACTCTAAAGCAAACATTGGAAATATACCAAAATTCAGCATTATTAAAATTCAGCTTATTAAATTTTCTTTATAAAAAGAAAACTTCAGAAAAAGGCAAAACAAAAGCATATTATAGAACAGCTTAATGGTCTGTCCTCTAGTATAAATATAACTGTTTGTCCATATAATTATGCAAACAAACTTTGGCTTTTATTGAAAATTCAGCAGTAGCAAAAAAATGCCAGAAAGAGACAAACTCTCAGCACCAAACTCACAACACTTTTTGCCACGCTCCTCATTCTTTTTGGAGACATGAACAAACACTGCAAAAGTTTCTGGGAAAATTTCCCCCTGTGCAAAAGGAGTTTAAGAAATTAAAGCACCCTCAGAATATTCAAGGCAGTAACAAAAACCAGGATGGGATTAGTCTAACAGAAACTTTCACATAACCAGGACAGCTCACTGTTTGATGGGGATTTAACAATTAAATTTTTTTCCCTAAATTCTGCAACGCTTTTATCAGGCACAATTTTGCTTGATGCATTTTAGATTCACGGCTCATGCACTGATTCTGCAGAAGCTGTACAAATACCCTGAAGTCTAGAGACACCCTCAAGTCTCTGACTTCAATGCAAATTAAGCCTGTATTTGAATGGGTACTGCATAAAACAGGTTATCATCGCGAATATTTGGAATTCGAAACTCACTTCCCATTTTTGTCCCACAGAATTAGCATAACATTTATTGCTCCAGTGAATATTCCCTTTATATTCCTTAGAATATTCATGGAAATTAAATGGAAGAGAGGTACAATCAGCTTCATTGAAAATTCAAATGAATGTTTTCTATTTTTGGCAACACTCCTCACACATCATTAAAAACCAAAACAGTTATTCCCTGCGAAATGCAAATACAAATAAACAAACAAAAAAAATGCCCTGGGACTCCCTTTCCCTGCCATTGAAACTGTCCCCTCTTGCCACCCTCCCTCCTCATTCTCTGGTGACACAGGAGCCAAATCCTTTTGGGACTTATTGCTCCTGAGGGATTTGGTTGATGTGGGCCACCAGAAACAAGAAAAAAGGTTTGAGGATAAAAAATGATTGCATAAAACAATCTGATACCAGAAAGAACCACAACCTACTCCTCCCCTTATTAATTTCCTTCTCCCCTCTCAGCTCCATGTCATGTACAATGGGCAGGTGCCTAAAATGGCAAAAAGAAATTAAAAAAAAAAAAAAATTTATGATGCGGTGATCCTCTCCAAAAGGAAAGTTGCAAAATATGTGGTTGCATAAAGCCACTCAACAGCTTTGTAATTTAATTTTTTCCAACTTCTGCTACTTAAAAACTGTCTTCAGACACCACTTTTCACAGTAACATCAAAACTGTTCTTCACGTTGGAATTTGAAATCCCTGCCCTTATAAATAGACTGAACCCAAGGTGCAAGGAAGTGTCACATTTGGCTTCCACATATAAGGGAGGGGCAAATTTGTGCAGCACCTAATCCTGGCCAAAATCAGGCTGGAAACAGGAGGCAACAAGATCACCAGCTCAGCCCATTAGACACATAACTGATGCCTTGGGAAGGCTGATCGGAAACAGAGACTGGACAGAGCTAGAGAATAAAGCAGGTATTTATTGAAAGATCTCCAGAATACACCTGGGGCAGGACAGGGCATGACCAGGGCTACACCCAAGGTGGACCCAAAATGGTCACAAAATGGCTGAGCGGTCAGGAGGTCTTACATTTCTGTAAGTTTTGGTCCATTTGCATATTGGGGTTTAATTGTCCAATTACAGCTTCAGGTTGTGAGATCTCATCCTTCTTGTCCCTCCCTTCAGCCACCCTTGTTTGTGCTTTTGGGCCTAAAAGTTGTCCTTGGTCTCCAGCAGGAAAATGATTTGTTTTGTCTCCCTGCTCTGTGAAGAGCTGACTGATACTTAATATGAGGTTCAGAACTGCACCCCTGGGCAGCACAGAATCTGAAAACATGAAAGCTGAAACTTAAGGCATCACAACCTGCTGAACGCTGAAAAGCAGCGCCCACCCTGCCCAGGGTGAGAGGAGCACACAGCCTGGGGACACCCGAGTGTGTCGTGATGTGCAACAGGGAGCTGCTCCCCTAAACCAGCAGGACATTCTCCACAGACAAACCACCTCCCTCTACCTGCAGGCCCACCTTTCCTAAACCTCACTGCACACAAATCACCTTTAATTACTTCTCCCTGAATATTGATTTTAGCTTAAAATTTGAAATATTAGGAGAACACACCACACAACAACGTGTTTTTTACAAAGCAACTCAGTGGAGGTCACTGTCATAGCCCAGCTTGGCACCAGTAGCCATGAAAGGCTGCCAGTGATCCATCTGAAATGTCAATACATCGTTTCAAATGTTCTCACTCAGAGCTGCTTGAAGCATCCAAAGGCAGCAAAATCAAAAGGAATACTCTCCCTTTTTCAGAGAAAAGAAAAAAAAAGAGTGAAAATAGAAAGGCAATTAAGTTTTCCCCTAGAAGCAGCCCCTTCACATTAAAAGGGTGATACTTCAAAAGAGAGTGAAGAGGGAGACAGTGTGTGTTTCAGACAAGTTAAGTGAGGAATCCAGGACAGAGTGATAGGCCTGTCATGCAGCAAATCCAGCATTTTCCACTGAGAGCTAGAAATCAGAAATGAGCTAGAAGCCAAATTAGTTCTCTGCACAGTGCCCACCTCAGAGAAGAGCACCCAAAAAGCACAACACTGGCAAAGGCACACTCATACTCCTCTCCTGAGGGATTATCTACAGAGCTTTGGCTTTGGGGCTCATCAAAAGATTGATTGTGAGAAAAAAAGGACAGCCCAGCCAGGACATGCTGCTGATGCTGGCCTCAAAACCAGATTAAAAAATAAATAAAATTCAGTGCTTGGGGACAGATTTCTTCAGGCATCTCTCCTGCCCCAGGCAGAGAGCAAAGATCTTGTGTTGCATTTCCACCCTGCCATCATTACTGGTGGCACCCAGAGGCTGGCATGGGAAGAGCTCCATAATTCTGAGATATTCCCCTCATGCTCCCTTCCTCTCTTCCATGAGAGCCCTTCTTTTTCAGGCCTCTTTCATCTTTTTTTTCCCCTAAAAAGCGAGTCAGGAGCACAGCTGGGATGCAGAGGCTGAGTCTCTTTGGGCTTTCCACTCTCTGTCTCTCTCTCTGAAAGCACCAAGGCTGTTGTGATGCCAGACCGACAGAGACAAGGACAGGAAATCTGTACCCTTCATCCAGGCCAGCCAGCTTCACTGTAAAGAGAAAGCCCCTGGGAAATAGAAAATTCTGCACAGAATACATACCCAGAAAAATCAAACAAAAGTTCCCTTCAGATTCCGCCCTCCCCCCTCAGTTTCTATGCACAAAGCCTGATACCACTGAAATTCATGTGGTGTTTGGGAAGGATGCAAAAATGAGCATAGAGGAACCAAATATCATGCAAAGTCTCTATTTGGGGTAAGACTGCTCTGAGTTTATGTTGCCTGTCATTTTTATCTGCATAGGAAATTATCTATATGTTTAATGTGAAATTAATGGTGTTGAGCACATCTGGATCATTGGCACTGGCTACTGTGCTGCATAGATACTTTTGTACTGAAATTATATTAAATCAACAATAAGGCCTCCATTTCACATAAATTTCACAAGCGCTTCTGAAAAAATAGGAGGAAACACTTTATAGAATTAAATAAAAGTGTAACATTTTTTTTTAAATAATTTGAGGAGTGGGGGAGAAAAAATTATTTATATTGAATATACATATATCCATATGCTGATCATGTATTCTTTGATGTTATTGAAGGCTTATAATCTAGGAATAACATGACTTCTTTTAAACTTCATCCAACAGCCTTAAGCACAGAAGTACTTTTGTTCCTGCTTGTTCTGTTTGTCATTTTTATCCATCAAGAACATATCTATTAGCCCGCACTATTAAAAGTTTCTAATAGTTTTTTTATTTTTATTTGAGTAGAAACTACCAAAAAATGTAAGAGACTTTTAAAACGTGAACTTTTCACTTATTACTGACCATTTCTGAAAAGTTTAATAGTATTTCAATTACTTAAAAGAAAAAAACCCTTTTCTATCAAATTCAATATTCTCTTAAAATAATACTTCCAAATGTTACTCAAAACCTTCAACTTTTTTGTTCCATTTTCATAAGGTTTCAGGTAAAAATTCCCAGAGATGAATGGCATCTCGAGGTAAGAAGACAATGGCCACAGAGCACACAGTGACTGAAAGGCAGATGGATATCTAAGGGCTTTTATCACAGCTTTATTTGCTGCTTTCATCCTCAGGCTTCTTTTCCAAAGTTCCCTCATAGCAAAAAGTCACAAAATTAAAAGGATGGCTCATTCTAAGTGATTTTCCTCTGAAGTGCTTTTCATGGGCTGAGGACCCATCCTGAAACTGTCCCTATCCCTGAAAATGCAGAAATAAATGTAAACTGCTGGAATATTGCAAGAATTTCAATACAGTGCAACACCACCACTGCACTGACACCAGTAGGAGACCTGATGAACTGCCAATGGATTTGAAATTTGATGGTCTTATTAAAGCTCCTGATGGTGGTGGGATCAGCAAATGGGGTTTAACTCAAAGGATATTTTAAAGATTTTCTTTTTAAGCTGCAAATTCACACAGCTTTCAGGCTTATTTTCAAAGACTTATTGATGTCTTTTTTATTTTACATCTAGTTTTCTTCCTCTTTTATTTTCTTCTTTCTGTTACCAAATTCAATAATGATATCAAGATACATTTTGGTTTCCCCGTTCTGAATTTTCTCTTTTTTTTTTTTTTTTTCTGAAATAATCTTTCCTGCTATTTTATTAAAAAAGCAGCTCATACAATCCATCATTTCTCACACTAAAGGACTAAGATTCCCATTTCATTAAAGTGATATTTGAAACGTGGCTCTTTTCCCCAAAAACTCCAGCAGTCATTTTTGTACTGCATCAGTTCCTTAGGCCCCAGTTGGGCTGGAGTTAAAATCTGTGCAAACACACAAATGCAGGGGCTTCATCTTTGAAGTGGTCACTCAGCATCACCCAATAAAGGACTATCAAAAAGGAAAAGTGCTTTTGAATATTTCCTCATTTCCATGTGGTGCAGAAGCACACCAGATTTTGCTTAATATTAAGACACCCTTCAAAGCTGCAAAAGTTAAAACATTTCTTAATGCTGTATACACTGAGACAATTGGACAATACTTCAAAGCTCTTGGGTTTAAAGCTTTTGGTATCACTACCATTCAAGGAAAAGAGTATTTATAAAACATTGTCAAACAAAACTTATTTTGCAGCTAATCTGACATAGTTTTGGAACAGAAGATAATAAAAATCTATTGCATCCTGTTTATTTTCTGAAAAGGGTGAAATGTGATCAGATGGGGCATTTTAACTCTGAAAAACCTTAAAAACGCTGACATTGTTTACATGATCTCAGTATCGAGTATTTATCAGCTGTAAACCAGGAAAGGTGCAGAATAAAATCCAACAAGCTTTCCAAAAGACCGCAGAAAAAGGATCAGATAAGACCAGCTGGATATTTATCAAGCTCTGAGACTCATGAGCCACTCCTGATGGGGCATGTGAACCAGAAACACTAAGATGTATTCCTCAATAAATCCATGTGATTGAGAAACACTCCAAAAAATTAAGATCATGTTCTGCCCAGCAGCCTCTTACTAATAGCAGAGAACTTACTGCTACCTATTGCTTGGCTGGGAGCTGGAAATCCTTTTATTAATTCATTCAGCTGCTACCGAGAAGTTTATGTGAGCATTTTCCACGAGTTTGGGAAGAGTTTAATCATCAGCCTTTTAACACTCATTTCCTTCTAATTCAGCTGCTTTAAAACGAGAGGTGAATGCATCCATGCCCGTAAATGTTCAGCCTTTCCTTTCCTGCATCACCTCCCACTCCTGTAACAGCCAAAGACTGATGGAATACTCCACACAGCAGCCTGAAAAAATGAAATAAAACAAAACCCACCACCATCTACCTGTCTTTGCTGCTTATGTTGCTTGTAAATATCACTGCTCACTTATTTATTTTTTTTTTAATTCCATACGATTTTTTTAATCCATGTTTTGGAAATTTATTAATTCAACTTTTCCAGGCATATCATTAGTTTTACAAAGTAAAATAATTCTCTTCACTCTTTATGATGTAGTAGATATTTCAATAAGCCACTAACTAGATGAACCAGAGAAACAGGGAGGATATTGGGTGAATACACATGAAACTCAAAGACTTGGGTTTTCAATTCAGTCAACGATGAAAGTGTTGCCCTCCAAAACAGCTTTTCAATCTTTCCTTCAACAATCACTGCCTCACAAAAAGCAGAGAGATTTACCTTGACTCTGATGTGTTTGTCAAACTGTTTGACACTGGAAATCAACCTAGGAAAAGGAGATTTTGCCAGTATTTTTTAGAGGTGGATATTTACCCTCGGACGGAAGCACACAGGTGCTGGAAGCCTCGACAGTTTACAACCCATTGACCACTTCCCATTGAGGAGGACAAGAACTTCTCAAGGCTGAGACTGAACCCTTGGGTTAGATATGGGGCCATGCAGCCCCCAGGTTTCTGAAGTCCCCCTCTCTGTGACCACAAGACTCAGTAAGAGAGAACATTTATTTTGTTTGTAGTCAAAAGGGAAAGGTCAGGCACTGTGGGGTACCAGGCACCAACAGTGCTCAGTGCTCCCCATCTTAGGTGAAATGAGAAATCAAATTCCCAGTTTAGCTTAAAGATGTGCATAAATTGAAGGCTCTCTGTAACTCTGAACAACCCATGGCATTGCAAAATTATTTTCAAAATTGAAAACCTGCCTCATCCTCAGCATGATTTTTCCTGAGTTTATATTTCATTGTTATTCCATAACAAAGATTGTTTAATTCACATTCCTGAAATCAAAAAACTAAAATCATAAAACTTTGTCATACATATTTGATCCAATCTTGTTTGGATTGCAAGGAAATACAATGAAAAACAACAAAAATATCATCATGACAGTTCAACACTTAGGTTGTCCCACATCCAAACATATTCAATGTAATTTTATATGGGTACTTGGAAAGTATGCCTTTCTTCAGAGCCATACAACTTCAACTGGACAGGAACTATATTCCATAGTGGTCTAAGCACTAATTCCTATTCTAATCAGTAATTTACTCCTCATTTAGATTTCATAAATCAAATACAACACTAACAAACAAAGATACAGTTTTTCTGAGTAAATACTATAGAAGCAGCAAAGTAACTTCTGTTTTTTAGTTCCATTTTCTGTTTCCCAAGTGAGTTAAGCAGATCCTGAGTGTCACTTAAAGTGACTTTTGAAACACATGCAAGAATGTCAGCAACTCTACTGCTTGTATATAATTTTCTACATCCTGAAAAACAGTAATTTACATGGAAGCAGTACTGAAATGTCATGACACAACAGAATTACAATTGCTTGGATGTTTAAACTGTGTTTTTCCTGTTTTTGAAAGTATTTTGGTTATCTTAAAGATGAGATTATATCATAAATTCCTGAGGTTTGTTAAAATTACTTTTAGTAGAATTGCCAAAATTCTTGTGGTTTTTTAGCAACAGAACTTTAACAATTACATTATCAATAAAAACAAAACGAGACGAATCTTAAGCTTAATTCCAGCTTCACTTCTGGAACAAAGGGAAATGGGCTTGATTTTCCTTTCACTTATATATTATAGGTGGGAATCAATAGAATCAGAGAATCATCAAGATTGGAAGAGACTTTTGAGATCATGCAGTCCAATTGTTCACCCAGCACTGCCCCACAATATCTGAACAGTGAAAAACTTTTGTCTAATATGTAATCTGAATTTCCCCTGTCTCACCTTAAGGCACTTTCCTCACATCCTCTCTCTGCAGACATGTCAAAAGAGAATAAAATCTCTTTTAATATAGTCAGTAAATAATTAAAAAACCTCAGCTCATCACAACCTGCATTTTAAAAGGGCAGAAGTAATCAAAATAACAAGAAGAGTAGCAAACATTTCCAGATATTACTCTGGCTAATGAAGTGAGAGGTGAAACTAAACTGTCTGAAATATATTTTGCCATAAAATTTTGTCCTGGAACAGAGCCCCTGAAGGATTTGTTACTGTGACTGAGTTTGTTTAACGGGTTCATACAAATTGTTTGGGAAAATGAAAGTGGCTGCAGCTTGTCAAAAACTGCAGATTTATTAAGAAGAGCAATAATAGATGGAACCCTATCGGGGTAGGAAATAAACACGAGGAATCTGAATAGGGTAGGACAATAGGGGTTGAGAGATCATGTGCAGTGTCAGGAGATATGATATAATGCCTTTAGGGAGGCCCAGCAAAGGATTAAAAATAACTCAAGTTTGACAAGTCCCAGAGAAGATGAATCATGGCTAATGACAAAAAGAAACAGCACGCAGACAGGATCACACAATTTGTGTCACGCAGCAGTAAGGAAGTCAAAAGGTCAGTGAAGAATTGGGAAGTGAATCAGGCTGTTGTGCCCTGGATTCTCATCAAATAAACAGTTTTCAACTTTTAGGAGAGCATTTACAGACTTTGTGTGCTTCTTAAAGGGAGGAGTGATACTCCCTTAAAAAAATAATATATATATAAAATCATTATTATTTCTCTCTCTTTTTTTTTTTTTTTTTTTTTTTTTTTTTCTCTTAGAAAATTCATCTTCAGTCTACCTAGGATTTTTCTCCTTTCTGTTATCAGGGCTGCATAATACAAGAAAACAGCAGTTGGAATAAACACTTAAAACAAGAAATTGGCCGGTGATTGGTGTGATGTACATACCAGGGGCAAGGGAATTGCAGTGAAATTCCTCTTCTCTCTTTTGGCAGACTATCTATTTAAGGGATTGCTTTACAAAATGTTTGCTCTGTTGTAGTCAGTTTCTTTGGGAATGTATTTTTATGGCAGGGAAAAGTGGGAAAGGAAGAGGGGAAAGCAATGCTCACAAATCTCTGAAAAGTGAAATATGTCATTGCCACAACAGGCAGGACAACAAACAAGCTCTGAGAATTTCAGTTAGACACCAAAAATGCTCCATCCAGTGAGATTCTAGGACTCTCATATTTTCAAATCCATGCACAAAAATAGATACTGACACCCTCTTCAAATCCAAATTTTTTTCAGAATTCTTCTTACCATTTTCTACAGTGCTCACCACTGTATTACATTATAATTCTTTTCAATAACTACATGTTGTAAAGTCATATTTTATGTCACAGACTGAACTATTTGTACTTACTGTACCAGTTAGAAATATCTCTAATGGTGAAACCATATTAAAAAAATACTAAAAGATTCTTCAACTGTCAAATAATGGTTCAAAGTAAATATATTTCCCTCAGAAGAGCAAGACTTTCTTTTTTTCCCTTAAAAGATATGCACTAGCTATGTGAATTGCATAGTTTTTAAGTAAAACAACTTCTCTGTCTTAAAGCATAAACATTAAATACTAGTTTTTATTCAAAGAGTGGTAAGTTGTATTTGAGTCACTTAGAAATTAAATACATTAATTTTTTACTTCATTTCAAACTGGTGGATTTTCCTGACATTTTGGGTCTTTTCAGAAAAGGAAATTACAGTTCCAGGCTTGGTTCCTGGGCAGGCTACTTCAAAATCACAAAACCAACCTATTAATGATGGAAAAAAAGAGGTTTTGGTTTAATGTACACATAGACTCAATTCATGCAAGTCACACTTGAGCCTCCATGCAAAGATGAGTAATCAGAAACAGATTTGCCAATAAAACCAAATTATTAGAAAAACTTCTAAATGCTTATTTTTTTTCTTATTTCTTGTTTTATTGTGAAAGTTACCAGTCTATGTTGTAATATCATTTTTTTTTCTGGGAAAAATTGAGACTAAAAAATAATTTCAATTAGAAAAAAACCACCAAAACTTCAATTCTCCATCCTTATAGGTAGAGTGATAACCTCAAAACACCTGCACATCTTAAGATCATTTACCATCTTTGCCAGAACTTCCAAGGACATTCCTGTGGTATAGAGCATTTATTTTTATTTTAATGATAAGCAATCATTTAAATCTTTCATGTAATTAAAAAAAAAATAAATCTCAGGATACTCCTAAGGATTGCAGTATTGTAAAATATGCTAAGGAAAAAAAGTCAATTAATTTAAAAATAAGGCACTAGAGAGTGAAAGCAGAAGTTTTCTGCTGTGAGCTCTGCATTCCAGTAGAGCACCTTGGTTCATTGACAGAGCATTTTTCTGACAGAAACAAACATTAAGTGCAAAATAGACAGGAACAAAGCAGTAATTTCAAGGTCGATTACTATTTCTAGAGCGCTACAGCTACAATGAAATTTATATTATAATTCAATTTCAAGTAAGGGAAAATCAGGCAGGGAGGTGGCCCTGCACACACTCTTTGGTCCATTCAGAGTTCCAGGTTCTTTGGTGATATAAAAGTTATCAATAACTCTCTTATGCCTATGAATTTTGTCTTGGATGTGGCTCAAGCAGATATTCCTTTTAAAGCTCCATCAAAAACAACATCTTTAACTCCTCTGCTCTGGAGTTAAAGCTTGGATCTTTACCCACAGTGAATTACTTGTTGCAAAGTAGCTAAAAGCTATCATAATATTTCTCTAATGAATGCAAACCTTATTGAAAAACAAAACACAATATGAATCAATTTGTGCCTGTTCTGATTGCAAATTTCAATGTTAATGCTGTACAGGATAAGCTTAAGCAGTACTTGGGGATAATTTGTGCTTTTAATTTGTGAGGGTTTTTTGGCACAATCCAGGGGTCAGGTTTTATTTTTGTTTCAATTCACAGCACAGCAGACCTGAGTAACTCAATTTTTTATATATTTACTTATTTGGTTTCCAAATCTGGCAGAGGGCAGATCCTGGCTTCTCTTCACAGAAGTCTTTCCCCAGAACCTTTTCACCTATGCCCATTATACCAGCCTAGATGTGACCCTATGAACCAAAATTAGGAAAATCAGCAAGGAAATAGTGGGAAGAAGTTGGATTTTCAGACTTATCCTGCAGCTCCACCTCAGCTCTAAATGTAAAGCTGTCTCCTTGAGTCCCACCTGACTGGAAATTCTCATTAACACTTGGCAATTTGAACAACTGTAGTGGTAATTTCACGAGAAGATTTGGCATTAACAAGAGACCAAGGAATAAATAAAGGAAATTGAAAAGTTTTTCTCATCCCTGCTTCTTTCAGGGTTGGGGTTTTTTTTCACTGTTTAATGCCATCTTCTATTGTACACATTCAATTCTCCCCCAGCTTTGCCCAGGATGGTTACAACGACACAAGTGCCTGAAAATGAACACACACATCTGCTAATAGAACAACTGCCAAGAGAAGTCTCTCTACTTATGCAGAGCCTCTTGCTGTCCTGAAAACTTGAATTTTAGCCCTTTTGCAGGGCTATAATTATGGACCAAATTATGGCACAATGTTTAAACAATTTGTCCCAATTATCTAGAAGATTGTGTTTAAGAATTTATTGAAAGTACTGGGTAGGAGGGAAAGGCAACAGTTATGATTATTAAATTCTACTTCATATCAAAAGACTTAGGCTGCACAATCCTGTCATTTGTATAAACACAAAGAGGATGCAACATGTGAAGCTAAAGACCAATCCTGGGAGAATTACTGGATTGACCGTGAAGAGAACAAAACTGGCACCGGATGAAAAATGAGCCTAAACTTTAATGCTACATCTAAGATATATTAAATATTGGTCCCATTTCACTGTCAGCATCCAAGCTGTTAAAAGAATTACCCCTTAAGGTGCAAGGAATCAGGTGCCCTTTTGTCCCAGGGGATGCAGATGAGAATTATTGAAATCTGATGACAACAAGCAGATGAAGTGAGATGCTCTCAGCTCAACACTGGCTCTGACAGGCATCTGTACAAGAAATTGATGAAGGGTGAAATCAGCCTTACATACTTTCAGATGAGCCTCAGCCCATACCAATACCAAATCCTCTTTTTGCTTTTTCTTTTTCCCATTCTTTACTTGAAAAAAAATTACTTTTTATGCTAAAGGATCTTTATTATCTATTTTCTAACTCTTTCAAGGAGTTGTTTTCCTCAGCTGTCGGACAAACCCTGCTCACGCAAAAAAAATAAGATATGTACTTTATAAAAATTTTTCTTTTTTTAATCTACTGAATGGATATTTTAAAAGAGCTGCTGCCTCTCTTTCCCATTAGAGCTGGCCAAATTCTGTGCAACTGATTGCTTTATTGTGGAGTCCAACTTTTGGCTCCCTAGTGCCAAAAGGCATAATAGATAAACAGCTGGAGCGTTCTCTTCACTTGGAGATTACATTTGCCAAGAATGCTTTTGACTGTGAAAGCAAACACACACACAGACACGCACAGACAGGCACACCAGGGAGAGGCTGAGAAAATCATCTCTGCAAAGCTGTAAACATTGCTCATTCCTTCTTTTGGGATGCTCTGTTATGATTAGGACTAGGCTGTGGAAGCAACTCACAGTGCAGGAGAAAAACCACGCACAGAGGTGGAAAATGAATTCCCTAAGATCATAAAGAGCAGCTACAACACAGACAGGAATGGAAGACAATACCATCCATACTCTGATTTCCACAGCATTCATTCATTCTCTCCATGTTTCTGGGAAATTTGGATTGTACATTTAACTCATTGTGGATTCTGCCTCTGGTTCAGTGCATATTTACTATTGTGTATGTCTCCACACATGTAGGCTGTGAAAAAGGACTTATTTTAGAAAACATCCATGTGCTACAAGCTGAAATTCCTAAGAAAGGAGAAGAAAAGATACCAAGAAGAAAGGGAGTTAATGCAACCAATGTGATGCAGGATTATTTTAGCACTTCAAACCAGCCAAGCACAGTAGCAGCAATCAAGGAAAAGATGGGAAGATGTGACTGCTTGGATTTATGATTCTGGGAACACGGTCTGGAGACCATGTCGGTGCAGTCAAAGATGACATGCAAGTCACCTGTCTCAGTCACCAAGAGGGGATCTCCAGCAGGAAAGGGTGTGGGATAGATGGAGCCAAAATGAAGGTGCCGCCCTAAAACCTGCACTAAGGAAACCTGCAGGGGTGGCAGGCAGGAAAATTCCAGGGAAGTACATAGGAAAGGATGGCTTGGAGAGAACTTGAGGAGAACCTGAAGGGCAGGAGCTACAGACAGCACACACAGAGAGGTCATTAAGGAATTCAGAGGTGAGGAAGTGGATAGTTTTAAGGGATGGAAACTTCAAGATCAAGTTTAAAATTACTGTTGTTGGATGGGGCTCTGAGCAACCTCAGCTGGTTGCAAGATGCTCCCTGCAAGGGGGGTTCCACCTTCAAAAATCCCTTCCAACCCAAGCTGTCCTGTGATTCCATGACAGATTTTGACAGAGTGGACTTTTACCAGGAAAAGAAGAAACTTGATTAGAAGGGGTTTGTCAGGATGTGCGCAAGGATGAGGGAGATAGGCTCTGGCCTGAGCTTATTAGGAGGTTTAAGAGCATCTACCTCAAAGAACTTACACTTTCCACAGCCCAAGCTCTTACCCAGCCTGGGACCTTGCAGAGATGCAGCCTTTGTTAATGCTTGGATCAAACCCACACACAAGCTCCGAGTGTGAAATATCCCATCCGGCCTGCAGCTCTCACCAGTCCTGAGACAGAAATAATAATAATGTGGTGAAATGGGATATGGCACACACCATCTGGCAGCTGTGCAAACAAGAAGAAGAACCCTATGAAGAACATTATTACACATTTGGGGATCTGCTGATTACATTGCATGTCTAAGGTTAGACATTTTGGTGTGTAAAACTTGAGAACACAGCCTAAATCGTGGATCATTTAATAGGTTGCACATGGACTTCACCTCCAGTTTATTAATTCTTTTTTTACTTAACAATACATTCCTTTTTAAAAGACTTTCTTGCTTTTATGGTGAGCTCCTTAAGCTGTAGTTTCAAACACATGAAGCTGAAAAAAAAAAAAAGAATTTGTTTTCTGTAGCAGTAGGAATATGTAAAATGGTCAGGTCCTACCAAAGTGTTCAGCATTGCCATAGAGCTGAGAGATCATATTTCAAATTAATCTATCATCTGCACAGACAGCAAATCCTCCTCACCTTAGAAGGACCAAGGGGGTTTTTATTCATACCTTTTTACCTTTTTCTTCCCCCCTCACGAAGGAGAACAACAGAAAGTGATTAAGGAGAGTGTGTTAATAAAAAAGCTCTTTAAATCAACAAGCTTATGGATTTTGAAGGACTGCCAGGAGAGTCATTAACAGAAAAATATTCAAAAGGCACTTAAACATGTTCTCTGACTTCAATAGATTTGTTTCTGTCACCTCACAAGAAAACAGAACAACAGAGAGCTCAGCCTCATCCCCTGGCTGGTTCTGTGTGCTCAGCAGCGCATTTCAATTACCCACTCAAGCCTGCCTGTGCTGCCAGAATTCCCTCTCTATCCAAGAAACCCTCATCTTTCGTTCACCTACCTCACATGGACTCTTTCTGCTGCTTGAAGCTCTGGCTTCTCACTTCCTTAAGCCATCTCTATTTACCAGGGCAGCGTTATTCCATCACACATGACTTGTACGTGGTCCCCTATGCATTCCTGCATTCTTTTTTCAATCTCCTCTCACTGTCTCATGCCAAATCCCTCATCTCTCTGAAATGCAGTGATGGGTCTTGGGAGAAGAGAGATCAAGTTCACAAATAAAATGGACCAATCTAAAAATTGCAGATGATTAAGTTTTCCAGTTATGGAGGAGCTGTTTGAATCAGATGCTCCAATAACTTGGAAACTGACCTCAAGCATTTTGGAGCCATAGTCCTCCAAGTAACTGCCCATAGCATCACCAAGAAAAACATTTTTTCTCTCAGTTCCCCTATAAATGCAGGAAATGATCAGCTAATATTGATTTCCCTGTTCTTTCATTCTGTCTTCAGGATTTAAAAGCATTGCTTCAGAATGTGGAGCTGTAGAAAAATTGCTTTCAATGGAGTTCTGTTTCCTCAGGTCTTCTGTCACCCCACCACAATACCTTTACACCTTTTATATATTTCCTACCCTAACCTTATGGTTCCTGCCTTGTCTCATCCTTTCTGTGATTGTCACAACCCCAGCTTCTTCCCTCCTGGTTTTTCCCTCTTCAGTTCTCAGCTTTCTTTCCACTACTGCATAAAATGTTGGTTTTATTGTCTCCCTGGGCAAGGAGGAGAACGTGCTGTGGCCAGTCCAGCTCTGTGCATTCTGATGACCACTGCCTTCTTCTGCCTGGCATCAACATTAACTTAGCCACTCTTCTGATCCCACATGCTGACTTCCACAGAATTCTGTCAAATTTGGCATGTGGAGTGACTGCTTAAGCCTCATTTCCTTAGGAAACCAGCTAAAACATTTCACTTCCTTTCTCTAAACTGGATTAAATAACTGCAAGCTGGACGGGGCAGCAGCAGGACAAACATGACCAGGTCAGGAACGGTGCCAGGGCTCACAGGTGCTTCTCTCCAAGCCTAAGGAAAACAGCTCACGGTGTGGACTCATCTTTCAGCCCTCAGATTCTCTTAATTGCTTGGTGAATTATTCACCCCAGCTTGCTCTTCCCTCCCTCAGTCCTCTCACACCTACTTTGCTCTGAATTTGCGTTCAACACCTTCCCCTGGAGCACCAACAATTACAAAATGAAAAAGTTTGCTCCCAGATCCACAGCATCAAGGACAGACTTTTCTGAGGGTTGGCTACAACACCTGGAAGACAAGGCAGAGAAACACTTTGAAGTCCTGGATGACGAGTGGACACGTTGTAATAATCAGGGTACAACTGCAATTAATCAAATATCCTGCAGAGGGGAAGGATAGGCCTGTTCTAATGCTGGAGAAGAACTAAAACTGTTCAATATTTGTGACAAAATACAGAAGGAGGATGGACCAGCAGGAAAGCACAAGCTGAGACAGCACTGTGCTTATCAGCCCTTAATTTAACTGGGAAAACCACCCTTTTTTTCACTGTACAATATATTCCTTTAAAATATACAAATCATGTAGTACCACGGCTTTTCTCCCACTGAATTCAGCAAAATTAATTGCATTTGAAGTTATGTTTTCAGTAGCACTCAAAGCCTAATATAGTATCCAATCAGAATATTGACATCAAAGATCTGAGCTGCTTGACCCACTTCAAAAGATGCAAGAAATACTCAATTAAATGCTGGCTATAACATCCTGGGTTTTAAACAGCAGAGTTTGTACATGCCAGGCTGGAAAAAAACAGCAGCTCTGCTTCCCCAGATCCTGTCAGCGAAATATTTCAGAGAGGTTACAAATCTTAATTGAGCACAGCACCACATGTCAGGAAAGGTAAGTAGTGTCACTTCTGTGCCAAGGAGGAGGAAAGGAGGACAATGGGAAGGAGCAAGAGGTCAAGCCTGGGGAGCAGGACAGCCTGGATTAACAGCCAGGCACTGCTGGATCTCAATCCAAGCTCAAAAATCACAGCTTTGACAACAAACAAAAAAATTGGTGGTCAAATGTAATTGAATTTGAGAGACTGTTCTATAATCAATCGTGACAAGGTTAATTCTCCTAAACTCTCACTGGCAGATGCTAATCTACCCTGGAGTACATCCATGATTCCAGAACAATTATGAATGCAAGTCTCCAAAACCAGTTTTTAAGCAAAGAATTGTGCACAGCTTTCTTTCTTTATTCCTTTGCTCTGCCTCCCAAAATAATGAGAAATATCCAAACAAAACCTTTACCAAACACCTCATAATAAAACTAAAACATAAATAACAGCACTCCTAGGAGAGGTGATGACTATACAGATGGATTTAAAAAACAATTGAGCTCAACCAATTTTGAACAAATTTTTCTACTGCCAGAGGAAAAAATAAAAACAAACAAAAGCAAATCAAAACACAAAAAAAGACACCCCAGAAATCCAATCAAAACACAAAATAACACGTTCCCTATAAGGCTTCTACCAGTGTTTGGAGAAATGATACTTTGTGAGTACACAATCAAAATCCTAGCAACAAAGTCCTGCATGAAAGATAAACGAAAGAGGAAATTGATAGAGAAATTAGCAAGAATCAGAAATTCTGGAAGGAAAAAACCCACAAAATTTAAATTATGGAATTAAATGAGACGGGAAGACATGAAGTCATAAGTTGTTATATCCTGCTGATGGATTAATGTCAGTGAAATATCTTTATAAGTGGAAAAACCCAGCTTTTTTTTTTCCCAGTTATTCTTAAACATATTTTGAGAATTATAAGAAAAAAGGGGGGGAAAAGGGAAAAACCCCACAACATCCCAACAAAATCCACCATCACACAGTTATTCAGTCTTCAAATAGAGGGAAGACTCTCCAAATGTCCCTGCAGTTTCACCTCTATTTCTCAAAGTATTTTGAGCTTTCTGAGTCCTTTTTATTTGTCAGAATTCAAGAGAAGAAATAAAATGTCCACAGATATGGATTTGAGAGGCAGGAAAACAGGCAGAGAATGAAGAACTGAATCCCTGGAGCTGACTAAAGCAGCATCTACTCAAGCATGGTTATAATATTGTTATTTCTGCAGTCAAGCAACTGGTTGCCTGGCATCAAAGAGAACTATTTGATGAATGGAGAGGTGTGAATTTGCTGAGATTTTTTTTCCAGAAGTTAAATAATTTCATTTCAATGGTAGTGAGGTCAGTAAAGCATAAATCCAAGAATACATCTCTAATTAAGTGATAAAGCTAATTGGATCTGAGTTTATTTCCTGATTAGAGCCTGCACTGTTGAGATAAATGCCAAGGAAAATCTGAGGGAAAGATTTCTCTTCTTTCAACTCCTGAGGGACAAACTATGATTTGATTTGATCACACCATTATTTTTAACGTTTAAGATGCCTTGAAACAACAGAGATGACATTACTTTCATCAGTTAAGGAGATGTAAAAAGCAAGTGAGCTGGTACATGACCATCACTTGATTCCTGAGCTCTGAGGGTTTTGGTATTACAAAATCTGAATGAATGAGGGTCCATTGAAATGCAAAGAGATGCTGTGCTTACTGTAATATTAAATAAATCAAACTTCCTTTTTTTCTGGTTAAAAAATAGGGAAAAAAAATTAAAAGCACCACAAAGAAACAAACAAACAAAACCTTCAAAACCCCAAAACTTTCTGGTATTAACTAGAGTAAAACAAATAGCTTAAGTACATTTCAGACAGACAGACTCTTGTGGAAAACCTGATTTGATTTTACTCAGAAAGAAAGAAGCAAAAAGCCAGTGAGGACTCTGATGTAGTTTGTAATTTGCTTAAGGACACTTTTCCCTCCAAGTGCAAAAACAGTGTCATTGACTTTGATATTAAAGCATCTCTCAGTGGATTGCACCAAAGTGCTAAATTCATTGCAGAATCAATCCCTGAATCTCCAGGTGTAACAGCAGGAAAGGAAACAGGAATGCGAAACGACAGACCTCCAGCAGAAATGTCTGCCCGAATGCTAAAGGATTGGCTCCGAGAAGTGGAACTTCCCCAGAGGTCTCAGGAAGGGGTTAACTCAGATGTCAAGCAAATCTAATTTAGATGTCAACATTGTTAATTATTTAATTGCTCATAAAAGCACAATTGGTGCAGACTCAGCTATGAATGACATCTCCTTTCCAAGGCAAAGCCGGGGTGAAGGGAGGTTTGCTTTGGGAAATATCTCGGTTTGTTTTGCCCCTACATCTCCCCACTCCCAGGGCTGCTGGAGGCAGCTTTCCCAAACTCCCAACAGAGGAAACTCTTCCCACAAAACCCCTTGGAGATCCCATGGATTCACCCACTCTCACAGAAGGGCTCAGGAGTGTGACAAGCTCTGCTACTTTTCCAGGAGGATACCAAAGCCATCAACACCATTTTTGTGTTACGTGTGATAACATCTGCTCAGCAACAATTAGACATTTCTTGGAGTAATTACTCTTTCTCACAGATCTGAATTTATCCTTCTGTGTTCATCCTGAATGTGATATATTGTTCAGTCAGACCTCTTGTTTGGTCTGATTTTTAACCACAACACCTCTAAGCTGAATTAAATTTTTCTTAAAACCCATTCCACACTGGTGGAAACTTTTTCACAAATAATTTTGTTCTTAACTGAAACAGAAATTTTCACAAGAGAATTTCTTGGAAAAAAATATTTCCATTAAAATGGCATCTGGACATGTATACATAAATATTTCTGCAGGAAAAGTGAAATACAAAGTGAAAAATGACTTTTTCTCTTCTATGATATTCGTGACTCTTTCTCCCTTGGAAGATCGAGGCTGGGAGAAGGCAGCTGTGTATCTGCTAGAGCTTTTGCCACTCATGCATAGCTCTGAAATCCATTTTATTATGGAAATCAGACCGGCTTTTGTGCTGCATTGTAGGACATCCTATAGATTTATTCCATACTTAACAGGACTTTATTAATCACTTGTCAAAGAAACCCAAACTAAACCACAAAGCAACAAAACCTCTGGTTGTTAGGCTGATTTAAAATCATGTATGATTTCCAGTTGAAGTCTTTAAGCTGCCACTTTGGAATGAAATAATTAGTAATCAGTACTCTCTCCCCATATATTTCTGTATCACCAAGATCCTACAGGAATCAGACTTGTTCTGCTTATACACTGCGCCCTAAAGAATGGAATTAGACTTGAATAAAACATACCCAGCCTCTCAAAAATCTCACCAATTTCCTATTTAAATCACTTCACAGATTTACGATCTATTCATATTTTTCCTCAAGAGATTTGGATTATTTCCAAATTACCAGGTAGACTGATAAAATTTGGGCATTACAGGTCAAAACCACATGGTCAAAAGTATTTTGGTGGAAGAATTTCTTTGAGGAGAAGTAAATTTTTTACTGCAGATAAGCTTTTGTGAATACTTCCTATTATTCCCATTAGTGTGTTTTCTGACCTCTGGATTTGGAAATCTCTTGCACAGTCTGGATTCCTAATCTCATTTAAACCCATATTTAAATGCAGAATAACTGATTAGCCAACATCCTTTTTGCTATACAACCACACACTTCATGCTTTTATAATTAAAATTGTCATCCATTTCTTTTTATTTCTCTAACCTTGCACTGAAAAAAGCCACAATGGGGTAATACTCTGTGTCTTTTCCCTGCAAATTCAAGGATTTGGTTTTTTTCACAAGTGAAACAGAATTAAAACCACACTTTCCTCCAAAGATATTTTCTGGGTTATAGAGTAACACTTCATAATTCTTTTATAGGTGAATTGTATTCAGAGTTTAAGTTTTGTCTATAAACATCATTTCTTTAAATTATGATGCTTGCTAATGTGTACTGCGTGTATGGATTTCACAGCTCTTACAAAATGTATTTAAATAACACAGATATTACAAGATCACAAATTAATTTTTCTTTGTATTCTCTCTTGCTGTTCCAGTAAAATGAGATTCAACCTCTACTTCTTATATTCTATTCACCATAATTCAATAAAATGAGATAATTTGAGTTAGGAGATACATTTTTCCCCCTCAAATCTCAGAAACGGTAAATATTTTATATTTCAAATTAGATCTTGCCACACAGCTTGAATATTATGAGGGACTCACAATATTCTAACATGAAACATATTTAGAAAGACTTATGAATTGCTTCCATTACTCTCTACTTCTTTTGTTTCTTAACTTGAATTGTAGGACATACATTTCTCATTCCTTCAAAGCCACACGTACATCATTCAAATTTCCATGGTGGGTGCAATGCTGGGACAGTGACATTAAAACCAGTTTTATATGGGAAATTATCAAAATTGGCTTTATTTACTTCCATTGCTTTACAGATCATTTGCTGCAAATACTATGAGGTTTTGTTATGGTTTTTTTTGGGTTTTTTTTTTTTTTTTTTTTTAGTAAATGAAGGAAAACTAAGCAAAGGTGCCTCTTTTAATTCTCTGAACTTAGTTTTTGTATCATTTTTGAAATTAGCAATTTAATTTAAGAATTATAATAAGAATAAGAATCTATAATAAACCAACTGTTTTTCTAAAATGAAACATTAAATAAAAACAATTTACTGTAAATTAGCATATCCATTAATAAATGTAAACATGTATGTATTTCTACTAAAACAGTATTTTTAATACTATAAACTACACTGTGGTGTAGATGCTAATTCAGAGCAGGCTTTGAAAAATGCAACTGTTAATTTCACACTGAGTTTCACCAGGGATATCCTTTAAAGGGTACATGCTGATTATTACTGCACAGGTTTATGATTCAATTTGTGACCTCCATGTCAGAATTAAAGCTGTGGACTGAGATAGCTCAATTAACCTCATCTGCAAATAACTTACAACACAGAACACCACGAGTGTGATACCCATCCCTAAATGTCTGGGTTTTTTCCTGTATCAAAGTACACATGCTATTAACTGCCATTAATGATTCTGGTATTTAAAATGGGATTAAGGATTCACATTGGGGAGAAAAAAAAGACCAAGGACGCTTTTTTCCTTCAAATTCCATTACATTCATTTGAAAAAGAAAATTAAGGTTATCTAAACTGGAAACAAGGGCCAGAGAGTCATCAGAAGGGGGAATCTGTTTTTATCCAACTTGAGGCTACACAACTTGAGTTGTGTAGCAGAATATTCCTGTTCCCTGACACATTCAGCTGATCCATTATTCTCTTTTTCCCCTTCTGAAGCTTCTCCAGGGGAAGAAGATGGGAGCTACCATGGTTATGAAACAAAATAGGTACAGCACATTTTTAATTAATTATATAAAAGTTTGAATTTCATTAGAAATACAATTTAAAGAGCAGAGCAACAAATGTACAATGAAGAGCTGATTAAGTGATGCCGCGTACCACTTGGTGTCACTGTCATTTTTCCCAGCTTTCCTAGGAAAATAACAGTATTTTTCAACTTTGTCAAACAAACACAAAATTTTAATCAACTGATGCCTCATAAGTCACTTGGCAATTGTTTTTTTGCTTGAATGTTAATTCTAGTTTGTTTGGTTTTTTTCTTTGCCTGCTCCTGGTGGTGGTTCTCAGCACTGTTGTGACTTCCATGTGCCTGCCTTCGCAAAATTTCCTGGAGTGAAAAGGAACATTGTGCCTTTAAACCCAACTCCTTGTGCGTGTTAGCAGGCAAATAATCCACAGACAGACACATGATTTATAAAATTGCACACTCAGCCTTGCAACTTCTCCTCCTCCTAAACACAGCACATGTGACAACTGCAATGCTTTGGTGAAGAGACAAATTTAAAAAAAGAAAATTAAAAAAAAAAAATACAAGGGGAAGAGAGCCCCAGCCCTCTCGGGTTGCGTGGGCTGCTGTGCCCTGGTTGCGTGATCAGAGCAGAAAGGAAAAGCACGACAGATAATCCCTGAATACCCAGCCTTTAAATATGCAGGAGCCTCAGGCACGCAGCAGCACGTAGGTAAATGCACCATCCAAACTGGAGGTGTGCAGGCAGCAGACAGCAAACCCCCTCACCCCAGCCTCAGCCAACTTCCACTTCCTTTGCTGCAAGAAAAAAATTAACTAATTAAAGGGTGAGGGACAGCTAAGCAAAGTTGGTGTATAATTTGTGGTCACAACAAAGCTGTCACTTTTCATATTTATCTAAGGAGCAGTTGACTTGCAAAGACCATCAGGTACATGCTCATGTCCTCTGTTTGCACCTACCACCCTTGTGACAGCATTTTAGAGGCAGAAAAGAGAAAATAATAGTTTTCTCCTCTATATTAAACCTATGTTTTTGAAACTTCCAGAAAAAACTCATTTAATGCCTATACTCCACCTACTAAATTATTGTTACACCCAAGTAACAAAACTTGCAAAGAAATAAATTCCTCACTTAAGTATAAAATCCAAGTACGTTGTCAGAAGGAGATGCACCCTGCAAAATGCATGGAATAGAAAGCAGAGTATTTACCAAACTCACACAGCCATTCAGAGTTCAGCACACTGGGCTGAAAAACAGTTTCAAATGTAGGGAAACCAGCACTCTCCTGCACCATTCCAACAGCAATCTCCCTGCACAGCCTCTTGGAGCACCTGATAAGAAATAGAAAAAATTCTGCCTGGCTCCCATCTCCAGGACCAGAAATATGCTCATACATACAGGTAATTTGCTACACAATGAGTATGAAAAGATGACTTTTTTCCTGATGGATTTCTCAAGGGAGCAGGTTAAAAATGTGACTGAGGGCTCTCCAAGCTCCAAAACAGTGTCCCAGATCTCCTTCTCTTCTCCCAGTGCCCTGCTGGTATGCCAGGTCAAATCCCACTTGTCCTCCCAGACCTTGCCTTGTCCATGCCAGACACTTTAATTTTTAAGAAGGAGGGAGTTTTTAATATTATATTGTGATGGAGAAAACTGCAAGTGTAAATACGAGAGCTATTAGACAATAGGGGGAAGCAAATATCATCATCAAACAGCATCAAGATTGTACAAAGTGAAAAAGAAACACCAGCATAAAACACATAAACAAGGTTATGCTTAATCACAATGATAGCAAAATTCAATTAATGATTTTCACAGTGGTTTGGCTGCCATTAAATAAAAATGACTAGCAAAGAGATTTCCCATCACACAAGGAAATAATCCTAGCTATGTTTCCCAGCTACTACAGAGAGCAAATTCCCCTCAGTTCCTTAGCTAGCAGTAAAGCTAAATGAGCTACAAAGAACTCAGCCTCTAATTGTTAGTGAAGCGAATAAAGCAGAGTTAAAAATGCAGTCTCAGTCACAATATTTCATTTTATGGTGTTATAAAAGCCAGGTATACTAATCACCCCAGCAATTAGATGAAATCATACTTAAGTGAATAGTTAAATATAATGAAATTCACTCCTCTACCTGCCTCCCCAAACCAGGGAAAGTAAGAATGAACCTACTTCAGTGTGTTAACTGTGAAAAATAAATATCTATTTAAACATTTTACCTATTAAAAATATAAAACCCACAAACAAACAAAATCTTAATGATAATTACAGAGCCCATGGATTACGGGCAACCAAAGCAACACAAGGTATTTCCCTCCACAGCATCACAGAATAACATTTCATTTCCTTCAACATTTGCACACAAAGCTGCAGAAGAAAGGCACCAGGGGACAAACTCCAAACCCTACTAAAACAAATTATCCTGATGTGTTAGTCCTAATCAGGACTAATACATCAAGAGAATACTCAGCCTAGTGCTTAACATAGCTTTGACCTTGGCAACCTCTTTTAGAGGGGTAAAAATTAGAGTTAAAACCAGAATTTTGCAAGAAAAATTGCAACTTTGTTCACATTGTCCTAAATCCTATCAAGACTTTCATCCTAGCTTGGCATCACTACAATAATTTTTGTGAGATTGCTGCTGTTTGGGGTTTTTTTAACACAAGATATTATTTTAGTATCATTCATCCCTCTATTTGCATACAAAGGCTTTAAAAATGGGTGGCCATTCCACCCTCCCAGAGCCAGGATAAATCAGGAGATTACTAAAAAAAGACATTATTCAAAAGACAAGCAGCATTATTTTATTGTGTGCTGATAGATAAATTTAGATATAATAAAGTAGAGTCACTTTAATTAACATAAGAAACAGAGAAGAAAATGCTTCCTTTAATTCTCCGCAAGTTTATTCCATTTACCAGCTTACATCCACAACAAAACTAAATTACACTTGTCAGTATTTTCTATTAAGTTTCTCACAAGTAGTTAATAAAATAGTCACTATTTCTATTTTCTCAACTATGTATATATTTAAAAAATTAGTTTGAATTCTTAGATTTCTTCTTGTGTAAGTGCTTAATTCTTTCTAGAACAGGAGCAAACTATTGTCCCTGACCCTTCTATGCCTTATAATAGCATTAATCATGCTAAATTCTTTTGGTGCTCATGTGGATATAATGTAATTATAACAAATTCCTGAAGATAATTTCTTATTCCCCCTTGGTCTTCAGGACAAATCTAAAATACACTGAATCTGTATAAAGGAAAGCATGCCAGAAAATGATAAAAGAGAGGCTACACAATAAATAATGAACAGCAACAAGGAAGAGTAAAAATTATTAAAATAAAATGCTATATGATAGAGACAAATTTATTTGTGATGTATTTTCCAATTTTCATGTCACTTTCCAAACCAAAGAATATTTGGATAACCATATTCTGTATCAGTAGTTTATAATTTTAAGAGTCCTCCCTTACTTCTTTTTGTATATACAAAACCCCCCACATGAAATAGGATCTCATTTAGGATATATTCCTTTTAAAACACAGGGAAAACAATCGGGCACTGGACTTTCACACTCTCAAATAAAGTCTAGCAAATGCACAAATTTACAATACAAATAAAAGAAAAAATATGCAAGAAAAGTGAAATATTATTTGCTATTATGGAAGTTTAACATCGTGTATTTAGAAAGGAACCTTGTAGTAAGACTTCAATATGAAAAGTGTACCAGTGAGATTTAAAATTTAAAAAAAAAACATTTCTGAAACATTTCTCAAGAAAAATAAATACTAGATACCAGAATTTTTATAATATATCCTAACTCTATATTTTAAAATATCATCCTAAAGCAGGGTATTCTTTGAAATTAGTATCATCTATGGCAAAATTATAAAGTAATTGTGGTAGCTAATCCATAAAGGAAAAAAAACTTAAGGAATTTTTATGGCTCAAAAAAAATTAATTACAACTTGCAGTATCAATTGTCCAGAAAAAGTAGACTTCTGAATTTAAAATAAAACAAAAAATGCTGCTCCTCTATGTAGCTTTTAATATAATTTGCTCCCTCTTAGATATCAAATAAGGATCTACTGGAGATCATCAGGAACAGAGGGAATTTTAGGACCAGAGCAAGAGTGATTTCAGAGCAGTAAAACACACAAATAATTCTCTGACTACATTTCACACAGTGGAGGTCCAACATCATCCAGTTAGCAATCTAACACAAATTATTTAATTGTTTATGTGTTGAACAATGTCCATGAAAATGAAACATTGTTAATTTCCAAGAGCAGCATCTTTTCATGATGTTTTAAAATCCTGCCCCTGATCCCTTCATTTTGCACCCTTTCATGTTGTCACACACTATCTCACATCCCATAAAGAGGAATCCAATATTTTCAAACTTAACTGGCTGATGTAAAGCATGTATTTAAGTTTTCAGGAAAAGAAAATTCCTCTGCTGGAGAAAAGGCTGATTATTGCTTAGATATAGTATTTAAAAAAAGGAAAAGAGGGTTTAAAAAGAAAGGGTTTCACGCTATAAACTTCCCAGTAGCCAGAAGTATGATTTCCTCTGTTTACACGACTCGAAGCAGAGAGGGTGCCCCTTCCTGCTCACACCCCGTGGATGTTGCTGCAGCAGAGTAAATAATTATAAACACTTCCCTTTGTACAGTCTGACTTTGTTGATAACAGCAACTCCAGCGAGCCCCTTGCTCAGAAATCAAATAGCGCATGGCCCTCGAGTATTTGTTTTTCCAAGGTGCAATTGGAAAAACTGTTGATGCAGGAGCAGCCTCTGATGTGTCAGTGCCACTTCATTTGCACCTTTGGGCACCACTAAAAGAGATGCTGCTCTCCAAGGTTTCCACAACATCGCGTGCAGTGCAGGGCAGGCTGAGGCCAAGTAACAGAACGCACCCCACGTGTTCTCGCAGACTAAAAACAAACTGAATCCAGGGATCTCCAAGGAAAAACCACATACATACACGCAGCACAAGGAAACAGGGATGTGCTTAAGGCAAATCCTACCCCTCCCACCCAAAAAATTGAACCAAAATTAAAATTAGATTTTCTCTGCACTGAGCAGTGAATCTGAACTGCTTTCCACAAGTCAGAGGTTTGCCCTTTGTAACACAAACATCTTCGTAAAGAAAAAGTAAGTGACAGAAAGATCCACTCAATAAATCCTTGCTTCCATCTTAGCTCTCCACAAATCAGGAATGGGAATTCCCTCCACTGACCCCTTTATTTATGAGAAGCTGAATAACAAAATCGAGGCATGAAGCCTGGAGCTTCCCTTCTCCAGCCCAGCTCCCCCTTCTGACGCATTTTCAGTTATTCCAAAAGGAAAGATGCACAAACCTCAGCAATGCACTCCCAACTCCTCATTCTACAATTAGGGGCCTTTATTCCTGCCTGGGTCCACACTTCTCTGCCATTTAGTTCAGCTCCTGGCTGTGGCTGGGGAGGCAGAGGAAGGTAACTCTGAGTTCCCAGACCTCCTTAAACTGCTCAGAGCAGCATGGCTAATCTGACCACGCAACATTCAGAACAAGTGCTTGTACAGGGAACCTTCCCCTTTGTTTAAAAAAAGCCAAACAAACCAGAAAACCCTTCCCCCCTCCCAGCCACCTCGCCTGTGCATTAAAAGCAATTTTTTTTTCCATACCATGGCTTTTTCCTCCACCCTCTTCTCCCTATGCCTCCCCAGCAGCCTCTTTTGGGGGGCCTGAACCAGCTGGTATTTTTGCTAATAAACAAATAACACCCCAAGATTGTCATCTTCCTGCTTATAACAGGATTTTTTGCATGAGGAAGGTGCCTGGGGTGCCCTTCACATAGAGGTTAAAAAGGAAATTTAAAAAAAAAAAAGTATTCATTGGATTTTAGATGTTTGTGGTTGAATCCATGGCCACAGCTGCACTTGGTGTGATGTTATCTACCTCTCCCAGCGAGCCCTCTCTCCTCTGCAGCAGATTTTGCTGCCATTCTATCAGGCTTCACTCCTAAAGTGGCTTCCAAAATACCAAAAGCAGCAGCGTGAGAGAAACTCAGCTGCCGCTGAGGGCAGCCCAGACCATGTGCTGCATTTGCCTTTCCCTTTCCACTGAATGTCACGTTCTGTGCCACATTCTGGCTGCCTCAGAAAGGGAATATTTTAATATCACACCAAAAGTGAGCAGTTCACATAATTGTCACTATTTTTCCTTTCCTCTGAGTGATATATTAAAAAAAAAAATAAAAAGGAGGAGGAGAGCATTGGTTCTTTAAAAGGAATGAAAAAGAAACACCATTTCATTTCTGTCTGGGGGTTTTGCTTAACACCCGTTTGTTCACACAATCCCGCTTGCAAAAAAATATTTGTTTGATATAAAGGACATTGAATAATTTATGCAATATTTAATAATGCAGTAAACCAGGGAGAGTTCAGCAAGGCAGGCATGGCACAGTACATTTTTTGCGTTGCCCGCCTTGCTTTTCCAAATAAACCCCCACCCTTAAACACCATTAGCACATGCAATATAAAAAAAAAAAAAAAACACCTGCCTAATTTAGAAATTAAACAAAGCATCTGCTTTTAGTTCAGAGACTACAGCATCAATTTTCCATGTCATATATTTTTGATGGAAAAAAAAAAGGGGGGGGTGGGAGGCGACAAGAAAAAGATCAAAATTAATGGAGCAGGATTTATATCAGCCTCCAGATCATTCCATGTGGGTCCAGAAGCCATGGGAACAAAGTCACAGCAGAGCATTAGTGTGGTAACAAATGACTGATGGTTCTCAGCCTGCTGCACGGGGTATCCTGAAAGCAAATACATTTCAGAACACCAATAATTGCATCAAGCCTAGTCCAAAGCTTTCTCAGTGTATTAAGGGGCTCCTGACTTTTCATTCTTTAAACAGCCATAATACACATGAGCAATAGATCAACTTCCAGGGCAATTTACTTTGTTTTGTGGCTTTTTTAAAAACCATTTAATATACCTTTTACTTCTTCCTCAAATCCGAGATGTTTTCCTGTCTTGGCATCTCCAACCCAGCTTTCAAGGGATGTTATTTTTCTAAGTAAGAACAGCAGAAAGAACACTATCTATAGAAACATGTTTAGAATATTATGTAACATTATGAAGAACATCTCAATTTGTCCCTTCCATTTTCACATTTCTTAAACATTTTGGTGAGCCATACACCAAGGGCTGATTTTTAAACGGTAGAGAGTTATTAGGGTTTAAAATCCTTGGATATTAAAAGGTAAATTATATAAGTCTAGGTTTTGAGTACTTTTGTGACCTCCAAATTATGACTCAAAGCTTAGTTTGTTGAATTAACTCCACTGATTATAGGTTTTCTTTTGGGACTGTCCATTTTGCTATCCAAGAATAAAATGTGGTTTACTGAAACTAATGTGACCTTGCAGTTGTCCTAAATTTATTATGAAGAGTTTGGGGTTTTTTCCCTTAAAAGGACCCAACTGTTCACATAATAAATGTGCTAGAGTCTTTAAATTGTATTGTTTTGCACTGAATAAAAGGCAAAATATTACTTATTTCCTACCAAAATACCATGTCACTGTCTTCATATTCCATCTTTTTATAAACACTGGCTTTTAAGATAAATATATATATAGGAAGTTTACAACTTTGCATTCATCGCCAGCCTCAGGATCTAAAGGAGACGGTTTTTACTTGGACTGCACTCAAATGAAAAAGTAAAAATTAACATCAATCCTTATCATCTCTCACCTGAGCTAAAGCAAATCGTTCTGTCTGTCACTGTTTTTGTTTGCCATGAGAATTCCTCATGCAAGTTATGTTTCATTGAAAACCGCAAAATGCACTGAATGCTCTGATAGCACTTCAAACCAGAATTTCCTCATGGAGAAATTTGTTTCCAAATTCGATTTTCCCTGACAGATTTATTGTTTTAATCAGTTTGGAAAGAGTTCATTTCTTCAGTGACTTAAGTGTCCTCTCATGCCACGGGATGGTGACTTCAGGAAACTTTGAAATCTCCCTTCTGTTGAAGCAGGAGCTTTTGTCAGTCTCTACCTGAACTCTTCCAGAATTTTTGTGGACTCTCTGAGCAAAGTAACAAGCTCACAACGCTCATAACAAGAGACTAATAATAACAATTAATAATAAGTCCCAGACTCCACCAAGGAGAGATCACCAAAGATTAATCATTGTGGTAATTAATCCATTAGCATTGTAGCAAGCACCAAAACAAAGGCAATGCCTTTTCATTATTGTATTTAAATATTTTATGCAGTTCATGTTCATCAACACAGTCATAAGCCACTAAAGTGTAAGGGAGATGAAAGAGCACATCAAGTTCAATTTCTGCAAAATAAACAAGGATATGCAGCTGTTCAATGATTGTGTTTGTATCTAGAAAAGCTTTATCATTACAATGCACTCTGCTATTTACAGAGGAGATAAATCCCACTGGTTCTCAGCTGAGAAAAGCCCAGTCATTAGGCTAAATTTCATGTTTGACTACCTAGTTCCACATTTGCCATTCTGCAAACCATCCATTTAAAACCACATAGGACATGAAAAGTAAAAAAAAAAAAAAAAAAAAAAAAAAAGGGCAGGAGGGCAGAGAAGGGTTTTTTCCAGGTCTGAAAGAAAGATAATTTTGTGAGAAGACAAGCACGTATATTGCCTTTTTTCCACCTCAGAATCCAAGCCTGAAAAGCAAGCTAAAACCTGCAGATGGCCTCTTCCATTTCCAGCAAGAGGCAGGGGAGGAGGGAGATGCAGAGTGGGCAGCTGCTGAGGCAGAGCTAATCCAAGAGGACAGTTCCTGCTTATTATAGAGGCACTGCTGATAATAAAACCTGAATCAAACCGCCGACTGCAGCCCAGCGGAGACTCCCCGCTTCTTTAATTTTTAAACTTATGGAAGCTCTTGACACTGAGGTGGATCAAATATCCCTAGTTAGCGTGCAAATACTTACTTAAGCAGCCCAGCAGGCCCCGATCTGTGCAAAAATTTCAGGTGAGCACCGTGAAACAGCCCCTAATTATGATGTTCCATTACCCCTTTTTTCCGAGCGCCACAATTGGCCCTAAGTGGTCACGGCCGATTTATTTCAATTAGTTTTTCACGGGCTCAGAGTTATGACAAATTCATGTTTTGGCTGCAGGAAATTGGTGGCAATCACGAAACCACCAAAACATCAAAACATCGGGGAGGTGGCTCAAATCCCTGGGCTGGCAGCAGGGAGGAGAGCCTGACAGAAGGTGGGGAGAGCATCATTCTGGCTTCTCCTGGGTGTTTCCTGCCCTTCTAAAGGCTGGGAAGAATTTTAAAAGTGCCTCCTCTAGATGGCACTTGGAAAAGAAGGTTGTGTTCCAGTGCTCTAGCAAAGAACAGCTCTTTGGATGAAGAATATTTTATGTTTTGTTGTCTTTTTGTCTCTGTCTCTGCAGCGGCTGGACATAAAAAGCAGTTGTAGAAACCGTGCACGGTTTATATGGGTTATGTCTAAAATTATTGTATTAGAAATTGCATCTGAAGAAGCAGGAGTTGGAAACAGAACCAACAAATTCCATTTATGTCAGTAAAGGAAAAAAAAAATCACTTTTCAGTCTACTCATAGATTCAAGTGCAATGTCAAATTCAGATGCAAGCAAATTTCCTTCAGAAATCAAAGGAGCTGAATTTGACTCCTTGTCTTTTTAAATAACACCTTTTTTGTTAAAAAAAAAGCATCAGATTCACACTTTAATGTAAGCATTAATTTTAACAGCCTTAAATGTTTGCATGGAGTCATTAATTTCAACAGCCTGTCAGGTAACTCCTAGTGATTGAAATCCACCTATCTATTGCAGGTCAAAATACCTCACTTCTTTCCCAAAGTTGACTTAAATCCATAACTCTTCTGGTTAGTAATTCTTTCCTTTCTTAGTTTTCAGTTTCTATGCCACAGAGGTAAAAAAAATCTGACAGCACTAAAGAAAAATGTTGTGATATTAAATGGTAGTAATCTATGAAATCTATTATGATGCAGTCTCATAGCATGATTATATTGATTTTCTGTGGGATATGCAAGTGCCTGCACCATAAATATTGCTATAAATTAAGCTACAGGAGGATAATTTCCATAGTGGTACAAGGAAATTAAAGCTATGTGGAAACTTTGCTATATCCAGGAAAACTACAGGTAAAAGCATAGTTTGGTTTTTAAACACTGGGGGCAAAAAAGTACCCACGTACCTCAAATTACTTCAACAGCTCACTGCTCTAGTTTGCCTTCCAGAAGAATATTTGTTTTCTCAAAATATTGGATTTGTGTCTGGTAGAAGAGCTGGTTGGATATCTTCTGGGGAAAAGAAAAAAAAAACCCACAATTTTAAAAACATGAGCTCTTCAAACAAATGAAGCAGTTGTCAGGAATGTGATTATTCTGAAAAAAAATTTTTATTGAAAGAATAAAAATATCTTTATTTCTTTGTATTTCTTAATCCTTTGTTGAGAGATATATGTGTATACAGGAAGAGCATGAAAACAAATGTTTTATTTCCAGATTAGAAAGCATGAAAATCAGTGTTCCACTACAAAAAACCCCCCACATGTTTCAGAAATTAGTAATGTTCTTCATGTTAGTCTTGGTTCTTAGAGAAAAGCAGTCCTTATCCCTCTCTAAGTCTATTTGTAGTAACATTGGAATAAAAAACTAAATCTGTGGAGAAAAAATTACACCTCTGGTGCCAAAACATTTCTTTTAAGTGAAAAATAATCTCTCAAATAAAGTGACTGCATGACTTTGATTTTCAATAAACATATCCTTAATTTTACCAGGTTTGGTCAATATTTTTTAATCGTTCTTCAACTTCAACTCAAGTAATATTAATAATAAAATATCAGTAATAAACCTGATCTGAAATTACTAAAACTGCCAGCAGCCCATGATTAGAATTGTGGCAGAAGTGGTAACACTGAAACCATACTGGATTTTTTTTCCAGCAAGGTTTGCCAATGGGAAGATGAACAGTCTGAAGCAGTTTTATAGAAAATAATTAGCTATTTGTTCATTTCCAGTCAAACTCTTAACCCATCAGCTCCATGGGAAAGAAATATGGATTTTCACAATGGTCATGTCCGACCCTTCAGTTTGGGAGTTGAAATATTACTTAAATATTTAAATATTTCATGCTTAAATATGTTGAAATATTACATAAAAATACATTTTTTTCTGAGAAGGAATATTTCCCAAGAGTTTTAAGAAACTGAAAGGAAAATGCTTGAGCCTAGAAAATTAAATAATTTCATTTTCTAAGGATCTAAAGGAGATGTATGGCTCCACAGCAGCACAAGAGGGAGGTTCCTCATACCAAAAGTCCAGATTCACACTTCAGAGTTCCTGTTTATTTATAAAGCAGTGTAATTGCTTTGTGATTTTTTTTTTCTGACTTTAACTGCAAATTAAACATTTGGCCAAAAGGTATTTCTAATAAATATTTTCTGTAACTTAAACCTTCAAGAAGACACAGGCACTCAAGAAGAAATACATCATGTCGCCCAAATTTGAAGAGCATCACAAAAACACATTTAGATGTCAAAGAAATCTAAAAAAAAAAAAAGTATTTCGTTGATGATAATACATTAATAACATTTGAATCACTATCATCCTAAAAAAATGTTAAAATATAACTGAGTAGAGTTTCTAAGAGCTGGAAAACATTTCAAGATCTTCTGGCATACAGGCACATGCAATAACTGCCTTGTGAGGGCACACCTCAGCATTTTCACGTATTGAAACTTGACAAAATAACATTTTCTGTTATATAGGAACAGTTTTTGTGGGCAAGGTAAAAAAAAATAAAAAAGATTGAAAACTTTCATTACACAGTCTTCAAATCAAGTGCTGACTTGTACATAGTAAGTAAACTTTTGACCATGTGCAACATATGAATTAGGCAATTAGCTGAAAGTAGATGCCCTTTCCATTAAATAAAAAATTATAATAATAATAAAAAAATAAGATAAATAAAATTTTTAAAATTTAAAAACCACAAAACACCCAGCTGAGTCCCAGTATCCAGACAGCTAAAATGAGAAATTTCACTTGGAAGAGATCTTACAGGTGAACCTGGCTAGAAGTTACCTAGTTTCTTGTCACAGACAAGGGATGCTCAGGAATGGCTTTAAACAGAGTGCACTGTGTTACTGCTGCAGCAGCCCTTTTATCAGGCTCTGTATTTTGACAGAGGATTCCCATTACAGTCACTGCTCTGATTAATGTGAGGGTACAGTTCAGTCAACTTCAGATCCATCAGCAATAACTAGAAAACCCTGAGTATATATAATCTGCATGTGCTCCCTGTTAAGCAGAAGCTAAAGACATGGAAACAGTATTTAACCTTTAAGTAGAAGTCCAAAACATCTTTGAACACCAAAACTTGAGGACAAGAGCAATTTAAAAAAAAAAATTGTTTTGTTATTCAGGTTTTTTTTTTCCGGAAGTGGCTCTTTTACATACACCAAACTATTGTGTGCACACATCTTCATATTATTTTGTGTTCCATTGGCTGTGGAAGTTGCTTCTAAGGAAATTAACAATACTTTGGTTTTTAGGAGTGCTGTATGCATGCAAACTGCTGTTCTGGCTCAGGGACATCAAACAGCCTGCAGCAAAGAAATGTCCAGCCCAGTCCCTCAGAAATCCCCTGAGAAAATGGGTACTTGCAATATTTTTCTATTTTTCCTGATTTTTTCTCTGTTCTGGCCTGCTCTCTTCAAACTTTAAGTAGTTTCAGTATAAGATCTAAAAAGCATCCATCTCTCTCAGGTTTTCATTTTTTTGTTGTTGCTATTTGAGTCTTCAGCTTTCAGAATTCACTCTCAGAATTTCCAAGCAAACCTCCTCTATTCTTTTCTCCAGTGTTACTGTTCTTTTACAGTCTCTTCCCCAGCTCAGCTCTTACCTAAAGCAGGGAACAGCATAAGCCCACAGAGAATGGAATTTTCTGCTTTTATGGGCTGTTGGTCTTCAATGAAAATTTCTAATATGATCTGTTAAAGTTTCTGCTGAAGAACTTCAGAGTCTGCCAGAACCTGACCTACCTCCATGTTTGAAAAGCTTTTGCAGCACACATTCCTTCCTCAATCTTTGCAATAAAACATTCTGCTCCCTTTATGGCTTTTTTTTTTTTTTTTTTTTTTTCTATTCTGTTTGCACAGTCATTAATGACCCTTCCTAGACACTTGATCCATTTTCCATATGACCCATTTGCTCATCTGTTTCTCCAACTGCAAAACCAGAGGTCAGGAATATAATATGCTTGAACAGGAAGTCTCTAACTTTCCAGTCCCAAACACTAGCAAAGTTACACCCAGGATTTTTAATTCAATGCAGCCTTACCAAAACACAAAAGTAAAATAATTTAAGGCAGTCTTCGGAAAATAAAAAAATTGGAAACAAATAGAGCAATGCCATGAGTTTTATTAAAATACTGGGTTTCTTCAGGCTGAGTTCTAAACTGAAACCACAGCTTTAATCAACCCTTAATTACATAACTTAATGCACACCAGAAGTTAAATTCAGCTATCCAATTAAGAGGAAGTATAAGTAAACATGGATTCATTCCTAAGAAGGAAAACATCACAGGGAGGCCATCGCTCAATCCAATCGCCTCCCAGACCTCATGAAAATGAAAATATTTTGCCAGGGTTGTTTGGCTTTCTGGTAAGAGGACTAAGCTTTGAGTTTCAACACTGTTACCTGTGACTATCATGCCAGGTCTATCAGGAGGAGAGAAAATTCATAAAAGATCAGATAAACAACCCAAGAAGATCCTCTGCATGAAATGAAGAGGATAAACCTGTAGGATATCAATTCAGCACAAAATACTGAAGTGTTCTTGTAGAAGAATGTTTTGAATGACAGGGTCTGTTAAATCCAAAGAACACCCTGAAAAGGCATGTCCTGTCACTGAGTAGATCAGCAAACTTCTTGGTGGATTTCACACATTGATTTCAAGAGGGAAGAAGGTCCAGAAATAATGAAATCTGTGGTTTTCTTTGACATCTTTTTCAAGAAGAAAAACTTTGAATTTTTGGACAAGTGCAAGATATCCAAGGTATTCCAAATACAAACTCAATAATCATTAAAAGTCAGATTGAGGTCTCAGGAAGTCTTTCCAGAAGTTCTCAGTTCACTTTTATTACAGAGTGAGACATCAGTGTAAACAGTTATTCCCAGGAGCCCTTCAACTTACACTATCACTGGAAAATCTCTTTACTCTACAAGTGCTGCGTAAAGAATTGAAAATTATACATTCTGCTTTCCAGAAAGTGGGAGCAGAGGAGAGAGAGAAAGATCAGCACCCTGATGAGTGACTGGGGAAGCTGGGTTGCTCCCTGGATCTTCTCCCAGGTAACAAACAATGGGATGAATGGAAATGTCCTCATGTTGTGACAGGGGAGGTTCAGATTGCATATTAGAGAAAAAAAAGCCATTTCATGAAAAGAGTAGTCAAGGCCTGGCACAGACTGCCCAGGAAGTGACAGAGTCAAAACTTCTTTTCCTTTGGGGAATCTCTACGAAGAGTATAGGGTGACATTTTTTTCTGGAGATGATATCTTTTTCCATCTCAGATAGTTTTTTGAAAGGTCTAGAATATCATTTCAACCCACATAAATATGTGAGAATAAGAGAAAAAGTGGGTTATCACTACCTAAAGGTTTCTCTGGGTATCTCAGTTTGGTAGAGAAAGATATATTTTTAATTTCCCTACCATGCCCATTCTAAGGAAACCACCTGAGTATTTTTCCTAGGCAAGCATATATTTGAAAAGTTGGAATTCAATCAACACAGGGCATCTTACAGTAATTCATCCATAGCAGACTCTTATTTAATTACCGCAAGAAAAAGCAATACAATTGTAAATTTGAGGTAGGAAACTATCATAGAGCAGCAAGTTATTAATTTTGTAACAATGAATTCCCATCGCGGCTTGTTACAGAGTTGTGTGTGGGGCAGAATCTGTCATTGTGGTGCCTTGATTAGGATTATGACATACCTGGGGCTGGAAAGGAGCTCATGAGCTCTATAAGTCCAACCACTTTGTCCTGAAACCCTCCAGGGTTGGAGATGGCTCTAAGAAACTGCTCCACTGCCTCAGTGCGCCAAAGGGGAAAAAAACTTCTTATATCCAACTCAAGAAGGTTTATTTCAATTTCTGCCTGTTGTATCTCATCCTTCCAGTGTGTACCACTATGAAGAGCCTGGTTTCCAACCACAGAAATGGCATTTTCTATATATCCTTACATGCACAGGATTTAGATCAATTCCTGCTTTCTAAATAGGGATTAATATCACTCATAAACAATGCATGCAAATAAGCAAATAGTATCATCTTCCCAAAATCCATACACAGGACTTTAAAAATCCCCATCATTTTACCCTTAGAGCAATGTTTGAATCCAGGTGTTTTTTTCAAGGGCCAGTGAAATGCCCACACTCCCAGGGTATGAAGGCAGCATGCCAAAGCATAATTTTGAAATATTTACAAAGCTTATAGGTACATAGTCTGGGGAGAATGAATGATTTATGCTAGAAGACATTATTAAACAATAGAAAATCAAGGTAAAAGCAGCAAAAATCTCTTCTAAGTCACAATATAACTTTCTGAGTCTGTTCCAGCAAAAGACTGGCAGCTCTTTATTTGCTGCCTCCATCTCTAGCTGACACTTGCTCAAACCTCTCAAACAATATTCTCCTCTAGCTGGGAGAATTATTTGGTTTATTGCTTCCATTATCACACAGTCTGGCCGTGAGATTTCAGGCTGTTGATTTCTGCCAGGGCATTGCACAGAGCATACAAGAAAACACAGAGACTTCAGATGTTCTCCAAGTCACAGAAAACAGGAAAGCTCTAGGCAATATCGAGACCACCAAAAAAAATTAATCCTACTGGTCAGGGGCAGTAAAAAAAAAAATACTCCTCACAGGACCAATAATTCAGAGCATATGCAGGCTGTCCCTTGGGACCCTGGATGTTCTTTGTTCTCAGAAACATCCCTGAAGCTCCTACAGGAATAAATATTTGGGGAGAAGCCAATGCTGCAAAGATGAACCAGAAATCATTACAAAACTGGAGAAGAAAAGGCTGAGGAAGTCCATATAATTCTGTCTGGTAGCAATCTGTACTCACTTTCACTAATAAGAAAAATTAAAGCTGTGCAAGACAAGTTATTCTGCAAACCATGAGCTCATGTTAATGGCTAAACCTGACCACACAGCCACCAGCAAGACAGCTGTGGAAACTCCTGAAACATATGATCCTGTTTAGCTGCAAATTAAGAGCATCAATGCAGGAATTCCTAGGTGAAGTTTCATCACCTAAATTACATCAGGAAATCAAATTGGGCCCCAGCATTGCCTTTGTGCCCTACAAAAATCCAGCTATGTTCAGCTATTACTAATCAATAGCATTAATTCTGTAGCAGTGACTGCAACACTTGTCTTTGCTGAGAGATGTAGCACAGTCTGAGACTAATAATCCCATGATACAGTACACAAGCCTTCCAATAAAACACAAGGTAAACCTGTCTGTAAATGAAGAAAATATATTGTCATTTAGGAAACTAAGTGCCCTAAAATAATTGTGTGGTACGAGCCCGGGCTCACCAGTGAGTATTCAGAGGTGATTCTCTCTCTGATCAAATTACAGAGCTTTTCAATAATGGTTTTATGACTTCCATTACATTAAATGCCACGGTGCCTTTATCAACAAGAAAAACGGTACCTGCAGTGCCAAGTGCAAAATTTATCAGCCAGCACCCCTGAATGAGGAGTGCACTGCTGGCTGCTGATGCTTTTCCAAACACAGGAATAAATTAAGGTTACTGGGTTGTAAGTAGATCATGAAAAGGTTGACTTGAGGCATTATTCACCATCCTGTGTCTCATGTCCCTGGGGGTGCAATATGGCACAGAGCTGCTTTTAGGGAGGGTCCTCCCAGGGTTAATCCCGTGAGGCTGAGGACCATTACTGAGCATGCCATCCTTCCACACATGGCACCAGCCTTCTTGAGCAGCCTGGGACAAATCTTGGGGCACATGTTTGAGGACAGACATGGCCTGAGGAGGAACAGACACCCCATCAGGCAATACATCAGATTAAACCACCACCCATAAGTTCATCAAGAGCCTGGGGCTAAATAAAAGGCTCGTACGCCGAGCTCCAGATCAAACCTACTTTAAAATAAGATATAAATATGCCTCAATCTTTTAACCAAATTGCTGCATCCACTTAAGCATGTGTAGAACAGGAGCAATGATAATGATCTCCTTGTAAGATAAGCAATGACTGCAGAGTATTTTAAAAACCCCTTGATGTTGCTCTACTACAACAAGATGATATCATTCCTATTGTCAGCCTGGGACACTCGAGGCTCTCTAAAAATTATATACAGCTCTGACAAATGAAGGAAGCAGACTGAAATCAGCCAAAGGACAAAAGCTGAGATGTGAAAGCACTTACAAGTAAGGAGCTGAATAAACTCGATTTTTGGCTGAAAAGACTGTTTGAGTCTGGAAGTGAGAATTGTCAGCATCGCCCCTATTGGCAAAATTATCTTGGGATTTCATCTCAGAGCACATTGACAAATTTCCTCAAGATGGCAGGGAGGAATTTAACTAGTTGATTTTGGAAGCATAACCTCTAGCATCGAACTTTTCAAGCAGAATTTGATGGTGTGAATAGGGCATCCAAAATTGTGACAACTTTAACTATGATGGACAGATTCTTGGCTAGAATCCCGAAAAAGTCCTTAAGGAGGTAGGGACTACAGTTTCAGCATCTTACATTTAAGAGATCTAAATTTCTTCATGTAAAGATAATTTAAATTTTAAGATGTCTTGAAATAGTCCCAAGCAGACAGATGTAAATAATTTATTTTTCCAGTGATGAGATAACCTGAACAGCAACAAGTTTACTCAGAATTAAATATTTTGTTTCATCTGAAGCAACGGTTTTTTGATGCTTACGCCTTCAGTTTCAACCCATTTTGAAAAGCAAACAACTGAAACAAAACCAAAAGCATTTGTTTGCAAAGATAACAGTTCTTGTAAAAAGTTATTTCTTGAATTAGGTAGAAAATAAAAAGGTCTATTTTTCCCTCTCGGCAATAAACTACATGGTAGAAAATGAACAGACCAGGTCCTTGTGACTGCATCACAGCTGGAACATGTTGTGTTCATTTACATCTTACCACATTAACCAGCACCGGATGGTTAAACCCTCACCCTACGTGTTCTTTCCTTGCGATGATTCCAACAGCAGGAATTTTAATGGACAGAGGAACATCCGCTAGCCTGAGATCTTGACATCTGTTGTTTCATGAAGTCAGAATAACAGCAGGGAGACTTTGGCCAATGTTTGCAAAAGCATGATTTTTTCATCTCAAACCAACACACACCAACCAGATTTCTGGTAAGACTAGGGGGAGAGGCACTTGGAGAATCTTCTTCTTTAGTCTATTTTTTGTTTTTTCCATTTCATTTTACTTTCTTTTTCCTCCCTCCTTTCTCTGATGCCCTGTTCATGAAAAGCAGCAGCTAGAAAAACAATTTTCTACATTATTTGATTCCTATTTCAACTTTGCAGAACTCAGCCCCACGCCATCATTTGGACATGGTAGTTTCACATTTAATTAAGAAGGGCTCATACTCCATGCCTAGGGGTGACACAGGGGACAGGAAGCCACAGGGTCACTTATGTCTGCCCTGAAAAGCTCTTTGGACTGGGCACCCCGAACCACACAACTTTGCCAGCATAACAAAAAGGACAAAACGTGAATTAATCTCACCTTTTTCCTGTGGGAAAGAAAAATTTACTTTCCTGTTCCCTCCCAAGGCTTAAATCCCTCTGATGAAGTACAACCAAGGCAGCTATTTCCTCCCTGCCAGGCTGCAGAGGTGACTGAGTGCCTGAGGACACAATGAGATTGCCCATTTGGCCAAAAAGAGGAACAACCAGATTTTAAATACAATCCAGAAAATAAATAGTAACAGCGTCTCCCCACAACTGGTAGGCTTTTCCAAATCCTGATATATGATCCCTTGAATTTCAGGGGTATTTAATCCCAAAAGGAGTTCAAATAAAATTACTTTTATTGTCATCTGCTTTACTTTTTATCAAGTTAAAGATACCCCCTGCAGGTACTGCTAGGACTTGATTCATGCCTTCAAAATGTCACAGAGAAGGTGCATGTACCCAATTTTGTGAGAGAATGTGCAACACTTTCTTCTTGCACAGTTCCTCCTATCTTAGGGTTTAAAAATGCTTCAAGCTATTACATCTCTGCCAAGCAATAATACCTCAGCTGTGGATGTAAATTGGAGAATAAAGCACTGAAATTGCCTGGGCAGAAGTGTGTAGAGTAATTCAGGAGAAGAGTTTGGAGTTGTGGTTTCCAGGTGTCCCATGGCAATCCTCCACTTGCAAACCCAATTCACTTTTTTTACTCGGAAAACCAGACAGCATTAGCATGTTTTCCTTGAGAAACAGAAGCCAACAAATTTTGTACATGCTGCTCAAACACTCACAAAATCAATTGCACTGGAGCACCATAAATATTGTTTATTAAGGCATAAGGGCAGGTGGAACCAGAGAATATCCTGAGTTGGAAGGGACCTACAAGAATTGAGTCCAACTCCTGACCTTGCATGGGACAACCCAAAAATCACACCAGGAGTGCATAAAGGCATTGCCCAAACACTTTTTGAGCTCTGTCAGGCTGGTGCTGTGCCCATGCCCTGGGAAGCCTGGTCAATGCCCCTCCACCTTTTCCTGATACCCAGCCTAAACCTCCTCTGACACATTTAATTATTTAAAAGAGAAAGGACACAGGTATCTTTTCATTATGGTTTGGCACTCTTTCCTCTGCCATAGCCCACAGTTAAAAATTGTTTCCTTGCAGCTGTGACCAAAGAAGCTGGCACTCGATGAGAAACGTTCAGAATTTCAGCCTCTCCAGTGTTTTAAGAGACAGATATTGACCTCTCCAGAGATAATTGAAACTTTTCTTCCCTTTTTAAAATGAGTCATATATCCCTTTTTAGCCTTCAAATCCATCAGAAGAAACAACCGAATTTCTCAGAGGCAGGACATGAACCATCATCAAAAAACTTGAAAGCTGATGCTAAATCACCAAGTGCCAAGTGCCTTTCTTGCTCTGATTCAATAAACCAATCCCACAGTGAAAACAAGTGCAAGGACCATCCATTTCAGCATTCCTTAGAGAGTGGAAACACAGGAGATTAGGAGTCTATCTTTCTGCCTGCCAGCTGGAGACAAAAACTGAAGAAAAGATCTACTAATGAGGTAAAAAGGAGTTGAACATGTTCTTGCTCCAGAGTAGGCATCATCCTCAAAAAACACCACTGAAAAGCATGGTTTTTTTTTTGTTTTCTCACTCTTGAGAATTGAGAACTGCAGTAAAAATATACACAGGGCCCTGTGCATCAGCTACCCACAGGCTGATGTAACTTAATAGTAATTTGGCACCTATATTCAAAATCTAACACAAAGTGTTGCATTGCATTTCTAAAATCTGGAGATCACTAGGTCCCAAAAAAAAAAAAAAAAAAAAAAAAAAGGAGGAAGTTTGGAAGATAATTATCTATTAGAATAAGGCATGGAAACAAAAGAAAAAAAAAAAAAAATCCCTGGGAAATAGAGCGACCTCCATTGACCAGTTTTTTAACACCAAGATATCTGAGAAATTTTTCGGTAGGCAATCAATCAAATGTCAAATTGAACTAGTGCTCTACTTAATCATATTGATTCAATGGAGTTAAGGTGTATAATCTAAAATATGTCCTTTTTTCATATATGTATCAATGTTGCATTGAGCTTTACCCAAAATTCAAGGCTCTTTTCCTTAGCTCTTGCTCTGAGAATGGTACAGGAGATTGTCTCATTCCCAAGCAGTTTAGTTTGCTAAAATGATAATTACATGAATTAACAGCAAACAACTAATGAAATAAACCTAAACAAAGCAAACAAATGATAAAAAAACCAAAACAAAAACAAAAACAAAAAAAAAGAAAGAAAAGCCTACACAGAACTAAACCAGAACACCAACCACTCCTACATAAAAAAAATAAAAATTCCAACCATGCACAAAAGAAGTCCTGCTTCAAAACATAAAGAACCAACCAACCAAACAAACAAACAAACAAAACAAACAAACAAACAAAAAAAAAAACAGCTCCCAAAAAAACTACTCATGCAGGGTAAGAAAGAAAATCTCAAATACTTTCAGCCCTACAGAAGCTCGGATCCAAAACACAACTCTAATATACAAGAACAATAACTATCACAAACCTTTTTCTGTGGATAAAATAATAAATATGCATTTTCCATTGACCTGTCTACCAAACATAAGTAAACCCTTAGTTTTATAATTTAATTCCCAATTTCAGGTTACAACAGACAGGTAGCAAACAGATCCATGAATGGAGAGATATGGGGTTTTCTGCTGACAGTCCCTCATTTATCAGTCAAAGGCCAAAAGAGCTGTGCCAGTTTTGCCCTTTACACTCCCCGGAGTTCCACAGAAGAAACCTTTTCTCACACCATATATGTGGATATACTTATTATACACACACATAATGCTTTTATATTAACCTTTAATCCAAAGTTTTTTGTTTCCATGGAAACAGCAGCAAGCAACTCTGTGTCAAAGTCCTGATAATTTCTTCATGAGCATGAAATGGATGAGCATCTGCTGGAAACACAGATTAAAAAGGACTGACAATGGGAAAGCAAATACTTTCCCTAACTTCAGGTTTTGATACCCTTTCTTTCAAGAAATATCTATGGAAAAATCCAAATGAATTTCTGGATTAAACTAAAATCCATCCAAGCACATGGTTGAATGAGAACCTGCAGGCAAAGTGTTAGTTAAGAAGTGCTTACTCAAAGTTATTTTGCACAGATCTACAATGCAGAACAGCAATAAGAATCTAAAAACTCCAGTTTCCAAGTGTGGACTGCTCCATTTTTGATACATTTTGGGTAATCCCAATCAGTGGGATTGCTGACAGGATCAGAACTGGGAGCTAAACAGGTCTCGATCAAAACTGTCAACTAAAAATCCTTTGATAAATATTGAAACACTTTCCATATCAGAAGGACCTTCCACAAAACTGTTTTTCTCAGTTATGACTAATAAACAGGCCTCAATACTTTGCCACATTTCTGGTCCAAGTCAAAAATTAGTAGAAGAGAAATGAAGATATTTTCTAAAAATTAAGCCTAAAAATGGGAGTGAAACATATCCATGCTGGATGTTTCACTTTTCAAACACTTCTCATGCAAACACTGGTACCTACCACCAACACTCTCAAGTGTTAGCAAGAGTTTTGTGGGGAAGGCAGCAGGAGCATTTGGCATTTGTAACTCTCTCCCAAAGTCCACACATTCCTTTTTAATATTTCCATATTTATGCACTCTGTAACCTAATATGCAAAATTTTAGTAGCCTAAAGCACCATCCAAAGGCAACATGTTTGGAAGAGCTCACGTAACACGTTCCCTGAACCTATTAGCACAGAGAACATCATGTTTCAAACAGGAAAAGGGATGTTAAAAAATTATTGATGTCAAATCCAAGTAATTAATACAGATAAAAAAAAGCAGATCTGGGAAAACATTTGAAAATAATTATTTTATCATCTTACAGACTATTTCTGCTCTATGCCAGCCTTTAAAATAATAATAATAATAATGTTACATGAGAAGCAGCTTTTAATCCAAAGCTGTGTGAACTGCAGACTTTGAGCCCTTGCACTCTTTTTGTGGGTATGAAAGGGTGATATGTGGGCTTTGATCTTTTAATAACTCTGCTTAAGAGGGTTTAACCGTACGAATTAATCTTCGAGGCTTCTGAAAAGCATTAATTAATTCCAGTCTGGAAATTATTATTAATATTATTATTATATAACCACATTACATAAGCCAGGGCATCCCAACTTTGCATTCATCTGGTGAATTCTGTGGAAATCTTGAGAGCTGCTCTGCATGACAAGGAGCAGAAAGCCCTGCACAATACGCTTGGACACTTAACAAGTGGAACGTTCAAATCGCATTACGGCAAAAGTAACAATTTAGGGGGACGCCCTCAAAAATTCGTTGGGAATAATTAAAGGCAACTGAAATATGACTCTTTTTCATTTTCTTTGAACTAAGTGAGTTAGCACAATATCCTTTGTGTTTTTCAGACAGTATTAATTTTCAGGACTGTGAGGGGGAAGGCCTGCAGGGCAAACTTGACAAAGATTAGTCTAATTCAAGTCCTGTGTACAGAAGAGAGAGTTTTATCTGTCAGTTTGAAAGAGAACTTTAAAGAGGTTGTGATATGGAGTGGAATTATCACCACTATTAATTGCACAGGCATATTAAAAAGACCCTGGAAAGTGACCTCCTCTAATACAGAGAATGCACGGAGAAAAATATGTCTTAATCTTCTTTTCTGCGCCGAGATAAATGTCAAGTGTATCTATCACCTCAATTAACCATAGGAAAAAAGCTGTCAAAATCTAATTCTTTTTTTGACAAGGCGTTTATTCTGAAACCAGCAGAGGGAGAAACAGGCACTTGTATTAGAAAGAGATGAGTGTCAAAGGGTTCTGAAACACATGGTGAGTTTTCCATGTGTCTTAGTTTGAAAAGACAGGAGTCTGTAAAGGAAGGCAAAAGCCTCCTGTGAAGTGGGAAAGGTAAACCCCCTCCCTCCCTCCGAATTACCACAATTTCAAAATAAATAAAAAAAAAAAAAACAGCTCTCAGGCAAAGGTATGGGAATGGGAATAATAGTTATTTACTAGAAAAAACTAAAATAGAAAAAAAACAACAAATGTAATTAGTACAAACAAAACTACTGATACAGTCAGAAAACCTGACACCCTGAGGAGTCAGGGTGTTGGTAAAAGTCCAGTTGGATGGTGGCTGTGCCTCCTGCAGTGGCAGATGAAATGCTGCTGAAGCAGAGATCCTGTAGAAGGGTATAGTTCTCTGTGAAGGTCTGGTGATAGAGTAGATGGGCCTGGTCCTCCTCTGGGAATCCAGCAGGGAAGAAGCTGCTTCTCTGGGAATCCAGCGAAGATGGCTGCTCCTCTGGGAATCCAGTGAAGAAAACTGGGGCCGATGGCTTAGACCAAGCTTATTTTATGCAGGTAGGAATGCTTGGTTCCTCCTTCTGGGTGGAGCATCTCACAATGGGATGATGTACCTTATCAGTCATGCAGTGAGTCACTTAATGGCCCATTAGCAGGAGACATCTCCCCGGAGGGAGACATTGTTCTTGGAAGAGATAAGATAACTGCCCCCCACCTCCAACAGATGGCAAATAGAATACATTCTTATCTCACAAATCCAGGACATTATCCACCCCTTATTCTATTTCCATCTGCATCACAATGAAATCTTACACCCATTTCTCACTTAAGACTAGGTTTCCTTGTGGTACACAACGGGTTTCTCCATCTTTCTGCATTACCCACCAAGTATAACCAGGTCCTTGAGCAAAAACAATCCCACGGATGGGTTTGTCTTTGCCTGAGGTGGGATTAATCCAAACAGTTTTTCCTAAAATACCTTTCATATGTACCACAGGGACTTTATCTCCATCTACTGTGTGCACGGGTTCAGACTGGGCAGGACCAGCTCGATTGATGGACCCTCGGGTGTTGACCATCCAGGTTGCTTTTGCCAGGTTCATTTCCCAGTTTCTAAAAGTTCCACCACCAAGTGCCTTCAGGGTGGTCTTAAGGAGTCCGTTGCACCGTTCAACTTTGCCGGCAGCTGGAGCATGATAGGGAATATGATATATCCATTCGATACCATGTTCTCTGGCCCAGGTGTTGATAAGGCCGTTCTTGAAATGGGTTCCGTTGTCTGACTCTATTCTCTCAGGGGTGCCATGTCTCCACAGGACTTGCTTTTCCAGGCCTAAGATGGTGTTCCGGGCGGTGGCATGAGGCACAGGGTAGGTCTCCAGCCATCCAGTGGTGGCTTCCACCATGGTCAGCACGTAGCGCTTGCCTTGGCGTGTCTGGGGCAGTGTGATGTAGTCTATCTGCCAGGCCTCCCCATACTTGTACTTGGACCACCGTCCACCATACCATAGGGGCTTCACCCGCTTGGCCTGTTTGATGGCAGCACACGTCTCACAGTCATGGATAACCTGAGAAATGCTGTCCATGGTTAGGTCCACCCCTCGGTCTCGTGCCCACTTGTAGGTGGCATCTCTGCCCTGATGACCTGACGCATCATGGGCCCATCGAGCCAGGAACAACTCCCCCTTATGGTGCCAATCTAGGTCTATCTTTGACACCTCTATTCTTGCTGCCTGATCTACTTGCTCGTTGTTTCGGTGCTCCTCATCAGCCCGACTTTTGGGGACATGGGCATCTACATGACGGACTTTCACTGTTAGTTTCTCCACCCGAGAGGCAATGTCTTTCCATATATCAGCAGCCCAGATGGGTTTTCCTCTGCGCTGCCAGTTGGCCTTTCTCCACCTTCCCAGCCACCCCCACAGAGCATTGGCTACCATCCACGAATCGGTGTAAAGGTAGAGCCTTGGCCACTTCTCCCTTTCAGCAATGTCCAGGGCCAGCTGAACAGCCTTGAGCTCAGCGAGTTGGCTCGATCCACCTTCTCCTTCGGTAGCCTGTGCAACCTGTCGTGTGGGGCTCCATACGGCTGCTTTCCACTTTCGGTTTATCCCTACGATGCGACAAGAACCGTCAGTGAAAAGAGCGTAGCATGTTTCCTCTGCTGGTAGTTGGTTATATGGTGGCGCTTCTTCAGCCCTTGTCACTTGTTCCTGTTCCTCATCATCAGTGAGACCGAAGTTTTCACCTTCCGGCCAGTTCGTAATTATCTCCAAAATCCCAGGGCGATTTGGATTTCCAATACGGGCACGCTGGGTGATAAGGGCAATCCATTTGCTCCATGTAGCATCAGTGGCATGGTGGGTAGTGGGAACCTTTCCTTTGAACATCCAGCCCAGCACCGGGAGTCGGGGTGCCAGGAGGAGTTGTGCTTCCGTGCCAATCACCTCCGAGGCGGCTTGAACTCCTTCATAGGCAGCCAAGATTTCTTTCTCTGTTGGGGTGTAGTTGGCTTCGGACCCTCTGTAACCTCGGCTCCAGAATCCCAAGGGTCGGCCTCGAGTCTCACCAGGCACCTTCTGCCAAAGGCTCCAGGACAAGCCATTGTTCCCGGCTGCAGAGTAGAGCACGTTCTTCACCTCTGGTCCCGTCCTGACTGGGCCAAGGGCTACCGCATGAGCAATCTCCTGCTTGATCTGGGTGAAGGCTTGCTGCTGTTCAGGGCCCCAGTGGAAATCGTTCTTCTTGCGGGTAACCAGGTAGAGAGGGCTCACAATCTGGCTATACTCGGGAATGTGCATTCTCCAAAATCCTATGGCACCCAGGAAAGCTTGTGTTTCCTTTTTGCTGGTCGGTGGAGACATCGCCGTGATCTTGTTGATGACCTCAGTGGGAATCTGGCGGCGTCCATCTTGCCATTTCACTCCAAGGAACTGGATCTCTCGGGCAGGTCCTTTGACTTTGCTCTTCTTAATGGCGAAACCGGCTTTCAGGAGAATCTGGATGATTTTTTCTCCTTTCTCAAACACCTCTGCCACTGTGCTCCCCCACACAATGATGTCATCGATGTATTGCAGGTGTTCTGGAGCCTCACCCTTTTCCAGTGCAGTCTGGATCAGTCCATGGCAGATGGTGGGGCTGTGTTTCCACCCCTGGGGCAGTCGGTTCCAGGTGTACTGCACACCTCTCCACGTGAAAGCAAACTGAGGCCTGCATTCTGCTGCCAGAGGAATGGAGAAAAACGCGTTAGCAATGTCAATAGTGGCATACCACTTTGCTGCTTTGGACTCCAGCTCGTACTGGAGTTCCAGCATGTCCGGCACGGCAGCGCTCAGCGGTGGAGTCACTTCATTCAAGCCACGGTAGTCCACAGTCAATCTCCATTCTCTGTCGGATTTGCGCACAGGCCAGATGGGGCTGTTGAAGGGTGAGTGAGTTTTGCTGACCACCCCTTGGCTCTCCAGCTCACGAATCATCCGGTGGATGGAGATCACAGCATCTCGATCTGTCCGATATTGCCGGCGGTGCACTGTCGAGGTCGCAATTGGCACACGTTGCTCTTCCACCCTCAGGAGTCCTACTGCAGACGGGTTCTCTGATAATCCAGGCAAGGTGTTCAACTGCTTAATGTTCTCTGCCTCTACAGCAGCTATTCCAAAAGCCCACCTGAGTCCCTTTGGGTCTTTGTAATAGCCGTTCCGGAGAAAGTCTATGCCTAGAATACATGGAGCATCTGGGCCGGTCACAATAGAATGTTTCTTCCACTCCTTCCCGGTCAGGCTCACCTCGGCCTCCACCAGGGTCAGTTGCTGAGATCCCCCTGTCACACCAGCAATGGAAACAGCCTCTGCCCCCACCTGTCCCGATGGTATTAAAGTACACTGCGCACCAGTATCAACTAAAGCATCATATTTTTGTGGCTCTGATGTGCCAGGCCATCGGATCCACACTGTCCAGAAGATCCGGTTTTCCCGTGCCTCTCCCTGGCTAGAGACAGGGCACCTCTAACACTGGTTATTATTCCCTTCCTGGGCATACATACTAGAGGTTCCTTCAAGGGGATTTGACACATCATACCCGGCAGCTCGGTCATGGGAGGTCGAGGCTACCTTCACCTTGGTGGAAATTCCTCGGTTAGAGTTTCCCTCTTTGAGCTGACGCACCCGTGCTGCCAGGACAGAAGTGGGTTTCCCATCCCACCTACCCATGTCTTCCCCATGGTCACGCAGGAAGAACCACAAATTGGCCCTTGGGGTGTACCCTCTGTCTCTAGCTGGGGAATGTTGGGCACTGAATTTGGGGCCTGTAACTCGCACAGGGGCTGCATTAACTTTCTTCATCTCCTCCCTCATCTCCCTCATCTCCTCTTTGAACTCCTTAATCACAGCTGAGATATGAGCCTGCATTGGGCCATTGATCATGCTCTCATAATTCCTCAGCTTGTTGGCAACAGAACCCACGGTCTCTCGGTTAGTATCTGCATCAATTGTTGCAATAAAAGTGGTGTATTGAGATGGCCCAAGGTTTGCTAGGCTCCACAGCATTTGCCCTGTGCACCTGACTTTGTCGGGGTCATTGTCATGCTGTCCATCCCTCCCGAAGAGTACCTCCAATATTGCTACTTCCCTCAGCTGTTGGATCCCTTCCTCAAGGGTCTTCCAGCGCATCCTATGGTGGTGCTCCTGCATTCTTTCCCTGTGGACAAACCTCTCTCTGACACTCATTAAAAGCCGCTCCCAGAGAGAAAGAGACCCTGGCTCCCTTACAAAAATCTGATTCATACCTGAGTCCTGGGTCAAGGGTCCCAAGTTCCTTGCCTCACCACCATCCAGCTGCACGCCTGTACCCATAAGATCCCAGACCCGGAGTAACCAGGTAGTATAAGCCTCACGTCCCCGTCGCACAATGTCTTTGTGCAGGTTACGGAGACTTTCGTACCTCAGGGACTCGGTGATGATTGCAACCTCTGGCTCCCCTGTGGGTTGTGAGGTTCCTCCATTCCTATCCTTATCTGGGTGCTCAGCTTTCATCTTAGACCTCCTTGTTTCTACCGGGGCAACTGCTGCTGGCTGTGACTGCCTTTGTGGTTCGGCTGGACCCTGGACAGTTGTAACACCTGTGGGTTCCACTGCTGTACTATTTGGCTGTCCCTCTTGAAGGCAAAGTGAGAGTTTCTCAATAGCTGGGGAAATGCACTCCTTCAGCATCTGACTCATCTCATGTATCTCCTTAACCAGAACCCCCACCCAATCTGGGTGGTTCATTTCTGAGACAGACTGTGGGGCAGGGTCAGGCTCTGGAACAGCAGCATCTCTAGTCTCTGGGGCAGGTGTCAGGGTAGTTCTCCATGTTAATCTTCCCTTATCTCTGAGTGCTAAATATAACAGGCATATTAACAACACCACCCATTGTATGACATCATTAGCATTCAGAGTGGATCTTAACCCTTCAAAAACTGGTGGAGCAGACCCAAAAAGATGGTTAAAAGGTTGGGAGAAAATCTCCCCTGGTGTCATTTCTTCACAATAGGTACCATTATTAAGGTAACCCCAAAAACACACAGTTAGTGTATGATAGCTCTGAATCCATGTACCTGCCTTCCAGAGGAAGTTAAAGATCCATGAATTCCTCACCTTATTAACCCATAAGCCAAACTGGATAACAGCCACAGTAGCCTTAGTTATAGGACCCATATCTAGATAAGGGCCTGCAAATGGGAGAAATACAGCCACGATCACGTGCCACCCAAACCAAGGTAAGCTAGACCACATGGTGACACTCAAAGATGTTTCTATATCAGTACACACAATTAGATTACTTAAGAACTATTATTCCCTTTTTCCTTTCAATGCCCTCGAGCCCCACGTTGGGCGCCAAGATCTGTCTTAGTTTGAAAAGACAGGAGTCTGTAAAGGAAGGCAAAAGCCTCCTGTGAAGTGGGAAAGGTAAACCCCCTCCCTCCCTCCGAATTACCACAATTTCAAAATAAAAAAAAAAAAAAAAAACAGCTCTCAGGCAAAGGTATGGGAATGGGAATAATAGTTATTTACTAGAAAAAACTAAAATAGAAAAAAAACAACAAATGTAATTAGTACAAACAAAACTACTGATACAGTCAGAAAACCTGACACCCTGAGGAGTCAGGGTGTTGGTAAAAGTCCAGTTGGATGGTGGCTGTGCCTCCTGCAGTGGCAGATGAAATGCTGCTGAAGCAGAGATCCTGTAGAAGGGTATAGTTCTCTGTGAAGGTCTGGTGATAGAGTAGATGGGCCTGGTCCTCCTCTGGGAATCCAGCAGGGAAGAAGCTGCTTCTCTGGGAATCCAGCGAAGATGGCTGCTCCTCTGGGAATCCAGTGAAGAAAACTGGGGCCGATGGCTTAGACCAAGCTTATTTTATGCAGGTAGGAATGCTTGGTTCCTCCTTCTGGGTGGAGCATCTCACAATGGGATGATGTACCTTATCAGTCATGCAGTGAGTCACTTAATGGCCCATTAGCAGGAGACATCTCCCCGGAGGGAGACATTGTTCTTGGAAGAGATAAGATAACTGCCCCCCACCTCCAACAGATGGCAAATAGAATACATTCTTATCTCACAAATCCAGGACACCATGTGCGAAATGCTGATTAGAACCATGGTAAATCAGTGCTAGTGTGTTCTGGGTTTGTTGCCTGAGCTACAGGAAAACCGAGGGCTTTGTGGCACCGTTTACTTCAGCAGTGAGGTTACATTAACAAAGGAATGCTTTTCAGCTACAGCACCATGCAAAATGCAAAAGACCTGGTGAAATGAAAGGACCTGAACTTCAGGAACATTTAAGGCTATTTTACAGAATATTGTAAAACATATTTGTTGTGATAGTTTATTTGCTCTTTGATTTTATTTTTTTTCCTTTAAATGGAAATTAAACCTTTTTTGTGTCTTTCCCTGTTACATCCATGTGATCTCCTCAGGGTATTTGGATGGATTCACCTCTCATTAGCTTGAGTCACATGCAAAGTTTTCTGCTACCCTTGAATTTAGGGTAGCAATAAAGACCAATAAAGACCAATAAAAGGCATTGCAGGAAAAAAAATTGTATTTACACGTCTTTCATAACTGAGCTTGGAAAGCAAAATGACTGGCCTACTAATAAAACTTTCATATTAACAGCAGCTTGAAAGAATTCTCCTACGTAATTGGTACAACCAAATGTTGCTTCAGTGAGAAACCATGCAGAAGAGGAAAGCTGCCTATTTAAAGCAGTGCATTTAGAAAGGGCAATTTGGGATCGTGAGACTGCCTGAAAATCATCCAGATTTCTTTATTTTCAGAATTTGATGTGTGCCTGCATATCTGTGCATGCATTCAGGTGTTTGAGACTCCTGCTTAAAGAAGAGATTTGGAATTATTTTTAGAGTTACAGTAAAGCTTCTCGTGCAGAGCATTAATTTTAGGGAAAGAGAGGAATGACCGTAAGAATTGAAATGGAAACACAGTAAAGCTCTAGGGATTTCCAGCCTCCAGTGCTAAATCATACTATATTTACCAGGAGGAGATGAGTCTGAGGGCAGTGTATGATGTCCTTTGCCACCACCCTTTTTCCAGGAACAAACGATGCCCAGAAAAGCTGGATACGCACACTGGAAACGTACGTGACCCACGGTGTTTGTCAGAAGACAGAGGTGCACTCAAGGATTAAATCAATTGCATCTCACAAAAAGGACAGGCTTCCCTAGGGAAAGCTCTGGGATTGCTTGTCAGCTGTAGCACAACTGAAAAACAACAGATCAGTCCTCTGCTTGTTTATGTTGTCACATGCTTCTGAATTCAGTGGCACTTTGTCATCTCGTGTCACAACTGGCTCCCTCTTTCCACGCGAGTCATGCAAATAACAGATCATAAAAGTGTAATAATACAAACAGGTGCCTACTCCACTTTTTTTTTTTTCCTTTTTGCTCCTGTTTTAAATATTACTCCAAAATAAACTTGGCCAAGTCAGAACCATGTAAAGAATGTACCTCTTGCAAAAATTCTGTTAATATGAGCAGTGCATAAGCCACATAGTCCTGCTGGCCACAAAGACAGCATATGTATGTCTGCTAATATAAAATTATTCCCAAAAAAAAGCAACAGAAATATTTCTGAAAATATAGATCCTGCAACTTGAATTATTTTTAGAAAGCACAACAAAGCAAAAAACCCTTGTGCTAATATTAATTTTAAAATAGAATATTTTAGGCAATAAACAGACTTTGAGAACTGAGAAATTTTCCTGATGCTCTTTCTTAAACTCAGCCAAAGGAATTTAGATTAAAAAGTCTTGGTATACCAGATAATGATATGAATAAAGTGTAAGATAATCAAGAATGTATAAAAATGTGTTTACTCTTGCATAATCATTCAATTCAACATTGTCTCCTATTTTTTAAGGTGCAAACACTCAGGAGCCCTCAGTTAAAACCAGTAAGAGATTCACTTTCCCATTTCCCACACACTGCATCAGCTGTGCCAAGAATAAAACAAAATAAAACCCAACCAAACCAGTCCAAGAATATGGAAGTCTCTTTGAATTCCAAGAAAGAAAAGTGCTAGGCAATGAAGCTTTAATAACACATTCTAAATTAGATCTAAACACACAGCAAAGGTCCAGAGAACTGACTGAGCCTCAGCAGCAAAGTGAAATAATTCAAATATCTTCAATCCTGCTTTGGATTGCAGACTAACCTTCCTTTTAAATGTATTTCTCATGAGGTCAGAATGTGCACTGAGTTCACCTGGCTCACCCAATGCTCTACAATTTTTGGCTCACAGCATTTCTGTGCATGTCAGGACAGGGGGCTTGTCCTTCAGGGACAGCAGAAGCTGCAGGAGGCATTTGGGTGTTTCAAAAAGTAAAACCATTAAGGTGTTTAGCAGACACAGAGAGGACACAGCTGGTGGAGATATAGCACAGATTCCTGCAATGAGAGAAAGAGAACAATGAGAAATACAGGAACACAATCCCATCAGGACTGCTGGCAAAAGGCAAAGTCCTCCACACTCAAGAGGCCTTGTGTGACCTGGCCCATGCTGGTGCAGAAGCAGGGGTAGTTCCCCTGCAGATCTGGGGAGACAGCTTGTGTCTGGTCAATACATTGTGGACCAGGAACAAGAACCTGAACCACTGCTGATCTTTGGTTCTGGTGCAAGTGCTGAGAATTCATCAAAAACAGCTCAAGATCCCATCCGGCAAGAAGAAAATATGACTTTGAACCAGCTAGGGTCCTGATCCTCTCCGATTCCTGCTACTGTGTTTTTCTTTGCCCTTTTTACCTCTCTTTTCCTGGATCTACACTTACACTTAAGAAGCTTCTTAGGAAATAATTTTCCATTATCAAATCAGGGCACATGCTGAGTTCCACTCACTGCTCACTATATCACAGTTCATTGTGTAACAGCTCCAGTGGTGCTGGCACTCATTTTAAGGCAGCAAGGGAGACACTGGACAGTTCAGTCAGTGCTCCTGTGTCCCTGCCTGAGCTACAGCCCTTATCTGGCAGGCCACCAAACAGCTTGTCTCGAGCTGCAGTTTCTCACCCACTCGATCACACAATTTTGCTGAAGTTAATATTCATTCCTGACACAGGCTTTACCCAGCTAGACAGTGCCTGAGCAGGAACAGAGCAAAACCTCTGTATTCTTTTCTGAGGCACTGACAGGATTTAATTCACATGTAGATAGTGGCATCATAATACAGGACTGACTAATTCCAAACTCTTTTGAAAGAATTTCATAAAACTTGCTTGCATTTAAACCCTGAAGCTTTCCTCTTGTTTAAATAAAGGTTTACTCTTAAAGAGAATTGCATAAGGTTGTGGTGTTTGGACCTCTGCATCCTGGGAAAGAGATAAGATCTCAGAGTTTAAGAACTATATCCATATGACTAAATGAGTTCAAGGAGCTGGAACAGATATGAAAGAGCTCTGAGGGGATTCTCTTGGGGACAGATTATTAAGAAGCAGTGTATTTGCTTTAATCACAACTGTAAAAGCCTGCTCAAAGCACTTGGTTACTTCATACATCTTAAAATTGTGAGAACAAGGGCCCTTAACTGCAAAGGCCAGAGCAGAATGTGCATTTCTGCAACCTGACTTGGACTTGCCATCCAAATACCCCGAAGAGTGCTCATTTTGGAGGAGCCTGAACACTACAATGAACAGCTCTTAGCTAGAAAAACCTGGCTGAACTGCCACCAGCACACCTCTGTCATAGACCAAGCTTAATAGAACACAGAAATAAAAATATTTAACTAGATATTTTGATTCAAATACCTCAAATCAGTTTCTAGTTAAAACTAGTAAATATTAGGCAATTGTTTTCTTTCACGGAGGATAAAATAAAAATTCTATCTGAAATGTGCAGTGTTTGCCTTACCCATTTTTGTTTTTGTGCCCTGAATTGGAAGATTTAAGGGAGTGATAGAGATACAACCAGGATTAGCAACCCAATAAAAATTTACAGTGAACAGGAAAGCATGAAGATTTGTATAAATATTTGCAGAAACCGAAAAGAGCAGATGCACAATCAAATAAACCAGAGCATGTGTACACACTTGCTTTTAAAAGAAAACATTTCTGTCCCAACCTCAAAAAATAATGAGACAAAGAGAATGCTTTCATCAGCTGGACAGCTCCAAAATCCTTCAGCAGTCTGAGTTTGTTGCCAAAATAAAAATTATTACGGAAAATGTCTTTTTGGAAAGAAGCTTCAAAGCATATTCTTGTCACTGTAGACTTGAAGGTCAGTTTGTCTAAAGAGACAGTATAGCCTGCACTGATAAATACCTATATAACACAGCCCTAAAAGTAACTAACCAAAAACCAGAAAAAAAATCAGGTGAAATTATACTGGCATCATTTCAAGTGTCCACACTGACACCAGCTCTGTTTCCTGAGAGACTGGGCCCCTCTCTCAAGCAGATATCCCAAAATCATGTGTCTGCATTGCTCCTGTTCTCCCTCTAATATGGTTTTGCAGAGCCGTGCCAGTTCCTACTGAGTGTGAGAAGATTCACAGAGTGTGAAATCTTGCAAACTAAATGAGCCATAGGAACAGTTTGCACAAATCCCATATGATCAGCGTGGTAACCCAGTCCCCCTAGTATGTTATTTCCATTATTAGCAATAGCAATTATTCAGGCAAAGCAATGACAGAATAAACCCCTCGCTCCAAGTGTTTGCGCAGTGCTGGCTCTGAAAAAAAGGATTATTATGTTTTTCCACACACAAAGGACAACTGTATGCTAATGTCCCTCCCTTCCCTTCACTAAGCTGCAGGGAAAGAGGCTTGTCAGGCTCCTGGACAGCTCACACTAATGCAAGGAGGCTCTCTCAGGCAGGCAGGCTGCAGAAAATGAGCTGAGGCATCTCGAGTGCTGCAGAGTTTTGATGGCAGCTGGAAGGGAGGAACTTGTCAGTCAGGGAAGCCCCGGGCTGGGGCACAGAGCTGGGGAAAGGGGTTTAGTGGGAGCTTTCTGGCTCTCCTTACTGCCCAAAGAGGGGCCAAATTTGGTCTCCAGCAGGGGGAATCTTGGAACTGTGCCCCCACTTTCCCCCCAAAAATGCACCAGGAGCAACCAGAAAATTTCAATTTAGAAATTTTCAATTGCTATCTGTGCTAGAAAGGAAAGTGGTATTTCCAAGTGATGACCACACAGAAAACCTCACAGCAGACACTCATTAAAATGCACAGCATAATAAAAGAATTTACCTTGAGGAAGACAAAAGAATGGAAGAACAGTTAATAAAAAAGTGTCCTATTTCTGAAGGAACTAACAGGTGAGAAATTGCATTTTCACAAATGAGGTGACTGTTCCTTGACAAACATGTTGGAACAGGTTTTAGTTCGACTTCATTTATAGCTAACTTCATATACAGTATTCTGTGTAGTTAACAAGCACAAGTTGCTTTGAAGGCTTGCTTTTGGATTCTGGTTTTTTTAAGGGGTTGGGGGTTTTCTGAATTAGGGATTTTGAAGGCTCATCTTTGTGGCATTCTTCTAAGAACTGTAGTTTGGATTTGTTTTCTCCTTTTTTTTTTTTTTTTTTTTTTTTTAATTAAGCTAAGCATTATGTCCTGTTAAATTTTTTCCAATAAATTTAGGAGCAGAAGAAAAGAAAACCACACCCCAACATAACATTGAAACATTTGTCTGCCCAAATATAGGCATGCATTTGGCTAAGTAAAGATGTCCTGTTTGCAATCAAAATCAGAGATGACAATGACAAGAGAAGTGGAAGGTGTAGGACAGGAAACCTTTGACAATCCATCACCATCTGCTCAAATTTCAACACAAAAAAAAAAAAAAAAAAATAAAATAAAATCTGTGCAACTGAACCTTGAGGAGACAGTACAAGAAGATTTTCAGATGCTTTAGAACAAAGATAAAAACACTGATTAAAATTCATTTTGAGTCCTAGTACGTTCATTTTCAACCCACCAGTTTGATCAAGTTTTGCAGAAACACTTGGCACAAAAACCTTTTAACCTGTTACAGATCAAGCGTGAGAAAAACTGTGGGTTTATCCCTGAAGCTGAGAATTCAAGTAGTCCCACACCAGGTGAGTGCAATAACACTATTTAAAATGAGCTTTATCAAGATAGCTTCAAGATTTACTTCTCTTAAGGTGGCCTTTAAATATTAAAAGAAAGTAAGCAGTGCTACAACAATGATTATTTTGGGGTTCCTTCCCTGCCTGTGAGTAACACCCCTTTGGCACTAACACATCCCTTCCATGTTTAATTACGGATACACTATTGCAGACACACCACAGATTAATGACTGGGGAGGAGTCCTCGTGAATCATGCCACGTACAACTGAGTTCCTCTTCTTTCCACTCTTAAAGCCTACCTCTAATGCTTGCTCAATTAGGTTTCCCTGTCAATAACCTAAGAAAATATGATGCACAGACTGAAGGTGATCTCAGTGATTGCATCAATACTTTCAATGTAATGAATATGAGCAATGAACTACTCTAAAATTAATGTCAGTTTTCTGGGAGTTTCTATTTTTTTTTTTTTCAACTTTCTCCTCTCTTTTTGCATACATAAGGTTTGGGAGCCAGCCGTTATCTCTTTCTTTTCTGATTCATGCAAGGCTCAGCTGGGACAGGGTTGTAGTGTTGGCACAAAGGACCTGACCCGAGAAGGAGCAAGCACACACAGAGATCTGAGGGGAAATCCCACAGCTCCTCTCAGTCTGGGGAGAATTCTCCCTGCTCCCAGCTTTGGCTGCACCCCAAGACCCACATTCACCTCTGGGAGAAGAAAGAATCAAGCTGCAGACCCCACCACCCCAAAGCAGCCTCAAAACACAGCTGTGACAAAAGTCCCTTTGCTGCATCATTCAATTTTATAGAATCTCAAGTACTGCCTCATTATGTGTCCTAAACAGAGCTCTAATATTGAGATGTTTTGATTCATCTTTTATATCTGGAGATGATCATACTTTGCTGTAACCAGCCTTGCAAACCAGCCCCAACCTAAATAAAGAGCAGCAGAAAGATCAAAGAAAGATCAGAGTTTTTTGGTGGTTGGAAAGGAAATAGATAAATAACATGCTTCTAAACATTTTGGAAAAGGCTCAAACTTTCCAGTATTTCAAAACCAGTAATTATACAGACATTGTTCAAGAGAGATAAAAATTATCTTTAAACAGAAGATTCTTAATCAAGACTGCAAGATTTAAGTTCCTAAAAGAGGTGCTGTGCTGCAGTCATTGTACACTGGGCCTGGTAAAAAAAGTTACCAAATCCAGCTGCATTTTAGGTCAAGATGAAGTAAAACAGCTGAAAGTGATCCTCTCCTGCTTTCATATCTATGTCTCTAAAATCTAGAAGCTTTTATTTGGTTCACTTGGAATCAAATTATCAGGAAGCAATTAGCCTTCTTAAAATGGAAAAAGGCTACATCATGCTCACTTATTTTTAATACCTCTTATCACATACAACAGGGAATAGTCAGGATAACAGGACAAAAAAAATCACTGCTCACAAAGAAAAGCATTCATCAGGCAGATACACAATACACCTCAGAGAAACCCACTGCTACTGCAACCTCATATTGCTGAGCTCTGAATTTATACACACTGTTAAAAGGAGGATTTTTTTTTTAAATTGGTGCCCTGCTAGTCTCCTTACAGCCTAGAGGTCTCCCAGAGCACAAAGGACTATAACTGGATTACTCTACATCTTATTTTATATTGCTGTCTCTTTGAAAGGCAGGACCTCTTCATCCTCGGCATTACAGAAACACAAAATAAAGGAGACACGCACAGATACTCAGAGATGGGACAACTAACACTGGCCTCTGGTGGCCTGTGCAGAAACTGGCCGGGCTCTGGAAACGGAAATTTCTGAGACAGGACCATGCCTTCCTTTGAGAAGAGCCTTGCCAGAGTGCCTGGGGCTGTGGTGTTAATTAACCACCTGGCACCTAGGACTGAACAGCCCAAGAAACCCTGAGCTGGGGCTGCTTTTCCCAGGCACTGTTCAACCTCTGAAACCTTTCCCAGCCTCTATTCCCACTCAGGTTTGCTGCAGGAACAGCCTGCTCCCCCAGCTCTAAGGTATCAGGGATACATTTGCTCACAGAGTTCAGGCACCTCACTCTGAATCAGGCAGTTCTGCTACAAACCTTATAGGGTTGGGCTTTTGGGTGAAATCTGCCATTTTCCTCTGCGATCTGAAATGCAGGGATGCAGCCAGTAGGGATCCTGAGTGTCTCTGCTCCCAGCACCTGGATCCCTTTTCCAGGTGCCTCCCTGCCAGCTCACAAGGAGGGGAACAGTATTGCCATCCCCTGTAGCACCAGGACAGCCTCAGACAACGAAAGTAAATGCTTACCCAGCGTTAATCCCTAGTTTTAGGGGGAGGGAGATTTTGCACCAGTAATTTCGTCTACAGAAAACTGGGTAAAGTTTTTGGAACTCATCCGAGTGTCCTGGGGAAAACTGCTGAGAATGCTCCCTGTTATCTGACACTTCTGATTGGAAATGTCTTTGTCCTGTGCATCAGCTTCCCTTTGCAACTCTCAGATAAGCAGGCTTGCCCTGCTTTTTTCTTGAGTCCGTCTAGTCCAGTTGCAGATACCCCCTATTTTATCACAGGAACAAGAAGTCTCCATAAGCTGCCTCCTGCTAACTAGAGAGGAAGAAATTTGCCAAGGGCCCTGGTAAGCAATGCTCCAGGTAATTGATGCTGCCCAGAGCTTTGCAGGAGGTGGGATTTACTGAATCTTTCATGCACAGCAATGGCCAATGCCCTTGCTCAGCTTCCCAACAGCTGGGGAAGAATGAGTCTCACAATTTACTGTTTATTTCAGCCATGCATCCCTTTAAAATAAGAAATAGGTTCCTCTCTTGCAAAGATCAGGTGAGAACAGAGTCAGACAGCGGGGGCTGGCTAGGACAGAGCTCCAGACCACCAGAGTTATTCTCTTGGTGCATCTCTTGTCCCAGCCACATTTCCCCCATCCCTCACTGCTGCAGGCACAGTTCAGCACCAGCACAGTCACATGGCAGCTCACAGGAGACGAGCTGGGAGGGCTCCCGGCGAGGCCAGATCCAGCACATGGGCTTCCCAGGCACAGCTTGGATCGGGGCATTCATCCTTCTGCTGCACTGACAACACCCAACGGGCAGTCACACAACATCCCCATTGTTCACCCAGGAGAAAAAACAACCTCGGAAAGGAAAAAATACGTATGGGCGCTCACAGCCCGACACGCGCTTTGTCTGGTCAGTGATGGTGCCAAGAAAGACATGGCACTGGGCCAGAAAGCCTCAGCACAGGCACAGGACACGCTGAAAGCTCAATTACGAGGTGGTGGAACTGGTCACGGGCGTTAGTGGCGATGTGAGGGAACGCGGCGATGGATACGCGAGAACACAGTGATGGATGCACACGGAGCCGCGCAGGAAAAGCTCTGTCCATCTGTCAGGGCCTGGGGACATGGCTGGGTGACAGGCAGGGCTGGCCAGCGTGACAGAGCACGCTTTCAGCACTTCATCAGAGCTGCTCTCAAAGTGCTGCCTAACAACTGTCAAAGCGGCACCACCACACCGTAGGAGTTATAAAGACGTTTTCAAAGGACAATAATGAAGTGGCTCCTTGGATTCTCAGGGAGAGCTCCACTCAAGCATGAGGGACTTGGCAGGGAATAAAGCATGGAGGCAAAAATATAAGAAGCAGGTAATGAAAATAAATCCCTTCCTCCTCCTACCAAAGAGATCTCAGCCTGAATTTTCAAGGAGATACCAAGTAGCTCAAGTGAGGGTGACACCTTAAGCTTTAGCTTTTATGTTTTTCAGATTCTGTGCTGCCCAGGGGTGCAGTTCTGAGCCTCACATTCAGTGTCAGTCAGCTCTGCACAGAGTAGGGAGACAAAACAAATCCTTTTCCTGCTGAAAACCAAGGACAATTTTCAGCCCAACAGCACAAACAAGGGTGGCTGAAGGGAGGAACAAGAAGGATGAGACCTCACAACATGAAGCTGTAATGGGACAATTAAACCCCAATATGAAAATGGACCAAAACTTACAGAAATGTAAGACCTCGGGACCACTCAGCCATTTTGTGACCATTTTGGGTCCACCTTGGGTGTAGCCCTGGTCAGGCCCTGTCCTGCCCAAGGTGTATCCTGGAGGTCTTTGAATAAATACCTGCTTTATTTTCTAGCTCTGTCCAGTCTCTGTTTCAGGTCAGCCTTCCCAAGGCATCAAGGGGCAGCTGACAGCAGAGGAACCTGTACATGGGGCATGCAGTAACCACAGAGCTGTTGGGCTGTTGGGACTTGTTTAGGTCACTGGGAGTGCCCATATGGTGCTCCCAGAGAAAACCACTGGATTTTAACACTTCTGTTAGCACTTAATATCAAAGGATGAACTCTGTACTGGTGGGAGAAGTTCAGCCTGCACAGGTGCCTCATATTTTTGGGCTACTAAAATTGCTTTTACCAAAAGGCCTGAGGCTTTGTTCTCCTGCATTTCAAAATCTTCCTCAAACAGCATTTGGAGATATTCCCATCCTCCCTCATTCCGCTTTCCTCACATTCCCAGTGAGCGAGCCCTGATCTTTGCCCGAGCTACACCACAGGCAAGTTTGTGCCTAGGCAGGTCCTATGCCTTTCTGATCCTGACTCGCTGCATCCACTGAACTTTTTGGGATGATCTGGAAGGAGCACACCCATGGCCCAAAGCAGCTCAGTGTCACTGCAGCCATGCCAGCACCTCCCTGGTGTCCTGTAGGTTTGTGCCCTGTGACAGCACTGCCTCTGCCTGCACCCTGGCCAGGTTCACCTCTAACAGCACAGCAAAATCCACAGGGTTTTGGTCCCATGGATGGATATTGGATGAGAAACAAAATCATGCTAGTGCCTCAGGAATACTTACAGTATAACCAAATAAAATAATAATAAAAATTAAAAAGTCAAGCCACAAGCCACTATTTTCTGTGTTGTCTAGGAAGCCAAATGCAGTGGCTGCAGCCATAAACCCCTTCCCTGCACTCCCCATGAGGAATGGGCTGGTACAGCTGACACTTCATTAGTCATCCATTAAATACTTTCTACTGTTACAGCCTAAGGTGAGCCAGAGCCAGTGATCTAGAGTTTAGCAGATTAAAAGCACTCTCAGTTCCTGTAACCATTCTGTCCCGCAGTAGTTTAATTTCTTTAGGCTAATCATCAACACATAAACCATTTTTGTAATCGTATTTGGTTCTTCTTTCTATAGGCAAGCTTTCATTTAAGTCTTGCCTTCATTCTCTTGACCATATCTTTTTCAGACTTTCTTTTTTTTTTTGCTACATCTACTGAAGGAAAAACGTTATGCAGGTGTATAACCAACAACCCATAAATTTTATATACAAATGCACTTTATAATGTGAGTAATAAAAAAACAGCCCAGTCATGTCAAGCTGCTTTAGAGTTGTAAATGGATCAAAGTATTAAAACACTTACATGAACCTGAATATGTAAGGCTAGCCAAAATATCCAGTGAAAGAAAGCTTTTTCTGATAAATATTAGTTTGATGGAAATCTTACAGCAGTTTCAGCTGGGATTATAGGTTGGCGTTCTTTTTCCTACAAGTCTTGTCAAGAAGTGCCTGCCTAACTGTCTCTTCTGATTGAGGTTTTAATCCTCTTGAAATTCATGTACTGCTTCTGAAGGTAATTCAGCACCTGAGACTGCTCCACTGCTTCTCAGGGGAAAGCAGGAGTCAGTCAGTCCATGACACCTTTCACAAAAAAGGTAATATTTACTTGCAGCAAAAGGATTGCAAAGTAAACATCTGTGTGTTTGTGTGTGTACATACACTATGGATATAAATATATGTGTACGTATACAAAAAATAAAAATATCTTGTGAATAACTTGAAAGTCAAAACTAAATGTCGCCCTAAGAGCCTTGGTAGCTGAGGTTTGAGATATTCTGCTCTCAGATCCTGAGTACATTACATTAAAAAACCCTAAAGAGTTTGTGCTTCCTGGTTGCAAAAAGCTAAGCTTTCAGACTCAGACTTATTCTGAATAAAAAAATTAACTGCTTATGTGAGGAAAAAGTGCTCTAGAGTTGCCACTCACTGTGAGGACATGCAAAGAGGAGTTAATATGCAGGAACACTGAGAGGTGAAGCCAGGAATGCACTGCCTTGCCAGTCCATCATGATAGCTTTAGCTACACAAAAAACCTGGAGATTTTGGACATTTGGAAGCATCACCTCAGCCATGGGATGAGTGCCCTCCTAGAGAAGAAACCCAGAGCTGTTCAAGTTCCTGCATGAGGACTGCAGGGACAGACTGACATAGTGATGTGCAGGTCCTTGACTCCTTCCACTTACATTTCAACCCATTCCAAAATAATTCTTCAACCAATCTGTCTTTGGAAGAGGAAAGACAGCCAGTAAACACAAGATAAGTTTGGACCTAAATGGAAATCTAAAATAAAGATAGGGGGAGAGAGCAGAGTGCGCAAATCCACCTTACAGAAAGGAAATTAAATGAGAGTGAGGAGCACTTAAGGGACCTGCCCCATCAGCAGAACTTGTCTATGACTGACCTGTGAATTAAATCACACGTTCAATCCTGTAAGCCACAAGCCATTCTCTTATTGAGACAGCCAGAATTCCTCTTAAGAAGTATGATGGATTTTCTGAACAGAAGCAGAACTTGGACATTTCTATGGATTAGGTTAGTTCTGAATACCAGGGCCATATGATTAGATCCCTCCTAATGAGAATTTAACTGTTTAGAAAAGCAAAATAAGTTTTCTGAAAAAGTATAGTGGTATTCAATCCAAAGCAGTTACATGAAAAAATGTTTTAGACATCTAAAGCTCACCTTGTTATGGGCACTGGTAAGGCTTTGTCTTCCTTTTATTTTCATAAGTGTTTGTGGAGTCTTTATCAAGCTGGACAAAGTTCCTAACCTCTAAACTGACTGGATTTTGTGCATTTGAACTGATCAACAAATGTTGACTGCAATTTTTTGGGGGAGAGACAGAATGTCATAGAATTGAAAAAGTTTGTTGTTATATAAGCACCCACATTATTTAAAGAAAAACGTCATTATTTTGTATCTCATACAAACCTTAATTACATTTCCTTTTTTCAGTTTTATCACATAACTCCAAAATCAGTAGAGAATTCCCTAATGTGGTTTTCATGTGAACTAGTGAGGGGAAATAAACTTTACAACAGCATTTAAAAGATAATCCAATTTTACGCATTAACTCGGCCAATCTATCATATAAATTTTAAATTAATTGATACCAATTTACGTATTAGTGTTTAATTCTGGCTTGATGGCCTCCAGGGATGTTTCAGAATCTTGCCATGCTTCATTGATCATATGCTGATATCAGTGAATATGATCAGAATGAGTGTATAAACTCACAATAGCAAAGCTGTGGCATGGCAGGCAAACAGAAGTTGTTATAGACAGTTTGTACCAATTAAAAAAGTTCAGCCAGTTAACTAAATACCTAAGGCAATCTTTCAGCCTTCAAAGTTGGAGAAAAGGTCTGTTTCAGCACCAAAGAGTAATTATATCCAGCCTGTGACTGGCAGTTGAGCTTACAGAAAGGTTAAGAAAGCCCTATAGGTCAGCATAGCCAAATAACACTGAGGTGCCTGTGCTGAGATAGCTTAGGAGAAAACAGTAATTGAGGAGCAGAAATGTCAACACTTCATCATAGTCGTGGCCATTTTACTGGGTTGGAAGACAACATCTGATGCCCAGCTCCCAAACAGCCCTTGCAAAACAGCATGAACTGCTTGGAAGTGATCTGGATGTTCCATTTTCCTGGGGAGTCTGCTTTTCCCAGCCTCCTGACTGCAGCAGTTACAGCCTAAATTACTGAGTATGGAAAACTTGTGCAGCAAAGAGTTATCTCCTTGAATCCTCTCCATTTCTTCAGGCTCTAATAACAGCTAAAAGCAGTTCTTGAAAGTCCTTAAGAAAATGGTGGAGAGCTTAATAAAAATATGGCTGGAGGCCATATGAATACTATTTATTACTTTAGATCATGCCTTAGATATTGTCATTTCATTGTCCTCTAGTTTTATACCAAAGGAAAAGGCCATGCATGCACATAAGATTTCATTGAGAAGAGCTATCCCATTGAGCAGGTGATAAAACCACAATTCCAGCCCCAGGATATTGTTGCCATCCCATCCAAGAGAAAGCAGTGGCTGGAGAAGAAAGGCAGTCACAGTAATTTAGACAAGATTTGTCCTGATGTTGCTCAGTAAGTGAATCATAGCATGAAATACTCCCTCTTCCATCTCATTACTTTCCTGTTCACAAAAGGGGACAAGTCTTGCTAGATAACCCTGCTGTCCCACACGGGGCAAAAGGGGAAATGTCTGGAGTGACTTAGAGCACAGCTTATGGCAGAATAAAAGTGAAGAAACAGCCTCTTTTGGCTCAAACAGCAGCAGATAATTTGAAAAATCTTCAACATCCTCTCTGCACCAAGATGGCCACAGAATCACAGCTCAGAGGAGGAAAATGTTACCATATCACTCTGAGAATTTAAGGGCCTCTGTAGCACTGTCTGGAACAGAGAGCTCAACTGATTTACTGCTCTCAAAGCAGGCAGGGGAGAAGGCACCCTCATGTTAGATGAAGACATTAAGTGAGGAAATTACTCTTATAGGAGTGAATTAATTTTCATTGATCTAATTTCCTGACAGACATACCAGCAGTGAAGCATTTACTAACTGTGGGTTCCTCCTTTGTCAGGTATCCCCTCCTTTTGCTTTTACTGCAGAAGCAGAAAAATAGAACTAAGGCATGGAGGAAATACTTAACATTTCTCTCAAATCACCAATTAGTGTTCCTCTGGGGTAAAAGCTGTCTCATGCTGTTCAGCCTTTAAAAAAAGATTTGCTGAATCCAAGCACAAGGGTGGCAAAATACAGAAATGCTGCTGGACTAAATTCCTTTGACAAAGTATTGCATTTCTCTTTTATCTGTTGGCCCTTTTAATACACTTTGGGGGTAGCCCAATGAGTTTTGCTTCAATATTTAGCTGCAAAAGACTTCATTATCTTTACCACTTCTTACTTAAGGAAAATTTTTATCACCTTTTTGCCCAAATGACAGAAATAGTTCTTTCCTGGCTATAAATTCAGATGCTAAAAATTGGAGTTTGAAATCAGCAGCTTTATTTAATAGACATAAAATTCACACCATACATCTCTTGACCAAAAATAGGATTGATATTCAATAGCAAACTTCTTAATTGCTATTTCCAACTAGGATCAGGTCTCCAGCTAGAATATAGCAGAATTTGATCAGTGAATAGAAATATTTGAAGGAAAGGTTCAGCTTTCCTATCAAACAACCTTCAAATATAGCACAAATTCACTGTACATAATCAAAAGAAAAGCATTCCTTCACTTTTAGGTTTTATACCCATAACCGGTGACACACAACATCAGAACAGAGGTTTGTTTTAACTCCCTGATCTTGGGAGTTAAAAATAAATAAAATAAGATAAAATAATCAGATGACTGTTTTATTTATTTATTGGATTTCTAGCTACCTTTTAAAAAAAGAAAATATGTAAAATCTAGCTCAGCTACACACTCAATATTAAGATACTCAAGGTTAATAAGACACCATCATAGATTCTATTTTATATCACCATTTTTGAACTGCCATCCTTCTAGTGGAGGCACAAGGCTTGATCTTGGTTGAAAGCTTGGGTCTTGCTGAGCTTTCATTTTTTCCAGCCCTCTATAAATTTTGGTATGAAATTTTAATTGACTTAATTTCACAGAGTCATGGAATCGTTTGGGTTTGAAAAGACTTGAGATCATTGGGTGCAGCCATTAACCTCACGCTGCCCAGGCCAGCACTAAACCATTCCCTGAGTACCATATCCACAACTCCTTTAAATCCCTCCAGCATGGGGACTCAGCCACTGCTCTGGGCAGCCCCTCCCACGCCTTGACAAGCTTTTCAGTGATGGAGTTTTTTCTCATCACCAATCTAAACATTCCCTGGAGCAACCTTGAGGCCATTTCCACTTGTCCTGTTGTTTGCTATCTTGGAGAAGAGACCAACATACACCTCACCACAATTTGCTTCCAGGTAGTCATGAGATTCTTCTAAGCCTACTTTGCCTCAAAGAACAACACAAAAGCAGCAGCTTGTTTTATCCACATACCCAGACAGAATTTGGTCCCTACAAGTCCATTTCTAATTGTAAGAATGGTCAAAATAAAGGTGCAAAGCTTTAGCAGCTCTGCCATCCACTGTCTTCTGCTCACAGAACATGCAAGGACACGAAATCCTCTGTCCATATTGGCAGTTCTGCTGCTGCCAGTGAAACAGAGTCACCAGGAAATTTCAGAAAAGAAAGGAGAGAGTATTCCAGTGAGGAAAAATTCATGCTTCACATAAATAATACCTGAACTTTCTACAATTTGAGAAATGTCTAAAGAATTACGGTTATTTACAAAACAGAGCAGTGTGTTGCCAGGGCACAGAAGGACTTTTGAGGCTCTAGTTACTAACACGGTTCAAATCTGCATGCTCACAGGTCAGCTGAAGGGAGCCCTGCACCACAAATGCAAATATAACAGAGGTTCAGCACTGAAAAGAATTCAAATACATGCCTACTGTGGCAGTTCCCTCTCCATGAAAAATAAACCATTCTTTTCTAATTTATTCCTATGATACAACAATTAAAAGTTCATCTCTCTTTCCCACAGCACACGGATCTGACAATAATTTATTCATGCTGTTTTGTATATGAGTGTGCAAGACATTTTAAATACTGTCGGATCACTTTCTATTCCTAATATTAGATGAACTTATGATATTTATTGTGCTCCCTCTTCCTAGCTGTGACATTTAAAACAAATCAGGACCTCTCTATTAGCCAGCAGCCCCAAGTCAGCCAACCACAGAAGAGTGACCCTCAAGGCACAGCTCCCTTCTCATTAATTCCCAATCACTGCAAATATCAAATTGCAGCACATGGTGGGAAACAGAGGCTTTCTTTTCAGTACATCCTTATACCAAGAAATCCAGATAGTGTGAAATGGTATTTGGGAAAATTAAGTCTTGTAAACCTCTATCCCTTGCAAAGAAAGACACCGTGTGTCATGGACTCCAGAACGCACCACCTCCAGATATTAAATCATTTCTGAGGTACAGACATCAACAAGGCTGATGACAACTGCAAGAAGAAAGCTTGGAAGAAGCAAGAATAAAGCAGAAAGAAGACCAAATATGTTGTCAGGTCCAAGGGGAGACAAGAGGGCGTTTTGGCAGCCGAAGATCTTAGTTATTCACTTTTAATTTAAGTAGGATGGATAAAGAGCTATCTCACTGTTTTTCTTTGTATTTACTCCAGGTACCAAGGCAAAGTTTGAAGTGACTCATGCAACTTATGTGAGGTTTGTTCATTAGTGAGATTATATTTGCAATTCAGTCATTGACATTCCACATGAACTTGAAAAACTGATGACACTTTTTCATAATCAAGCATTTTATATGCAGGGACTTGCTGAAATTCCACACGTTTTCCTCCATATTATTCTAAAAATGAAAGTTTTCCCTCATGAATACTTCTGAAAGCAACCTGCTGTCTGAAAAAATAATTAATGGAAACCCAAGTCTCCAAGAAGTGTGGAAAGATGTTCACAGAGTTCAGCACTGGAAAATCTTCCCGAGGCTGCTCCACATTTTCACCTCTCTAACAACAGCAAACAAAGAATACTTGACTGGCCAGAAGGAAATCAGGAGTGTTGAATTATCACCTACTCACACATCACATTGTACAGCAATAAAACAAACTAGGATTGGTAAACAAAGACTCATGTGTGCACAACAATTAACTCAAGAAATGGCTTCATTCAGCATTAACTGGGACTCCATCCCTACACCAGAAAATACACATGTACTTGAAGAATGGCTTATTTCAGTGTCCTAAGAACCCTTCAAAACAAATTGGCTAAAATGGCCACATCTATCTTTACTACGAGATGCATGAGAAAATTATTTTACTGCTTTAACACTACTCAAAACACGGAAAACAAACAAAAAAATAAAAATAATAGGCATGCCATGTAGCAGATTAACTTGGGCATTAACTGCAGCCCATTGAGAAGAGAAAGAGTAATTATACTTAACTCATTGGTGATAACTCTGGTCTCCAGCTCTCTGCTGCCCTCAATCAAGAGCAATTCTGTTCCAGTTAGTCAAATGGACTGAGTAGAGATTGGTGTGAGATCAATATCGAGTTCAAGAACTAATGAAACCTAGGAGAGAGTTTTGTTTCCAAGGAAGTAGGCCATAGGGGGAGAGGGAATGGTTTTTTGTCAACATTTAAAACTTGGCTCAGGTTCAGTCCTTCTTTCCCCATAGAATACCAACAAGAAAATTGAAGCCTCAAAGTACCACCAGTTTGCCAGTGTTGTTATGGGGCCCTTGCTGAAATGTCTTTTTTTTTTTTTTTTTTTTGTTAGGGGGAAATGGTTGTGCTGTTATTTTTAGTAGAAACTCCAGAATTCAACATTTTAGAATTAAAAAGAAGGAAAAAGAAGGCATTTTAAGAAAATGTTGTCTAGCCTGAGAATTTAAATACAGTATTGACAAAGGTTTTATTGCATAGCATTGTCTTTAAGATTTACTTCACTTCTCATTATCCCACTCTGATTTTTTAGTGATAAATTCAATTAACATCCCCAGGTTGGATCTGTTTTTCCTGTGATGTTTGGTGAGCAATGTCTTTATCTTTAACCCATGAGGTTATATTTTGTTATATTTTCTTTCCTTTGTTCAATTGCAGAGGAGAAGGACAAAGTGTGTTGTTTCTCTTTTTTGGGGGAGGTATATTTTTCTTGGGTTTAGGGTGTGGGTTTTTGTTTTTTTTTTTTTTTTTTTTAATTAATAGCTTGCTAAATAGACACCTGAATTTTAAAAGTCTACACGAGCATACATTTACTCCTCAAAATCCTGACACCTGTTAACAAATTTACAGGGTGACATTTTCAGAGAATACTTGTGCATGTTAAAGCCAGCCCTTGAAAAACCCGAAATTTCAAACAGGCTAGAAAGTTTTTGTTTGCCTTTTCAATAAAATTGAATTTTAGCAAAATACATTTGGACTCATCACAGAGGTATCACACAAATTTTACCCTTTGCCTACAAACATTATGGGCTCCACTGTCCTTCTCTGCATGGAACTGTAATTTAGTGTACAAATTACAATGATATTTAAAACACTGACATTTATGCTAAGTCTATGTATTATCTCTTGCAAAAGTGTATCCTGATATAGACAGCAAAAAGCAAATTAAAATGTTTCAGTTTTGTCTTTTAAAACACTTGAAAATACAGATGAAATCACACTCTGCCTGAAATCATCAGGAAACCATATAGAAAAATCCTTCCAAAGGTGATCTGTGATAATCACTTCATGATCACTGCACCCTTCTGAAAAAGCTCACTTCTCACAGCACAAGCCTGCTGTTTCATGTTTCAGCTTTGAAAGGACCCACACATCTGAAAGCTGAATTTGCTCTGGTAAACCAACAACCAAACCACAAAAAAGTCTCCCCCACCAAAAACAAAACAAAACAAAACAAAACAAAAAAAAAAAAAAAAAAAAAAAAAAAAAAACAAAACAAAAAAAAAAAAAAAAAAAAAAAACAACCAACCACCTTATACCAAACTCAGTGTGAAGAAGATGAAGATATACATGTTAGCATGGAAATATTATTTACTTAGGCAGTCCTGGGGATATTCACATGCTTACAATCACATTCACTGATGTGGTTTGACAAACCAGGCAGTGCTTCCAGCATGGGAAGTCTGACATGGTTGTGCTTATGGAGACAATTGCTGGCATGTGCAGAAATTCCTCATGACTGCTAGACAGAGCCCTGTTGTCCTTGCAGTGGTGTCTCTGAAATAACCAGAGATTACCAGAGTAAGCTGGCATTTATCCTCATAGAGCTGTTATTAAGTCCTGGTTTGCATCTCTTGCCTCTGCACAGAGTGGGATCAACAGGGTTTTTTCTACTTTCAAGGGAATTATCATCCTATGAAAGATCTTGGAGAAATACAGGCACACACAACTTCTTTGCAGTGCACATACATAATTATTTTCACATTCATATACACAATACCAAAAAAAAGAAAAAAAAAAATCTAAATGCTTGTTCCTGGCTTCCCCATAAAAGAAAACGCTGTGCTCTCAACATCATGATTTCCCATATGGGAATTTTTTTACTGGGCTCCTACTTCCAAAGCAATGGTGCCTGTACTAAGGCATATTCTTCAAAACTAAGAGGCAGCACTGGGACAAGAAGCAGAGAACAAAACTGCTTGTCTGTTGAACCATTCCTGCATTCTTTTTGGTGTTCACAAGTAATAGAAGCCATCATAACATTTTGACCAAAAGTTTATCAACAAACAGGTATGCAAAAATTGATTTTTATTTTTTTTAAGAAAATGTATTTCATTGCTGTGTTTTATTGGCATTTTTAACAGGAAGAGCAGTGGAATTTTTTTCTCCAGTAATAGCAATAGGAGGTTTTACTTGTTGTTAATGGGAAACATTATCTTACCAGAGAGCTGAGTCTTCTCATTTTCATTTATATAGGAGATTGATTAACACTTAGCTAATTGGCACATGCAAATAAGGATTAGCTGGATTTGCTTTTCTTCACAGCTCAACGACTATAATTTAGATACTTATTTAGATTAAAATCTGTTATTTTTTGAAGGTAATTATCTGCCTGTAGTCAAAAATAACGCAGTAAAATATATTAGTAATTGTATTTTACACATGTTTCAGAAAATAGTTAATTAACTTTACTGAAAAAGTAAGCACAAAAAGAGCAAAGCTTCACTTCACAATATTGGAACCAGGTCTTCTAATGAAGGAATGAAGACAAATTTTTTGAGTGAAGTGAGGTCAAATAAGTAGAGGATACCTTCAGACACAGTCACATCTAAAACCATGAAGATTTCCAGCAGAAAAAATCTGCAATATTACCAGAAATAGGTGAGAATGCAGACTCACATTTGAGTCCCCGCTCTAAATAAAAGACAATGTTTCCAGCACTGATTTATAAAGAAGAAAGATCTCCAGGCTGCTTGGCCCCCTACTCACCTGCCCTTCCACATTATTCAGTGCAAGGCTCATTTTAGAGAACAGCTTGAGGATGACTGTGTGGTTGGATGGGACAGGGCAGTTGTTTCTGAGCCATTTTTTGTGGTTTGAATTTCGTTTTTGGATGTTTTGGGCTGAGTGAGAACAGGTGGTCAGAGGCGGGTGCTCTGCACAGCAGCAGGACAAGAGCAAAGACTTTGCAGCAGCAACTGTGTGTGGCTCAGCTCGTTTTATGGCTCAGGAAACAATGCAGCCTGACACAGAAATTCTTCCCAAAAAACCCTCTCTCTTTGCTCTCTTCCTGCACTGCCACTGGAGGAGCTGATATGGATGTAAGTAATTAGTTTTAATACTTGTTATCTCACATAACCAAAGCAGCTAAATTATGTACATGACACTACAAAGACTTGAAGTTCTATTATCATCTCCCAAGGTTTATCCTATCATGTATAGTAAAACATTTTAGTAGAGCTTCTCATGAAACACCAAGCAATAGACCAAAGCCACGAACTTACAAGACAATATTTAGAATTTAGAACAAGCACAGTAAAACAGTGACCCATAGGGCAGCAGCTGGAACTGTGAAATGCAGCCTCTGGTATATGATGTGAATGTTTCTGTGAGGCGTAGTTACTGTCTCTCCAATTCTTCCTACAGCAAGTTCAGCCCCAAAATTTGTTAAGGTGGTTGAGTTTATCCACCAGACAGTGAGTGGTGATCATAATGTAACAATGATGGAACTTGACTCAGCTTATTTCCTTCACACTTAATTCAACCCTCCACTCCCACCTCAAATTCTAGAAAGCAGTATATCCTCTAGAATTAATCTCCACAGACTGCCTCTTTGGGTAGCAGGATCCAGGTTCCAGAAAGCTGCCATGGCCACGTTTCTGTCACAGACACAACTGCCAGAAGTGCATTCTCCATTATCAGTGCTCACACTCTGCACATCGCCCAACACACCTGTCCCCACACAAAGCAGCAACACCTGAATCTCTCCAGGGTTTATTTCTCACCCTTGCTGCCTCAAGCTCCTCAGAAAGCTTAGAGGGAAAAAACACTCTGTGGATGCTCTCTGGGATGTTTCCCTGCTTTGGATCAAATCTGGCTAGCTTGGTTATTTTTCTCTCTAACAGACAAGGGAAAGAACTGGATTATCATGTCCCTCTTCATGTAGAATAGCCCATCCAGAGCTAGCTGGGGAGTATCTCTCTCCTTTCTTACCCTCTGAAGGGAGGGATGACATCAGGCTGTCCCCTGCCTGGTGGCACTCTGGATACCAGGAATATGTGCACAGAAATGTCTGAGGTGCATCAAGGAGGAAACAGCTTGGCTCTATCCACACAGACTTTACTGACCACTTCCTCTATGGTCCATGCAGAGTCTCTGTTACATAAACCTTGCATTTAGTGCACATATTATAGGTATTTCATTGGGGTACTCCAGGTACCTTTCCAACACCTGCTACAATCAGGTCTAAGCGAGACAGCACCAAGTTGACCAGCTTGGAGTTCCTCCCAGGTCCAAGCACATCATTGACATCTTGCATCAAACAGAAAAAAACTAATTGCTTCCTGAAACAGCTTCTGTATTTCCTGCAGACCTCAGCATAATCATTCCTACACTGCTATTCCCACAGTTTAAAGGAACTCTGATCATGTCACAAGATGGTGTTACCTCCAAACACCTTCACACAATAGAATATTAAAACTGGGGGGCACACACTCTAGAGCAGACAACTTCCCACTCAACCTCTGCACAGAATCAACAACTGCCCAAGTTAAATTTAAAATTTCTAAGTTACAAGTGTACAGGGCAGAAAATCAAGCAAACTCCACACCAAACAACTTGAAAAGTTTGCCAGGAATGCAGAAAAAATATGCACATTCTCCTTAAAGTCTAAAATAATTTAGAAGCTTTGACTAAAATGTCAGCATGTGTCAAGAAATATTAACTTATATAATACTGCACCATTTTGCTTGCCAGATAATATTATAGAAACTTGGCACTCTAAGTACTTCATGCTTTTCTAAGTGTTCTTACATGGCTACAATAACTCAGCATGATTGAAACAGCAGTAAATTTCCCCTGTTTAATTTTCACTTTCCATTTTATTCCACGACTACTACGAGCTCAGTTGTGTTTGGTTACAATACCAAAACTATAATGACTCAGATTAAGGGTTCTTGTTTTCAAATACCCGGGCTAAACTGGTCTTTAAGGAATTGAACACTTCAGCACCCCTTTAATCAAATAGCTCATAATTCTACACCACTAACTTCTATATACATAATCTTATATAAACCTCTGCATCCCTGTATGCCTTGAAAAATAAACATTGACTCAAACACCTTTTTGAGGGTCTGAGCCCACAAGGACCTCACTTTGACAAACACCTCTTAGCACATCTAAGTTTTCAAAGGAACCAGCCCCAAGACCCTACAACATTTTTGGTGATTACTACAAGAATATTAAGACAGATTAGCATCCAGAATAAATACAAGCCTGAGCCATCTGGACCTTAAAACCTGGCAAAGAGTGGACAGAATTATATTTAGATTTAAGAAAGATGTTCCATAACGCTAAGAATTTGTGAATTATCTTTGATCTGGGTGAATAGAATATAACAAAGCTGTTTGTTTGGGTTTTTTGGTTTTTTTTTAATTTTCCATACTGCACATAGAGATGCCTGCAGTTCTATACCAGACAGTAAGAATACCATACAGAATTCCCCCACCCATTTGCAAACATCCTCTGCATTTTTAAGTGCACTTCATATGTTCCTCTCCATGTCAGCTTTGAAATCCTCCCCTTCTTGGAGATGAGATGAGTGGGAACTGGCAGAGCAGGAATGGAGACTGAAAGAAAGCTCTTTCCTAGAAGGCAGAACTGGATTACCACAAATATCTGCGGTACAGACACCAAACTCCTGGTGGCTCACCAGGATGATCACTAGACCATCATTCTCTTTAAGCTTATTCATAATTTATGTCTGTTTTTCTGGGATCCTGAATCCTGTGCCTGCATTTAACTCTCATTAACTACTATAAATTAAATTAATACATGAAGAGTTTAATAACTTGCTGGAAAACCCTTAGGACCACTAACCAGACATCAGGGTTTGTAACCTTTCCTAAGCCACTGGGAACTGAATACTAAACAACATTTTTATTGTCTCTTTGTTGCTAGACACTTATTCAGCTTTAAAACAGTGACATGCTAAAGAATGATAGCAAGCCAAAAAAGCACAGCCAGAGACAGCTGCATTCAATGCACATTTCAAAAATATACAGACTTAAATTCAATTGATTTCTTTAAAGCATTTTTAATCTTCCTTCCAAAACGTATCACATAATTAGATATTGTATACTTGGGTTTTTAATAGGAAACGCAGGGAATTGATAGATAGCCTGACACAGAAATCAATATACTGTTATCTGAATTTTGCTTTCAAACTACCAACCAGCAAGGGAAGACTGGAGATTAGGAAGGCAGAATTTTTTGGTGGCAGTGGTTTATTTACTGGTAGAGGCCAGGACAAGAAACTAGGGCTGGAAATTCCAGGAATAGGGGTAGGTAGGGCTGGTCAGGCTGCTCCAAACCTATGGAAGCATCCTATATCCAGCACAGGATTTGATTCTACTAGAATCAAATGGAAGTAGATGTTCTCTAAGCTCCCTTCCAACCCAAACCATTATAAAATAAATAACCATTAACCAGAAATGGCATGGGATGGTGAAAAATCCTGACAAAAAAAATTATCTTTTTCACCCTCTTTTTCCCCAGTTAAAAAATGCACTTTTTTACAGTCCCATAACTTTTCAATTAAAAAAAAAAAAAAAAAAGTTTTTGAGCCAACGTGTTACAAATGTCACACCTGGATTTTTGCTACATGCACCAGCCAGAACAGTCTAACTCATCAGCCTAGGTGTGAGTGGAGGCAAAACATGACTCAGCCACACTGGTTAACCCCAGGGATTCAAACCCCATCCCATAAACATTCCTGACATCAGCTGTAAAGAGAGATAACCCTCACCTGGCACAACCAGCACATCTTCATCAACATGAGCTCTCATTTTAGAGATTCCAGACAATCACATAGAATGAAAACATCACCAGACATCAACAACTTCAGGAAAAATCCACTCATCAAAAATGCAACATTTTTGGTCATGAACTGACCAGATAAGTACATCACACTGTATTGGAACATCTGCCTGAAAACATGAGCGTGTTTTAGAACCATATTTGTTTCAAATTTGCTTCAGATGAAGATATCTATATCAAATTTCAATTCAGAAAAAGTTTCCAAAGCTGAGATATCATCTAGGTAGGAAGAGTGGAAGGGAATAAACCACCCACTGCTACAAAAATCTAGACTTGAATTTAAAATGCACACATACACAGAAAAAAAATAAACCAGCTAAACCTAAAAAACTAACCACACACAAAGTTCCCACCTCACACACATGCGGAAAAAAAAACTAAAGAGACAAGATGGTCACACAAAGATTTAATGTAATGCTGTCCCATAATCAGACACCACACAAGCCCAGGGCAGAGACTGAAGATGCTGGAATGCAGATTTCTCCCTGTGAGACTTGCATATGAGTTCTGAATTTGAAAACCAAGCTGAATTCTCTTCACAGAAAATTCCATGTTCAAATAATATCAGCCCTCTGTACTTTTTAGTGTTAATGCACAAGAAAAAGTAAAATATTTCCTACCAGAACCACTATAAGGAAAGCTTGGGAGGGAACCCTCAAAAAAATAGCTGCCCATATATAATTTTGGTTTGTCTCTTAAGTAAAAGTCAGACAGAAATAAGGACAATCCAAGTAGCTTGCTAGAACACAATCACAAGAAAGTAGAGGCGTGAATATAAAATAAACTTTGCAAGAAAAGAAAAGAAATCACAGGGGAAAAAACAGGTAAGTTTCATATTCACGATTCTGAGAAGTCCCAGCTACATCCCTTTGTGCAGAGATCAGGAAGAACCAAATATGACAAAGCAACATCTCAGCAAACTTCTCTGTTATTTTCAAATATGAAGGGAAGATGAATTTGGATGTCATCACACTTGGCAAGCAGATGTGGATCCATGGTGCTGAGGGAGGAGACTCAGAATGGAGACCTCTTGCCTTGATCTTTGTCATGTTTCTACACAGCTCAGCACATGGACATGCGGCTGGTGCTCCTGCTGCTTTTACCCTGAATGGCAGTGAGACCCTTCCCCCTGCTCTCCTCATTATTATTCCACCACAAACAGAATGTTTCTTGCCCAGTCAATGCAGATATCTAAGCATGAATGACGTCTAGCATGCAGCAGCAAGCAGATTACCTTAAAATATAATTTAACACTGATTTTCATATTCTGCAGTTCACCCTCCACACTGTTGTCAAATCCCAATGTTAATGATGCACCAGGCAGATCTACCTGAAATTCTGCACTCAAATGAAAATGTAAGTTCTTTTCTTTTTAATTTCTCTTGGTTGTGTTGTTCCAGGGAAAAAAATCTGGAAAACATGATCTGGAACAGTGCTAGAAACCTACTTAAAGGATAAACAGAAATTCAGGAGTCTCTTACAACTCCTGGACTCCAAACCCAGAATTGCTGAACCAGATTTCTGTTTGCTTACATCTGCTCAGAATATATTTCATTTTCAGATTTTGTTCTACTGCATTTCTTAGCATCTTGAATTAAACATTCTCCTGAAAAGAGTGAAAACTACAGCAGCAGCCCAGGAGGATGCATGTATGAGGCTGACACTGCTGCTGAAGAGATGCTCATGCAGTTCACAGGAGCAGCAATCTGCTGAACCTGCACCCTGTACAAGCCATGGCACATTTTCCTGTGCCAGTAGATTTCCATACTAGACAGATGTGTTTATGTAAATAGTTAATAGATCATTATCTATCATTATACCTTTTATAAAGGCAGCCCATCTGACAATAGTAAACAAAAATGTGCAAACACAGGACATGAGAAAACGCTTGAAGATGGCCTAATTTACATTAAAGACAGATGTTCTGACCCTGAGCATATTGTCTACCTAAGGATCAATTTTTTGGTGTTTTGGTCTGTCAAGCGTACCTGTACATTTCACACAAAGTAAGAAAAAAAAAAAAAAAAAAAAAAAAAAAAAAAAAAAACAAACAAAAAAAAAACACCACTCTAGCATTACATTTTATTTCTTGTGCATGAAAGAGAAGGTGACTCTAAGCTCTAAGGAGCTCAACAGACTTCAGCTGAAGCTGGATGCTTCAAAGCTGTTGCTTTGAATGTAAAGACAATGACAACACTGCCACAAAGACAAATTTTACACATTAATCTTAATGGGGAATTTTATTCTACTTATTTTTTTACCTACTTCTTTCACTTAAATAAAGGGTTTGATTTGCAAAACCATTCAAATTCAAACATTTAGTGCCAGACATATCCAGGGAGCCAGAGGGCAGGAAATGGGTCACTGGTTTTGCAAGACCTTTATTTACATTTTAGCCAAATGACATGTTTGGATGGGGTTTTTTGGTCCAGTATCATCATTTCCCATCATCCCTGCCATGACACCACACAGAGGGGAGGGAGCATTGGTGTGTTCCCATGAAAGGCAGCTTGGGGCAGGCACTGAAACCAGGAATGTAGCAGATGTTGGATGCTGCCCCTTCCCCTCCCCTGGCAGGGATCTGCCCTTATGGGGCAGAGCAGCTGCTGCTGGTGGCATCATTCCCAGGTGGGAGCTCCTGCTCCTCTCCCTTCCTCACAGCTTTTCACTCAAACCTGGATTTTGGGCTACCTGCTGCTGGAGCCCTCTCCTCTGTCTCTTCCTAGGAAGACAGATTTCCTACAGAACTTTCCCTCACACTTTCTTTAAGTTCATGACTGCAGCTCCTCTCTTGCCCCTTTCCCACTAAGAGCACTCTGTAAGTAGAATGTGCCCTCACAGAGCAAAACCAGTCTCTGCTCACTACATCCCCCTCAAAAACAACTCCAGATAATTAATAATAAATGAATTTTCAGGCTAAAAATGTGTCACAGCCCTCTGCACACAGAAGCTGGGCTCTAGCACAACCAAAAGTTGGATATATGTGATCTGAAGTTTTGGTTTTGGAGGGAAAAAGAGAAGAGTTTTTATCCCCCTTGAGTGTACAGCATAGCCCATGCCCCTGGGAAGCAGCCCCAATGAAATGCATGGTCCCAAAGAGAGATCCAGTGAATCCTATGGACATTAATCCTATTTTGCCCTCATTTTAAGCTGACTGCACAGGAACTCAGCTCTGGTACACCAGGTATCCTTCATGCACTGTAGTTTCAATTCCTGCATGGGTTACCAAATAAAGTTTCCTCCAAAGTTATTTCTCCTACAGAAAGACGAAGAATGTCATTAAAAGTTTCAACTTTCAATCCTTAAAACGGGTTAGCAGAAATTAATGTTATCTGAGTATGTTTTGTGATTAAGTCTCCAGCATCTTTTCAGATAAAAGGAGTTTATCACTTCACACTTTAATAACAGCTGAGAGCACAAGCCTAAAGCTAAAAAACTCGTCATCATGCCAACAAGAAAATGATCCAGAACCATCTTAGACAAATATCTTAATAAGGAAAGCAAAAATTTTGCCCTCTCTCTTCAGAAAGAGAGATACACTAAATTACTCAGATCCTCATTAAAGATTTACTCGGGAGGAAAGAGAGGAAGAAAAGAACCAAGGCAAAAAGTTGCAGTAATTTTTCAAAGAAACTTCCAGCAGCAGATTAAAGCCTAAGGAACATCAGCCTTCTCTGCCATCTATAGCACAGAAGTGCTGGTTCTGGGCTTGGATTTCACAGCTGACAGAAGACCACACACAATTTCACAAGCATTATCAGGAGTTCACCTGAGCCAAACACTTCTGGTAGGGGACAGGCACTCATTATCCTGACCTAAACCAGGAGCAAGTCTTAAATTTGCTGTAAATATACACAACAAATTTAGATGTGCTAAGTACTTTAAAAGCTCCTTAGGTGGGGGAATATGTAAGCTAAAATAGAGGGGGAAAGTCTGAAATCTGCAAGTGATGGTTGTTTGAAGCACAAGAACATCATCAAACTGTGGTAGCACTACAGAGTCTGATTAGTTAGGACCTTGTCAGAGAAGAGGAAGCAAAAATATTTCAGTTATTACTTTGTTCCTGATAAACTTGTTTCCATTAGCTGAAATGCTGCTAATTCCAGCTGTGGAATCCCTCCCCCAAAAAACATCCCTGCAGCCCCTTTCCAGCTTTGTTTAATGAAGCAGCTTTACAGACTACAGAGAAAGCGTTCCTATTGCCATTCATGTTCAAGTCTTTTTTTTTTTTTTCTTTTTTAATCCCTGCTGAAGCCCTGTGTCATAGTTTGCATAGGCCGAGGAGAAATCCATATGAAACATATGCAGTTACATAAATTGTGGTCAAAGACTTCCTGACATGGAGATCTATGAGGCTGTGGGATATTCCCCCAAAGGAAGTGGGGGAGACTCTAACGAGTGAGACCCTTAAAACATGTCCTAGGAGGAGAATGGCAGATATTAACTCTGTAGTAACTGCAGAAATATTGCTTAGAGTAGCTACTCCCAGAACTTCAAGTTTGTCATGGTTACTCTCAATAGAAAGGCCAATTAAACACTGTAAAATGCAACAAAAGACCATATAAATCTATTTGCATGGTTTCCTCAATCTTTAATAGGTTTTTGCAGCACAGGAACCAGATGTACTTTTATTGAACTGGGACCTTAAATACTGTGTAATCCATATGGCCAAAATAACTAGGTAATAACAGTGCATTTACTAGGGGACCATAATAATTATAGGATATTTCTCTTTATGACGTATAAGCAAAAGCTAACCACAAATGTAATTTATAAACTATTAATTTCATATATGAAATAAGCTACAGAGCAACTGGGAGTGGGACTGCAGTTAAAAAAAAAAACAAGGCAATCCAGGAAGAAAAGACATTGAGTATAACCATAGCTGGTTCCTGTTTATCTCCCAGCTGAATAGTAAGGAAGAGACCCCCCTCCAAGCACCAGATCCCCTTCCCATCCAGAGGGAGGAGAAGAAATCCTCACCTCCCAACATCATCCCTCCCCAAGGCTGCACCTACAGGAACCCCTGGTGGAGATCTGGAGCCCAAGTGCTTCCAGGTTTCAGCTCGAGGACTGGGAACTCCTGACCACATCCAGGAAAGCCACACGCAGAGCTGCAGCCCTGGGCTGTTTAACATAATCCTGAGAACTTCCCCTCACTCTCACATCATCAGTGCAGGCTGGAGCCTTGCAGGCAGTTGGGGCTTGGCCTTCCATTCTTTCACGTATTTAATAAAAAATACTCCCAGCCATGCTTGTCTTGTTCCTCCCTGGACTCTTTTCCTTGCAGCTGCCCCAAATAGATGTTTCCAGAAATAGGAAAGAAAAATCTCAAGGCTGACTGCCATCCACTGCTCTCCATCATTTGTTGTGCAAAGGACTGGTTGGGTAAATGCCATCCATGATTCTCTTGTCCTCCAGCAAACATGACTCTTCAAGAAAATTGTTTTAATACAAAGTTTCTAATCCAAAAATAACAGGACAATGTTTAAGCCTAATTGCTCTACTCTTTTATTTTTATATGGACCAGAGCATAATATAAGAGCAGTTTTCAGTAAAAAGTAAGATTTTTACTGAAGTTTTACCCTAGAGTAAGGGTACAAAGCACTTGGTCAGAGTTCCAACATTTCCAAATTTAACCTCTTTCTTCTTGGGATAACCCTACACTCAGCACGGATTCTCTCATGCTTCCCAGGATCCACACCAATATATGAAGGTTTTCTGTTTCCTTTTCAAATTATCACTAAATGCTTTTAGAGTTGGGGTTGTTTTGTTGCTTTGGGAGTTTTTGATTTTTTTGCTTTTCATGATATTCAGCAGCAAGGTATGTACATTTCTAGCATCAGATATTTTCATTCAGAAAAGTTCACCTGAAAAATCCTCTGACAACTTTCAATGAATTCATATTGTAATAATAAAATCAGCAAGTTAAATTTCTCATCTGCACTTGAAACAAGATCTTGGAAATATCTCAGGCTCTTTCTCCCAAGAGTTCAGGTGGCCCCAAATTAGCCCAACAACCACAGTAAGACAGACCTTTTAACTTCTTGTGAGTGTTTGATCCATGAAAAAATGGTATTAAATTGTTTTTGATGCTTCCAGACATAGTGACAGCTTAAAATGTTTTACTCTTTGCAGAGAGAAACATTAACAGGAAACAAAGATTTTTGCATTGTAGAGAGGAGAATAGGGGAAGCATTTTTTTATTATTTCACTTTAGTTTCATTAACTCAAATTATTGAATGAATGGTTACAAAAATCTCTTGCAGTACTAACAACTTCTCAGATGATCAGCTTCTAACAAGTCTTTTCCAGTGAATTAACACTGCTCCCTCTGATGAGCACCATGTAAAGCATAAATAGCTGTCATAAAAGGGGGTAAATTATGCTAACTCTTTAATTAATCCCAGAGCAGAGGAGGTGTCACAGAGACCAGCACAAAAACCTTGCGGCAGAGTGTGTGTTCAGCCCTTGAGGCAAAGCTGAGAGCCCAAGCAGAGTCCCACTGTGCTCCACCACAACTTTTAAGACACAGCTCCACACCCACCATGCAAGAGCTGTGCTGGCTCCCAACCAGTCTAGCAGGAGCAGCTCCATGGCCTCAACAACTTGTCTGACTTTGTTGGAACCCTGGAAGCTGACAACTTTAGGCTTTCTGTGCTAACAAGCATTGACCCTCAAGCAAACACTGCATTTGACCTGAGGCCATGGAACAGGCTTCCAAAATTGAGTGACAGCACTGGGATTGTGGGTGTGGAGTTAAATAGAAGTGTGTGATATCACAGGGTGGAAAACTTAGAGTTTAAGGGTTTAATATATAGCAATATATATAAAGCAAGATGGAGGATTTAGGGTGTAGGCTAAAACCTTCTTTCACCTTCTTCATGAGTTTGGGGGTTTTTTTTAATTGGACAAAAAAATCCATATTGCGGGTTACGGGTGGTTAGTTATTGGGTTAAAAGTAAAAACAATATAGATGTTATCTCACTGGACAACATGTGCCTAAAAGACCTTGGAAAGAGTTAGAGACAGAGCCATTTTCTACGTTGCTACCTAGAACTCACAACTTGTGAGACTGTACGATAGATAAGAACTAATAAACATCTGAGTCTAAACACAAAACTTCATCTTCCAAGCTTTAATCCTGGCTCTAACTGAAGGAAGATAACAAACTCACATTACTTCAGCCTGAGCAAGTGGCTGCAGGTGAAAGGCTCTGCACTCCATCACCCATCACACTCCACCTGCTCCTGCCAGCATCCAGATATTCACTATGCAGCATTCCAAACAAGAGCCTGCTTCTCTGTCACTGCTCAAAATCAATCCTGCGAGGAGCAACCAGACCTCATAAAGAACAGCTAATAATTAATTACACTCCAATGGTCTTCCAGCTAGCTCCATACATCACAGGCTGCTGGATGCTTTTAATCAAAGTGCTTCATTATCATATAGCCATGTATCACTTTTATTTTTTTTTTTAAATAAAGGATGACATTTTTATAGCAGTAACCTTAAACTTTCCAGCCACACATCTTCCTAGCAAAGAAATGCCAAGAACAACTACAAATATTATAGCAAAATATTCTTCCCTTTAGTAAATGGCACTTTGGGGATATGAAGGAGGGAAGAAACAATGGGTACCATATTATTTCAGAAGAACAAATGTGCATGGGAACAATTTTAAAATAATTTTCCTCCTGCCCCCAGCCAGCTAGATCAGATCCCTGTTCTATCAACAGAGGGAGGTGCTGCTGAAGTCGCTGGTGCAGTGCTACAAACCAGTTGTTATTTGGCATCACTCCACATTCACCAATCTCAGGACCAATTCAGTCTTGGACAAAAGTGGTCAAAGTTTTCACATTCCTGCAAAGTTCTTTGCTGAGGGGACACACAGCACAGGGGAGAACACAAGACAGGAAACACAACTTGCAAATTTGGGTTATGAGACAGCCATCAGTCATGAGGCAAGCATCCTGCCTGCTCACCTGATACATTTAGTGCTCCATTTTTATTTTTTTTTCTTTGGAATAACCCAGAGTACTTCCCCTACATGTTCCTTATGGGTACCAACAATCCTCTGAAATAAATGATGTTTGAAAAAAGTCCCTCCTAAACAATTCCCAGCAGTGGGCTTTCCTCATTCCCTGCCTCCAGAAATATTTGTCTCTTATCAAAGAACTGGCCTCAAAAAATGCATCACAGAAAAATTTACGTTGGAAAATGCCTCCAAGATCCTTCCCTGGACACACTCCAGTCCCTCAATGTCTGTTTTGCTGTGAAGGGCCCAGAAATGGACACAGGATTTGAGATGTGGCCTCATCAGTGCTCAACACAGGTGACAACCACTGCCCTGGTTTTGCTGGCCACACTATTCCTGTTCCAGGCCTGGTGCCCTTGGCCTTCTTGGCCACCAGCACCCCCAACTCCTTTTTCTCTAGGAAACATTCCATGAAAATCTTTGTGGTGAGGGGCTTTTTTCCCCTATTTATTTCTCTCCTGCTGTTAATCTATGGGTAGTTAATACATATTTTTATGGGAGCTATACATATTATGGAAACTTCATTTGTTTTGAAGCATAACAAGAATCTGCTAACACTCTCCTTGAAAATTAATCACCCACAAGCAAATACCTCTAGCCTCCCTCTGTTCAGAAGTCAAGGGTAAGTGGCAAGCAAAATTCATATTCCAGGACCATGCCACCAGTTTCATGTTCATCACACACTCCCAAATCTGTTTGGGCTCCTAATGACAAAAAATTCTCACTGGAAAAATTGTATGGAATACAGCTTTAAAGATCCCAAACACCGTGGAAGTAAAATAGATCTCAGTCTAGACAGATACAATTTATTAAAATAAAGTAAGTGATGTAGAAATCATTCAACTGTTGTGCCATAGGACCTCCCCCATTTCTTTTCCATGGAGGCAGAAGGCACGCACCATTTTTCTACACAGGACACACTGCATGGTTTAAAAACTACGCTCTAAAGGTCAGTTTTTACCAAAGTGAGGCCACAGCTTCAAACCTTTTTCTAGGGCACATGGCCTTCGTAGCATAGTCAGTGACTGCTCCTGCAACAAGAGCTGCTCGGAGCTGCTGAGGAACAGAAAACTGAGATATTGTCTCTGTCAGTTCCCATAACTTCATATATGTTAGACCAAATCAAGGAGAAACCCTTCCACCAAACATTTGCATGGAAATGGATGGTTTCCTTCAATGAGCAATGCCTCACAAGGAAAAACAAACAATTCTCAGCTCCAAAGTACTTTAAACAATGGAAGTTAAGATGCCTTTCCTCACATAATGCTCCTCTGGGGCTGACCAGGCAGAGGATGGAAGTTTCTGTAGCACCATCCACTGCTGTTGGCACTTGACCTCAATTCTTGGCTGCTTGTGATAGGAAAGTGGGCATTCATAGTGTTCAGGAGCAATCAAGATGTAAAATAAAAAAGTATTTTAAGGAAGCTTTCTGGTCTCCTCTGTCCACCATGAAATGAATTTTAAATTGCCCCTTTAGCAAATAAGTTATTTCTACATACATGGGAATAGAAAGGTAAAGAAAAAACGGGCTGATGCTGAAACAGTGGCACTAAAATTAATGTACTGAAAACATACACATTTTTACCTTTATTCTTAACAAAAAAACAAACAAACAAAAAAAAAACCACCCCAAAACCAGAATTAGCATACAAGCCAGCTGGACAATCTGGAGTATCTTCTATTTGCTCAATCACATTTCTTGTCTTACAAGAAATTGTTATCTGGGTTCTGATAGCATTTGGTACTCAGACTGATGTTTCTGGAATGTTTATAAAATCCATCTTCCTACAGTCATTCATAAATATGTTTTCCAATCAGATATATCCTGGTAACAATGACCAATTAAGCTCAAACTCCTCAAGCTGCAGTGTCCAAGTGCTGGGGAACTGGAAAATTGTGCAGCTGGATGAGACAAAACTTATCTTCTTATATCTTCTAACTGAAAGTATTCTGGTTTTAAACAGCATGCATGCCCTCCAACAGCAGGATGGGCTGCAGGGAGTGCTCTCCATGCTCACAGCTGGCTCTTGGGAAATAATGACAGGAGTTCTCTCCCTACAAAACCAGGGATGTGGAGAACAACCTTTCCTTAGGCACACACACTTCTCATCCAGCATTGAAACATTAAATTGCCTCATAATCTGCCATATCGCACTACAGTGACTCCAGCTGATGGTGTCAAGCACACCAAGAGGTGAGGAGTTTCCTTTTTCTCTGAAGAAACAAGAAGCAAAGCCTTGCCCTCTGATGTTGACTTCTAGAGAGCTGTGCCCCCTCCACGCTGACAGAAATGGTGAGAAATGCTCACTTCCTGCCACACAAGCACAGTTTTGTCACAAAGCAGCTGGCAAGAGATGGCTCTTGTGAAGGACTCCCATGAAAAGCTAAAGTCCCAAGTTTTGGTTCCTGGAAGCCACCTCAAGACATGCTTCACATCTCCCAGCTCACACAGTCAATGCCTGCCCTCTGATCCACAGATCATGCCTATGCAAGAGGCTCCACATTTGGGATTTAACTCCTTGTCATGGTTACTTCACTGACAGCCCTGAAAAACCTGGATTTTGAGCAGCACCTGGCAACCCTTGAAACACCATAAGCACCTTCAGGTCCCTCTCATTACAAATATTTAAAAGCTAAAAAATGTTTAGACAGTGTCCTGGGGCATGCTCAGGGTGAAGTGCCAGCCTGGGCAATTCCAAGAGTGCTCACAGCAGCCCAGGTTCATTTACTGACAGGCTCTCAGACTTTTCCACCCTAGGCAGAAGTGTGTCCATGGGGTATAACTCACTTCCTGAAAATTCATTCCTTCAGATCTGCTGTCTGCCAATTGAGAGATGTCATTATTCAAAACAACAAGCCTAAAGAGGTAGAAGTCAGGAGAGTAATTCTGAATCAGGAGTATGAAGTTACTGCCACAAAAGAAAGGTCATTTCACCAATTATCTCCTGCACATATTTTGTATTAAATTCTGCATTATTAAGTTCACCAGGCTCTCTTCTGATTGCTATAAGGAGAACTGAATATTTATGTAGAGCAAAAGGTTAAATTATAAGTCATTGAAAAACTACGATGATGGATTTCAGTTTAATAAGCAGTGACATAAGGAATAAAATATATATGCATATATATAAAGTAAATATACTGTGCTTAATTGATTGAAATAACCTGCTTTCCTACTCTAGGTGATCTCCCAGCCATGCAAGGAAAGCAGCATCAGGAAGGGTTTCAGGTTAAGCACTATCCCCCACAGTGATTACGCACTCCACGGCAAGGCAATTTAAAAGAGTTTAATTTCCTTTACGATTTAACATTCCGATTGTTAAGCCTTTTCTAATTCCAGTGTGTTAACATAAAACCACCTCCATCTCCAAATTTTGATACAGAACAGAAGCCACATATAAAAGCAAGCTTTTGTTTGATGTTTTTCCCCTCCCCTCGCCCATTTCTTTCGGAGCAGGTCCCTGATTTTGCAGAGGAGCTGGAGGGCACCAGGCCCCCTCTCACCTGTGACTGATGAGGCTGGGAGGGGGCCAGGCTGGAGCCCAGGCACAAAACCCATGGGCTGGCAGTGACAGGGACAGATGCCTCTCTGTGGCTGTGCAGATGGCACCAGCAAGGCATCTCTGGCTCCTCCAACTCGGGGATGATGTTATCCCACGAAGAAAGTGTCTCTGAGCAGAGATAAGAGGAGCAGGGGGGAAGGCATCAGCTTGCCTATCAAGTGGGAGAGATCTGGAGGCAGATTGAATAGCAAAGGATAAGAAAATTCTGAGTGTTCCAAAAGCAACAATCTGGCCCAGGGGGCTGAAATCTGGGGAAGTGATAAGGAGCTGTAAGAGAGTCTATCAGAAGGAGCAGCAGCCTGACACTCAGGGAAGCTCGCTTGGATGTCTTTAGAGCAACCCGAGGAGCAGGGGAGAGAGGGAGGAACAAATGGGAGCTCTAATACTTGAACCAGCACTCGAAGAGATTTTTCTGGGCAAACTCCACAACTGAGCATCACTCTCTCTGTAGGAACAACACACGAATGTACTACATTAAATATCAAGTGTAATTCAATGTGAAATGACAAAAAAAAAAAAAAAAAAAAAAAAAAAAAAAAAAAAAAAAACCCCAAGGGTGATGTCACTGTTTACTATCATCAGACCTAAAGCAGCCCAAAAAAGAAGCCACTTATGCGTAGGGCAGAGAACTTCATCTAGGGATGTTGATAAAGTAGCACAGACCCACACTGACCACTTGGAATTCAATGGGATAATCTCTGGATAAACTCCCTTAACCACCTTGAGCTACTGAAAAAAAAAAAAAAAAAAAATTAGTGAAAGTACTAGAGGGGAGTTATTTCTGCTCCAGTCCTGACTAACAAGAGAATAGAAGAGAAGCAATTGAGAATTTGACATATGGGAGTAATAAATAACATTGTGAATTAAAGCAGTCAAAAAAAAGCATGTGTATATACATACATAATTATTTTAAGCAAAACAGCTTTTCTTCTGATAGAGAGGAACAGAATGCATAGCAAGACCATCACGGCTGTGCCAGAAAGAGGCACTTGAAAACAGAAAGAAACGTAAATCATATGTCAAAAACAGGTTTACATGGCTGAGGAATACAAAAGAACCAACATTAATCACAGTGCATTAAAGACAAGACACAAAGCTAACTAGAAGGGGACAAAATGCATCAGGAACAAATTGGTTCACATATAACAAGAGGAAACAAAGGAAAGCAAGACTTTGTTCCTAAAGAGAAGATGATGCATGTACTCCTTTGTGCCAAGGAGTTCACCAAAAGGGGAAGTGCTCCCATCCTCCTGAGGTAAGTAATGGGAGAGCAGCCCAAGGGCTTCCTTTTCCTCCTTTAGAAAGTCTTTGAAAGGATAAATAGACAGGTACTTCTCTGCAGTTCTTCAGTGCCTCCTTGATCTCCATGGGAAGTTCTCCATTGATAGGGGATAATTAGGGAATTGCACACTGCTGGGATCAGTGGGAGCACACAGCTCTGTGTGCAGTGGTTACAAAGTGGTAGGTTGGCTCCAATAAAACCTAAATTAGGGCAGCATTCCCCTATCATTATCTTTGACTTCTCTGGGAAACCAAATAGCAGAGAGGGAACACTGAACTGTCCTCTCCAATCCAGCTGTGTTTGCACAACTGACAAGGACACAGAGCCCAAACCCTGCTCGCCTCAAACACATGGAATGGGCACATCTGGAAAAGAAGAAAATTTTAAACAGGGCTGGAAGATACAGTGCAACCAGTAACAGATCTTGAAAACAAGTTGGTCCTATAGGACATGTGAGAAAGCACATTTTGAGACAGCAGAAGCTGCTTTTAATCTTGTATCTCACTGATGTGTTGTGTGGGTACACTGTTGTGTTGATACTACAAACATAGGAGGATTTCTGAAAATGCTCCTTAAATTTTAAGCAAACAAACTCCTTGGAAAATTAAACTGATGGAGGATTTCCCTATATTAGCCCTGACTTAAATCAGTTTTTACAGGAGAAGTACACCAGGAAATACTAAATTGAGTTTATGTTTTCAGAATGCTTAACAGTACTCAGTGGATGAGCAATGCCAGGAATACACCAGAACCAAGTTTTGAACCATTCACAGTGTAATAAATGTTACATTTTAAATGACTGTTATTGAAATGGTAGCTATAGTCTTCACATTGAATCAATTTTCCATTTTGTGGGGGAAAAAAGCTACTTCATTAGAGCTGTATCTCACAAACCTCAGTTTCAAAAGCTTACAACAGGAAATGGCCCAATACCATCTGATCAGAAGTTATTGTGCAAGGAGAAGACTTTGGCTCAATGAAAGAGGCTGTAGACATGAGCCAGATGATTTCTACCTTGCTATAGGCAATTTGTATACACATTAAAGGGCAAGGAAACTTTCATTTGCATCAAAACCCATAAAAACATACCTTGTTTAGGAACAGCGCAAAAAACAAGCAGCAGCCAAGGATCAGATCAGTCAGACATCCATCACAAATGACTTCAGTGTACTTGATGGCTCTCTGGTGCATTACTTTTTTTACAAGTTTCCTCTGCCTTTGTAGTTTGATCAATCTTTTCTCAAGATCTCCTAGAAATCAAGCAGGAGATGCTGCTGCTGTAAACCACAATCAGGCACCAGAATGGTGACGTGGGGGGATTTGCTGTCATTATTTGATCTCCAATGATCTTCAATACTGCTTTGCTGTGGCAATAATTTGCATTCTTATTAAGATGAATTAAGATCATCATGTTGTATCATAACATAGCCCATCAATACAAAGCAGCTTTGGAGCTTTATCAGTGATATTCATTTTCCCCAAAAGCCCCACACCCTCGCACTAAAAAGCTTTTAATGTTGTTACCTTTCTACTGCATGAACACAACAAATCCTTTCTATGGCTTCCCGATGTATTATAAAGTATTTCATGTACATTTTGCTCAGCATATATTGGAAGCACAAGGGTTGTGTCAATACTGCCCTTGTACTGCTCCTGGCTTTCATATCCAGAGATAACACAGTGCATTAACACACTCCACTGGATTTAGTTTTACAGCTGAGCAATGAAAAGATAACCATTTATAAAACTTGATATGATGCTGGATCCATTTGGAGCAGGACCAGGTATAGATGCTTGGTGTGATGGGGAACAGAAGACTTTGCCTCTACCCCCACACACTCTTATTTTGACTTGGGAACATGATATACTTTTAAATACACTCTCTTCAAGTAGCGTGGTGGAGAAATTTCCTCTCTAAAAAGCAGGAAGCTATTTTTCAAAGGCTACCTTTTAATTTTGAAAGGGACTGCATTCAAGCCAGAAGATCAGCTACCAATATTTTTTAAGTGATCTAAAGCAGGACAAGCTTAGCCAGCAATAGAAAACCCATACAATCTATCCGCTATTGTCTGAGGGTTAATATAGTTATACCAAGCCTATTACTTCTGAGCCTCCTAATGAAAAATGTTCTATTTAACAAAGTGAACATCAACATCCTGAAGAGGTTCTTCTGCTATCTGTCTTCTACCTTTAATTTTAATTAAGAAAACAAATGGACAGTAAATTTGAAGCAAAGAATCAACATTAATCTCTAAATCAAAACGATTTATATTGAGATTACAATTAATCATATGCATGAAATATCTTATTTAATAGGGTGATGCCCTCAGTTACTTTGTTTAATCACTAAAACAATTCAATTTCCAAAATTAGAATTTGGAACCATTCCAAACATAACCCATTAAGATTATCAATCCAGCAAGAACAGTGACAGTGAACCTCTGAAAAATAAACTCTTCAAAACTTTTTTATCCCTACATTTAAGAATGTAAAGTGGGCCCAGACAGAGTAAACCTCAATTAAAAACAGGGAGGGGTAATGCAACATCTAAACAAGGAGATGACCTCAGGACATTTGCCCTTAAACCTGCTGGTGACATTACTCAATCCCCATTCAAATAAAGGCCACCAGGCCAGATTTTAACCTTGAGTAAACAACTCAACTTCACAAAATTACTGGATTTACCTCCACTTACAGTGGTTTGGTTAATTAATAAAGGCAAGATTTTTCCAGCATCCTTAATGAACAGCAGAGAGGACACAACCTTAGCTTTGCAGTTGGGATCAGCAGTTCTCACGTGGGACATTGCACAGAGACCAGGTCTTGGCCCAGAGGCACACACAGGCTGTCACGAAAATGTACCAGGGTACACCAGTGGTGGCTTCTACAGCTGGATAAACCTTTTATTCAGGTTAAACATTTAAAAATGTCTCTTCAGCTACCTTATTCAAACAGTGTTACCACCATCGTGGTCCACACCCTCCTGTTGTAACAGGGAATCCGATGACCCTCACAACAGTCTCTTGTTGTCCTCAAAAACAGGTGGAGGCAGGATTTGAGCAGGCAAACCAAAGCAGCCAGCTTTGATTTAGCTGGGCCATAATATTTCAGCCAGCACATCAAAACATGGCTGGAACACTTCATGGAAACATGAATTTACACACACACACATCTTTTCCTCCAGCCAAATGCCATAAGTCTTGAGACGCTGCCTCAGCAAGATTAACACAAGACTATTCATTATGGGATCAATAAGCCTGTCCTCTCAGGGACTCTTTTCCTCCTGCCCCACTTAGCTTTCCACTCTGTGGCAGGGTGGATTTATTTAAAGGATAAAAGTCTTCTTAACTGAAGACTGCCCAACAATTTCTGTTCTTGTCTTGTATTCTAGCATTATGTCTCCAAAATTAAAAAAAAAAAAAAAAAAAAAAAAAGAGCAGGGAAGGGAATCAAGAAGAAACTGGGTCATGGTGCTCTGGACACCCAAAAGCGTGTTTGTATGTCTCCATGTCACATCTTAATAGAGAAGAGCAGTCGCGTTCTGCTTTTTTACTTACATGACACTTCTCATCTAAAAATTCATTTTTCAAGTAGATTTTCCTCGCTTCACGTGCTCAGAGTCACCCTGCCAGCAGAGGAGAACAAGCCCTTCTGGCTCCCTGCCCCCTCCATGTGCCAAATCTCCTCTGGTGGCACCTCAGCCTCCTTCTCCTTTTCTGCCTCACACGGCTCCAGCTTCTCCCTGCTCTGAAAATCCCCCAGGAGAGACAGCAAAGCAAAAAGCACCCCCAGCTCTAAAGGCAGAGCTGGCACTGAGACCCCCCCCCAGCACATCCCCACCTTCACACAGGCCACCAGGACTCCTGCTATGACACACTGATCCACCTCGGCCAGGGACAACCCCAATTGTCACAAGAGACAATAACATTCATTGTTACTCTTCAAACCATCAGCCCAGAAGGGGTGAGAAATGCCCCTCCATCCTCTCACCCTCAAGAAAACACAAGTTTGCCCATTAGAGCAAGGTTCTTCATCCTAAAAGCTTCTTGAGGTAAAAATGTACTTTTATGTCACACAACTCTCTCTGGAGGTTCTTTTTGGGAAGATGCCACATGGCTGTTTAGGGAACAGTCCTAACTCTAACCACTATTTCTCGCTTGCTGGAAAACATTATTTTGTTACCTCCAGGACACTACAGGCTCGCATTTGTCTGGATTGCTGATTTGTGTGGAGGAAGTACTTGCAGTTAATGTTAAATGGGACAAGCTACTGGAGGGGGCACTATTTTATTTCATAAATAAATAAATAAAATAAGTTATTCTCCTCTTGTCTTCTTGACATATCAACTCCCATGTTGTCTTCAGGCAAGAAATAACGAATATTAACCAACAAATCAAGTAAACACATTTTGTGTGCTGCTTTCAGAGTGCAGCCTGATATGGGTTTCCTAAATAATTCTCCCTTTTGCTGGTGCCAAACCAAAAGAGGGATAAATACAGCAGCAGCCCATCTCGCCTCTTCTGAGCATGCACAGGGATTGAAAGGGAGTCAGGAACAAAGTAGTGGACTGCTCAGTTCCATAAAACCCATTGAAAAATTCGGCAAGACAACACAAACACCTGAAACGAAGGGTCATGACAACAATGTGACACCTCATGAAGCTGGCTGTTGCTCCAGCAGGAGCACTTGTCCTTCCCAGAAGTCCCCATCCCCCTGGAAGCTGTGCCAGCTGCAGCTCCTCAGGGTAAGGACGAGGCCCTGTCACAGAGCCCGTGCTCAGCTAGAGGGGACCCAGGCAGCCACAGGCACCCCACACAGCTGCCCCACACCCCACTGATCCCATTAATGGGGAAATGGAACACCTTTTCCTGGTGGGGAACCCGATCCTCCTTGTTGGCCCGTGCTGAGGAGAGGGTGATTAATGGAGAAGAATTGATCCTCACAGTCCTTGTCAGGCAGCCAACTGCTGCCCCAGACAAAGAGGTCTATGTGGAGCGCTACCAGGCAGCCACTCAAATCATGCCACAGCTTATAATGCCTCCCCATACCTTCCCCTTTCCTTTTTCACAGCTACTTATGCGCTAAACAACCTCTTTTTCTACACGTTTCGAAGACTGACAGCGGAAACCCATCCCTGAGGTACGGCAGCCTGATCCACCCAGCTGCCCCCAGATCACCTCCCCCTTTCTCTCAGAAACAAGGCCATGAACAGTTTTCAGAAAAACTCAGAGGAGACCAGGCCAAATAAACTCTTCCAAAGAATAGAGACAGATGGGGGGACATTTTGTGAAGCTTCCTGGCTGAGACAGCCAACAGGTAAGGAAGGAATGGGGGGGAGGATGCGCAGAGCTTTCAGGACTGAAGTGTGCTCTGTCAAAACCCAGCTTGGACTAGACACAATGAAGTATTATCACTGTCTTTTGGCAGTATGCATCACATCCCTAAATTTTTTTTTTTTTTTTTTCAATCTTGACACATTTTTTTATTCCCTGAATTAACTCCATAGCATGGCGAAGCAGGAGAGCAGCATCAATCCCTGCATGAAGGGCAGGAGCACACCTCTCCTTCAGGTTCGACCCTCAAATCTCATTAACTGCAGCAGCCTCCTCAGGGCCCCGTGTTTGCACACGACATTCCCGACAGGAGAAGGGAGGGAGAGGAGATGAGCGCTCCCCACAGGAGCAGACGGCTGACTGCTCGCTCTGGCTCCCTTCCACCCTCTCCCTGGGAGTCCCCAGGGCAAAGCTCTGCTAACAAAAAGGGGCTCTGCAAATACCACGCGAGATAAGCACGGTAGCACACGCAGCTCTTGGCATCTGTTTATCATTAAAGATAACCTCACCTGGCTGGCTGGGGAAAAGGCCCACCTGCTCTTTAAAGATAGGTTTCATCTCTCCTCTCACAGCAATCTGCCTGCGCTGAGTGATGCTTTAAAAATATACCAAGACATGGTGCTAACACTGAAGCATTTCCTTACCCAGCCGGGCAGGGATAAGATCTGCATCTCACAAAAGGCCAACATATGGTGCTGATAGCTCCCTGATTATGTCAACATTTATTAGTTAAGTAAAAATCACCAGCCTTCTTTAAAGGAAGGAGCCCAGATGCCTGCAATTAATATTTCTCCACTCCGCCGAAGAAACTGTAATGCAACTCCTAATGTCTCTACTCGAGAAGGCTCAAAACTCACAAATTATGTCATTAGAAACTGCAACGGGGTAACGAAGGGTTCGGTATAATGTATTTTCATTAGCCGAGGCTAATTGGAGCCAAATGAGTAAAACAATGCAGGGAGGGCGAAGCAACAGAAATCCTCGGGTCTTTAGGAGCCGAAATAAATGAGGGTAATCAGCGGTGTGTGCAGAATACAGCATGTTCAATTAATATAAATGGGAGAGCAGTCAACTGCTGGTGGGCAGCAGGCGTCTCGTGGTGGTGGGCAAACACCAGCAGGATGGCAGCCTGGGACAGGGAGGATGCTCAGCTCTGAGGGACACCCAGAACAACAGGATTAGGGGGTGAAAACCCCCACAAGGCGGGTATCTGAGCAGGGAAAACTGACCTGGGGAGGAGATAGCTGCCTGGTTGTGGGGACGCCTGAAAAAACAGAGCTAGGGTTGAAAACCCCCACAAATTACCACAAAAGGGATATATATCTGAGCAGGGAAAGCAGCATGGATCTCAGGAGGAGGTGGAAAATGGGAGGAGACAGACATCTGTTGAAGGGACACCCAAAAAAACAGGATTGGAGGTTAAAACCCCAAAGATGGCTAGAGGAGGGGAAGCTGAGCAGATAAACCAGCATGGATCATTGGAGGAGATGGAGAAAGGAGAGGAGATGGCTGCCCACATGAGTGGCACCCAAAAATCAGTGAAAGGGGGTTAAAAACCCCAAAAATCACCACAGGAGGAAAATCTGAGCAGGGAAAGCAGCACAGACCTTGGGAGGAGATGGAAAAGGGGAGGAGATGGCCGCCTGTCACATCAGAGGAAAGGCAGTCGTGGCAGCTCTACCCTTGGCAGCTCCAACACTTGCCACCTGCACACACAGATATTTTGTGGGGGTGGATTCTCTGATCCATCCTCCTCCTCCTCCTCCATCTTTTCATCACGTCAGTTTAATTGTTACAGTAACCACAGTAAATTGATTTTGCAATTTAGCTTTCAGACCCTTCTGAAGCGAGAACAAGCAACCTTGTCTTTCGTTTCAATCTTCTTCTCAATAAGATCAAGGCTGCTGTCCTTCAATTTTTCTCTTCTTTTAGAAGAGAGAATAATGATGAGCTCTCTCTTCAGCATTTGCTTCTGGTCCAATCTGTGGCAGAGCAAGAATTTTTTTTTTCCAATTCCTGTTAGGCAAATCTCCTTTATTAATATTGTGCTTTGGGACTTAAGGGTTTAGAGATGATGTTATTTTGTAGCTCAAAAGACACAAAATGCCTATGCTTTTTCAAGTTACTAGCATTTTTATGCAATTGTTGATACACATATTTTTTGCCTTTGCCAAAGAAGAATTGCCAATAAATCTATTATTCTCCAGTACAAAGCTAAGAGGCTCATATACCTGTAAACACTGAATTTTACTGTACAAATCCTATTGAAATTAAGCAAATTATATGAAAGCTTAGTGAGCTGTCCATCACTCACAGCCATAGATACCCCGCCTCTTCTTCATATTCTGGAAAACAATAATAAGATTCTGCATCCATTAATAAAATTGCAATTTCATGATCAAGTCTGCACTGACTAACCTTGTCTTTCATCACTTCCCATCAATAAATGATGGTCTGTGACTAGAGCACTGTAAGATAAACATGTTTTCAGTCAAAGACCAATTTTATCTTAAAGCAATTAATTCATTTTTGGTTTAGCGTTTGGTGCAAGGGTTTAGATGGGGGTTGGTCTTAATTCCAAGATTCTCCTCCCTCCTTATTCTCTCCTAGAAAAAAATTAGCTTTCAGACTAAAAAAATTTGAGGGAAAAAACAGAAGTTAAATACTAGGAAGGTCAAAAAGTTTTATCATTGAGGAAAGTGAAGATGAGGCAGAATTTCCTTTCATGCCCCACTACATTGATTGTGTCTAAAGATTAGGACAGACAGCAAATTACACAGGAGCTATCCATGCAATACAATCAGACATAAAAAAATAGCCAAACATACAAGATGGCACACCAGGAGTGGTTTAGGAAATAATTAAATAGAGAAGCAAAGAGTTAAAGCAATTATGGGTCCTAAGTCCTGCAAAATTACCGATGAGCAGCTGAACATTCATATCCAGGAGCTGTTAAAATATTTTCCAAGTTCCTGAAGTTTGCCTGGGCATTTTTCTCTCAGCTCGGCTTGTGGGTCCCAGAAATCCATCTATGTATATCAAATAAAAAAACCCAAAGAGTTCCTACTGCAAAATCAAACAGCCCTGATCCTGCAGCAAGTTTTTGAAGGAGGCCTGAGGCTGCATCATCCTTTAAAACCCAAGCAGAGGCCAACTTCAGACCCTGCTAATGCTGAATCCAGAATAAGGGGCTCTTATGAGAGCAAATGCAAGCCTATAATGTCCTGGAGATAACAAATTCACAGAAAAAAAAAAATAAAAGCTGAAAAAAAAATCATCCAAATACTCCAAGTTTAACATGCAGCAATTGCTGGTATTATTTTATTTATTCTGCTCCTGCCCAATTTTGCTGAAAGATATTAATTTTTTGCTGTCCTGTGTAATTGAAATAGAATGAGTTATAAGGCAGACCATGCAAATAACCTGAAATAAGCAAAACTACAGGTCTGGCCTGACCAAGATTGTTGGCAGCACAGATAGACAATGATCAGCTCCTTGGATACCTTACAAGTCCTACAAAAGAAGTTTAACTTAGGTTTAATTTTTTTGTTTTTCAGAGAAAAACACATTCCAGGGATATCTCCTCCAAAATAATTCTGCCCCCTTCCTCCCTTAGTGATATACGACAACAACAGAGGAAGAATATACAGATCCAAGAGAAGATTCAATAACTGTTTTTAAACAGAGAAGAATCTGTGAGGATAGGGCAAAAAACTACAACACTTATTTGAGATTAAATCCTGGTCTCTATTAAGACAGTGAGAAAACCTGCAAGAAGTTTATAGATTTGCTTCTTCTGCTTTAATATATTCCTCCCTCCATTTTCATGCAATTAAACATTAAAAAGGTTAAAAGAAAAAAAATCCTGAAATATTCCTGTAAACCCTCCCCAAAAGAAAAAACCTCAAACCCATACTCAAATAAATAATAGTGTTTCCTCCAAAATAGCATGAATATGTAAAGCAACAGTTAAAGATACCTGTGTGAATACTTTGATGTGGAGGAACTACAGTGACATTTATTTCCATTTTAGAAATTAATCATGATGAGTATTTCTATTAATAAATACATATTTTGAGGTAAGAATAATTTTCTAGAAGATGGCAGGAAAAATACAAGTCTAAAGGTGTTATTCCCAAGCAGAGCATCCAAAACCACCTTCCAAGTCAAATCCTACAGATTTTACTATTTTAGCAGTATTTTGCTTTGACACAAAAGAGTGGGAGAAAGTACAGGGGGATGGTCAGTGAGAATAAGCTGCACATTTTTCAGCATATGTTTGTAAATACATAATATTAAAATATCTCAGTTAAGTCCCTGCTAGAAAAGTCCTAAAAGATCTGCTGAAAGTGAGGAGCCAGGTAGATTTCAGCTCCAGGAAGTCACAGAGGCAACTGGCAACAAACAGAACACAAACAATTCAGATTTTCCAGACAAACAGAACTTGGTGCAGAATCTGTTTCCCCAAATGACAGGGAAAAGTGTGTTCTGTGTAAAACCTGGTTCAGCTCTTACTATATAGGTCAGAGTATGTAGGGCAGGCAACTTGTGGGACACCAGAGGTGACACTACACAGTCTACCTGCAGCAACTCATTTTTCCAGCAGCCAGCCCATCCCAAAGGTTTCTCTGATAGATTGCTTAGGTTAAGCTCCTGCACTCCAACTCACCTTAATGTTCATGTTTGGGCATCAGTGCCCAAATGCTCCCTGTTTCCCACCAGCCCAGCATCCTTGGTTTTGTCCTTGCCCTATATTGTCTTTGGTATGGAGGGAAAAGGAAATTGTGGCTTTCAAAGACAATAACAGGAGAAGGCACAGTAATTGAAAATTACTCTCTCAGGCTTGGATATCACCCTTAAAAACAAGAGCTAACCCAGTGACCTGCCCATCAATAGTAGCTAGAACAGGGGTCTTGTATTATTATTTTTGTTCCTTGGAAAAATAAAGTTCAAAACACTACTGCTAAACCCACAGAGCCTTGTGTCACTGTATAACAGAAGAGTATTTTATGTTGCATTTTACAACATCAGCACTTGAAGGGGACAAAACCATCCAGGAGCATTTCCACTTCACCACAGACAGAGAAAAGCACTGGACACTTCCCAGTTTTATCTCACAGCTAAATAAAATGAAGATTGTTCACCTGATGTTGATTTGCCAGGCTCACAGCTGAGGGCTCCCCTGTGCAGTGCCCAGCTGAGCACATTAGCTGGACACCAGTGAGTGTTTCTCTGCAGATGCTCTTTATTTGCCAAGCAGGAACTGGAGCAGGGGAAGGCCTTTCTGCCATGGCAGGATATCTCAGGCTTTTGGGACTCCTCACATGCCCTTCCTTGCCAGTGGACACAGAAACCTGAGGGGTGTTCCCTAGCAAGGAGGCTTAGGAGGCTCCCAATATCCTTGTTCTGATCAAGAGTCCTGCATCTGTTATTTCCAAAGAGGAATATTTATTCTCTCTCTCCACTCCCTGAAACTCATGTCAATCTTTCACCTTTACACACTCCAAAAGAAAAAAGCTCCGCTACATCCCTTCTGAAAACTGTATTATCCACAGTTCATTGCTTTGCTTTGACATTTTTAGGATTTTCCTCCCAAGAACCAAGTTTTCTTCAGGGGCGGGAGGAGAATCTCAATCACCAGGATATCCCAAACTCACATCTCTCCTTTCACAGCTCCTGGCATCAGACAAGGAAGCAGTGCTGCTGGCATCACAGACGTGAAAAAAGCCTGAACAGAAAGTCCCAGACAGGAGCAAAGGTTGGGGTTTTTTTTCCTCCCCTCGTTTCCAACAAAGTGCTGATGAAGTTGCACATCATTCCTGTGCTTCAAACATTAAAATAGCAGGTAAAGGTCAGCATAGCTCCTAACTGCCCTGTTAGCATGCAAGTTTCAACTCTGATTTCTCTTTTAAAACAAGAGGTGATTCTCTGTCCCGCCTGTATTTAAAAAGAAGATTGATTTGCTCTCAAGCAATACCACTTGTGGTTACAGAGAGTAGATAAACCAGAGTATGGGAGCAGGAGAGAGAAGAGAGCACCAGGACTTTTTGAAGACACTTCTCAGAGCTGAGACAGGAGGCACTGAGATTTTTCAGAAGGGTCACCACCTGTGCTAAAGCACTAACGCAAACAGAGGCTATATTCTTTTCCAAGAAGACGCAGATAAGCAAAAAAATGCCTCACACTCACCAACACTAAATAATTTCAGAATACCTTAGCTCAGGCCCATGAGCCTCCCACAGACAAAGGGAGAACAAAAGCTGCTACTGCTGTTTATTTACAGGTCTCTTCTGAGAGAACTTTCACCATGACCATGAAGACCAAGCCAGCAAGGAGTAACTGCATCCCTCCATCCAACACCAGCATCAGCTTTGAATTTCCATGCCAATAGCCCACCACAAACAAACTCTAGTTCTAAAAATGACCAAACAAGCTCCTTCTAGCAATAATCTCTCTCTCCCTGGCCATCACTGCTATTATCAGGTCAGTTCTGGATACCAGACCCAGTTGGACACATGAAAGACCAGCTCACACAGACTGTGGGGGTGGTGTGAGTGTGAGAACACAAAAATATTCTCATCACCTCCTGCTTTCCCCCAGTCTCTATATTCAATTCACATAAACCATGTGGGATGAGATTTTTATACCACCTGAAGTGAGACATGTGCCACAAGACAGGGTTGTCTGAGGGCTCTTGCAATGCTGTTTTTCTTTGTTATTCTATCTGATATTGCTATAAAGCATTCCAGAAATGAGAGAGGAACTTTCACCAACCTTCTCTGCACCAGGCCAAGGTCAACCAGGGGGGTCCTTCTGCTGGGGAAAGGGCTCATTCCACTCAAACAAGGAATCTTCTAAAAGTTCCTCAAAGTAAAATCCCATTGTACTCCAGAAGAGAGAAAGAACCTAAGCTGCCTCGCTGCCTAATTTTTATATTACACTCCCATCAGCCCTTGCTATTGACAAGTCAGCAGTGATTAATCACCTGTGATTGATGGATCAGGACACTCCACAAAACACTGATTAATAGATTTGCAAATACAGATGACTGCTACCTCCAGCAGCACTTTAAAAACATTAACTGATCAAGGTTTCTTAAACTCTCTTCACTGTCTCTCACCTGGCTCCCTCCCATCTCTTTCCCCTCCTCTTGCTTACTTGCAGGGAAGCTCTTTCCTCTCCCAGCAGTGAAAAATCTGTATTCTGCCCTACCCACACCTTACTTGCTCCCTCATCTTCTCTTTTCCTCTTTTCACCCTTAGGCATCCTTGTTCCAATTAAAAAGCCCAGACGGAGCAGCTGGAAGATGCCTAAATATCCTAATGAACAGTGAGATGCAGCAAAAGAGATATTTCAGGCTTCACAAGGAGGTGAGCAGCACAGAAGGAAGGAAATGTGAGTGACAGAAATAGGGTAAGGCATGTTTGCCTAAAAATGAGGATAGCAGAGAGCTCCAAAAGGCAGAGAATAAGCAGAAAAGAGGAAAAGAACCAAGCCCATTAGCATTTGTCTTTCCTTATCAAGAAGGTTTCAGGTGTGGTGAGTTCTCTTGTTGCAAGCTGCCCGTGGAGACACAGCACCATGTAAGCCTGTAGGAAAGAGCAGAAGCTGATGCTGACAGATATTTAAAATGCACTGAAATTCAATAGCTCTGGTTTCATTCCCCATAAATTTCCAGGTATCCACAGAATTGAAGTGAGATGTGAATAAAATTCATTTTGTGTTCCAGAAAGAAGAAAGGAAAATTATACAATAAATACCAAAGTTTCAAAATAAGTTGTCTTCTTTTTGTTCAGGATGACTTAAAAAAAAATTACAATAGAAATTTCAATGAGAGAATAAATAATTTCATTTGAAGTCAGTGTGCGCACAAAATCACATTGTAATAACTTCATGGAATCATGGAATGGTTTGGGTGAACCTTAAAGCTCATCCAGTCCCACCCCTGCCATGGGCAGGGACACCTTCCACTATCCCAGGGTGCTCCAAGCCCAGTCCAAATCTGTCCTTGGGCACTTCTCTGGTCACCCTGTGCCAGGGCCTCCCCACCCTCAGAGTCAAGAATTTCTTTCTAATATCCCACCCAAGTATCTCCTATTTTAGTTTAAAACCATTTCCCCTTTCCTATCACTGTCTGTCCATGCAAAAGTCAATCTCCGTTTTTGATATAAGCCCCCTTTAGGCACTGCAAGGAGCAATGTGTTTCTCATGTCTGCAATTTCCAAAGCTCAGATGCAGCACTTTGGACTTCTTTATCACCTTCACTAATTCATGAATAAATTTTAAAGCAACCATCTGAAACTTTCTAAGAAGACAGAAGTTCTCAAAAGGCCTTTCAAGCAAGATGGTGCTGCAACAGCTCCAGCCTGACAGCCTGATGGAAATGGCTGTACAACCAAATACAATAGAGATCCATAGAGAAAAAATAGAGAAAAAGAAGTTCAGCTGGTGATACCAGATTCCCAGAATCTCTGAGCAGGTTCAGAAGGGGTGGATCACTCTTAGTTTCACCCTTGCTCATGCTGCAATAGTTCTGCACTGTCAGGTGCACTGTGAGTGTCCACCACAGGCTGCCTTTCTTCCCTTGAGACATAGCTTGCCTTTTCCAAGGAAATTTCCAAGGTTCCTGTGAGACGTTGCAGACACCAGACACCTCAGGTGGGAATTTGCAATATGCTTTTGGTACTCAGTGCCTGATTGTCTGGTCTGGGGTAAGAAAGGTGAGACCAAGTGGTGCCTTTCTGTCTTTAACTTTCTTTCACAAAAATATGATTTGATTTCCTAGAAAAATCCAGGAATTTGCCACAGGCCAACCTTCAAAGACAGTCACAATGCAGACAGGGACTGCTGTACCACAGAGCAGCACCTGCCCTGTTTGCACAGTGCAATGCTGATTAAAAACCAACCAGTAGGATGGCCATGCTAGAAGTTTTATTCTTGTTTTGCAAGTGATGGGAAAAAAAAAAAAAAAAAAAAAAAAAAAAAAAAAAAGCGCATTGTGGTAAAAGTGGCTCAATAAATTACGTGCAGCAGAGTTAATGCAGGTGTGCTTTCTTGGCCATGGAGCAGGCAAGGGACTCAAGAAGTGACTCCGAGGCAGAGAAATTTGAGACCAGTGGTGCTGCCTTCAGCAGAAAACTGATTATTTGGAATTAATGTTCATAAATCTAGCTCTCTTTTCCTATACCCACTCCCCGTTGTCCCAGCCCTGCCACAAAGCCTCTCTGCACACTGCTGGCCGATTACAGTATCCAGCACAAAACAATCCCCTTCCCCTTCTTTGTGTCACGTATTTCCACTGATACAGAACCTTTGTGTCTCTTGCCGTGGCTGACATGCCAGCCAGAGCCAGCAATCTTCACTTGGCAGGAATTTCCATGTGAAAGGGATATTTTGAAGAAAGCCTGTGGGCCGGAGCCAAGGTAAAAGCTCCTCGCTCTCTCCAGCAAATGCTGCTTTTCCAGTGTGAAACTATTGAGCCACTGCCCTCCAAAGCGCTGCTCCCATGGATTTGTCCCAGGTTGGAGCCTGTCATCATCACAGCAGGAGTAGGAAGAGGGTTTTTCAGAGGGATGGGGATCGCCAACAGCACAGACATTGTTTCTTCACAAAGGAAACAAACTTGAGCCCGAGGTTTTGGCCGGCAACACATCCCTAATGCAAACAGCCCTCGGTTCCATTGCTCTAGGAAGGGTGACTGGGCCTAGCAGGGAGAGGAATAACCCCAGGCAGGGGCTGACAGCTAAATCCAGGTCATTGAAAATGGGAAGCAAAGTGCACGTTTTTCACAGCTACCCCCTGAAAGGAACTGCCAGGGGGTGAAGCTGGGCAGTTCAGGTTTTGTTTAGACTTTTCAGATCAAGATTCGGGTGCCCTTTCTGCATCACAAGTTATTGCAGAGCTGAGCAGGACTGGCTGAGCTGCAAACACCCTGGCAGGGAGCGAGCACTGCGAAAGAATGAAGCTTTGTAGATAACCAGGGTTTCAGCGAGAATTAAATGACCCATATTGGCACTGCTGCTCTTTCAACTCCAGCCATGAGCTGGATTTGGCCTTGCCCACAGCGTCCCTCAGGAGGAGAGGCGGGCATTGGTGCCGGGAATGTCTTCACACTGCAACTTTCCCGGCGATGCCAAGCCCTTCGCAGTCACCTCAGCATCACCCCTCCTCTCCTGGCTTTCATCACTGCGTGCCACGAGCGTCACCATCGGCTTTCCTGCCGCCTCCCACTGCGCCCGATACCTGCTGCTCACGGAACGACGGCTGTGCCCCAGGGAAGTCCCATCCAGGAGTTTGCCTCCAGACTCTAAAGCAAAACGGTGGAGTTTTAGCCAGGAAATCTGACTGTTGTAGCCACCCGCTCCTGGCAGGACCAGGGCGTGAAGCGAGGCGGGAGAGGGCATGGGATACACGATTGATCCCGTCTCGCTTGCCCTGTGGAACTCGAACCCTCCGGCCGTGGCAAAGGGCGGGCTCTCTTTCCTGCCTTTCCCCCGGTTTTTTCCCGGTTTTTTTCCCGTCTTTTGCCACGGCGGGACAAGAGCTCCGCGGCGCGGCGGCTGCGCGCACTGCGGGTGGAGCGGAGCGGGGCTCTGCCCTCTCCTCCCGAGCCCTCCCGGGGACTCCAGCTCTGACCGACCGCCTTTGTGGCTCAGGTTTTACGGCTCAGGTTCACTAAATCCCGGGCAAGCATTACCCTGAGGGGAAGGGAGCGCTGCCTTCTCCATCCCGCCTTCTTCGAGCCACCCCTCGCTTTGTCATGCCCACAGAAGTTTCTTATCCCAGCTTTAATGCTGCCACTGAAGTTTTGTAGTCCTGCTTGAAGGAATTTCTCAGTTACCTGTAATATGGGTGATTTTGAGCTGTGTCCCTGCTGTCTTCGTAACTGCGGGAAAAACAAACTCTCCAACAACATTTTAATGTTAGAGAATCAAGGCATTACTTTATGCTGGCCAGGATGCTGTTCTGGACGGGATGGGCAACAGAAATCATTGCAGCCACACCGGGCCTGGGCTGTGCAGAGGAAATCGTTCCATCGCACATCAATTTTACTGGATTTTTCACATACTTTATAGAGTCAAAACTCATAGAAACTCATTGGTTCAATGTTCTTCGGGCCCAAGTTACACAGTTCTTAGTATTTGGCTCCTATTGGCTATCGATCTCTTTGCCTTGGATGTTAGTTAGGTTGTCATTCCTTAGTTCTATTATCAGGTTTTTCCCGACCAGGTGTCTCTGACCATGCCGGGGGTGTTGTTTGGAGCTGATGGTCATTGATGGTTGTTATCCTTTGTGTATCTTCTGAGCTACTCCCAGTCTGTTGAGAAATTCAGCTCATCAGGCCTTGAATGCTGAAACCGCTCTTTGAAAAGAAACTTAAAATTCCCTTCCCCCGAGGCAAAGGCCCCTGACTAAAGTTATATAAAAATATTTTCAACTCGGTATCACTCCCAACACTACCACTTAATACTAAGGGCCTCCTGCTTGTAGGGCTTTTCCTTACTGACCGGCTGGAGCACACAGGGCATCCCACATGGAACCACACACACGGAGTTTTCCACTGGCATTAAATCTGCCAGATGGGAGGCAACCCCACAAATATTCTGCACAGCACTCAGGGACAACACGTATTCCATGGAGAAAGGCAGATTTCCCCACTGTGACCCCTGGAGGCCCGTGCCCTGTGCCTGTTCCTGCTCTGCACCCTCTACCTCCATCCTCCTCCCCCAGCCCCTCAGTTCCTCTGCACCCTGTCCCCTTCACCCCATCAGCGACCCCTTATCTCTGCGATGATCTCTGGAAATGTCTTTTGTCTCCAACAGCTCATCGCCCTGCCCCTCACCTGCTGAGATCAGCTGCTTTCCTACTGGGAAAAAAGAATAAAAAATGAACCCTGGGAATAATGAGGAGTTCGGAGAGCTTTCAAGTTCCAAAAATAAATAAATAAAGGGAAGGAGGAAGGGAGAATTGCGTGCTTCTTTTGATTAATTCCCAAAGACCATGCAGTAAATAAAACGAAGTCCAGCCCTGACAGACACAAACCTTGACTGTCTGTTTATAGATGGTGTGAGTGCCAATATTCCAGCGGGACTGTGCAGAACGAATCTGTCAGGGAATCAGAGCACATGTTACAGAGTGTGAAGGTACATGCTTCACATTAAAAACAAATCCTTCAGAAAGCGCAGAATACCCTAAATCTACATCTGCCACGCCGGTTATTCCTGTTGCGTTCTTAAAATTCATCCTGAATTTTATTTGCCACATCTTGCAAGTGTTGGATCTGCAAAACAGCATTATAAGTGCAGCTGTAGTGAAGTTCAGCTCTGCATAGCTATGGAGCTGAATGCTGGCTCGAATTCTGATTTTTACCTCTGAATACTTTCCCATCTTTTGGAAGCTGCCCAGTTTGAGAAAAGCATCTCTTGCGCCTATGATCACTGATACCATCACATTTCAGGGTGACGTGAGGTGCCATCTTTTCACATCTGACTCAACCCAGCTCTAGCACCACCTTATCCTAATTGCCTCAATTCCTCAGCACCAACTCCCTGTGCAGCTGCTTTTGCTTCTGTATTGCCATTACTGTGTCCCCAAGAGCCACATTCAGTGCCACTGATGTCATTGAAAATAACGTCAAGGAGCAGAAAGAAGCCTAGTAAATGACTAATTTATTTTTTAAAAAAATCCTTTGTCACTATCACCATCTTCTGACAAAGGAAGCAGACTTGAGGAGGGTCTGTGCTATTTGCAGCAATTTACAGTGTAAATTTTGAGCAAGGTCTTTGATCACACTGGAATTCAGTCATCTGTATTACCAAGCAAATACAACACAAAAACCTGCCCAGTTCTGAGACACGGTTTAGTATCAGCTGATGACCCTATTGATTTATTTTGTATTTTTCATAATGAGTTATAGCTACATTATAGAGTTGCCTGCATTGGATTGCAGTTTGACTTTCCAAGTGCTATTTCTCAGACATGAGGGTTTTATAAAAGCTTTCCTCACAACAAAAGCCACACACCTATAATCTTAACAGAACACTGTTGCAAGTTTGTACCTACAGTTCAATAACAAATTAAAACCTTTTTATTTTTGTCTACACACCCATGAGCAGAGGTTGGACCACAGCAGAACAGGCCAACGTGCTCCCTCTGATCCCATTTTTCCTTATTTTTCCTTGGAGGTGGAGGAGAAGAACACTGACTATTTCTCCTCTGCTCCTACACATCAACACTACTGGAAGCTATCACCTCTCTCTGGTTGGACTTTGCCAATAAAAATAGAATAAAACATTTTAGCTCAGCATTCCTAGCTCACAGCTCTTCCTACAGGACTTTGCCTGAAAAATCTGTTTCCTCAGCCAACAGTTCATCCCCTTCCCATCCTTCAGCTGGAACTAACACCAGCCAAAGGCACCAGTACAACTTTGCCAGGTCTGAGTTGTGTCTCTGAAGACTGTACAATGTCCTGACACAAAACAAAGCTTAAAAAACAAAACAAAACAAAACAAAAAACTACCACACTCCTCCCACACGTTATGGATTCCAAACCTTGGCTTATGTGTCAATTCATAAGTATGAAAAATGCCACAGGGAAGGAAGAGCTGGAAAATATTCTTTTCCCTGATTTCTCAAAATCAAGGTCCCAAGTGCTTGCTGGTGATTTTGTATGATTGCATGTTCTCCTCATGTGTCTGTCTGTCACCAGCAGACCAAACTCCCTGGCCCCTGCATTTCCCCAGGGCCCAGAGCAGAGGGAACATCCCCTCAGGTGGGTCACTGTCCCTCACAATTATTCTGCCACTTTGCTTCCTTCAGGACATTCAGAGTGACCAACACACTGAACATGCAACTTGTCCTGAGTACAAACAGAAAACATCCCTTCTTCTGCTCAGGAATAGGAACAGAGCTTCTTGTTTCATCCCAAATCCTTCTTTCAAGGAAACACAGAGCTAATGGTGCTGTCAGAGATGAACCACCAGCCCCCAGACAAAATTTTTGAATAAGTCTTTAGGGATGGCACAAAATTAGAAATAGAAAGTGACTTGATCAATGTAAAATGTTATTTCAGCTGAGAGGGAAAAGGGATACTTCTCTCTGTACATTAAAAAGGAGAACAAATGCATACAGGTGCAACATTTGCTACCAGCAAGGCAGCAACCCCCAGAACTGCTCCAAGAGACAACTTCCTTCCCCTTCTACTCACCTCAGGTTTTGGGATACACAAGAGGATTTAAAATGGGAAAAAAAGAGGAAAAAAAAAGAAGGTAAGAAGGACCCTAATGAGCTTGCAATAGTCAACCTGGCACTGTTCCTTGAGGATATTTCCTAGAGTGCACTCAGTAGTTGAGAAAATACTGACAAGATATTCTCTCTATTCTCTCAAGAGCTCAAAATAGCTTTATGGGCACTTTAGAAAAATCAAGGAAGTTTGGCAAAGGGTTTCCCACAACATCCAGTCTACATAAAACACTTCTCAGAGCATTAACTTGGCCCATTCAATTTAGCAAACTTTAAGCCCATTTGACATTAAGTTACCCAAAATGCTCCAAAAAGAGGGAATTATAAGAGGAAGAAAGAGAGGGAGAGACAGGAAGACAGAAAAGACACAGAAAAGCACACAGGCCACATACACATTCAGAGAATGCAAGAATTTGAAATTTAAACATCCTGAATACCATTCAGGAGCACACAATTAATCAGATACCTTTTACCTGCAGAGATCAAACTACATCAAAAAAAGTAGCTACAAATAGAAATCCAGTCCAGCAGCCCTTCACTTTTGACCTGGGATCTGTAGACGTATTTTCCTGGTTTAATTTTACTTCTGTTTAAAATCTAGAATACTACAAAAAGCCTAACTTCAGACAGTAGATTCCTCAGGTTAAAAATAGACATTGAAGGTGTTCTGATTAAACTTCTTTGTTTAATCACTGGGACTGGGAGAAGGGGAGCAACCTTCCAGCAGCACCATTTTCCTATTACACAGTGAAATTGTTAGGGATTTTCCAATATGGACTGTGTTACTATCTTGTGGGGACACTGAGAGCAGAAGGAATCTGTAAGTGAAGTGAGGAGCTCAGAATTTCAAAGTGAAAAGGCTGAAAACTAAAAGATAAAAGAAGTGAAACTAATTTTAAGCCCATTCCCTAATTTGTAATGCTCTAGTTACTGCGAGCAGATATGGAAATGCAAAGCCTCTGATTCCCTCCAGCCCTGCCCAAGATGCAGGAGGCCTGGGGAAGCGCACAGGGAGGTGGAACAAGTGCCTTCTGATGAAAAGTCCAGATTTAGGACACTCCAAGTGAATTAGACAGAAGGAACTGTCCCATGTAACTGCACCACCTCCATGCAATTGAAAGATGGCACAGTTACTAATTAAACTTGCACATTTATAGAATGCTTATGGCTTCCAGGACATGAGAAATCACAGCTGACATCATGCAAGCAAGAGGCAGGACACTTCTGCTCAGCAGCTTCCCACATGTGGAGTCACAAGTCCCAGAAACACATTTTAGGATAAGCAGACACTTTTATCTCTTCCCAGGTCCCGTGGAGGACAGGGTGGGTGGTCTTTTCCAAAAGGCTGCAGAGCTGTCTCCTTGTTTCACAGGACCACTGGAAGGGCTCATCCACACACCAGCTTCTCCCCAAGGAACCCACAGCCAGATATTTTCCATGGCAGGGTTTAAAAAAATCCTATCCATCATGCTTAGCTGTGTCAGCCTGCTGCCAAAGTTTGTCAGCTATAGCCTGGAAGCATCCAACTTTTTTAGGTTGGAATCCAAGCCCTCTGTTCCATATGTAAAAGCTTTAGGGCAAACACAGTGTTTGCACTCCAAGTGCAAAATTTTTTGTGGGTGGTTTTCTCTCCGATGCAAAAACTCGTAACAGTGTTTGAATTAGAATGTTTTCAACATGTTAATTTCATGATCTAGTGGTTTTATTGTCACCACTGACACTGCTGATGTTTCCCATCCTGGGCTGAAGCAGGAGCTGCTTTGCCAGTGACAAACCAGCTCTCCTGGGCTCCTACAAAATCTGGCAGATCCATAACACAATCCCAGTCCGGGTCAGTAAAATGGAAGACCAACTAGCACTGAAATTCAGGGAATAATTTGCCCTTCTGTTGCTCAGAAAGCTTTTGTCCTTGTTGTTAACCCTCACTGAGCTCGAAGTCAATTGTGTGATGTTCTCCTGCCTCCAGCAGAGTCCTTGCCTGTTAGATCTAGGGAAAGCAGCTGCTGGAGACAGCTGGAAGGAGACTTTTATGATTATTACAGTAGCTGCAACATCATCTGTGCCATGGTAGCACTCAGATATTTATCAGTTTCTGCCACCCACACAAGTTTTAATGTAGAAATGGGTCCGCAGGCAGCCAGGGGAACCCACAACAGCCCAGCCCAGCCACGTCTCAATAGAGAGGCAGCTGCAAGGAGCTGGCAATTCCCCAGAAGATGCATGAGACATTGCTGGGAGCTCGTGGTTTGGTCACTGTCAGGATGCCACAGATGTGACAAAATGGAAAATTGAACTGTAAACTGTAAATACTGAGATCCTTTTAGTGTCATGAGATGGATTTCTAATGGTGGCATTTAAAGAGTTTGTGTCTCGTAAGATGATCTTTCTAATTTCAGAGAACAAAAATGACTGCTCATCTGAGCCCTTCAGATGCACATCAGCCAACAAGTAATTGAAGACAAAGTGGTTTTCTGTAATAAACCTTCATAATGAAGCACCAGAGGAAAATCCTAAAGTTCAACTCAATACATCATGCTTATCTGCAGAATGGGATTTTCCTGCCACTAATCTTGTTAGAGCTGGGGCACTGTGCAAATATATCTAAACACATAATTACTGAAGAGATATTAAACGGATCGATTTATTTCAATAAAAAATGCAAACTTCGAGGAGAATTCATTAATACTCAAAATCCAGCCAGGCAATAAATAACACTAATGAACTGAGAAAAAGGAATAGATGAACAAGTACTGACATGATGTCTTATGCTTATTGCTGTTAAAGAGGAGCTGACAATTACTCCATTTGAAACATAAATCCTGCAAGGGAAATGCTAGAAAGTGAGTGAAAGACTTGTCAAAAATATCTATGTACATATATATACACACATTTTAGGAAGGCATTAGGATGAAAACTAATTTAATTTCATCCTAAGGAGGCCATATTACCATTTTCATCACCCTTAAGCTGTGTTTACATTAGCAAACAGTGCTGTGCAACAGGAGCATGAAACAGCTGTTGCTGAGATGCTGCCAGCACACCATCTCTAAATGTGTTGGGGGGTTGTTGCCAGCCAGCTCCAGGGTGGTCCTGCAGCCCGAGTGCCTCACAGAGAGCAGGGTACCCTGCCCACAGAGCTGCAGGATCTCCCTGGCCCATTTTGTCCCAAGGGAATTCCAGGAGGAATGCTCTGTAATGTGAATCAGATCACAGGGACTGTGGGTGTGGCAGCAAACACAGCACTTTCCTCAAGAGCAGCCTCCTGGCTGGCACTAAAATGTTTCCTGCAGCAGAAGCACTCAGGGCACTCTAAAGGGCTCACCCTGGGACAAAAGAGCCAGACACAGCAGAGACCTCAGTGCATCACTCACCCACACAACCCAAATGACCCAGTGACAACCAGGGGTATCTAAAACAGCCTTTTCAGTAAGGGCTGTAAGCACTTGTCGAGACAGGACCCAAAACCACGTTTTTCCTTATGCTTGGGAGGTTCTACAATTTGCCAACAGAAAAAATCAAAACATTTGGTTTGCTATTTTGGAATTATAAACATGGTATTCAAACAGCACACTTGGGAGTTATCCAGGCTGTTTCAGAGGACACTTGCAGTGATTTTCTACAGTCTCCTGAAACAGAAGAAAGACATTGAGGGGCTGAGGTGTGTCCAGAGAAGGGAACAGTCTTGGGGAAGGGTCTGGGGCACAAGTCTATTGTGGACTATTGTGGACTAGCTCAGAGATCTGGGGTTGTTTAGCCAGAAGGCAGCTCAGGGGGACATCACCACCCTCTACAGATAACTTAAATGAGGGTGTTGTGAGGTCAGGGATAGTGGTCTTTTCCAGGGGAAAACGACAGGAAGATGGAAATGGTCTCAAGTTTTGCCAGGGGACGCTTAGATCAGGTATTACGAAGAATTTCCTCACTGCAAGGCTGGTCAGGCATTGGAACAGGCTGCTTAGGGAACTGATGGAATTGCCAGCCCTGGAAGTGGCCAACAATGTGTGGATGCGGCACCTACAAGTTTTAATCAATCCCACAGTTCTTATGGCAAAGGAGGTGCTGCCACCTCTCCTGGTGGAAGAACCCCAGTTTATTCACTCATTCTTGACCTGCTCCTGCCCATTATTTGGGACAACAGACTTCAGCAGCTGAGGAGGAAGAAAGCTCAGATACCAAAGATGAGCCTGTTTTGTTAAATCACAGTCAAGTTATTAAAAATCAACATTTCCTTTCAGTAGTCTTATGTGGGAAAATGCTGGCAAAGCACCCAAACCTCATCTAGATGAGCAGCTCAGGCTTTTACTGGTTATAAAATAAGTGATTTATGGCAGCATGTACAACATGATGTTATTTCCCTTGCAATTTATGCTCTCAAAGGGCAGAGAAGGGGAATTACACATCCCTTGCTCCTTCCAGCAGATGCCTCTCTGCAAAAACACTTTTACAAAAATCTTTTTTGTTCTAACCCACATCTCTACAGAGTTTCTGTGAGGGCAATTACTACTGGAAACAAGCCAAATAAATGTTGTAATTTTGTCATTTCTTTAAGTTTATCCTGGAAAGAGAGGATGTTTCTTAGTTTTCATTCTGCTGAGGAATCCCCTTCAAGCTTTCCTTTAAACCAAGGCAAGGGGGAACCTGGCAATTCCAGGGCTTTGCTGCCAGCAAGGAGTGGGATCAAGCAGCCAGTTCAGCACAGTCTCCTCGGGACTGCAGCTCCAGGCAAGTGATGAATCTGCCACCAGATGTCACCCAGTGGCCACTCCTGTCACCTGCTGAGACTCCAGCAAACCCCTGGATTTCCTGCAGGCAGCAGGGATGGTCACAGCACCATCATCACTCCCTGCAGTTGCACCCACATTTAACTACAGATTTCTACTCTGTACCGTGAAAAAGAAAAGAAACTTGCAAAGCCGCAGAAGTTTTCAGAATGCTTTGAAAACTGAAATATTTTTCATGACCTAAAAGCAAAATGCTATGGTTGTTGATATCTTTACTGGAGGCATGTATTTCTCCTTTTACAGAATTTTATCACCTTGCAGAGTTTACCCTTATCTAACTCTTAGGGGAAAAACAACAAGCTACTGAGACAGGTAATGGTTTGCAAGAAAACAGCAGGCAATGCTGAAAGAAGCAGAAGCACCTTGTGACAAGGGAAGATAAAAGATTTCCTGTCATAATAAAGACAATTATAACAGGAAAAAACCCAGCAGAATAAAAAATTATAAAGTCTAAACAGAGGGATTATTAGACACCTTTTACAAACTCCTGAATACAATTAAAACCTTCATTTCATGGGGAGCATCCAAGGAAAGCACAGAGGGACATAATTTCCACTCTTGCACATTCAGAAAGTTCCACGTGCTTTGCTACAAGTTAGAATTTTGCTTTTTATCAAATTATTTACCAGAGAGAGATCTAGAAAGCACAAATTTAGCACTGCAGCTTCAGTGGTAGTGACAGACATAAGAAAGAAACTGTTATTGAAAATACTTGTTGTGATAAGGAAACAGGGGGAAATGGATAACACTTTTGAAGGAATTTTACTTGATTTTTTCAGTCTCCTAAGTACAACTAAAATGTCCAGTGCTTCCAAGGGTAAATCAACAATTAATTACTTCAGCTCTGAATAGCAGCATCTAAAAAGAGGGATGAAATCATTCCTGTAAATATTTCAGCTTTTTGAAACTTGTCCAGCTCCATTTAAACAAGTCCTAACTTTTCCCTTATAGTCAAGGTTAAGGTAAAAGTACCTTCCCAAAATTGTCACACAGTTAATGTTTTTCTACTGTTAAACAGCTTTGCCTGTGACAATGAACAGAAAATTGAATTTGGAACTCTCAGTAAGGATATTTATTCTAAACAACAGAAAAATGAGAAGCCACAACTCAGCTGTTTATTGAGAAAGAACATTCCAACACAGTATCTGAACGTTTGCTTAGAAATTACTTCATAGAGAAAGCAAGATTGAGACTGTTCCTAAAAATCAGTTCTGTGCATACTTGAACCTTCTTGTTTCCTCTCATCCAGCCATACTTTGCCATGACAAACCTGGGAACAGTTCCTTTGGTTCTGCTAAGTTATGGGGAATGTTTATGTTTTCAGAACTTTGAATAGTGAAGCCACAAAATTAAAACAAAACTCCCAAACAATCCAAACAGGATGCAGAAAAAGAAGATTTCACCTCTAATCCCCTATAAATAGATAGATTTTTTTAAAAAAATCAAGTTTTACACTGGCAATAATTTCAGTTATTAAGCAGTAATTTTCTTTGCATGACCTATCATTGTACCACCCAGTGGTAACAAATGGACTTTCAGTACCTGCAATAAAACAGCTCAGAGTAAACAAAATACTTATTTGGAGAAAAACATACAAAAATCACAACTATTATATTAAGAACTCTGTTGTAATTATACACAAAATAACTAACAGAGCATTTGGTTCATACAGTGTTGCTGCAAGTTTTTGAAATCAAGTTCTTGATCCAAGACAGCCAGTGCTAGAAATGGGCAACCATCTCAAGCTTGCCTGCTTGGGGACACAGACAGAGCAATCTGTGTGCATTCATGACAAAGCTGGAACCATAAGGTAAAAGGACAGGAAGGAACTAATGCAAAGAAACTAAAAAAAAAGACTTCAGCCATGCCAAGCTCCCTGCACTGTCCCATTAAACCATGTTTAGAACATCCACAGCAGCTGCCTCCATTCACAGTGTTTTGGTTTGGGTTTTCTATTTGTTTTCTTGGGACTCAGATGTCCATTTAGACACTCAGCCCTCCCAAATTTCAAAAGCCAGATGCAATGACTTCCTGCTACAGCCAGGTAAGAGTTTCAAGTGGTGTCCTGAAGAGAATCTGCAATTTGTGAACCCCTCAATACACAATGCTGCCAATCCATATTTAAATGTAACCATGAATAACCCAACTCCGCTCTAATGACAGTGCAAAACCTGAAGGAATACCCATGAAACATTTGTCAGCTCTTGGAAAGTGCCCACAAGCATCACCTGTGTTAATAATACCCTGTAACTCAGCAAATCTTACTCAGAGAAGGGAAACTGCATGGCAGCAACAACCCAGCCCCTCACCCAGCTGTGACAAAATGCTCAGAATTTCTGAGGTTCAGACAGTGAGTTCATTCCCATCGTAGAACTCTCTCAGTTGGTTTGGCTCATATTTTACGCAAGGTTCTTCCATTCGCATTCCAGGCTCCATGGCATTCTCTCCTACTATTTTAAGGTTCACCAGTTTTATTTTCCAGGTGTAATTCCTCACAGGGCAGCTGATGAGCCCAAAGATTTGCTCAAAAACACCCAAACAAGCATTGTCCCTGTGCACTGTGCCAGCCACTGCCACCAGCACCAATCCATGAGGGGACATGGCACATTTCAGGCCGTTGGAATGCAGATTTGGGTTGAAGAGGAGACATTCCTCTTTAACCAAGGACAGCAGGCGCAGGCTCACCATGTCTGCACCCACATATTGTTCCACGTTTTTTTCCAAAGTGTTGTAACTGAGCTTCAGTTTGGCATCCTCCCAAAAATGCTGTGGTCCCCATGTCTCTTCAGATTTTACTCCCAAAGGGTGCTGAGAGTTCAGGAGTTCAAAGTACCACTGGCAGAATTCTCCTCCCAGACCACCAATGTCATCTTGTGGTGGCTTCTGTCCGTTTCCACGACTCTGCAGTCAAGCAAATTTTTTTCTTAGAACTGTTTAGCAAGATTATCACTTAGAAAAACATCAGATCATGCACATACTTATATTAAACCTTTTAAGTGTTCTGAGCCAGAGGGCCTGAAGAGAAGCACTGAAGTAAAATCTCGTTTATTTTTACAAACCTGATTATCTAATGTAGAGAACCAGGACAGGATCCTTGGGTTATACCTAGAAACTTCTTCAGTATCTTGGGCTTTTTACAAACAAAGAGGAAAATCCTAACTCCACTGAAAAAGGGCAGGGGAAGGATGTAAAGTGACATTTTTTGGAACTAAATGTACAGTAACTTATTAGGACTTCTCAGTATTTATGACTTGACAGTAAGACTGTTTTAGAAGTAAATTAAATGTCAAGTTTGCTCACACCGAAGTCTAGGAAGTATTAAATTGTGTTATAAGAGAATTCTGTGTAGAAATGCTGCATTTGTTTCACCGCAAGTTGAAATTAATTTCCAGTTCTGTTGCACAGGTTCAGGTTTTCCATTTCTTCAAAGTGGTGAAGAAATAAGAGATGAGAATTAAGAGAAAACAAATACAAAGAAAGATGTATGTGACAAATAAATCAACTGATTTTCTTTTAAATTTTTGAATGTGTTTTAAGGACTTCATTTATGAACCATCGACCACAAAACTTTGCTAAGAGAAACCTTTTTTCTTTTCTCGAATTATGCATGTGGAATATTGTTCTGAAAACGATTCTCAGCTAAATCCTAACTGACATCAGTTAATCCCCGAGTGAAAGCTCAGTGCAATAGGCTCTCAACAGGGACAGAGCTCTCACAGCCCAGGAGGTGGGGCTGCTGCCCATGAGGGCTCTGAGCTACAGCAATTAGAGCCACAAATAAACCCTTTCGAGTTCATTACACCACAAAGATTTGCTAAATGGCAAAGATTTTAACTTCAAAATAACTTATTATTGCCAAAACACATTTCCTTACACTGTAATAAGTATTACAAATACCAAGGGAAAACAAATAATCCTGACCTGTCACTGCTGGAAACTGCACATTTTATCAATATATTAACTCACTAAAATCACAAGGGCCTCTGCAGGATTTCTGTGCCACTCATGCTGATTTCAGTTGTCCCTGAACCCACAAAACTATTTGTGAATATCTTCTATTTTAGCCTATAGGACAATTTAAAAATTCAAAGCATGGAGAAGACCCCACAACACTAGAGGTTCGAATACTGTGGGGAAAACAGAGCAGACACCTTCAGACGCTGTAATTTAAAAACCAACCAAACAAGCCCAAACCAAGCAAGAGTTTAAAATATTTGGGACCCTCCTAGAGGTGCAGAGCCACATTTGCAGCAGTGCTGAGCTCCCTGAGGATTTCCAGCGGCAGCACTGACCTGTGCAGGAGGTTTCCTGTGGCCCGGCCCCGCGGCTGAAGCCGAGAGCTGCCCGCTCCAGAGCTGCCTCACACGCTCGATGAGGAGGTGCTTCTCCGAGGAGGGAGGCACTGCCACCCCCTGCGCCGCCAAATACTTGAAGATGATTTCTCTGTAGACTTTCCTGCGCCTCAGGAGCTCTTCCACGTTCTGGCTGTACACCAGAATGGCCTGAATGGCCTCTGCAAAGAAAGGAACTGAAGTTAGACTCACCTTCTTTCACAATAAAACCTCAAACCTAAGCCATTTCTTAAACTCCTGACCTCCAAACACCGTACAAGACAAGGTGACAGGACACAAAGAGACTGAAAGTTCATCTGTAAACTGAAATCTCATCATATCAGACACAGAATACACCCACAGGCTTGCAAATATGCTTCTTGGACAAGAATTCCAATGAAGTGTTTCAGCAATGCACAGCAGCTTGTGAAAGTGAAGTTCCACCTCCTTCCTGAAGCCTGCTGGAAACGGAATTAAATCTGTTTTATTCCTACACTAAGGCAGTTACAACTCCCATGTTCATAAGGAAATGGATCTTAGCACAACAACAACGCATCGAATGGCAACAATAAACAAAATTCAGCTACAAGGCTCTGCGACAAAATGAGGAAACATGACAAACTTAAATTCACTTTTAATGCAGTCACAGCAGACAGTTCCCACCTGAACTGAGCCTAGTACTATAAAAACCCTAAATCTAACCAGAAAGAAACAGCTAAAATAAAACACAATTTATATTTTTTTTAATGTAACCTACAACCATTGTAAAAAGCGAGGGGAAAAAAGGTAAGGAAAAGAAAAAACATATAGGCAAAAGACCTTTAAAAAAATGCTTTGGCCAAGTCTTAGAGGCTTTAGTTACATCACATGAAACATGCTCAAGGCCTGCCATATATATCACGATAACAAACCCAGTGGTCTCAGGAAAGTCACATTAAAAAAATGAAATCTTAAGAAACAAATGTCAACAAAGTGATGGGGGACAGTCACAACTGGAAACGTCCTGCAAAAAAAAAAAGGAAGTTCAATGTACATTCGCATTTCACCCTTTCAAAACCTGAAAGCAAACGTGCCTGACGCCAACAGCGAGAGACTCTTGAACTTTGAATAGTTTTAAGCAGTACGGGCACGGCCGCGCTCGCAGCTCGCTGCAGAGCTCTGGGAGGGAGAAGATGCGCGGAGAGCTCAAGATCCGCTACGAGCCGAAGACCCGCTACCAGCCCGTCGCCACCGCAACTTCCCCGGGCCCCAACAACCCCAAGCTCCGGCAGCCGACCCCCAGAACCGCTGGGCTGTGCAGGAGAAGGCTCCCGGCAGGCAGCGACCCCGGAGCCCCGGCCGAGCCCTGCGAGCCCCGCCCGGCCAGCCCCGCCAGGCCCGGGGATCCACCGCCCAGCTCGGGGCAGGGCCCGGCCCCGCTCCGCAGGCCCCCGACCGGCGCTGCCCGCGCACCTTGGCGGCTCTCCGGGTGCACCAGGCGGTTGGTGACGGTGTCGGTGAGCGCCAGCAGCTCCTCGGTCTGCAGCAGCTCCAGCAGGTCCCGGCAGCCCGCCCGCTCCCGCTCGCTCAGCCCCGAGGCCGCCATGGCCGCCCCGCCCGGTGCAGCGCCCGCCGCCGGCTGGAAAGAGCGGCCCGCAACGGAGGTTCCGCACGGGAAAACGGCCGCGGAGCAGCTTCGGTGTGTGGATTATGGATTATACACTGAGAGAGTTTGTGACTGACTGTGTCCTGCCCTGCCAGCCCGTCCTGAATTAATGCTGAGCTCTGGGGAGGTGCTGGAGAGCAGCGCCATGGAAAGGGATGCGTCATGGGTTCAGTGGATGTGAGCCGGCAGTGCCCGGGAGCCTGGGGTGACAGCCCTGTCCGGGGACATCAGGGACAGCACGGCCAGCCGGGGGGACATCCCTGTCCTGGGGACATCAGGGACACACAGCACAGCCATCCAGGGGATTGTCCTGGAGACATCAGGGACACACAGCACGGCCAGCCAGGACAGTGAGGGGATTGTCCCGCTGTGCTCTGGGCTGGGGCGGCCTCACCTCCAGGCCTGGGACAGCTGTGGGCACCACGCTATCAGAAGGTTATAAAGCCATTAGTGGGTCCCAGGGAGGGTGACAAAGATGGGGAAGGGCCTGGAGGAGAAGCTGTATGAGGAGAGCTTGGTCTCGTCAGAGGGACACGAGGAGGCCTCGCTGCAATTACAACATCCTCATGGGAGGGAAAAAGAAGGGCCAGACACTGATCACTCTGTGGTGACAGTGACAGGACCCGAGGGAAGGATCTGAAGTGCCAGGGAAGGTTTAACCTGGATATTCGAAAAAAAGGTTGTTCTCCCCAGCACCAGGCTGGCAGAGTTCAAGCAGTGTCTTGCCACTGCTCTTGGTGCAGCATGTGATTTTCAGGGGGCTCCTGTCTGAGGCCAGGAGTTGGACTCCGTGACCCTTGTGCATCCCATCCAGATCAGGATAATCTCTGACAGTCATTCTGTGATTCCTACCACTGGTCACCTCATCTGGACTAAGCCCTCTCTGAACATCTGAGCTGCAGCTCCCGTGGGCAGCAAGCAAGTCATCCACTTGTGACTGAGGCAAGAACTGCATGTTCCCAAGTGATGCATGTCCCCAGGACTGAGAAATCCAACACACACCGCCTCTTTAAGGAAATGAAGTCCTGTGAGCTAAAGATGCCTTCTTTTCTTTTCTTTTTTTTTTTTTTTCACTAAATGCAAACTTTCGACCTTGTGCTGCTCTTCTACTTGGCACTATTTTCTCTGTCAGAGGCAGAGCAACCAGTGATGGACACTTCATAAAACAGGGAGAAAAGAGAAAGGAGGAAAGATGAACAAAACAAGGAATAGAAGGCAGCAGAAGCTTCCAATGTGCTAAGCATCATAAACTATATGCCAAGACTAATAAAGTGCTTGACTTCTCTGTGGCAGAAAAAGCCAACACTCTCCTGCACCCCACGCTTCAATATGGATGTGTAAGGAGACCACCTTTTTGTGCTAAAGCTGCCTGTGATTTCAAACCCAGGAAGACCCAGATTCTGTAAAGACACAAAGAAGAACATTTGAATTACTGATGATGCTTTTGCACAAACAACTGAACTCATCATTATGGTGTGCTCTGTTCAGAGCTGCCCTCAAGATCTGAACCTACAACAGAACACTGATGGGAAGAGAGAACACTGCTTATCCCTGTATTTTAGATGATTGTTTCCTCTTTGAGATCTAAAAAAAGTCCCTGCAGATGTCCCAGGTTGATCAGAAGGAAACCCAACACACAGAGCTGTTCTCTTGAGCTGCTGCAATGAATTCCATATAAGCCAGAAACAGCTGAACAAAACTTGCCCATGAATTTTAAGTTCAACATTCAAATAAAAATTCAATCTGGAAGCATCTGAAAAGTTTTAACATAATAATAATGCTTATTGTCTGCTGTGCCAAACTTCCCCTCACGTGTACACTGATTTAATATTCTTGATTAGTATCAATAGTGTAAAGTACAAATTAGACAATGCATCTGAGAAATAGAAATTATCTTTGCTTCATTTTGCCTATGTTTCAATGAGCCTTTATTTAGATTTGCAGGCTTCAAGGAATAATAGCCAAATTTTCTGGAATTCAGGAGAAAAAAAACCAAACAAAACCATCAGGATGCTATTTTGAAAATTAGATTGAGATGTTTACTGTGTTTTCAGCAAGAAATGAGAGGGTGGGAGGGCAAGGGAGGAGGCTGCCTCAGAATGGTCACATTCCCATTAATCCTTATAGAGGAAAAGTACACTGCCATCAGGGAGAGTGGAGAGAATTTTCTATGTTCAGGACTGATGTCTCCCCACAGCACCCCACCCTTCCTGTTCTAAACCAAGACCAACCCTTTCAGCAGGATTTATAATTATTTATAATATATTTATATATTATTTTACTTTGTAAGTGCTTCCCCTTTGGAGGTGATGGGAGTGGAAAGGGGATAATCTCAGAAGTAGGTTTCATTTTTTCCCTCTCTTTCTCGTAACTCTGAATTCCCTTTAGAGTTTTTATTCAACCTTTTAATTGACTTGAGCATTCAGCAGGAACTGGCATTCCCAAAGGGGAAGAAACATGAAAATTATTAGCCTATATAAACCAAAAGGTGAACAGTACTCTTGTACTGTAAGAATAAATTGCTGTCGTAATTCAAGAAGTTACTACAAGGGCTTTTGTTGTATTTTCTCTCTCCTGTTCATCAGAGGAGGGGCAAAGTTTATATTTGATGTTAATATATTTAATGATGAATTTATTAAATTGCTTATGTACACAGTGCCATTTTAATAAATATTTTTGCTGGCAAAAGGTCCCTGATGCCCCTTACCCTTATACCCATGCTTAACTTCCCCAGGCAAGGTCCTTGTCAAAATTATCCAAAGTAGAAAATAAAGGTAAGTTTGAAGTTACACACACAAAAAAATCACCATCCAAAAATTTCCAGAAGACAGTCAAAAATCTGCAGTCAAAAGACTCTAGGAATTTACAGGGCTATGAATGAGAAATCTAAATTATCCAGTCATTTCAGATGGCAGTATTGAACTTTCTGAAGCAAAGAAAAAAGCAGCTGCACTGTCTTTCTGTCTGAACTTACCTCTACTTCTAGTCGGTTGTCATCTTAAAACAGCTGCACCCAGACTTGTCTGTGGCCCCAAATCTGGATTTTGAGCCCTAGGAATTAACTGCTGCCCCCATGTTGAAGCTTGGTCTGTTCAAATCCAAATATCCACACACCTGGAAAATCAAGACCTGGCATCTTCACACAGGTGCCACACAACCATCATGTACCAACCATAACACAGTAGCTCTGAACATCACAGTAGCATTTCCCGAGTGATTCTCCAAAAGACAAGATCAGTTTCTATCAACAACAAAGACAATGTTTTATTGAACAAATCTATGTACAGTACAAAAGGTTTTTAAAATGAAACACTACTGTAGATTTATTGCAGTTTGATGGCTCAGTTTTAATTTGTACTCTTATATAAAATGCAAAGTAAAATAATTTAACATTCAACAAGGAAGCACAAATTTCCTTTCTTGCTGAACCTGTAACAGCTTTTACAAATTAAGAGTCCCAAAATGCATACACTGCATTTAATCAGAAAGGTGTTATACAGTACCAAATAAATTAAGAAAATAGTAACACTACCACCCCCTTTGGGTCTTTTGTCCATAGCACTGGTGTTAAACAATAAAAGAAATGAGTACAGCTGAACCTTCCATGTGATATTAAAATCACAAAGTTTAATGTTATAAATTATCCAAACTATACAATTCATATAATTTTAATGAATATGGCTAAATAACCAAAGTACCAGTGACCTTGCCCCACAGATATGACCACTTGCAACCTACTTTCAGTATTCTTCTTTTTTTTTGTGAAAGGTGCCTACACCAAGTGGCAGCTTTTGCAAATTGGAAATTACACGACCTTCACAGAGAAACATGATGGAGTTAGAGGAGACACTCTTAAAAGGAAAGTTCAAATCCAACTGGAGGAATGTTATTAAATACAATTATGAGCACTGAATTGCACCAACTTGGATCTAATAAGGCTCCTAAGCTCATGTATAACTTCAGGCAGCTTTAGGGTAGCTGGAGGCTTACATTACACATGTACTTCAGGATTTATTGAATCAAAGTGATACATCTTCAAGGATTTCCAATTATATCACACAATTCTTAATGTCTAGGGGAAAAAAATCAACTAGAAAACCTCCAACTTTCAAAGCTTGTAACCTGTTTTCAGCCTTAAAAGTTGCAGGCTTAGTATGGGGTATACTCAAGAGAATAAAGAATCCTTAAAAAGCATGGAGAATTATTCCACACATGCTCAAAATTATTCCACACATGATCCAATTATCTTCTTGCCTCTGATTTAAGTTGCTTAATACTGCATCTGAGAATACCAACAGGTATCAGAGAGTAGCTTAAAGAAAATGCAGTGTCTTTTGAAGTGAAAATAATTACTTTAAGATGTTACCACCCACTTGCTACTTTAAGTCAATTTAACAGAATCCTGATAATTGTTAGGTGATGCTCATCTTCACCTATGTAAGAATTCTTATTTCCTGTTCTTCAGAGTGTACACACTGAATACATGAGAGAAACAAATTGTGGTGTCCCAGAAAGCATCTTTGAACAAAAAATTACTTTAATGCAGGTACAAAAAATTATGGTCACAGTTTATGCATGTACACAGATGCATTTATCTATACACTTAAACCAAAGATAATACAAGTCTCAATCATGTTTTTAAAGCATCTTCAAACATATGGAGCTCCAGGGAAAAGGCAAAAAAGCACCAAAGATGAAAAGGTACATTAAAAAGATTTTACACAAACATCTTTGTCGTATCTTTGTTGACTCAGTTTTCAGATTTTCAGAACTGCAATACTTTAAATTGAACCTTTTTGGTTTTTCCCAAATATCTTTAAGCAATGTCAAGCAAAGAAGGGGGAGCCTGGGAACATTCAACACAGCAACCAGGTCCTTCAAAATTAGTTGGTATCTTGAAAGTAAAAAGTGTGAAAGTGCATTTGTCTGATAAGGACCCCATTAACTTTATGTTTAAAACTTTTAATGTATTTATACATGTAAATCTATATATAGTGTGTATATATGTATATATAATGAACGATGCAGTTAAATCAGGCTTTTTGCAATTGCAAAAAAAAATTCTTTGGTGCCTCAAATATCATACTAATCTCTGGAAGTGGGCCATAACTGGGATTCATGTAATCCACACATACCTGTGATCATAATTTTATAACCTTTTATGTTAATCCAACTCAAAGTTAAGGCAAAACTCTTCTAGAACTCAAGAGCATGATTTTGAATTTGCATTCTTTTTACCTTGCAGGAAGGGGAAAGCAAGCAGAATCAATGCAAATATCTGTTTACTTCCACAGAGGGTTATTAGCGGAGGCATTACTAAACTACTGAGTTTGTGTTCCAGAACTACTTCACAGCCAATCTTACAGAGAAACCCTTGGGTACGCAAGAGTGAGCCATTGCTACAATGAACAGGGGGTTTTATGCACCCTCTGATTTTTTACACATTAATTTTCACCCACCTGTTGATTTAAGCCCTGCACACACACTGATGAACTCTTTAGAGTTGCTCTGTGCTGTGCTCCATTTCTGGAATGGCTCTGAACATCAGTTTTCACCCCTGTGCCTTCCCTGTCTGCAATCCCACTACAATTTTCATAGAACAGGATTCCAAATATTAAGAAAAAAAAAAGTTATGTGGCAAGACAGAGTGAGATAAATTAGAGGATAAATTAGCACAGTAATTGGACAATGTGCCTATTTGCCACACCTCTGCCTTAGGGTAGGAAGACCAACAATTATGGCGGCATCTTTTTGGTTTCAAAATCCTCTGTATTTCAGTTTTCCATACAGAATTGAAGGACTCCTATTACCTGTCTTCACATTGTGGTTGTTTCTGTGAACAGTGAATTGTGAATAAAGTGCTTAACATTTAAGTAACTCCTTCAGCAGCCTCTGGGAAAGGCTCTCCTTTCAAGGAATGCTACTAAAAAGGACTGCAATATGTCTTCAGGATTGAGGATCCCTATTTTCTCCTTCCTAGACAGTAATTACTGGGTTGGGCCACTGAGTTCTGGCCCACCACCATTAAGCAAAATCACAGATGTGAAACAGGTTTTTCCTGACCTTTTTGTTCACCCCAACCTGATGTGCTATGCTTTTGTTTGCCTTCTCAAGTTCTTGTTGCTCCTACCAACAGCTGAGGGATCTCTGTCCTTCCAGAATATTAGTTTAACTCTGCTTAGTAATGCAAGCTTAACCCTCCCAACATTCTGGATTTGCTTCCATCAGCTGCTGTTAATATCCACACAATCTACCACTTGTGTTGGTCTTCCCACACCTACAGCAGATGTTTTACAGGACACTTTTACCTCAGCCTTGCAAAGGGCTTCTCTTGCATGCATCTGATTTCCACTGTGTGCAAGCCTCACACCATATCACAGCAACTCACTTTTTTTCTGCTTGTTTTGTATTTCAGGTTTTTGGCTATTCCAGCATTCCATCTACTTCAAGATTTCCTTCCACATTCCTCTTTGGATTCTGAGTAGAAGTTTATGAAACAAGCTCCATGCTTTTGAGCAGGTAATGGACTCACACATTCAAACTTAAAAAAAAATAAATGCATGGATTCTTTATGCATTTATCCACAAGGTAAGAATGTAACACTTCCTTGAATGATTCCTTCTCAGCTGTGTGGACAGATACCCATTAACCACACAAACTAAAGCAGCTTCCAGAACAGGTTGGCTGGATTTCCACAAGGCAATGAACACCTCTGCTTCCTCTGCCTGCTCATCTCGATGCCTCATTGTCCTTCAACTATCATGCTAGAAACGCTGTGCCATTAAGCTTCAATCATACATTTGGAATGAACATGGCTTTTTTGGATAACTGGTACTTTGGGGGTTTTGTAGCAACTTTTCTGGACTCAAGACCTGCAGAGCTCCTATTACTCCTCTGTGAGTTTTGTCTAGAAAATGTGCTTTGTCTTTATCAAGGTCATGTTTTTCTATAGGAATTTGAGACTGCTTCATGATTAAGGCCAACTGGGAAACAAACTGATGCTGCTCCATGTAGTGTTTCCTTACACCACTCCTCATCTGATACTTTTCTCTACTACATTGAATCAGGCACCTGTAAAACACAAAAGATCAGAATGTAAATAATTCCTTAATCTAGAACACTTACGTTTTCCACCACATTTAGTTTCAAACATGCAAGGAAATACTGATTGCATTACCCCATTCTGTTTTATCAGATGTCTCTTCCATTAGTTTGCCTACAAATTCTCACCACCACTTTCTTGTTCTGAACAGCATGCCCAATTTCAACTTCCAATTTAGCGGAGTACTGTGATTTAGTGTCTGTCTTATCTATTCCTGTTTTCAAAGCCAATTTTCTGATTGCTATTGACTGCCAAAGAAACCAACAGGGAAGGACTGCAGGACTTACTTTCATCATCTGAATCGAATCCAAAGAGCGTCTGACACTTCTTTTGTGCAAGGTGAGCCTCAAGTGCTTCTGAATTACAGTAGATGGTCAAGCAGTTGCCACATCTAAATCTTTCTGTTGATTTGCTACAGATTTTGTCTTGTTCGGAATAAGCATCTACTTCATCAGTCAAAATTTTTCTCCGTTTTGGCATGCTAATGTAACGTTCATCAAGGTAACTGGGAGGCAATGGCCTGACGTAGGGTTTTGTTAAGATGACACCGTATGAAGTAGTCTCTGTTGTCTGATTTGGTTTAGAAGGTACTTGTGAGGCCACAGGAGCATTATTTTGTGGTGCATCGTGACAATTCTGCAAAACCGGTAACACTGACCCATTTTCTGTCCTTGTTTCATCTGCTACTCTGTCCAAAGGTATCTGGGCTGCCTTGGATGATGTCTGATCTGGGTCACTGTGCCCATTGACCAGTTGGTCACTAACAACATTACAGTTTTCAGGATTTGGCTGTAACACAGGTGTCTTTTGGTCTATCAAACTTAAAACTGGAGCACTACCCTCAGATGAGTTTTCGTTTCCATTGTGAATAACATTATTTGCTTTTTTCTCCACACTTTGAATATATGTCTTTGGTTCTGCAGAATCCTTCCTTGACTTCCAGGTTGGAATTGGTAAATCTACAGTTTCTTTTTCGTTAACGGATTCGTCATTGTCTCGGTAACTACAAGGTTCTGAAGGATCATCTGAAGAATCTTTTTCACTTGCATCTTCTGAACATTTTGGGGTTTTATTTAAATAATGCTGAGCCTCGTGTTCATACAGCAAAGGGAGCTCCTCAAATAGCTCACAGCAGTTTGAGAAATTGCACTGAGCTTTAAACACACTGTGACTTTTTGTATGTTCTGCAAGCTCAGTCGACAGTTTAAACCTCTGATTACAATTAAAGTGTAAACAAAAGTAAACATTTGGATACACGTGTCTCTTCAGGTGGTCTACAAAATGTTGGGAATCAGCAAATTTCCTCTGGCAGAAGCGACATTTTCCTTTATTCCATTTCATTATATGCTGCTGCACCTTCAGATCAGTTGGATGAGTTTTTCTGGCATGTTTGTTGAGGAATCTTATTTTTTTAAACACTCTAGCACAACCATTAGCAGGGCACTTAAAGGTTCCTTCCTCATCCAAAGCATCAATGTCTTTTTGAGGGCAAAACACTCCATTCACTTTATGCAGAACAGGTGACTCTTTACTGGAGCTCTCATCATCTTCAGGCAAACTCTCTGTACTTAAAATATCAGGAACATTATTAAAACAGCTGTCACTACTGTTTTCAGTAGCATCATCCTGGTCACTTAGATGGTTTTCCACTGCATCTAAAACCTGTTCTGCATTCTCAACCTCCGCTTGGACCTGATCAGAACTCGGAGCTACTGTAGCCTCTGGTTCATTATCTTTGGAACCCTCAGAATTCCCATTTTCAAGAGACACAGAAACACCAGAACATTGCACTTCATGAAGAGCAGGAGGCTCCTGACCAGCCTCAAGAGCTGCAGCAAGATGTTGCCTTTCTATCTTCCTGACATGATTCCTTAAGTGCTTCAGCATGAGCCCTTTCTGCCTGAACTTCCTGGTACAAAGTACACAGGAGAAGCTGCCCTTTTTTTGGTGAGCTTGTGCGTGTTTCACTATGTGATCCCCAAGGAACTCCTTGTTACAGATCACACAGCGGTGCCTTAGTTCAGTCTGATCCAACGTTTTGGATGCCTCAAGAGCTTGGTGGTTCTTTCTGGCATTCCCTTTGGAGCGGGCTCCAGAGCAGTTTCCAGGGTCAAGCTCCCCATTGCTGACATCTGTTAAACAGCCACGTTCCTCACCCAGAGCCTTGTACTCTGCTGTTTTCTCTGTGTTTGCAGGAGAGTTTTCCAGTGTACTTTCACTCAAGCCATCCAAGGCTTTATCCCCCAACAGAGCTAAACAATTCTGCTTGATCATCAAGAAATTCCAGAACTCTGGGTCGAAAAACAATCCTTTCTTCAGGATGGGCAGCAGCTCGAACCGCACACGGTTCTGAACAGAACTAGTGCACTCATTGTACTCTTCGTCTGCACATTTATACAAGTGTTCAACAGTGTAGTAAGATTCCAAGGTGCGCTCCAGGAAAAAGATGGAGAGAGCACAAATTCTGAGGATCTCCAAGTCATTTGGCAGAAAATGAGCGATTGCTTTATAAATAAGACTTTTCATGTTGGGATCTTCACGGAGGTCCAGCTGTAGGGCACATCCACATATCTCAACACAGATCTGAAGGCCATCTTCACCAACCTGCAGGCAGGAAATCATAGTGTGCATAAACCATGCCCAAACATCCCATGTATTTATATTCACCTACTGCAAAACAGGAGCTTGGAAAGCATCCTGCTACTGAACTTCATCCAAGGGCATGAACATTTTTAAATATTGCTCAAACAAGGCTGTAGGTGCAGATACAAAAATGGTTTGCACTGAAAGCTGTACAGCTACAAAGCTGCAGCTCTGCCCCATGCAGTTCTGAAGTTAAAGACAATTATTTGGGGATATAAACCAAAACTGCAAGAGACTATACCTGATCTATCAGTATCTTCTGCCTGACCCTTCATTGCCTAGGCTGTTTCACCCTGTAATTGGACAGTTCCTCTATATTTTGGCCATTCTAACTTTTTCAGCTTGAATTACATAAAAACCATGGTAATTTTGCTCACAGTTTTCAACAACCAGCAGGAGAACCTTAACAACCCATGGCCAAGAATTCTAAAAAGCTTCATTTTCCAAAACTGATGACACAGTCTTCCAATGAGCAGAACTCCTATTCCACACTTCAAGCTGGGGGCCCTGTCATGAACATGGAACTCAGAGGAATGATCAGAAATGCACTGCCCAACAGGCAGCAAATTAAAGTCAAAAGAGGCATGGGAAATTCAGAAGTAATTAATACCTCCTATATTTGGGGGTTTAACAAATACAGTCAATGCTTCATAAGTAGGGGGTTATTAAAAAAATAAAACTATTCAGATGCAAATAGAATAATATCACCACAAGCATTTTAGAATACTTACCCTGGAACAGCAGCAAATTATTGCATTTAGATCTGACAAAATAATTCAGAATTCACTTAGGGCATAAAATAAGGAGCTCTGTTAGGTCAATGATAAATAACATTTGTTGGGAAACAACTCAGAGGCCTGTGTGCAAAACATTGCACGTGACATCTTTTGCAGATGAGGCAGAACAAGACTGAGATCTGAAGCCTGAAATACAGCACAATTTTCTGAAGCAAAATAATGTCTTCTCCTGTATTATTCTGCCTTTTTCTTTATGTTAAATTAAGTAATTTTTTCCAGATTTGTTTTGAATCGGTAAAAGGATTTGGAATTTAACAAGGATGAAGAGTACATAGAATTACATAGACCCTATTTCCTTAAGAGGTCAGGCTGAAAAAACCCAGAACCCAACCAATAAATCATTCACATTTATTCCATGGACTTATTCCTCAAACTTGCTGCAGAAACAGAAAAACTCAGAATTCAGTTTAAAAAAATTTAAAATCTTAAACCCACACAAGCAATCATAATATTGAAACCCATTCTGGAACCTGACAGAATTTTAAAGATAATATTGTGTCCTCCCCTAACCCCTCTTTTTAAACTTTCCACCAAAAGTGGTGATTACACAACACAAACATCACTTCTCTTTACTTTAACTGGTTACCAAAAGAATTGTGGATGAGGTAAAAATAAACAGAACTTACTTCATCCTTAATGACTTTCATGAAAGGGAAAATTACTCTGACATTTGTAGCAATCCTTAGAAGCTGGTAGCACTGGTCCACAAATACTTGTTTTGATGGGTTCGATTTGAGCTGAAGTTTACTCCAAATGAAGATCAGGTCCCTATTAGGTAGAGAATAAAATACTCCAATTACACTGAGTTTTAGAACTTTCTCACTAAGCACAATGCATTAGTAAAGACAATTATTTGCATATTCTGTGACTAAAATCATATTCGAGGGTGTAATACTGATCTAATTAACACCACAACCGCACGCAACGGAAAATGCAACTTAATTACTTTGTTAAAGCATTCAGGGTATCTCCTATCACCAGCCAATTAAATATTCAACAAAACATTCATGTATTCAGCTCAGTTTCAGAGAAGTGCTCAATAAAATCAGATGGAACAGCACCTAGCCCTCAACACCACAGGCAATAAACATCTGTGTGCTCTTGGGATTAAGTCACTCCCAGTACAAGGATGAAGAGTCCTTCAGGAAAAAAAGCTTTTGAATGTGAAAAGTGGAAGCAGCATAGAAAGCTCCTGATGTGGCAGGAAATAGTGATGTCCTCCAGTTATGACAGCACAATTTTCTGCCTAAAGCAGTTACACCAAAGTTTCAGGCTCTACAGCTATCCTACATCTCCATGATCTGCAGCCAAATAACATTCCCGCCTGAGAAAAGGAAATGTAAAAACAGATTAGTGCTAAACTCTTCGCAAGTGATGTGTTAGCCTATAAAATAGAGTTAACTGAAGTTTACAGCATAAAAGTTCAGTGCACTTTAATTCAGACACTTAGGAAGGCAACTGGGCTAACTTCTAGTCACAAGAAGATTTGCCAGCACAACAATCTCCCTCAGGGGTAGCTCTAGTTAGAAATCCCACCACAACGTTACAATGAAAGTAGGACCCATTGGCTTTCATTTTCTGAAGGAAGACACTTTTCTAGTCCAGCAGCCTCCTCCCTCAGAAAACAAACCTGGTTACCGGTAAAATATTTGGCTGATTTCCAGAGTCAGACAAACCTTTTGAGATTGAGCTTCTCTTAGTGAGCTCAGAGCCTGAATGAAGGGAAGTGACAGAAATGCCTATGAAAAAAACAACTTGACTTTTAAGTTCAGGACAGCTCTAGAATTCTGCTTGACATTGAGACCTTGATTTCTTTCATTCAGAACCCAAGTGAACCATAGGTGAAAGAAAGATCAAGCTTATGGGGAAAACTGAAAAGGGAGACCTATAAGCAGCTCTACACACAAAAAAAATTAGTCTTTCTGGTTTTCTAAAGATACAAACTGCTCACCTCTGCCTTTACCAGGCTGGAAACCTGAATTCTACATATTTGCAAACTTCATATGCAAGTTTGAAATTAGGGTCTTCATGCACTAAACCATTCTTAGCAACTCAGCAGAAGTCTCAACCTGAAGTACAGAAGTAAGAACTGAGTATTTTTGCTGTTATATGTTACAATTCAAAAATCCACCTCATTCTCTGTTTTTCCTCACACCATTTCAGAGTGAGCCATTTCAATACTAATCCCAGAGAACATGAGAAAAATCAAATTATTCTTCTAAGAGATTAGTGGTTAAAGGGGCTTGCTGTGTGTTCTGACAAGTGCTAGGCTGGTGCAAGGAAGGAGCTGAAAAGAGAAAGCAGAAAACTGGAAGTAGAAGGAAGAGCTGCACAGGTGAAGAACAAGGTGTTACCCACCATTTACCTAAACCCTGCATGAATCAGTATTTTAGTACTTTAGTTTTATTTTCCTATGTCAATACAATGGCTTCTCCTTTTCAAGTACCTTTCTGACTTTGTTGGGACAATTTAAATTGTTATTGGAGATCACAGAACTCGGCACCTCTTTACCGGAGGAAACCATGCATTCCAGCCTCTTGACTACCTCCGAAATACCAAAACCACACTGTGCCTCCACCAGCAACATGAAACAATGGTTAAACCCTCCCTAACTTAGGTGGATCTAAACCCTTTGCTACTCTTATTAAGTGGAGAACACACTTTGCCAAAAGACTGATCAAACCTGTGGTAAAAATTCTTTGACTTACTTAACTTACTGCCTAGGAATCACCTGAAAAGAGCCAAAATAGCATTTAAAAATCATCTGTCAGAGAAGGAAAGCCATCTGTGCCTGCTCCATCAAAATACTGTGTGTCTTCCTGAAGAGACAACACTTGGATAGAAAGTATTATGAATTGATTTCTTACCAGTATTTTGCACAAAAATATTTATAGTATGACCAAGCACAGCTTGCTTGATAATTTCATTTCAGAAAAATAATTTCTTCATCTGAATCTAGAATTCATTCTTAACATCAGAGAAAATTTGAGTTTTGTGTCCAAGCTGCTTAAAATGATTCTTCCTCCAAGATGACAGCTAATGGTTCTAGCTTGAAGAGTTCATATAAGTTGTAGCAAATATCTGCTATTTACAGCTTTCTAATCTGTTTCATTGTTTTATCTTGGCTTGTAATGTAAGCAGCCAGATCTCTGTTAGTTCTGCAAGGCCCTCAGTTCCAGACAAGGTGAGATGATTTATACTGTGCTGGAGACATTAAAATCATCCCTGGGGAAAAAACAGACTCTGTAGGTTAATTTAACCTGGCTCCTACTTCTTCAAAAAGTTGGATTACTGTATAGTCATGCCTTCACAAGCTTTGCTGCATCTTCATGATCTATTAAGTATTACACAGAGTTCTTGCTGGGAACACAATTGTTAAGGCCCAGCATCTGTGAAGAATCAAACATCTGTTTGAGCTGCACAGACATAACTGCTCTGAACTCTCTTCCAAAGATCCTCAAGTTCTATATTCTGGATAAATTAAAATACTGAGAGATGCCAAGACTATTTCCCAAAAAACAAGGTATCAAACAGTACTTGAGCCTCTACAGGAATTTCATCTTTGACATCTGCTTTGCCAGAACGCAGAGAACGTAAAAAGAGATAGACCTTGCCCTGAACAGCAATTTCAAAAATGGATGATGCAAAACTCAATGATCAGCTGGATAACAGCAAGGTCAACATGTTACTATTGCAAAAGGAGTTTTAATGACAGTATTAAAAATGCATCTCTTCCAAGTCTGAATGCCCCAAACAGAAAGCATTAATCCATGGAGGTTACACCTGTAATTTCCTAGTAAGAAATAGGGAGATGCAGCTTTTGGGAGGAATCAGCAAAGATGGATTCAATTCCCACTGAGCTCACACAAACTCTACCTTTTTGGTTGAACTCATCTTTCCTATAGGGACAGCCCTATCCATCTTTTCCTGGACAGACTAAATGAAAAATGCCAGTAGCTATTGCCAACACATAAATGGATGTCATTATCATAATCCCAATGGTTTTGATTGAGCAATGACTCACCCAACAGCCCAGTAGTCAAGGAAAAATATTAATATCCAACCAAACATTATCATATCTAACTTGCATTAATTTCTCAAGACAACAAAGCTCTTTGTTTTCCTGGAATCTTGGAACACAGAAATCCAAGGTAGCTCCTGAACTCAAAATTAGTTAGACAGATGGATAATTTGATCTCTACCAAATCCTTGCTAGGATGTTTTGCTTTAACTACATAAAGAAAGAAAGCATTTTTTAGCAAGGAATGTAGATGTTCCTTTAGGTACAGAAATTATACAGGCTCAATAGGATTATATTCCTTAGCCATGTTTCATTCCTCAGAACGATGAAATTCATTGACAACGCTCTAAAAACACTTCTTAGCCCTAAAAACAAGTCCAGGTATCAAGATAATTGAATGTGTATGAAGACATTTGCAATGTTTTTCAAAGAACCTCATCTCTGTCCATGACATCCAAGTTTCCATAATTAACAGCACACTTCCAGCACCATACATTCTCTTTTTAGGCACATTGGTGACACACTACACTTACAGAGCAAAATATCTACATGACTAAAGCTTACAGACTGCATTTTGCTAATAATAAATGCTACATTTCTAGGTAAGGTATGTAAAGGTCCACTTTTCTGTTACTTTGAAACAGTAAATAAGAGTTATAAACCATTAGGCTACCCTGTATATGACTGTGTGTAAAAGGGCAAAGAGGCACAACAGAAGCACCAGGAACATTTTAAAATCATTTTTATCTGGTATTTTTAAATTAGGTGAGTTTCATTTTGGCAATAAGCATGTACTTTCTGCTCAGCTGCTTCCCCAGAAATAAAGTATTTACCATATACAATACATGTCCCCATTTTGGAGCTGTGGGACTAGGAAGGATTCACAAAGCTGTAAGGCTAAGGTAGTCTTCCCTTCTTTTTCAGTGTTGCAGATGATCTCAATTCCACTCTTGCAATCAGTCCTCAACAAGTGCTATACAATTAAAATAAAATCGATTTAGATCAATTTGCTGACATGAAATCAAAACCATCAGACCTCGATCTACTAAAAAACTTCAGGAATTGCTATTAACACAGGAAGGATGTCTTTGGAATGGCTTTTGTGTACATTTATAAGCAAAGATTTTGGAGGTATTTCAAGTTCTTTCATATTTCTTAGAGTAGTGACCATCAGAATAACTGTCTGAGAAATTAAAATATTACACAAAAGCACTTCTTTGCTTCTTCTTACCACCTTTTGATGGCTTGTTCTTAGAACAAGGTTAAGAAAAGCACTGTTACATACTAAGTGCTATCAGTGATAAAATAGGGCCACATTCAGCTCAAGTGTCATTTTACACATTGGGGCATCATTATAAAACTTAAAACTATATAATGTATGATTAACATCAATTAAGCTCAATAGTCAATACACTGAAGTTACAAAACACTTAGGGAATATATCTACAAGAATACTTGATCAAAAAACTGCATTTAGGTCAACAAGATCTGTAGGCACTTCACATTCAACTTTTCCCAGTTTAAGCCAGCACTAAGTTTAGCACCACCAGTGTGGCTGTCTGATTTTATCACATTTGGTTCCACAAAATCAGAGTTCCACATGCTCCTCTTGACAACTTGTACACAGCAAGTATAAAGCACCACTTCATTTTAAAAAAAGAAATGTATACTGACAAACAATACCTCCTGGAATAGCTGATCTTCTAATGGTGACATATAAAGACAGGTGAAAAGAGCTTGATGGAAATACAGATCTTTACTGATATCTGGATGATTTATGCAAGATTTGATAAGAGCCATTGCCTCAGGGATGCGTTCACAGGCAATAAGGTATCTGGCACGGAGTTCAAAGAACAGTGGATTTTCAGAGCTTAAATATTTGTTAACTGCACAGAAAAGAAAGATTTAAAGGTAATTAGAATATGAAGTCCAAACAACAAATATATCTAAAAGTAATGTTGTTTTTAATAACAAATTATACTAAGGAAAAATAAAGGCTCCACTAAAAAAGTCTATCAAATATTAAATTAAATAGCATAAAAAAATCTGTCCTTCTGCTTGGAAACAAATTGTTATTTCTCTTAAACCAGTAACCTAATTCAGTATTTTGTTTCTAACAAGTTAACACAAGGTGCTGCAAAAGGATTGGTAAAATTTATATTAGATGTGAGCATTTTAAAGAAAGAAAATTCCCTCCTTTCTCAGCAATGGAATCCATGTGACTGTCAGAAGTACAGGATTGACATCACTTCCTAAGCTGTAATTATAAATATTTATAAAAAGCTCAAGATACTCATTATCCATTAAAATGTAAGTCCCCAAAGTGGTGAAAAAAGTTAACTACAATTCACGTGCTATTGCCTTAAGAAGTTTTGAATGACTTGATTTTGCTTGCTTGGAAAACCTATCTTCCTCTAAAAGCGCTACTGGGCACAACTCCTATCTAAAAACCTTTAAATTCTGGCTTCTAATTTCTGGAAATTTGTTTTTCAGCTCTAAAAGATAATCTTAACACTAATACTTGAATGAAATAATTTCACGTGAGGTACTGAAAATACTCAACATCGAAGCAACCGGAAATTCAGAAATACCTAGAAGACATGCTTTGCATCTTTATTATAAATGATCACACAGATTGTAGTATTTCTTTGGATTAAAAGTCAAAATATCACTCAAGGCTACAACTGTAGTATTTTAGTGTTTCATGTTTTAAAGAAAGAATGAGATTGTCAATTTAAAGTCAGTGAAAGCTTAAAGTTCCTCTTTTAGAAGGAACCTGTATTAATTACAAGCAACTTAAAGTGATACTTAAGAAATGGTTACTAAAACCCACAATCTGAACAAAGATTTTTTTTCTCCCCCAAAATGAAGAGATCACTAGTACAGTAAGCTTTCAGTTAAAGCTTTTTTTTTTTTAAGAATTGAAATCATTCCTTACACTCAAACCCAAGACTTCTCAAGACTTCTCTATCTTTATTTTTATGCAAGCTAGCAGTGTTCCATGCTAATGAACATTTAAGCAGTATTACTCAAAGAAGGCATTACTCAAAGACATTAAGGTGTCAGGTTTCAATTTGATTTGTTAACAGATGCACTATAAGAAAGAAACATCCCATTCCCACTATCCATTAGCACTTTTGAGAACAAACTCAGAAAACAAGAGGACTAAAAGGAAAGCCAGTGTCTAATGGTGGTGATGAACTGCAAGAAAAATCATTATATTGAAAAGTTCTTAGAATAAAGGCCTCTCCTTTTCTGAATTACCACCCTTAGGATAATAAACCACACCCTCTGTTCTGTATGCAAGCATTACCTAATAGATTACTGAAAAATAAGACTGGAAATACTCAGCTTTGGTAAGTGCTAAAGGTAAGGAAATGCTGCCCATCTAACAAGTGGCTGTAACATCCTTTTTCCTTAAAGGAGGGAGAACTGCACTCCACAGCACAGCTCAGTTTATTCTATCATTCCCACTCAGTGTGGGGAACTCTCAGGTCCCTTCTGCTCAGAAAAGACTGACAGCCTCCTGTCCCAGGGAAGGGCATACCCTACACCACTGCCAGCAGGAGCTCCCAAGGATGGGGGCTCCCACAGCCTCCTCTGTTTTCAAAGGGTTTCACTGATGCTGCTGGCAGGGCAGTGCTCCCTCCCTGTCCTGCAATGTCCTATTTTCCCAGGGCAGCACACAGAGCTCTTCTAACCCCACAAGCCAAAGACAACTGCCAGCTACAGCAGCGTTGGGCCAAGCCTGTGATCCACTAAGAAACAACATTTACCGAGGCAGTGATGCTTTGCTTTAGAGCAACAGACATCCACCACCACCTCAGAAACTCATTTAACTGCTCCATTTGACTCTGTCATGCTCTCTTCTAGCTGCTCACCTTATTCTCCCTAGTCCACTACAAGTTGATTGTTCCTATGTTTCAATCCCACTATTTTTTTTTTCAACTCAATGAGTGCTTTGTCTTACAGCCATCTCCAAAGAGATTGTGACATCTCAAAGGTTACTACAGCTCATGCAAAGACAGACACAGAGAGGTCTGTCTTGGCTTAAGCTTCTCCATGGAGTTAATTAATCCAGGACAGGATTATGTAGTTCACACAAACTGATTTTTGCAAGGAGTAGTTTGGTGATTCAGCAATAATAGGCAGTTTTTCTATTTAAAATAACCCCTGAGGGAGCTACATGGCCAAGTTTCAAAATAAACACTAAATACTGCTAGCCTATAAGGCAATGTTTGCTTTGTGTAAGACTACACAAGAATCACATTTTAGAGGAAGTGAGAGGAAGAAAACTACATTCAAAATATAGTTGTCTAAAATAAAATATTTGTCAGCACAGATGAGAGTGTCAAGGGGATATCAGAAGATAAAAGGAGAGAAAATCTCCCAGCAGAGGGGAAGGAGATGCAGCCTGAAACAAAAGGACCAAAGTGCTTATCTAGTGACAACAGGTCTCATTCCTGCTCTGCCAAGTTAAAAACAAACATTGTCAAACTATTACCCATCACAGAGAGGATTCATGACAATCAAGAGAATCATTATGGCAATGGACTGAAGTAATTCTTTGCTGGAGAGATGGAGATTGAGACTTAATTCCACATCATAATCACCAAAATCATGTGATGCAGAACAAAACAAGGTTCATCTTGGTTTTCATTTCAGTAAGCATTTGACCAGAACTTTATGAGACATCTAATAAAAATCATGGGTAAATCTGTTGCTCAAGCAGTTGCTTCACAAAAGAGAACAACAAAGGCATAATCACATTAATTTGGTATCCAAACCCTTGTTCTGGTTAAGGAGGCAGCTCACTGAGCTGTCCTGACTTGAGTGCTCCTCCTCCCTCTCAATGAACACACTGTCACAAACACAGTGATGAGTTTGTATCAGGCACTGCCCCATAATAACTAGAGAAGAACTGGCACTTTCCATCACTATCAAATAACTTTTAAGAGCTCCTCTGTGAACACTGTTGCTTAATATGTTAGTAAAAAATTCACTGTAGCTTGGGTATTTTTCCTCTTAGGACCCTTCATTAACATTCCAGTGATTTTGTTCCCATGCACTGCATCTTTCCCAGCCCCAGGAATTACAGATCCATAAACAGAAAGCAGCTGCCACAGGTAGCCATGGGCATCACTGGAAACAGAACTAAGAAAAGCCACAAGACCAAGTATTTACAACTGAAGACAATAATTAAATGAGTCAGAGTGCCAAGAGACAAATACACATCAGATCCTCTCCAATTATTTTCAGGAGTCTAACTGAAGTAAAGTTGATCTCTATGCTTGAACTGTACACTTAGATTTGGGAAATCCACCCTAAGAATTTTATAAACTACTCTATATCTGCCTCTGCCTGACCAATCTGATCTCTACATTATAAAAGCAGAATTAAATTAGAAAAGAAATTCAGTTTTCTTTCAAACAAAAAAAGGGATCAGCACATTTTACTACAAAAAAGTAGTTAAAACACTGTGCAATGCCAGCTGATAGCACCTGACCTCATATATTTTAAGAAAGCATAACTGAACACATTTTTCAGTACTCTAGAAAATTACTGTGATAAATGAAGTACCTAATTCCTGTGACACAGGCTTTCCTTTAAGAATTGCTTGTAATACTGGATCTTCCCATGGTCCACCATCTCGAATGATTCGAGTCACTAGTTCCAGGTTCAGATTCCTGTATTTATTTAGAAGGTTCTGACATTCCTAAGTGTAAAAAGAGAAACAATTAGAAAGAATAAAAAGATGTTTTCTAAAAATAGTTAGGTTATCCCAAAGATACAAACCAAGAAACCCATGTATGGCTGAGTATTTCCTCAGTCAGTAATTTGAGCTACTAAGTCTTTCCTTGACCATAGAGAAGGCCCTAAAGCAACAAGTTTAGATGTTATCTAAAAACAGCAATAGAGAACTGCTGAAGGTCAAATTCATGGCTTCTCCAGTCCTCAGAAAGAGCCTTCCATTTGTCTAACAATGCAAAACAAACTTGGATTGGACATATTGCTGGCACACACTGAGACAAGTCTTCACCTCATGGCAGCCTGCACAGATTGAGACATGTTGAGCTGAATTTGTGATTTCTGAGGAAAAAACTCAATTAAGCCATGAGTCACCAGCCCTGAAGCAATCATTTTTCTCCAGATTTCTACGTAACAGGAATTATGTTTGCCTGTAATATCATAGAATGCTTTAGCCAGCCATGATTTTCACATGTCAAGTTCCCTCTCATCCCTGCACTTTATTTGCTGTAAAAGTGTCAACAACACCATTAATCAACAGAAAAATTTAGTAATGAGAAAGTTATCTAATATTGAAACAAAAAATGCAGCAGAAGAATGGCTTCCATCCACATACAATTACATGCTTTTCACTGCCAGTTTCATTACACAACTGATACAGAAACAGTGCTGGCATATTAATTTGTAGAAGCAGTAATGAACAGGTATTAACATAAAAATAGCAAAGGAAGAGCTTTTTCTCAAAATGCAGTTCCATGAGCAGTATTAATAGAGACATAACCCTGCTTTTCATCCTTCTCATCCTTGCTTTCCCTACAAAGTTTCCTTCCTAAAAATCCGTTCAGGTATTAAAAAAACCCCAAACTTGAAGTCCCACACTTACCTGACAAAACAAGTTTTTAATCCAGGGTCATTTATCTTATACAGGTGTGCATAGACATAGAAAACTCTGTCCCAATCTACCCAAGGACAGAACAATTTAAACTCTCCATGTTTATGCTGACTTGAAGACTTCATTAAGATGAAGCTTCAGTTTGAAATTTACTGTTTAAAACCAGAGGGAAAACATGAGATTTTATGTCATGAACAGAATAACATTAAGCTCTAAATAGACATAAACAAGCAGAGTTTCTTTCACTATAATGGCACGTTTCCTTCAGGTCATATATTCACAAAAACTGCCTTTACATGTACTGAAACAGTATTAAAAGTTTATATGAAAGTAGGCAACACTACCTGGATTGAACCTAAAATATCTTTCAAAGGATCTTCATAGAACTCATCCTTTCCAAAGAACAGCAGCAATTCAAAAAAACTCCTAAAAAACAGAAACAGTGACACATCAAACTAAAAACACTGATTCAAAAAATGAAACTACTTTAAGTCTCTTACTTTTCACAGCACTCAAACCAAAATTAGGAATTCTGTGAATTCTAGACTTGTGTCCATGTGGAATCACTCAAAGGTTTTACAGTGGCCAAACAATTCATGTTTTCAAGTGCTTTCTACAAACACACTTTATTTCATTTCAGCTGTCTTGCCATAACTGAAGTCTCTCCATGAAGACGTTGCTTTAAATGTATTAATTATTTTATCTTTAAAAAAAAAAGCTTTTGAAGGTTGTTTAGAAAGGGACAGTTTTTGTGCAAATATGCAAACAAAACTACGTTCACCTTCTGTGTGGCATACAAATTCATACAACTTGAATTTTACCACCACCAAGTTTTTTAGGCAGATCAGGTCTCTGTCCAGCAAGATGAATTCACAAGTGTTACCCTAAAAAGAGGTGGCATAAATGGGTGAAGAAAGGACTAACACCTTCAACAGCTGCTTAGATTCAAACTGATTGGTGGCCTCCATGGTTTTTATCATCTTCAAATACTGATCAAGCATTTTATTTCTTTTAAGTCCTGTTCCAGAATCAGAGAGGTTGGTAAAAAGCAGTTTTCCAGATCTCTTTTCAATTCAGGTTTTCATTTATAAAAGCCTCCTTCCAGACAATGCAGTTGAGTCAATTCAATTAAAAACTTGGCAGTCAGAGGAGCTCCTGGATCTGCAGTGCAACTGTTACTGCTCTGCCTGAAGATTCTGAGAAATTTCATTTCTACTTGGAAAAAGTACCAGGCAGGCATTGCACTAATGAGCTGCAATTGCTGATTGAGAAAGTCAAGAGCAGCAGATTCTTGACTCTCAGAGGGACAAGCAGGACTTCAAAAACTATTGTGCAAATTAAAGGCTTTTTTTTCCTCCTCAGGAACACTTTAAGGAATACAATGCATTAAAAAAGTCTTAATACTCACAGACAAATTTAAGTTTCTATAGGAATAATAGAAAAGTACCATAAAATTAGATTTCCAATAGATTATGCTGAAGTTTTTTTTTTTTTCTAACCAATGTTTAACTATGCCAAAAACAGGCTTAGAGAAATAGATACAAACTTATTACGTTCAGTGACAGAATTTCTCCCAAGGCTAGGTCTTTGAATCTCAATTCAAATATGCAATGGAAAAACAATCCCTACCCAAATAAGTACTTGGTTCTGAAAAAACATTATCTCATTTCATGTTAAACAAAATTTTGCAGGATACTTGACTCTCAGGAAAGGTCAGCCATGAGTCATCTGGCAAGCAACCAAACTGGAACTTAAATAATAAGACAAAACTAGTTAGAGCAAGTGATGCATGCATGCCTGCATTTAAATTTGCTTTGACTGATTTAAAAAGAATAGGATCTTGCAAAAAAAAAATAAAATCTGGAAATCAACAGTGAACAAGTGTAAACTATGATTTTCTGCTTTATCAATGCACCTGCTCACAGTCTAATAAAGGAACCCATCATAATATTTTTTATTTCCTCATCACCAGTCTCCAGTTAAAATTACTACAGTCAGTTCCAACTTTGTTTATCTCAAAACTGTCTGCAGCACTGCATACCCACATTTAGAGCCATCTAGATTGATCACATCATTGCTTTGGCATTAGAAGATTGCCTAAAATCATCAGTGTGGCACCATTATAAAACCCCTTGATATTAATGCAGATGCTGCTTCATTTGATAGGAATAGCAAGAAGATTATTAAGTATAGGAAATAAAGCAGTTGCTCCTGTTAAGAGTTTATTGTCTGGTTACCAAGGCAATCTTACTCAAAGATGACAATACAGTCAGGCAGAGTTTTGCTCTCCAAGAACTAAGATCTAATATGCACTGAATTTTCAAAAGAGATTCGAGCCAGGTTGCCCAGGTAACTGCAGCTACTAAGCCCTGGGATCCCTTTATATCACATCACATGCAAAACTGTGCCAGCCAGGCAGAAGAATAAATAATCTGACATCCTGGAATGGAAGCAAATCTCATGGAGTAAACCCAGTCTCAAAAATCCAAATAGACAAGGGTGACAGGAACTCAGTGACCAATTTACTTCTCAATTATCTCAATTACCAAAAAATACCTGAATTTCCACCTTTTTACCTCCCAAGCTTTGCCATTTAAAAGTACATATAAACATGGTTTGAACTTTGAGGTTTTTTTCCTTAAAACTAGTTAAAAAACCCACAGCAACAGATGTCACCATGTTTTGATGTAGCTTTGAAAACTGTGGTCTTATGATGCCATAAATAGTCCTCTGTCAAATAGTTTCACACACACAAAACAGGAAATGTCCACAGTGAAGCTTCACCAACATTTCAAGACAGCATTTATTTTTCCTTATGTACCTACTACCCTGACACTTCTAGTCCTCATGTGAGAAAATGACCAATGCATCAAGAAAATTGAAATTGGAGCAAAATTTATGACACAACCTCCTGCAATTATTGAAGCTGAATGTGACTCTGGGTCAGTTAACAGAATGACAAGTAATTCTCACAAGCATTTTGATGACTCAAACATAAAAATCCACACAATTTTAAAGTAACTGATTTCTTTCTTAAGAAATTTATCCTAAGAAGTACTTAGCTTATTACATCACTAGAAGTACAGAAGGAAAAATTTGAGATAAATGATTTAGAATTATCTACTGGCAAAGGCTGGTCTTCAAATACTCCAAAATAAGGTTATGATGATCATTTATTTCTTAGATTATTCATTTTGCCAGACATCCCTTATGACAAAACAGCCACAGCCAACTGGAATATTTAACAAAGATACAAAAAAGATGAAACTAAAATAACTTCTTGGTTCTGTGTAGCCACACCACCTGTAAAGCCCCTCTTGGGAGCTCTGAGGATCTGAAAGCCCTTTGCTGTGCTGTTGTAAAGAAGGAATAATAAAAATGAAGAAGTACTCACAGAGCAAGGCTGCTCAGCACATACTGCACGTGCTCACATTCGGCCGGGAAGGACACGCAGGCAGAGGTGAAGCAGCACAGCGCCGTCTGCAGCACCTGCAGCTGAGGCAAGGGCACCTGCCATCTCCCAGCATAGTCTTCCACAACCTAGGGAAAAACATGGAAACATGGGTTATTATCCAAGACACTCTCCTTGGGCAGAAAGAGGAAGCTGTTAACGCTGTACCTGCTTTAGCTCCCCTCAGGAGCAGAGTTTGTAACCTAAAAATTCGACTGTTTTCTGGCTTATATCTGGATCTATATCATGAAAGGAGCGTCACAAGGGACCTTCAGCTATTCTTCTCAGAGGATAAGACAGGAAATACTTTCTTCCTATGCTGTACCACAGTAGACATTGCACTCTGCATTTAAACAAAAGTTTTTATTTTGCAAGGGGATGCAAATTAGAGGGCCTGTAACAACATCCAGACGTTCTAGTCTAAAACCTTTCCAAGAGGGGAAAGAGTAACCTGCACTCTTCCAGCCTTTATGTCAGCTGAGTCACAAACATTCCACTCTTCCTTATCTGATCTAATGAGTAAATTTGGCTTTATTTAGACATAGGATGAATCTAAAGCAATCTAAGCAGCTGAGATGGATTCATACTTTATATGTAGATTCTAAATTTTCCAAACTCATTTTAATAATTAGTTTGAAAAACTTGGCTCAATGCAGCAATAATCTAGGTCAACTGAAGAAGACTTAGCAGACTTGTAGATAAATACTCTTCCTCTTAAGAAGACTAAACATTTCATAAGATAGCCCTGCCCCACAGATCTATTAAAAGTTCCCTGAAATAGTTTTAGCCAAGTTCCTTTTATAGAAAACCACAAAAGCCTTAGAAAAACAAAGTAGACAGAAAGAAAACATCCTTTAGAGGTGTGAGCCTCCAAAAGGTCAAACAAAGGTGGAAATAAAGCATCACCTCCCACCAGGATGTTTCACAATGCTTGCACCTGATGGGCACAGTACAGATGTGTTCATAAATGATTTCAAGCAACAAAACAACATTTTGTGTCCTACTGCAGAGCCCTCATTGCACCTCCAGCACTCACCTGTACACAGTGTAAGCTCTATTGGAAATTAATGGGCAGGGAACATCCCCTCCCCAAAAAACGCCACCAGTCCCAGTCTGCACCAGCTCCTCTGCCACATAAACACCAGAGTCAGCAGAGAAAGGAACACAACAGCAACACCACCTTGACCTGGCAGCTGGTCTGCAACTCAAATATACCAAAACAGATTCACAGCAACAGTCCCCCCAGCCCAAACTGTTCAGGAAAAACAGGAATAGCAAACTTTTTCCTCAATGTAGATAACCTGAAACCATGAAATCATCAGTTGCAGGGAAAGAAGTCTAACTGGTCGATTCTCAGAAGACTTACAACAATCAGGAAAAGATGGGGGTGTGGAGAGTGTGCGGACAAAAAGCTAAACTAAGTATAAAATAAATTCCAAACCACACTTCACACACATTCTATACAGAAGGAGGGGCAGGGAATACTGTATACTTCAATGTGTTTTTAAGTAGTCTCATGGAGTAACTTTTTCTGTAATAGAAACCAAGCTCTTTTTTTTGTGCAAAATACTCAAGATGCCATGATTTGAAACAGGACTGCAAAGCAGAACATAAGTTAAAGTTTATCAGCACATTTGGAACAGGCACACTAATTTCAATATAATGAAGTCAGACAAAAAAAAAAAAAAAAAAAAAAAAAAAAAAAAAAAAAAAAGAGCATGACATTGCCAAAGCACAGTGGCCTGTTCCTTGTCTAATTCACAGGAGAGAAAACTAGAAGGGAAGCAACCTTTTTTTATGTGACTTTCTGCAATGGTTGGTTTCAAAGTCTCAGTTAGGGTGCAATTTTTAGTATCCTTAAAGCACCATCACCCCCCAGTCTGTGTGTACCTGCCATTGCTCACAACCCTGAAGAGACTGGGCCTTTTTGCTTTCCCTCTCTCATTCAGAGCAGAAAAAGGTAATGAAAGAGGGAAGCACCTCCCTGACACCAAACTCCCCATTCAGCTCCACCTTCTCCCACACCAATACAGTACTTCCCCTCCTTTAACAGGTTTTAATAATTCAGAGAAAATCCAAGACTCAGATGTGTCCCATTGAAACAAAATCAAGACCAGACTCATCAAAAATTTCTGAGCACACAGCTAAGGCAGCTAACCCCCAAAACAACAAGATAGTAATTAAAAACCTGGACTAGTGAAACAGCAGCTTTTCTTGGAATATTACATTTTAACTGATTAATTATACACATATATTTTAAGTTATTAGTATTATTTTATCACATAATATTTTAAGTGATTAAATATGCACATATAAAGTGGCTATATTTCAAAGACTTAAGAGAAACAGCATTGCAAATAATTAGATTTGCAAATACACAAGACAAAAACCCCAAATGTTTTATGCAGTGCTAGGCCAGAAGTTGCTACAGCTTTTCCTATTCCTCCACACAACAAAAAAAGAAAATACAAATCCCACTAATTTGAAAAGTTTTTCATTTCTAGGATTTCAAACAAAGTTACTCTCATAGCTTCTTGTGAGATTTAACAGTAAAGTCACCACAGGATTAAAACCACAGCAATTCTGTGAATTTTTCTCTTTAGAGTTTTCAGACACAGAAAGCTTCTTGGCAAGTATAATGGCTGCCATTCATTATAATAAACATATAATAAACATTCATTATAATAAACATACGTAAGGGTTGTCACACAAGAGGACAACTCCAAAAAGGGCAAGCTTAGAAAAACCAAGCTTTCCTGAAAATTAAAAGCCATCATTAAAAGCAACACCTACCACGGTTGCCTGATCAGCAGAAATACCAGAGCAGCTCAGATACCAAAGTTCAGCTCTAGAACTTGAGTAATACTACATCTACTCTTCCTGGAAACATCACAAGAAATAATCACAGCTTTTTAACTGTCTTTTGAACCTGTTCAGTGGAGGAAGAGCATTTTGTTTTGTTTCTATATACAAACAAAGCCAACCATGTCTCTACAAATAAAGATTTTACCATCCAAATAGAGAGTAGGAAAAGCCTTATGATTTTAGGGTAATATGAAATATTGCTTAAAACATAAAATCTTAAAATGGCTTTATACTAAAATATGTAAGCAGTGGCTGCAATTCACATGTGAATATTACATAAGGAGTAACCAAACAATCACACTTCTGGCAAAAGAAAACACATCACCCAGCAACAGAATGAGGCATCCTACGAGACAAGTTTCTACCCTTAAAGCTAATGCTTCCCCCCTACTCTAAATCACCAAAATCTCATCCATCTCCTCAGCCTCCTTGAGGCAAGAACTATTCCCAGGACCAGGCACCATTTGCCCACTACAGTTAGCAAGCCAAAAAGTCATGTATGTTTATAGTCTGTCACTTGCTCAACAGTGAAAACTATACACTAATTCTAAAAAAAGCATTTGGGGCTGATTAGAGCACTGTAGTAAGTGTTCCTATGTCTGATTTATGGCTGAGAGATAAATATATATACAGAAAAGTAGAAAGATTCCTCCTCATCTTTTGATTAGTACCTTATCCCCCAAACGAAGGTCAACTCACAAAAGGAATTGTTTTGCTCACATATCAAAGTGAGAACTGCCCATCTTGTGAACGCACAAATACTCACATCTCCATCACTGGTAACAAGTAAACACAATTTATTAGGTGTATCAGTGAAGAATTGCAATTATTTCCTCACTTCATCTAAACAAAAGGACATAACTTTTGGATTTTTGTGTTACCTCCTGCACGAAGTGTTGCCTCCTCTAACTTGAACAAGCCCATGCAGCAAAGCCTGTATCAAACAGACACAGGCATCTCTCAATGGAGATCCTTCCTTTAGTTATAAAAACCTGCTACTTCTTTCCAAATTATAATCCTGATACATTTTTCCAAGGAAAATCACGAGCTTGTTTCCATACAAAATCTACACTTAATAAAAAGGCATTAAAACCTGGAGAAGTAGCAATACCAGGAAGTTTGAAAGTGTCAAAGAGGAAAGTTTCAGAGAAGTAAAAAGATGTTACTTTCAAGATGAAGAAAAGTCCACAATGTGTTGCACAAATGTTTCTTTTGGAACATAGTAACTCCTTAATCTCACTTGTAAAACATAATGCTCATTTCCCAGGGTACAGCTAAAAGGCCAGCAGGCACAAAAGCTGATGAGAACCACCCAGAGTATGTGAATAAGAAAAGATTTTATGATGTTAATGACAAGAGCACTGAAGACTGGAAGCCTGGAGGAGTCAATCCTCAGATAAAGAGGCTGCGTATCAACTGCTATTGTGAATTCTCCTGAACTGACAGAGCAGCCAAGTGCACTTCACCCATCGCAGCTCAGTTTGGCATGAGAGACCCTTATCAGTTTTCCCATCAAGTGTCAGAGGAAGGAGTGACAACACCTAACCCAGGACCCTTCTGCACACACAGGTAAATCCTCACCACAATTGGAAGCTCACCTGGGCATCCAACTTGGCAATGAACACCACGTGGGTTTGTCACATCTATTTCACAAGGACTCCCTTTTAAACATGAATTCACTTGAATCTCAAGCAGACAACACTAAACTACCAATAAATAAACTGAACACGCTGGTTTCCACCAGTCCCACAAGAAAAAAACACCACGACGTGTTAATTTTTAAATTTAAATTGTTTCAAGTAGCTGTGGTACTCTGAAAATTAATTACTGGAATGTATGATTGGCCCTTTGCAAGCTTTCATGTAACAAGCAGTATCAATATTCAAAAACATGAAAAAGTCAAATGCAACTTAGAATGGTGCTCTTAAAATTTGAGCCATTAACAAGGATAAAGCATATTTGTCCAGGAAGGTACAAAAACCCCAAAACATCAACACCACAAATTATTACACGAGCAAATAGGTGGTGAAAAATTACAGATTCTGCCTTTTCAGAGAAATAGGCTTCAAGGATGTTAAAGAAATCACTTTTCACTCCTAGTATTCATGTGAGCAAGACTTGTGTAGCTGAGCCTTAAAATGGAGTATGTAGATCAAATCTGGATCCCAAAGGTCCAGAATTTGATAAAATAAAGGTCTGGCATAACCTAAAGGTTTGGGGAGGTTTTCTTTCAGTTGTTTTGGTTTTGTTTGTTTGTTTCTAAATATAAAAACAACCACTATTGATCTGAAGTCCAGAGTAATTGACAAAAGCAAATACTTGCAAATTGAGGCCAAAAGATGTGACATGATATTAACCCAAAGTCAGAAGAACAAACATCTACAGTTGTATATTATTTTACTTCAATCACCACAAAGCAAGACAAACATTTGAGTCACACACCCCTCCCTGCCTTTTTTTGCCTGCTAAAATAAATCCAGGAAACACTATCTTCTCTGGTGTGTTACTATATTTTACTACTTAACCTTTTTATAAGCCCAAGAATTGTTTTTCCACCAATTAACGTAAGCAAAGGAGGTAACCTTTCTTTCAGGAGTGGGATCACCCTGGAAGACTGTAAGCTGATGCCACAGGAAGAACAGATCAAGGAGTGTTTACCCCTCACAGCATCACCTTGTTACTTGAGATGAACTCACCTGGTGTTTATTCCAGTCAGTACCAACAACAGAAAACAACATCTAGTACAGTTTGGCAGCCCTGAGGACAAGTACAGAAATGCTGGAAGCAACTTGCAATATTTCGATACTATTTAAGGTTATGAGAAAATATCTCAAAAAAGAAATTAATTTCTTTTCCCAGTTAATAAAACTGTACCCACTTCCAGTGCAATGAAGGAAGCTACGTCCATTTTCCAGCTTGCCATTTAAGTTTGTTTTTAAGCTAAGTAAAATCGGAAATTCATCCTTCCAACTACAAAAGTATTCCCTTTAACTGTCATACCAAAAAAGGCACCATCCCTGCCCTTCACCATTTGTATTTCAGTCTCATGAGGACCTCTCAATGGCTACAGTTCCTGAGAAACCTCATGAAAGAAATTCTGTGTACAAACACTGAAACTCCTCCAAATATTTAGGCTGAGGGAGTTTCTTCTCGGTGCCACCTTGCAAATGTCTTTAACTTACAAAGTAGTTACAGATGCACTGCTCTTTTGCCTGCCAAAGCTGGGAACAGCAGATTTGCTTTTCCCAACATCCAAGTGGGTTTGGAACTCCACAAATAAGAAGAAAAGCCACATCAGCAAACTGTAGAAAGTAACACAGAAACAGCTGGTGAGATGCATAAGCTGGGCACTTGACTCATCTTCCAACTGTCTTTTTTCCCTTTCAGCCACAGAAAGCCGTGCGTTGCCCATGTCATTAATCTCAAATAACATTCCAAAAAAGTGTTTTATTCCATTTTGCCTTGAAGGATTCAGGCTGTAACGACTCTCCATGACCACAAACACCTACAAGACACAGATCCCAAAATTACAAATGGGCTTCAAGATGCCACATTCCAACTGCATCTCGTATCACTAAACTGTGATTACCCACAAATTTATGGAAAATGCTCTCATAATCCTGACATCTCATCTTTTTTAACTGGTACTTACTCGATCCAAAAGTGAAGTTGAGCTACAATACTCCAGGCCTCAAGAGAACTGAATCTGGCTGTTTATAGCAGCTTTGTTACCTTTCTAACATTATTCAAGGATGAAAAATGTGTACACCAGTGCATTTCAAGCTATAAGCCAGTCTCTTAAAGATCAGTGGGATTTTCTGAGCACAGAAACAAATCTACAGACTGAAAAAGGCTTTATTTACACCTTGCTTCATTTCTCCTGTAGTTCTTATTGAAAGATGCTCACAGACTTCATCAGTTTAACTACAAGCCATCTAAACAACACTATTTACAGGTGACAGCAAGCTTCAGCACCATGTCTGAAGCACAGCCAGGCGTTTTGATAGGTTGTTATTCTGAAAATAACAATGTTTCTTTTGGGGAGTCCAAACTCACTGCACCATCACTAAGCAACTATTTCTACAACTGCTCTTCCACTTCCAACGCAAAACCAGGAGCACAGGAGGCAAACTGGGACATTCAGAAGGGCTAAATGAGTGTTAAGACAAGCAAAACTGTGTTTTCAGTGCAAAGTGGAGTGAGGTGGAAGGGCTCAGTCTGCACAGCAGCCAAATCTATCCTTCAGAAGATCTGGATAGAAAAGTATAAACATAAATTACACATGTAATTACACAGTGTCAGTCCCATGAGGGAAAAGAAGCTCATGTGGAGCACATACAACTTCATTTGTTACCAATCCATAAATGTCACACAGCTACAGGCTTTTCACACCAGCACACCCCTTAGGATCTTGTGTTTGTGTAGTTAAATCAGTAGAAAAACCCATTACTAAAAAACACGGTTAAACAAAACACTGATTACCTTGAGTGGGCATATGACTGCTGCTCACACCAGGCCAAATTTACACAAAACAAGAAGAAAAAAAGAAACCCTGGGGACAAACTGTTAATATATTAACTTACTCTCATCAGGATTATTTAAACTGTGCATTGTTAAAACGGAAGTTCAAGAGAAAAGGAGCAGAGCTCTTTACTCAGAAAGCACTGGCTGCTTTTCTGGAGAGTTCATCAACTCAAAGTAGGGGAGAGGGTTTGGCAATCTCCCAACACAAAAAAAGCCCTGCAGGAGAAGTCAACACTAGAGATCTAACACATAAAATACTTGTGATACAACTATTCCACAGGAAAACTCTTCCCCTTCTCTTGTCCTCTTCTGTTTCCTACTAACCCATACCTTTCCCTGGGACTGACATTAGTACATGGAGTTACCACCTTGTCTGCACTTCCTCAACACAATAAATTCAACATACAGTAAGCACAGGGAGAAAAATTTAAGATAAAATCCTCAGCATTGAGCAAAAGTAAATGTCTTTCCAAGCAGCCAACATAATCAAATATGGTTGTCATTCCTTACAGTTGTAGAAAATGCCAGACTTTCAAAAACAGTTGCTTCTCCTTTTACTGGCTCTGCAATTTTTTGAGAGATCATGAAAAAGAAAAAAATACGAATGGATCAAGAGTCCCAAAAAGCAACCTACGGATTTAGTGAGTAGAATGTCCCCCGAGATGATTGTAAGCACACAGAACAGCAAATAATATTTCAAACAGGATGTTTCACTGAACGATGAAACAGGAACAAAGTGACAACATGGCAGCACATTTCTTCAGATAGCAGAAGACAACCGTAGTGGTGAGGTAAGCCAGAAAGTTGATAAAATGAAGCAATTCCATATAAAGTGACCTCTGGGCTGTGTTTGGAGAAGCAGAAAGTGGCGTGGCTGGAATACACCAGAGCAACTGATGTTCCATCCACACCTGCTGGTGAAAGCGACCAGGAGAAGCAACCTGTTGGTGCTTGTTACTTTGCAGGGCACACCTAAAGGGCTCGCGAGGAGCACAAGGATTTCGGGCCCGCACCAAGAAAACGCTGCTTTTCAAAGGACAAAACCCTAAAAATGATAAAACACCCCGGTCTAATCCGGCCAGCGAGGCGAGAGCTGCTCCCGAGGCCCTTCTCGCCTCTCTCTGCCTCCCTGGGCCGGGCAGGCGGGGCCCCCGGGACGGCTCTGCCCGCAGCACCGGCAGCTCCACGCGTGTCCCCGCGGCCGCCCCCGGCCCTCCCTGCCCGCTCCCGCTCCGGCCCCGCGCCGGGAGCCGCCTTCCCGTCCCTTCCCTTTCCCTCCCTCCCTCCCCTCCCCGCCGGGAGCCTCCCTGCTCGGCCCGGCCCCAGCTACCCCGGGCGGCGCCCCGCTCCTCCTGGCCCGGCCCGGCCCGGCTCCTCCGCCGCTGCCCCCGGCGCTGCCCCCGGCGCGGCGCTCACCTGGCAGAAGCGGTGGCAGTAGTACTGGCTGCGGAGGAGAGCGGGCAGCCCGGCCGGGAGCCCCGGCGCGGCCAGCGCCTCCAGCTCCTCGCTGAGCCGCTCCGACTCCTGGTCGCTCTCGTCTTCCGCCATGGCGGCCCCGCCGCCCCGCGCGTACCGAGCGCCCCCGCCCCGCCGCGCCGGAAAGGCCGCCCCCGCTGCGCCGCCCGGCGTCCGGCCACGCCCCCGCCGCGCCGCGCTCCCATTGGCCGGGTCGCCCCGCTCATCAACGCGCCGCTCGCCGCTGGCTCCGCCCCTTCGCGGGAGCGCGCTGCGATTGGTGAAAAAGTCTCGTCGTTACTTCAGTCCCGCCTTTCCATTGGCTGTTCGCCCCGTCTGTCACGCCCCTCTCCGCCGCCGCCTGCCCGAGCTCCCGTCCGCTGCGCGCCGCTGCCCGTGCACTGATTGGCCGGCGCTCGCCTCTATCAGCGCTACCACCCCCGTTCCCCATTTTCAATTGGGCACAAGCCACGCCCATCTCCCTGGCGAACCAATCGGCGAGTGACTTCCGGCGGCGGGGGCGGGCCGGCGGAGTGGGCGTGGCCGTGCGGCTGCGGCGGAGCGGCGCGTCCGGCCCGGCCCGGCGGGGCCCAGCGCGGAGCGGCGGCGGCGGCGGAGCCCCGGGGCGGCCCCGGGCAAGGGCGGGCGGAGCGAAGCGGAGCGGCCGCTGCGGGTAACGGGGCCCGGCGCGGGGCCTGCGCGGATCCGCGCGTGGGGAGGAGGCTGTGGGGCCTCCCGGGGAAACACCCGCGCCGCGGGGAAGGGCCGCGGGGCCTGGGGTGCGGCCCGGGAACCGCCCGGTGGTGGAGATCCCGCTCGCTGCGCTCCCCACCCCAGCGGGGCCGGGGCCGACGGCGGGGCCGGGTGCGCTGACAGCGGTCACAGCCGAGCGCCCCGAGGCCGCCCCGGGGGGAGTGTCCGGAGAGCGGAGCCGGGGGCGCCGGGCACAGCGAGCGGGGGGAGCAGCTCAGCAATCACACCGAAACCTGACTTGGTGGGCCCTAAAAATCAGCCTACCAAAAATCCTGCCTTCTGCTGCTCAACAAATCCCGAGAGATCTGCTGCAGTAGCACTGCAAACAACTGGTTTGATGGGGTTTGGATTTAGGTGTTTGGGGTTTTTTGCCTTTCAGAAGCCAAAGCAACAAGTTTGTGTTGGGTTAGGACTTGTTTTCTGCTTGATTCCGGGAAATGGTTGCTTAGGAAACTCGTGTATAAAGCAACAAAAAGAATGAAGAAGTTTTACATTGGTGCTGAATAAAGATTGTTTATGTTTGTATCAGTCCTAAGACTTACAGTTCTGCAAAGCCGCAGTGAGAGCAAAAGTAATTCACTAGGAAAGTAGCTCATACCGAGATCTTAGCTTCCTTTATCTGCGGGAGCTTGTAAACTCTTCAGGTAGCAATGGCTTAAGAAAAAAGAACATGTTGAAGACAGAGTTCTCTATTCCTTAAATTCCAGGGTGGGTGAAAACCATTCTGGACAGCAGAAACTGTATTCAACCATTTTTTAAAAAATGTAGCAACAGCAAACTGGGTAACAATAGAAAACAAGTAGAGAGAAGTGCATCCAGAGGTATCTGGATACTTAGAAGAAACACTGTTGCCTTTTGGGTTTTTTTGTTTAGGTTTGTTGGAGTTTTTTTTAAGAAAATGGGTAGTTAATGGGTAGACCATAAATTTTGCTCAGAAAACCTCAAACCTGAGCAGAGCTATTACTTGACTTCAACTTTACTTTAAAGAGGAGTTAAATTATCTTTAGCTGAGATTTGCAGCAGCTACCCTATACCTCAACAACAAAAGGACACAGGTCCTGTTTGATTTCAGAGCACTTAACTGGGTTATTGCCTGCTTTGGTGACATGGTCTAGTTTAGAGTGATGTTAAACCTCCTTGAAAATACAGTTTCTTATTTTGCTTTGCAATTTATGCAGTTCTGTGTTCCCATTAGGCTGTTCTAGCAGTAACTGCACTGACAAAATTATTTGCTCTAAACTCCAAGTTCAGGTTCAGTCTAATAGCTGTGGTTTAAAAACTAGGGCTGTTTCCAAACAAGTTTGGTTTGGAAAAGCTTTGGTTTGGTTTTGCTTTGGGGTTGTTTTTTTGTTAGGGGTTACTGGCTTTAAAAAGTGACAGCAATGGTTTTCTTGCTTGCTATGGACAAAATAACACAGAAAAATACTTAGTTTAATTAAGCTGTCGAATAGGTTGAAAAATGGTAAAGAAAGTACCCTTTGTCCTGAAGTGTAAAGGATAAAAAAGGGTCTTCGAGAAAAGCAGAAAGTGTTTTTGTTTAAGTGATTAAGAGTTTGGGTTTTGAAGGTTCTGTTGAGAAACTGGGAAGCGTTTTACTCTGACCCACAAGGAACTCCATTTTCCCAGTTCCTCTGGACCTCCAGCTGAAGAGCCTTTCCCTAGCAGCATCCCAAGTGTGTCCTGCGTGTAGTTAATGCTATTTTAACTGGGCATTAAAAGTCTGGGTACTGAATCAGCTCTTGTTCTGTCTCGCAGCCGTGCCGGGCGGAGCGGGATGGAGCGGTTCGGGGTGAAGTCGGCGCCGTCGCGGAACCGCTCCAAGACAGCGCTGTACGTGACGCCGCAGGACCGCGTCACCGAGTTCGGCAGCGAGCTGCACGAGGACGGGGGAAAGCTCTTCTGCACCTCCTGCAACGTGGTGCTCAACCACGTCCGCAAGTCTGCCATCAACGACCACCTCAAGTCCAAGACGCACACCAAGAGGAAGGCCGAGTTCGAGGAGCAGAACGTCAGGAAGAAGCAGAGGACTCTGACTGCCTCCCTGCAGTGCAACAGCGCTGCCCAGACAGAGAAAAGCAGCGTGATCCAGGACTTTGTGAAAATGTGCCTGGAGGCCAACATCCCCCTGGAGAAGGCTGATCACCCCTCTGTGCGAGCCTTCCTGTCCCGCTATGTCAAGAACGGCAGCTCCATACCCAAGTCGGAGCAGCTGAGGAAAGCCTACCTGCCTGACGGCCACGACAATGAGAACCAGCTCATCAACACTGAAGACCGTTGAGAAGAGAACTCTTTTCATCCTCGTTGTGAAGTTTTACATATTGATGGTGTGGTTTATTTTTATATTCATGCATATATACAGTGTTACATATTGATTTTACAAGCTATTTTGTATTCTTGTAGAAATGACAATCTACTCCTGAACTCAGTGGTGTGCCACAGATTGTTGCAAACCCTGCCGTGGACTTCAGAGCTACGTTGATGTAGAGCTCGTGAGGAATGTAGGGAGCATCCCTGGCATACGCCTGATCTCTGTTCAGTCCAGCTGTGACTGAGGCTGAGGAAAAGGCACTTGAATGGAGGACCACACTCCACAGTGCATCTAAGAAGATGGTGTGGCAGAGATTGCTGTCGTGGCAGTGGATTGCTTTGTCCAGTATCCTGTCCCCAAGTGACCAAGAAGAGGTGCTGCACCTTGGAAACTCAAGAAGCTCTAGGATGGTTAGTTAAAATATCACTGCTCTGTTGGGGGAGGACTATTGCAACTTTCTATTCAAGCTTGGTTTACGTTTTGAAACAGGAAACATTTTTCTTCTAGATCTCTCTCTTCTGCTGTTTGGTGCAACTGTGGATGTATTCATTATCCAGCTTAACCAGCCAGTCTCTTTTACTGACCTCTGAACTCCACTATTCTCATAAGGCTGGGAGTTCTGCAGGTTTGCCATATCTGCTTTTCTAAAGTCACTGTTCCTTTGTCTTGGTTTCACATGCCCCCTTCCATTTCAGTGCCAATATCTGAAAGCTGAGTAGACAAACCAGTAACTGAGTGTGGTTTGCAGTGCAGCTGCTGTCAAGTGGAACTTATGCTGGACCAAGTTCTTAGCAGAGAAGATTGATGCCTTTTTCCTACTAGCAGGACTAAGCTAAATCTAAATTGGGGATGGCAGAAGCACTAAATTGAGGAGTTGGGAAGGCTTTTTCATTGTGCACAGAAGAAGAGGCTTTACAGGTCCTTTACACCTCTGGCCTTGTCATGAGCCTTGCAGTCAAGGGAGGTGAAGTGATTAAAATAGTTTTTAAAGCAGTTACTGCAAAGGCTCTTCAGTACTTGTAAACACAAGCAGGAAGGCACATACACTCTGACCTTGTACTAGAATTACAGACCTGGGCTGTATTTCTTACTCTGTGCCATGGCCACATCTATTGGACTAGCAAAAAAGCAAAATGGGAAACTGAAGAATTTCAATAATGTTACCCTCTCCAAAATCTAATCTGTTACTGAGCTATTCCCAATGATGACGCCAAATAGTTCACCTGACACAAGTATTCTATGAGGGTTTTAAATGAAATGAGGGAGTACTGTGCAAAGTGCTGGAACACAACTGACCTCTGCCTGCTCTACATCTCCTGGAGATGCTCTGGGTTCAGAGAGGTGCCAAGCATCTCCTGGGAGGACAGGAATCCTCCCTCTCCATGGGTACAGTGGCATAAGGATGCTTTAACTCCCGAGGGTGGAGCCAGTTGTCCAGCTTCCTTTCCCCAGCAGAGTTTCCCAGCAGTTTATTTACAGCAATACCAAGGAACTGCTGAAAAGAGACAAAATAACCAGATCATTTGGGGTTTGGAGCTATTTCCCCAGCCGTATCTAGAGCAGTCTCCTGTGCTGGGCTGAGAGAGGCTTATATCCTTAGTTACAACTGGGTTTTTTTGTGCAGTTAGTCTGCAAAAATGCACTTGTGTTCCATGTCCTCCTATGAAACCTGCTGGGATAAATGGACAGAGCCAAAAAGCAGAAGGTTTCTTACCCATGTGCATCAGCCTACTGCTGGTCTAGGACTTCAGACAGAAATAACAGTAGCAACTTTTTAATCTAATGCTAGAGATCAAGATATGCCTTCCTAAATACCATTTTTTATTGCACAAGCTTGGGTTTAGCTTAAAATCCTTAACTGCCTTGGGCTAGAACTGTTAAATAAATCTTCTGAAGCCAAGTGAAAGGTAAACTGCCAATAGCCTTTTCTGTCCTGACAAGAATTGAAAGTATTTTCTCATAGCTGCTGTTTCCTTACAGTGAAACAACATCCTTGCTTTAATTTTTAATCTTTTTTGAAACCTCAGCAATGCTGTGTTAGGATTGATGCAAATGGAGAATAGTGGGATATAGAGAAAACAAAGGCAGCTGGAGAAATGGGATAATCAAAGGGTTGAAATTTGGGATAGTTCACTCAGTTTTTGCTAACATGGGATTTTCCAGGCTACACCCCATAACAATTTTATTTGTGATTAGATGCTGGATGTTCTTCCCTTGACTGACAGACTGACAGACATTTTGAAATGCTTCATGGGAATATTAATTAGGCTCCTGCATAACTGAAAAAAAAAAAAAAAGAAAAAAAAAAAGAAAAAAAAAATCAAGTTGCTTTAAAAGTTGCAGTTTTACATAAAAATAAAAAAAAATTGTCAAGTGTAATTAATTGAATTTGCAGGACACTGCTGTCTTAATATTAGGATATTTTCATTTAAAAATAAAGCCGTAATGCTTTTCAAGGTATTGGAAAAATCAAGACATTGATCCATTGCAACAAACGTTAACAATGGAGTAAAACTGTGAAAAATAAAGCACTTCCAAGTAATTTAAAAAGAATGAATAAGTTTAGGATCATGAACATAACACAAATCATCATGACAATTTTAGAGAAAATATGAGTAAGTGGTTGCATTCTGTCATGAAACAGAGTCCTGCAAACACTCAAATTCAGAACATAATTTTGCCAGTATGGCTGCAGTTGGATAAAACAAACTTTCCTTTAATTGCTGTTGATATCAAGGAAGACTTACAACAGAAGTTTTCTCATCTATCTAAAGCTAATAACTAAATCCTAGTTTTGAGGCTGTGATGGAGTTGTTTGAGCAGACACCACGGGGGTTTAATTTCTTGCACAAGAATGTATTTCTTGTAAAGAAGAAAATTCTCAGAAGTGAAGGGAGGATGGTACCAATGTCAGCTTTTCACTTTACATCCAATTGTAGGGACAAGCGCTAAGGGACACTTTCTGCCTGGTGGTTTTAGGAATGTATCTGAACCCTAAATGTATTAGAAAAAAAAATTAAATGAAGAAAGATTTTCTTCTGTTACTAATATTTAAACTAATTTGGCCAAATTAGCTAAAATTACTCCCAAGTGTTTTTCTTGAAACAATACTTGAAAAAGTGAAATACAAACAGGAGCATTCTCTGTTGTGTGGCTCCTTACATGGATGTACCATGACAGTTTCAGCTTGCATGTTCTTGAAAAAAACATGAGCAAGCTTCAAAATTTTTAATCATTTAGAAGCCTGTAATTTGCCAGGTCCCATGGGAAGGTGAAGCATTCAGCACAATGAAAGGGAAATGTGTTTTTCAACAGAGAGAGAAACTTGTTCTGCAAAGTATGGGATATTCTCATGATAGAAAAGCCAGAGCCCCTTTTAGCAATTCTGTTGAACTGAAGAGTGAGATGCTCCCTGTTAGGTTTTGCAGCATGATGAGCTGGTTTTCAGGAAAAAAAAAAAAAAAGCTGGAAGTTTGGCAAGGATAATCTCTATTTATATTTACATATAAAGAGAGGCAAGGCTCATTGTTGTTGCATTCACATTGTACTCACTGCTACTTTGTGTAATTTGAGTGCTTGTTGTCTTTGTACAATTTTAAAGTCGTGTCTAACTTTCAAAATATTTTTATTTTAACAAAGCTTCTCACTGTAATAGTGCTGTTAGAGTTTAGTCTCTTTTGGTCTAATGAAGATGCTTTATTTTTGTTTTGGTGGTAGGGATGTTTTGTTGATGGTGAGTGGCCACAGAAATGGTTTTATTTAAAAAATAATAAAAAAAAAAGTCATGAACTTATGATTAGATACTTGGGTGAGGCTGAAGATACCTTGGTCCTGCAGTGCCACAAGACTTCCTGTAGGAACAGTAAGACCAGAGTAAGTGATTTAAGTTTTTATATTAAAACAATACTGAAGAGAAATACTTTACATTGTAAAGTTTTCACTTGGTAATGAAAAAACGGTCTCTTTAAAAAGAAAAATAAAGGTATTCCTTTTTTATAGAATTTTTGCATGATCTCTTATTTTACCAATCAAGTGGATTAAGAACATGGTAGTTCTCATAGAGTGGTGCAACAGAAGATAGAAGAAATGGATGGGACCAGGAAAAATTAGGGAGTTGCTGGTGTAGCTCAAGGTAACATCAGATATTGAAGCAGTTGGTTGATTTATCTGTGCAATGACACTGAAGTTTGTTTCAGGACTGGTTACACAAAACCTCTGCTTCCTGTCAGTTCCCGATTCTCTTCATGGTGACAGAAATTCCTTAATGATTCTAATCATCTGATCATTAAGGAAACCTAATGCCTTCTGCTCCAAGTGAATACCAGGTGGAATGATTGTTGTGCATTCTGACACTGCAGTAAATGATTTGTAGTTACAGGATCTTGCAGCTATCCAAGGCCTCAGATCCAAAAAGGTCAGTTTGATCTCTCTCCCTTGAGGACTTAATCAAAATTGAGCAAATAACATCAACCCATCAAAAATTATCATCAGGTGTGGGTTTGATTGTTTACACATTTCTTTTCCTGAACTCTGACCTGTCTTGACATCTCAGGATGGATCAATGATAAATTCAGCCAACTTCTTGACTGATGAATTCATGAACCATTATTTTCTCATTTTCAGTCATTTCCAGGTCACAGCACATTAAGATCAAGTGCTTTTTGTTGTGAAATGGAAAAGCAGAATAGAAATAAACATACCCTTTGTAAAATTTCCTTGTGTGGACAATTCCTGTATGAAACAGCACGTGCACACTTGCAAAATCAATGCATCAGTCAGGATTTGTGTGGAAGCTGATGCAGAACCAGGTGAAGCAAATATTTAAAGCTTAGTAATTAGGCCATGCAGAATTCTAATGGTGACATTTTACCTTCCTAACTGAATCAAGGCAGTTCAATCCATATCCAGGATCCAGCAGGATCAAGTACACACAACTTTCAGGCCACAGTGATAGTGATAATTAGGTTTGATATTTGTTATTTGCATAGGCTGGAGGAGAGACAATCCGTGGCAGTTCTGGGGTTTGGGTTTTTTTCCTCATCCCACCACTTTTTTTACAAGGGGATTGGAATTTGTGGCTCATGTGGTGGTAGAAGCCACCTCTTCTATATCCAAAAGCACATCTCAGGCAGAAGCAGAAAGTGCAGGATGAGAGCGGGAATACAGAGAGCTACTGCAGCTCACTGGAAGAAATTGTTCAGTAGTTCTGTTCAGAGCTGGAAGAAAAGTATTTAGGGATTTTAGAGGTTCTCAGGAGGGGTTTGTATATTGGTTTGTCTCAAGAGGTTTTTTAATCTGTCCTCCAGTGTACAAAATAGCTCAAATTCAGCACTGGATTTCACTGCAGTAATTGACACTTTCTCACCTTAATTCTTCTATAATTAGTTTTAAATTGCTTCCTCCCTCCCCTGATTTCTGAAGCCTGTCATTACCTCAAGACAAATCCAACAGCTACAATACCCATGGTTGCTCTTAGGGAAGAGTTTTACAGACAGCAAACCCCCAAGTGCAGCTTTAACCAGCTCTGGACTGAATGAGCTGAGCCCCCAAGCTCAGCCTACAATTCAGAGCCTGGCTCAAGATGTGTCCTTTGGTCTAACAAGGCTCAGCTCATCTCCTGAAACTGAAATTGCTGAGGGAAAAGTGGGAAGATGTAAAGAATTTCATGTTGTGAAGGACTTCCATCAAAATGAAGGAGCTGATCCCTCCTTTAACAGGGAATTACAGAAGTGGTGCAGCAGCAAATCCTGAGCTCTGCGATCACCAGTGACAGGCAAGGAGCTGATGGGACATTGGAACATTGCTGTTCCTTTAAGGCACTAAAACCTCCTTCAGGCAGTGTTAAAAGGTAATTTTCAGCAGACTTCCTGGAGCCCACTCTGAGAACACTGTGTCTCACTCTGTGGTTTCCTGCAAACAGCAAAAATGCAGCCCCGAAATAGAACGTTGGTCTTGTCAGAAGAAGAACTGAGGTGGGACAGAAAGAACATTGCATAGATTATGGTTTGGTTTCTCTTTTCACTTGTACTCAGTAAAGTATCAACAGCCCTGACAAAGGGGACTAAATCAGGTAAAGAAAGTTTCTGTGTAAAGCAATTCTCAGGTCTGAATTTCACCCCATATTTTTGGAGCCTCTTCCTCCAAAATAATCGTATCAAACACAGAGAACTGTGCTAGCTGTGTTTAAATTGAATTAGTTCTTTGAATTCAATTGCACTGAATGAGGGTTTTTAAATACCTGACATCTATTATGATTCAGCAAAGAGGTTACTGAGTTACTACAGATAGAGCAAATCAGGTCACATATTTTTCTGCCATCTCCCTTTCCTAATTATACAGTTTAGGATTAGGACTCTCATTCCTTACTTTGACAAATACTTATTTTATATTTATTTAGCTTTTACTATCCCTTGAAATGTGCTTTTAAAGCAAAACTAGACTCTTGCAGTGTCTCAAATCCATGGACTGAGTTAAAATAAAAAAATCTAAATTACCATTTGGAGATTGAAAAGATCTCATTTGTATCTTAATGATATCATAAAAATAGAATGGCTCAAGATGGTAATTAAGTCTCAACAAGAGAAAAACTTCCCTGAATAACCAATTTTTCTCTCAGAGCTGGCTGTGGATGCAGCCACTGAAGAACAACCAGGTGTCTTCAGAGCACAAAACCACAATTTGTGGTGGGAGTGTTTTGGTTCAAGTGGAGCCCTGCTGTCTGTGCACTTACACTCAAGGAGTTTTCTTCCATAAATATTTTCCATTTAGGCTGGATTGGAATTTTTGTCAGGCTTTTTCAGTTCCTCACAAACATCAGCAGAATTCTCCTGATCATCACACACTCCATCCAAACACAAAATTTTTGACAGAAAAAAGAAATACAAACATAACATTTCAGAAAGTTGTTCCATTATTTTCTCCAAAATATTTCTCTGGGAAGAAAATCCTGGTAATTCAGACTTTGGTAAACATTTCCATCATAAGCAGAGGTGACAATTGCTATATACAAAATTCCTGTTTGCCTTCAATTTGGTTCTAACTTTATAAAGAAACTTTATGAAGTTTATGCACAGGCAGAAGTTTTTGGGAACATTCAGCTAAGTGCTTCAATGTCTGAAAAATATTTAGGGGAAAAAAAAATCTTAAAGACATACTGAGAAAGGAACACACAAAATCTAAATTACTTGTCCTTATGAAGATGCTGAGAACAAGCAGCAGAAATCATCATCCCTTAGAGTGCAGATGGTTGTGTGAATAGTGCATTTTTTCAACTTCTTAATTGACTGATGTTGAATTAGAGTCATGCAGAAGCACTGAACAAGTTGAAAATCCTGCTTTGCTTCCCTCCTCTCTGTCATCTTGCTTCTTGTAAAATTAAAGCTTCATTTGCAGGAGCATCTTTCAAAAAACCAAAAAACCTGCAGCTTTGTTCATTGTTCTGAGGGAGTCAGGGGCCAGTGAAGGGGAGATGTTTTTTAAACCCTCAGCATCACCTTCTCTTTCCAATGCCCAGACTCTAAACATTTCTCCAGTCATGTTGATAAAAAGGATATTCCTGTACATTCTTCAGGTAATGCTGGCTCAGAGCATTTATCAAGTCTACAAGAAGATGTGGCCTCATAATTAAACCTGTCTGTAGCTATTAAACATTACAGGTGGAGAACAGAAACCAAAGCAGTGCTCAGTGCACCCAGGGGATAATGAGTCATTTTATTACCATAGCAGAGCCTCCTAATTGAATTGAAAAGGATGATAATGATAATAACTGAGAAATATTCAGTAACTGGCTAGATAAGAACTGCAGCACCTGAGGACAAAGTACTTTTGAACCATGGCCAAAGGTTTTGGTAGCATTCGGCCCTGAGCTCAAAATCTGGAAATCCTACAAGCTATAGGTCCAGTCTGCAGTCAAATTATCCTTTATTTGACAGTGTATCTGTAATTATTTAACCTAACCACATCTAATTGTCATCCCACTTTCAACTCTGAATGGCCACAGTTTTTAATATGAGGCTCTGCTAATTTGGACTGATGTGAGGACTATGCTGTGCCCAGCATCCTCCTGTGATAAAGCACTGCTAAAATGACAGAATGACTACAAATATCAAATAATGCTTATAGGAGCATTACACAAACAAGTCTTGCAAGTCAGTCTCTACGGAACCATGATGGAAATATATTTTTAATGCACTTCCATCTTACCCCTTCTAAACTTGCTTAGTTTTTATTTTGGTCAAAAGTAAGCTGGGAGTTGAAGCCAACTTATTTAAGCTTTGTATGTTGCAAAGCCATCCACAGACAAAATAATGAGAGCTCCAGGAAACCCTCCAGAAAAACCTCAGTAGTGTTTCTTTAAAATAGGGGGAAAAAAAGTGAAAAGGACTAAGATTCAGTTTCTATTTGCAAAATTGCAGTCCTCAAAATAATCCCAATGGCAATATAAATATGTACAATTACTAAAATAAAACTTTCCATCATTCCTTGAGAAGCCTTCTCTGAAGCTCAGCGAAGATGTTTAATGAGTTGCAGAACTGTTGTGATCATTACAAGGGATTGAAGAACTGGAGAATCCTCCTTATCTGCTGCTGGAACATTTTCACATGTTGGAAGAGAAGTTCAGTACCCTGAGTAGTAGAGCAGCAAAACATTTGACAGGTGTGTGAGAACAAGTGAAACAGCTCCTAACTCTGCCTTCACATTTTGCATTGTAAAAAGTGCCACTGTATTTCCATCTGTGCACTCATCCAAACTTCCTCCAAATGCTTTTGTGGTGAACTCTGAGCATCTGTGTATTTTAACCAGGCTCTTTCTTCTTCTCTGAAGGTCAGAGGGACGTGGAAGACTCTGGTCCTTAATCATGGCCAAAGTGATCCATGCTGAGAACGCTGATCCTGGGAGAGGAAAGAACTTTTTAAGCCAACAGCAGGATATCTCAATATACTGCTGTTTGTAAACTTGCAATTTGTTGCTGATGGTGTAAAACGATCCTGGTTCTGACCAATGACAACTGAAGACAACAAATCAGGTGATACATGTGCATGGCTTGTGGGAGTGAGCCTCTCTGGTGTGTGGCACTGATTATGTCAGAGGATATTAGACCATTATGAGCCCATTGATATTTTGTTCCCTAGTTCACTTTTTGGATTCATTTCTTTCTTGATGTTTTGCTTGGATGAGTAAGTTCCTGCCATTAACAGAGGGCAGACTGCATTCACTTCAGTGTTTACCAACTGGCAACTCTGTGTTCAGTTTTCTTCGTGCCTACTACCTGATGAGTGAGGAGAAGTTATCAAGACTTCGTAAATCTGAGGATTGTCAGCATCTCTTGTCCTGCTTGCCTGGAAAGTACTTGTGTGCCTTTTAAGCCACTTTTCTTCATTGTTTCCAGAATTTCATCTGTAATGGAAAGTGCAGTGTTTACAAATGAGTTGAAATTGGTTACAAAAGATAGTTCTAAGGTATCTGTCAAGCTGTAAAGCAAAGCTTATATACTCTGTCCCTCCTACTGTTTCAGACAGGAATTTTTATGCAAAAAAATCTCCCACCAAGCACAAATAAAGCTCAGAGTTTATAAACTGACATTCAGTATGTTGCTAGAATTCCGAATGAAGCTAAACTGTAGAAGAAAGTGAAATTTGTAGCACCTTCTCACAAAAGCTGCCTAATAAATCAGGTGGGAAGAATAATCTTGATATTACATGATCATGGCAATTAAGCATTAGATGAGGAGGAACAAGTCCAAGTCTCTTCTCTACACATGTAAAATGAAAGACATCACATTTCTCACTAAGCCTTTTAGGTTAACACCACCATTCTCTTCCATAAGAAAGAGCTGGCCTGGCATCATTAATTAATTCAGACTTAATTAATCCATCTTTCAAACTTGGAACTGAACTCCTGCAGAGCTGCTGGGGTTCCACACACTTTCACTTTCCAAATTAGCTTGGGGGGTTCTTAGTTTTGATAAATTTCCTTGCATTTTTGTTTTGATTTATACCATGTTAAGTCTGGTTTGGCACATTTGAACGCGCAAGGACAGCGATCACCTGGATTATTTTCTTTAATTGTGACCAAGTAGAATAATCCTCCTGGTGAAAGCAGGTCTGGTACTAATGGGAAAACTCTATCCATTACTTCTCTGCCCTGTTTGCCCCCAGCCCAGGATGCCTCTATTCCATGGCTTTTCACCTAGGAAGAAGGAAAGCAAAGCTTGTCACAATACAGAATGACAGAATTGTTACAACAGACAGTTCCAATACTATTTTTACTGTGTATTTCAAAATTTTCCTACCTCTTCAGAAGGTGTTACCACATATGGTGGGTTAAACAGCAGTAGATCAACCTTCCCATTTAATCTCGGGGATAATCCTTTGACCTGTAGGTGAAGTTGATGATTGTGAGGGGTTTCTTTTTGGGAACATGAAGAATGCAAATGTTTTGTAAAGATACAGTTACGTCGTGCGGTTGTTCAGCCATTTTAAATTCGATTTATTGTGGCCTACCTACATCATCTTTTATAAATATTTAAAAGGGTTAAAGAGATGAGAAAAAATAGCTTTTCTCCATATCAAATGTTTTAAGAAACTAAAGGTAAAAACAAACACAAGTTCTAATTAAATCAGAAAATGCTGAGAACCGAGAATTGTATAACTTTAGACAAAGGGCTATGATAATGTCAGGCCTCTGTAGAATTCTTTGTCCAACACTTTCCAAACTATACCTACAGATATTTTTTTTTTTTTAATTAATACAACGTATTTTAGAGCTTACTTTTGAATTTTAGAGCTTGAGTAGTTGGCTGAGGTTTTTTTGGCAGGGGCTGATGTCCAGAGGTCCCTTCCAACCCCAACTATTGTGTGAGTCCATGACCTCCAGTAAGCATTAAAGAATTACAAACTATGAAGGAGATAGTAATTGAAACCTCTCTCTTACCAAGTCAGTAATGACAGGCTCCAGGTGAACATTGTTGAGCAGAGCTGTCTCCTGGGTACAGTAAGCTGCCATGGGGTTGATATCTGTGCATCTAAAAGGGAAATATTACAAACTGTAAGTTATAGGCTACTGTACCTGGAAGCTTAACCCTATGAACCACCAGCTAGTTTATAGAATCATGGAATATTCTGAGTTAAAAGGGACCCACAAGGTTTAAACCCAGCAAACAAAAGTGTAAGCTTAGCAATTTGTCTGAGAAATGGGAAAATGGATTTCTGGTTACAGCATTATTCATTTGTTACAGAACCTGAAGTAAATAATTCAGGCTGCACCATAAGCTCAGAAATGCTCAACAGGCTCTCTTTGCTTTGATTTATATATCTGTAGAAATAAGAAAAGAATAGTTTTTAAAATGTGAAAAAGAGAGGGCTAAGCATCCTTTTTTATTGCCTACATCAGTTTAGGTGCTGTTACACTTACATGTACAGTGCACTGGGCCCAAGAATGGAAGAAGCCAGAAATGTTGAAACCACCCCAGATCCAGATCCTATTTCAAGGCAGATCTCGACTCTAAAGAGAGAACAAATTCTCTGGGTGACTTTCGCTCGTTACAGACACAGAACTGGTCAAGACAGCGCTACAGAACGTGCTGTCCTCCCAAACTCGTTGCAGTCGAGAATTACAGAGTATCCTGAGCTGGAAGGGACTCATGAGGATCACCCAGTTCAACCCCTGGCGCTGCACAGACACCCCAACAATCCCAATCCCCGGGAGCGCTGTCCCAAGCCTCTCCGAGCTGTGTCAGGCCGGTGCCGTGACCATTCCCTGGGGAGCCTTTTCCAGTGCCCCGCCGCCTCCAGGAGAAGAACCTTTTCCCGATATCCACCCCAACCCTTCCCGACACAGCTTCAGGCCATTCCCTCCGGTCGCAGAGAGCACATCAGCCCCTCCGCTGCCTCTCCTGACAAAGCTGCTCACAGTGCCGCGTTTTCCCCTCTCCAGGCCGAAGGAGCCAAGCGCCCTCAGCCGCTCCCGGCGCGGCCCTTCCCCATCCCCGCCGCCCCTCTGGGCTCTCCTGTGGCTGTAACACCGGCACTCCCCGCTCGGCTCAGCCCTGCTGCCCTGCCCGGCCGTACCCAGCCCCCCGCAGCCTGCCCGCGTCCCTCTCCAGCGCGTCCAGCAGCAGGAAGGTGTCCTCGGCCGGCTCGTACACGGTACCGAAGCCCCCCCCCGGGCCCAGGGGCCCGTAGCGCGGGGTGGGCAGCGCCATCCCGCCCGCATCCGGGGGAAGGGGCGGGACCGGGGCGGGAACGGGGCGGGATCCCCTCAGCATCGCTCGGGGGGTGCTCGCCCGGGATTCCAGCGGGTGAGGGGCCGTGGGATGGGCTCGGTAGGACGTGGAGCAGCCTCGGTGTGTCCCGGACAGGGAGGGCCGCGGCCCCGGCCCCTGGTTTCCCTGTCGGCCCCACAGGTTGTGTTTCCATCGCGAAAACGACCACAGGGAGTCAGCACTGACCCGAAGGAAAGAGGTACTGAGGAAGTTTCTGAAACGCACGGGGAAAGCCCTTATATTGATATCCAAAAAAGCAATATTTTCTAATATTTTCTAATAATAAAAATACTATATTTCTGTGGTTCTTAGCCAGCGACACTAGACAGCATCCTCATGTACCAAATATCTGAACCTCAGAGTCACAGAAACACAGACTGGTTTGGCTTGGAAGGGACCTTAAAGCTCATCTCATTCCATCCCCCCATGGGCAGGGACACCTCCCACTGTCCCAGGCTGCTCCAAGCTCCAGTGTCCAGCCTGGCCTTGGACACTGCCAGGGATCCAGGGGCAGCCACAGCTTCTCTGGAAAAACTGTGCCAGGGCCTCCCCACCCTCACTCAGTAAAAGAATTTCTTCCTGATATTCATTCTAAACTTGCTCTCTATCCATTTGAAGCCATTCCTCACTGTTCTGTCACTCCAGCCCTTGTAAATTGTCTCTCTCCATGTTCCTCGCACGCTCCCTTTGGGTAGTGGGAGGCTGCAATTAGATCCTCCTGAAGCCTTTTCTTTCCAGGCTGAACAATCCCAATTCTTTCAGCCTTTCCTCCCAGAAGAGCTGCTCCATCCCTCTGATCATCCTGGTGCCTCCTTTGAATTCTCTCCAACAGCTCCAGCTCCTTCCTGTGCCGGGATCCCAGAGCTGGGGGCAGTGCTCTAACAGAAATGAGCTCTGCAAAGTTAAGAATTGAGGAAAAATTTCAGGCCACAGATCGGATTAATAATTTTCTCTACTCAACGAAACCCAAAAACATTCTGATCAAAAGCAGCAGAAAGAGCTGAACAGATTCTAATTCACATTAAATGTCTGTGTTGCATTATTAATGCCCTGAACACTCAAATTCTGAGTGAGGTGACTGTCTAGGGCAATGAAGGAAAAAGGTGATGTTAACAAAGTCAGTGCAATCAGATATCCAGAGATTAATATTCACAGATCCAAAGAGGAGGTTTTGAGTCAAGGATTGTTTTTGTCCTGTCACAGAAATGAAACCACACAGCTTTATCTTAAAATAGGCTTCTTGCTCCACTATCTAAAAAAAGCAATTCTAAAAACTCAGAAGTTCAGAAAATTTCAGTTTCCAGAGTAAATTTATTCATGGACCTGATCTTGTACTAATATTACCTTTTAATTTAAAATGTTACGTTCTCTTCAGGAGACAATACCAGCTTTTTTTGGCTCCAAAGGAAACGTAGTAGATGCTCCTTCATTTCATCTGCCTTCCCAAAGATTTGCTGCTGTGCCAGAGAAACAAGTACTTGTAAAACATATTAAGCTTGAATAAAATTCCGTTCCTTTGGCCAAATGAAGTCATGTTAAGAGACAGAATTTTGCACTGTGCCCATATTAGGAAAATTAATTCTTCAGATATATTTTTTTAATCTCTCCAGGTGGTCAAGCTTTGGAGTGCAGTAGGAGAAATGACTTCACCTCCTTCAGCTGTACTGGTTATTATTTTTGGCTGTTTCATACTTCATGAAATCTGGTTAATTATTATTGGGTTTTTTTTTTTAATACTTCTAAGCCCTTGTGGATGAATTTTTTAAAACATTTATTTTTACTGCTTATATAACTACCTACCTAAAATGTTTTTCTTGGTAGACAACTGTACTGTTTTTGCCAAAACAGATTCTATTTCAATTTGGGGAAATTGTTGGAAAGCTGATATTCCCATTTTTTCAGCAGTGCCTGTGCCATGTTATTAAACTGAGCTTTATGGAGATGAAAAATTGATCTTGACAGGAATCATAACCATTTGTTTACACTAAGCTGTATGGCTTCATCCCATCTGGAATTCAGTGCCATGCTTCTCATACAGAATCCTTAACCCATGATTTCCTGTCCACCCTCAAATGCTTCCTCTGTAAAATTCTCAAACATTTCACTGATGCATTTCCTGGAAGAGACCTAGGCCTGTGCTGGACCTGGGAATTCTCCTGTTTTGCTGCATTTGAAGAAGTAGAACTACCAGGATAACTGCAAAGACAGAACTGCTAAAAGAAGGCTGGAAGAAATCTCATAATTTCTTTCTTCAACTCAGGAAGTATCTTCCTAAAAGTAGATCATTTTCCTGCCATCAATATTTGTAATTAAAAGATAACACTTCAGTGCTCTAATAATTAGAAACCTTGTAAATCCTGGCCTAAATACAGAGGGGATAGGTTTTATACTCACTCTTCTGGCAAGTATGTAAACGTAAGCAATTCTTTTCACAGTTTTTCTTGGTGGATTTGTAGGCAGGAAGTTCTCATCAGCCCTTGTTCTGCTTGACTAAATAAAACGTTCTTAAAAGTTTCCTGTCACATTATTTTCATTTCTCTTACCACACTTCCAGACTTTCTGCATATGGATTCAAGTCTGGCTTCACGCTGAATGTGACTGACACAAAATATTACAGATAATGCCTTGCTGATGCTTTGAAGAATTTACAAGCTTCATTACCTTTTGTGGAACTTTCATGGTACATGCCAGGCTTGAAGTTGCATTTGCTTTGCAGAAATTCTTTTTTGCCCTTTTGTGATCAGCTGGTTTTCCTAAGTTTTCCTCAATGATTTCCAAATAACTGACAATGAAGTGACAATTCTGTAGCACTTTATTGGTTTTAATAGTTCCCTTTTGGCATGCCTATTGCTCGCATTCTGATCATTTAATTTTAAATTGATGTCTCCTGATTTCTTGTTGTCATCACAGTGATGCCAAGGATCCTGATAAAAATGCTAAGCACAGTCAGCCCTGGGATTGAAATTTCAGGAGTCACCAGTATAGGGTATGACTAACTTCTATTCAGTTTCTTTTTCACTTCATGCTCCTGCTGTCAATTCCAGCTTAGTTCATACTTTTTCCACATGACATCACATCTCAAGCTGCATGGGAGCCTAAGCAGATGAATTTTTGGTGTTTAAAAATGGAGATAGACACTGCACTAATGTAGCAAGGTGTCCTGCCTCTGCCACATGGCTAAAGTCATCACTTAGCTGTTATTTTTAATTGTTATCCCGGGTCAGTGGCACAGATGTCCTGCTGTTTTCCTTCTTGTCCTCTTGAACACATGTCCAGACTTTTTTGCTCTAGTATTTAATATTTTCAATAGAAATATTGAATCATAAAATGGTTTGGGTTGGAAGGCAATTTAAAGATCGTCTCATTCCAATGCCCTGCCATGGGCAGGGTCACCTTCCACCAACCCAGCTTACTCCAGGCCCTGTCCAACCTGGCCTCGAACACTTGAAATTTTAATAATTCTTATTTTGCATTATGTTTTCTAGCTTCCAAAACATTGCTTTTTTTAGTGATCAGTCTTTTACCCTATTTCTTTTTGACACTATCTTATGCTTGAGATGGTTATTTAACCAATAAACTTTGAAGACTGTTCCTGCTCTTGTTCATTCCCTTGCTTCCCTCTCTTACCTCAATCAAATGTTTTCATCCCCTTCTGACCTTGGCATCCTTGATTAACATGCTCATCACTTAACTAAGGCCAAAATAGTACTATCTTTTTACTGCTTTCCTGGCTATTAAGTGAAGAGCAACTGCTGATGTTGATGTGAAAACCACTGGGATGTGACTAATTTCTAGTCTCTGGGTAATTCAGTTCTTTTTCCAAGTGTCCCATTTCCCAATGAACCTTTCTAATCATACACCTGAGTTCCCTAACCTACCAAACGACAAACCTTGGGGTTTATCTTCCAGTAAACCTCCCCATTCTCCACAGAAACTGTCAGATTAGTCAAATCTGGGGTCACACACAGTTCTTTTGTATTTCTAAGATGAATAGCTCAAATCTCTTTTCACTTCCTTGCTTCCCTCCTGACTGATGAGGATCCTTGCCCTCACATCATTGCTGCAGTACATCATGGCATGGCTGTGGGATTTTTAGACCTGCTGAGGAATGGTCCAGGGGTGACATATTAGAGAACAGAAATGCTTGTTTACAGCCCTTCCTGAAAAGATCCTGGAGTGCATGTTAAGCTTCAAAAACCAATTGCAAGCTCTTGCAGGAATTATTACATCACTCCAACACTGAAATGCAGCTGCCTCAGGGGAAAGGCAGAGCATTTTTAATAGTCCAGAGAAGTATTTCAGCACTTCAGAAGAGAAAGTGAATAATGCCATAATCAACTGAGCAGAAAGGGAATGTTTAGTAAGTAGTCATATATAGTTGTTTTAACTGGATTTAGGCCAGAAACCTGGGAAAAACCTGCTGTGCTAATGGCAAAAATGGAATTGGGGTTTTTAAGTCACCAATGATCAAGTCCTTTTGTTTTCATTTGCATTTTAAACTGCGGCACCTGAGGCATCAGAGTTGTAGTGGAGCTTTCTTCTGTAACAGGTTGCCAACATTTTCTCATTCAGTGAGCAGGAGTGATGTCTCATTTCCCCAGGAACTCACAAGAAATTAAGTTCTATACAGGCCTGTACAGAGAAGCAGCAACACCACAGTCAGATGGTTATTCAACTTAGTCAGTGCTAGAAAAAGCAATAATTAACACTAATTTTTGTCTCATTATAGGTATCTGAGTGGGTTTAAATCTTTACCTATTTTAATTTATCATTTATTTTAATATATCATTTTATTGACTTCATCAGACTTGTAGCTACTCTAGTGTTCATAAACAGAAGATACAAAACCTAGAAAACACAGCTATAATTGTCCTTATACATTTCAGGGTAAATTTATTGTCATCCATCAGAAAATAAATCAGCATCATGGAAAATCAGGGAAAAATCTGTTTGAGATACCACAAGCATACCTTAGGTTAGAAGGAGAGGAAACAAAATTGGAAATATGATTATACTATTATATATATTGATGTTGAGATATATAAGCATGCATATATTTATAATGGCAATTTTAAAAATAGTATCTTATACAGTATATGTTACCTGATGATGTATTTTTATATCATAATTTTTGTGTCCTGGGTTTGTAAAGAATCTCATAAATGGGTGATGGAAAGCTGTTGAAGCCAGGAAAAGACTCAGACTTTCTGGAGAATGGATTAGGATGGGAGACAAGGGAAGAATGAGAATAAAATGTGATTGGAGCTTTTAAAATAGTGAACGTTAGAAATTACACTGTATGAAAGGAAGAAATTGAAACTATGAGGGAATTCTCGGGAACTCAGAAAATTAAAGAAAGGTTTTCCTTGTCTTTATTTTAGTATGAAAACCTAATGAAGAGATATTAAAAAGTGTTATTGCTTCAAAACAACCCTTGAGATGTTCTTCTTAATGAAATTCTGAAATCATACATTGTTCAGTCAAAAATAGAATAGCAAAATTTGGCCCATAATGAGGGATTTTATGGCAGTACAAGACAGGAGCAAACTGCCACCAACACAATCTGAGTGCAAGGGACTATGAATGAGAGACCATGTTTTCTATAGCTTTCCATAACTTTATATCAAGACTTTAATTACTTTTCTTAGCTTTTTTAAAGGAAAAGTAAAAGAAAAAGACAGAAAAATGAGACTGAAAGAAGAATATATTGTGGGAAGGAACCTGAAGATTAGCATATTCCTGGCTGTGTTCGCCTGATCTACAATCAGAATGTGAGATTTGTGAAACTTTTTTTATTTTTGGCTTGTAACATTTTCATTGGACTACACCCAAATGGAGTCTTTGTCCAGTAACAACAAACCTCCTTAAGTTGTCTGTTTTTCACGCTCACACCTGTTAATATATTTTAAAGGAAATACTAAAAATATGTTACAAGTAGAGACATAACATATGTCAGGAAGAATGAATGAGGTGATTTAGAATTAAAACTTTCAAGGTGCCTGGTTGGTGGGCCATGCTCCAAAGCACTGCAGGTTGACCTCAGCTGGATCCAGGACAATTGCTGTGATGGATCCTTGTCATCCCTTCTCCCTCACTTTGATCTCTTAGTGTGGGGCTCAAGTTTGTAAGAAAAACAGGAAAATATTTTGTGATGTGGTGGTGAGTTGAGACAAAGCTCTGGAGATCTGCATCTGCTGCATGTAAACTTGGAGGGCTGAGCTCAAAGGGTTTTGTCCCTTTCAGCAGCAAATACTCACCAAGAGGTATTTAAATTACAAAGGCTGAGAAGTTGAGGAGCACCTCAACTAGGAGGAATTTCCTAGCAAGGAGAAACACAGAACAAATAAAGAAAACAAGAAAAATGCTCTTTGCTTTAGAAAGATCTCAACATCTCTCATATTGTGTAAGAGGAATTGCATTTTTCCCCCTATTGCTGAGTCTGTAAAGGTTTTCATCAGCTGTCACCTGTATCAGTGGTACTTTGGAATATGCCAGAAGATCTGGGGGATATTTGAGCTCCTTGGCACCTTTGGTGCCTAAACACAAGGGTTGCCAGCTTCTAGGGGGGGATTTTGGGACTTATTTCAGGAAAAGGAGTACTAAGGTGGAGTATTGCTTCTAAAGGGAGTAAACCTGTACTATCCTCACTGTGCAAACAACCTTTTGAAACATCACTTTGAAATGCAATACCCTGAACAGATATTCAGTCAAACAAATATTTAGAGAGAGATGTAAGCAAGCCCTAGGAGGTAGAATTTGGGAAGGGAATATAAACCTGTAAATAGATACATAAATATGGTCACTCTTTAATAGGGCCACAGCAATTGCACATGGAAGAAAAATGTTATAAATCATTTCTGATGGTACATATGTTAAAGAAAGCAAAACTAATCAGTCACTGGGAGATGGGCTGGTGGTCTGATTAGTTAATGTAATTCTCCCAAGTCAAAATTATTTTTTTTAAATATGCTAGATGTTACCATGAAACCTATCAAATAAAAATTCCTACAGCCATGTTTTTTCATTGCCAGCTTAAAATAACAATACTGACCTTGGCATGAAATAATTTCTTGAAATTAATGACCAGTTGGGGTTAATGACCTTCATCCCCTCCCAGCCAGGCATTAATCCTCAGGAAATTTGCTGCACCTTGACTGTTATTGCTCACACCTGTACAAGCCTCAGGAGCTGGGGCAAACATGTAAATTGTACATTGCATCAAGAATTCTTACAGCAAAAACCAAAGCAAGAACAGCTTTGAAACTTTTAAAAGGTCAGAAAGACAAATCATCTGATTTTGATCAAAGAATTAGTAACAGCCTTCACTGTGCATTGTTCTCTCTGTATGAGTCTTGGAGCAATTATTGAGGAGTATTACAGAATACAAAAAATATAGCCCTTGGCGTTGACTATCAGGGTCAGGCATTTCTGAAACTTCTATCAGCTTTGGATTTAAATGCCAAATACAATATTTTGCCTAGTTGCAATTCTTCCAAGCACCATCCATCCTCCTTTCACTGGAAATGGTGCAAATCAGAACAATGCTTTTATGAAGGTATGAAATGAATGGGAAGGTTTTGGCTCCTCAAGCCTCTTTCACTACCCACGCATCACATAATTAATTCTTGCACTTAGCTACAGCTTGCAGAGGGTTTGCACAAGACCTTACAAAAAGCCATATGTAGAATTATAATTATAAAATGAGATGTTTCTAGTTAATACTCCTGTTGATGTTCATTGCTGAAGACTTTTTTTCTTCTCTGTGCTAAGGATGTGATGTTTATATACCCGTTGATGGTGTTACCTTTTCTAGCACCAAGAATTTCATCAGAGCTCCAGATACAGAAACAAATAGGAAGAAAAATAAGTGATATGATCGTCTTTTCTACAGTTGTTTGAAGTGGCAGTTTGGAAAAAAAATTACATAAACCTCATGGTTGAAATTAGACATAAATACTTTACTGTATCAGAGGTCTTACTGTTAAATTTGGATCTAACTAAACTTCTTCCTCCTTCTGAAAATGAATACTAGAATACTTTAGCCACATCAGTTAATGCCTGTGGAATTTTTTTAGGCAAAGAGACTTTTCCTTGAAAATTAATGGCTTTAAAGGCCTTGGCAGATCCATCTTCTTCCATTTTTTGTGACTTTCTTGTCCCAGTTCTTTAGCAGCCTAGGTTCTGCATTGCCTCCCATTGGCTAAGGGAAATGGTATGAAAACCTTGGAAATATTATATTTTAACCAACTGTGCAGATAACCCGTGAAAAATGTCAGGAATTTATTTCCCCCACAAACAATTCATCACAATGTTTCCCCCAGCATTCCCATGTCTGCCAGTCTGAGAGGCAAAATACCTGAGGAGCAGGAATAAAACACCTCCTAAATGTTTTATTTCCAGGGCAATTTCTGACTCTCTGTAGATGTAGATGGAGCAAGTGAAAGAGTGGTTTTCCCAAGAGAATAAAAAAAAAAATCAAAATTCTTTTTAAGGACTTTGCAAAGACTGTTGGGCATTTTTTAATTACAATAAATAGAGTCATCTTTCTTCCCACACTATATATAACTCTGTAAAGCTTCCATTAGAACTATTTGTATGTAACATAAGCTGCATCCAAAAATCCACTTAAGTCATTACAAAGTGAACATTTTATAGATAGTTTCCCCTACTACATTTTCATGCCACAAAAGTACAAACAATTTGGCCTTTCTCTAGTTCTAAGAGGATTTTACTGAGATAAAATGAGAAGTTCAGCAGTTGTTCAAAGTTTTAGTGTAAATTCGGTATCTTGCAGTGCAGGGAAGAAGGAAGATTCTCAGGGAGATTGAAAGAACTTAATATGAAAATAATAGAACTTTATACTTTCTGTCAATCCATTTAATGAACTGAAATGTTTTGTTCTCCAAATCTCTTATGACTTTATAGCATTTCACTAACATGAAGTTTATCTAATTTTCAAATATTCATTCTAGCATCACACTAGCGTTGGAATATAAGTGATATTTTTAGAAATAGCAGTGCAGGTAATAAACATTAATGATTTAACTAGGAGTAAAAAATTTTGGATGGCTCATCACTCGACACTATTCTAGCTCTGCCTCAATATCCCATACCTGAGGCAAGGATCCTCAAATATTTATTACTGATTAACAGCAGCCAGCTTGAAAAGATTTTGAGAAATAGAGACTTATTGACAATGTAGACAAGAGCAGATGTGTGGAGAAGAGCATCAGAGCAGGGCAGGAGTGTGAGGATATTCCCATTGCAGTGCTTTGTCTTAAGGCATGGAAGGAAGTGGTTTGTTATCTGACCTCCCAAAATTACCAAGCAACATCCATCCAGGGTAGATACTGCAGCCTCCCCCTCCTGGTGGTGGGAGAGCAGGTCTGTCACTGCTGTGGCAAAGGGAAGGACAGCTTTGAGCTCCCTCTGGTTCACCACCCACAAACCTGGGGGCCACGGAGGGTCGGGGGAGTGCTGAGGACAGGCTGCACACTCTGCTGGCCTGATTCAAAGCTACATGGAGTGCCTGGCACAGCTGAGCCTTGGACAGGCTCAGAGGGTTTTTCTCTGATCTGTTTTCTTGTGAGGAAATAGAGAAAATGCTCAAATCTACCATTACACCCACTTCCATCCACCTGAGGGATTTAGAGTGGCTTTTCTCTCATGCAAGGAAGGACCAAAAAGCAACTGTGGTCATTCCTGACATGTCCTTAAAGATATCCATGACACAGGCTCCAGGCTTACATGTCAACGCTTTTCTTAAAATTAGAAAAGACTTTTCAAAATGCCTATCCCAAACAGCTCTCTTTTCAGTTCAAGCCCAGGTCTCCTTGTTTCCACTAAAGAAATAAGATAACTCCTTGCAGTGTGTCCTGCAGTGAAAGATTGTTGTCATGACTGCCACTTTGGGCACTGTGATGTTTAACACCGACTGGAAATTCGACTCCAGATAAGCTCCTGCCTTTCCTCCCTGCTCCCTTCAGTTACAGAGGGACAGAGGCAGAGACTGAGGGTTGAGATAATTTACTGAAAGCAAACAGCAATGGGGTGAGGAAATGCACAGTAGCAGCAGCAACCCGTTTGAATAGATCAAGATTAAACACAATCACACCTGATTCACTCTATATGTGCCAGAACAAGAGGAAAACAATCAGCCCTTCTCTCCATTCACATCACATTTACTGCGCAGAAAAAGTTCCTTTCTTCATGCTGGACCATTTTTTTTTAAAGGGTTTCTTTTTTCTCTCTAGCCCTGCCAACATTCCTTTCACATGAGGAAACTTGAACAGATTTAAGCTCTTGTTCAGAGCATGGTTTCTAGTACAAACATGCTACAGTTATCAACTCACAATGCCCAAACACACTGGGGCAAATCCAGACTGAGCTCCCACAACTTTATTTTAGAAAGTGTTACAAAAAATAAATGTTCTAAAAGCAGATCACTATTTTATCATCTATTCATGAAAAGTGGTAAAGGTTGTGTTGTCTATAAGATTTAAGACATATACTCAATAATTAAAATGCTCAAAATAAATACAATTGTACAAATTAAAACTCAGCACACTTTTGCTTTGTCTGCTCAGATTCCTTAAAGGTTAGCTTTATAGCGCAGCCAAGGAGACAGGAGTTATTATTGAAATTCCACCTGTCCCCACTGGTATGTACCCAAAACTGAGGCCAAGTCTATCATGATGTCAAAATGGATCCACTCACACAAGAACAGAATTAGCCTAACTGCAAGCACTTGATGTTATCCAGACACTCTTAGAAAAAGGAGAAAAGCTAAACTGGGCTGAATTTTTTGCTAGGAAAAACATGCAAAAACAACGTGCTAAGATTTCTGCTGAGTATTCATCTCTGAAAATTATTGGTTTTAGCCTTCTCACGTTGAGTGGGACACTGCTAAGCAAGGGGATGACAGCAGTATATACACATCTTGCATCCTAGTTGAACAATAGGATAAATTCCAAGCCCTTTTGCACATGGTTAGAGTGCAAATTCATGGATCAGCTCATGGAAGCCTTATCTTGTGAGATGACAGAATAAACCCACAGTCAGATATATCGCAGTGCCAGTCCCAAGTGGGTCTTCTAAGAGAACAAAAATTTTCTGTTTTCTTCTCATGTGGCCACTCATTAGTTTTGAAGCTGTCTGAGTTTTTGTGGAGGCTGTTCTTTTGCATACTGTGTCTGAAGTAGGAACCATTTGGAACAGAGTAGTGGGTTAGATTTTTTCAAGATTGCTTAGATTTATCCTTAAAAAAAAAAAAAAAAAAAAAAAAGAGTAGGCTATTTACAAATAAACTGGCAGAGAAGGAGATCTGAACCCACAATACACTGGGATTTTTGGTGGCAATGATTCCATTAGTTCCATTAGTGGAGAACTAGGTTACTAAGACAAAAAAGGTTGTCACCACTATATGATTTAATGGATGATTTCTATTTCTCACCATTCAATTGCTGAGTCATCCCTTTTAGTATCCATAAGGTTTGCTAAGGTCAGGTTCTTTCTGGTGTCATGTTGCAACTGAATTGATTCATGTAATACTTAGCAAGAAACTCACAAATGTCTATTTTTCCCCTGAAAGAGATATTTAAGTGAGGACACTCAATATTGATTTGGGCATATTTATCAAGAATACAGAACCAAGGAGAAAAAAAAAATGGAGAAGGGAAAAAAAATTGAGAAGGGGAAAAATAATGGAGAAGGAAAAAAAAAAAAGAAGAAAAAGTTCCAGTATTCCCTGGCAGATAGATCTGTAATGACTAACTATCTGATGGTTGTAGTAGCATTTTGCTAAACAATGTTTATAGTTCCTGTAGTGTATAATTTGGCAGGACACTGTTATTCCTTGAGAACATGGAATTCAAATGCCTCAACGTTGGAAACATACTGTAATTAAAACTGCTGCTTTATTAATGGGTGGTTTGTGAGCTATGTGATCCTTCATTCGAGCAAAATTGGAAGTAGTCCCAACAGTTATGCCTGAACTGGAATAAAACCTAGAAATTCAATGTTAAGTGCAGGGAAAGCAGCTGCATGGGTCACAGAGCATGAGCATGGAAATATATGAGATTTTGAATTTAAGCTCAAAGAATAGTTTTAAAAATACAAGTAGTCTGAGATCTGCATAATTTCCTTTGCCAGGCTATACGTGAGATCATCCTTTAACATTTTTAGGAGGACACTGATGAGTTCCGAGGGAGCTGTGTTAAGCTGCAGCATTCCTAACACAATGCCACAGCACAGGCAGTAGAAGGTGCTCTTGTAACAGCAAACGGTGGTGCTTGATTTGACCAGCGAGAGCTCAGAATCCTCCTGCCCCTCATGCATCCTGTGTTCCAAAAGCCACGGAGCCAAAGGATTGCACAACCTGATTGTTTTTAATCAAGCAAGACCAGCTTTAGCCACACTGAAGTGGATAGAGAGAGAATTCCTTCATGGTATAGCGACTTACCCGGTTGCTTTTGTTCCATCTTTCCACAGCACCTGGCTTGTCCCACATTGCTGGAAGATCTCTGATGGTGCAGAATATTTCTCTATTTAAATAGATGAGAAAAGTTAGTTTCTACTAAATATGGTTTACCTGCATAACAATTAGGATAGGTGAGTGTGAAACAACTTTTACTGCTTCACAGTGCCAGATATTGGGAATCCTATTCCTGCAGTCTTCAGGAAAGGGAGCTGAGCTTTTGCCTGAGCAGCTGTTAATGGTGAATGGGAGAAAACTCAACAGTTTTTCAGTTGATTTAACATCCTGTCTGTTTTCATCTCAGCATCGCAGCTACAAGACAGCTAGCACTTTCCAAGCCCTTTGAAACGCCCAGGTAAAACAGAGCATGAAATTGTGAAAAAGGATCTTGTGACTGGACAGTTGCTGATGGTTCTGGTTCCCATTGTTGGGACATGGATCTCAGCACTCACAGAATGAGGTCTGTGGAAGGGAAACAGATAAGTAACACATGTTAACTTAGCTGGAACATTTGAAAAAAATGTTAACATTTTTCTTTAGACATTAGTGGATGAATTTCAGTTTGTCCCTTCAAGACTTAAAACAACTTACAGCTGTTACTTGCTAGAGGAAGGCATATTTTAATTCTCACTATTCCCTGGAAATGACTGTGTGTTTTCACTCACATCTTAGTATCAGTAAACCAATACTACTAGAATTATTCTTTAAATAAATCTCTTCTATGGATTTTTATAGTTAATGGTGATTCCCTGTCTGAAGAAGAGTAAGTGCTAGTGAGTTTTTTCCTAAAATTTAAAGGAAGAAATTATCTTGGGTATCTTTTACAGTAGTGCTTCCTAATAAATGACAGTGTTAATAGTCAGACAAACCAAAAAGGCACATGCTTTAAGAAGTCTCAGGCATCATACATATTGATTAATACATAAGAACTTGTTAGTGTGTAGAAGAAAAAAGGAAATTGATGTTTTGAAGTCACAAGAACAAGTTTGTTTCCTTTTATGTTTTAAATGTGATTTTTTTTTTATTTACCCACTAGTGGGTAAATGTGATTTTTTTTTATTAGCCCACTGCAGTTGTACTCATTAGCAATGACTGAAAAGCTGTGCCAACAAGTTTCCATTAAAAAATTCTAAATAAAAAGAAGAAAAGAAGCAACATAGAATTACATGATCACATACCTTGTTGGTTTTTTCTGAAGCAAAATTTGGTGCATTGCAAAGCACAGAATTCCAGATTCAACAGATATTTCCCTAAAGGAACTGTCCTGTTCTTCTGTACAATACATAGAGATTATCCCTTTAATAGTTTTGGCCTTTAAGCTGGCACAGTAACCCACACATCTTCAAACTGTACCACCAGATAGCCTGATGCTTTTTTTGGCAGAACATCTGAACAGAGGATACATGACAGGTAAAAATGATGAATTCACCCAGAGAATTATCCCTGTCTCTTAAAAGACAACAGCACTTGTTACAAGCCTCATCACTGCAATTGAATCTTCTAGTAGTTGAAGTTATCATACAATGGTAAAATCACAGGATGGTTTGGGCTGGAAAAAAACCTTAAATATAATCTAGTTCCAACCCCCCTGCCATGGGCAGGGATTCCTTCCACTAGATCATGTTGATGCTTAAAGTATCACAAATTTATGGAAATGATGCACTGCCCTAATATGGCACTGCCTCTGTTGCCTCAGAGACAGGACCAGTAGGGACCAGTGTGTCCCCACACTCTCAGCAGTTTCCATTTGCTTTTTCCCATGTGTATTCCTCACACAATTCACTCCTTAAATGGCTCTGACGTACCCTCAGCCACCTCCCTCCCCACATCCCGTCAGAGCACCGATCATCACAAGGCAAAAGAGCCAGGCTGGGCTTTTTTCTTAGATGGAGTTTTGGCAAATGAGCAGATAGTTTTGAGCACAGATGTTATGAACTGCAGTTGCCAAGTCACAAGGCATTTTCCTGATCTTGCTCCTCTCGGCTCTGTCTGATACAGAGATTTGGGTGCAGCTAGTTCATGATGCTGCATTCCCTAGAGACACATTGCTCACTGTCACCTTTGCCAGCTGATGTTGGGTCTTGTGCTTCCAGCATCCTCCTCCTATTTCTGGAAAATTTCTTTTCATCATCCAGGTGCCTGGGAAACCAGTGTGGTTCTAATGCATCCCGTCCTAGCAGCAGACAGAGGAGTTTCAGGAAAATTCATTGGCCTTTTTGAGCCACACATGATGTTTTTTAGGGGCAGACGTAACTGCACCGATGAGAGGTAGACGGGAGCCAGGAGAAGGCAAGCACTGTGCAGACCCCACACACATTTCTGTCATGTATCCTGAGGTCCAGCACCCTCCTCAACCTCATATTCTGCTTCCTTATAAACACAGCCTGCCAGCCATGCTCCATCAGGCAATATTTTTGCAATGGGACCTCTTAGGCATTGATGACATCATTCAGATATTCTCAATAAAGCAGGAAGGCTTTGCATCTTCACATCTGGAAGCTCTAGATTTGTGCTGGAAAGTTCCCTAATGTCTCCCAGAAATGCAGGTTTGTTGTCTCCCCTCTCTGTTTTCCAAATTTGATTTTCAAATGAGCAGTAGGAATTTTATTTTGTGCTGGGTCTGGGTATGTCCAGTTCAGCACTTTGTAATTAGTTAGCTGATTTCACAGAACACTGCATGTGGCATGCAGCAAGTGATTGCAAAATGAGTTATAAATGAGTCCATAAAAATGCAAAGCTTTGGCCCATGATGGATTTGCAAACAAAAGCCTTGGATGCCGAATGTTATTTTGATTTTTAACACCTGCAAGAAATTGAGATTTGTTTCTCCACCACGCTCCTGGCCTGAAGATTTATTTTGCTCATATTACAATCAGGCTTATCTGGGGTTTAAGGTTTAACTTCTGGTTAAGCTTCCAGATGTAATTATTGTTTTAAGATGGGTGGTTGTACCTATTCCAGCGATGCTGTGCTGCTTCAGCAGATTTTTAATTCACATGCATACATTTATTTTGTAGTTTGTCTTGGCCTTACAGGAGACATTCTTCGTGAATCTCTTGAAATCCCAGCAGCCTTCACCTTTACAGCACTTTTACATGCATTCTTATAGGAAAGAATTCCTGACAGGCTGTAAGAAGTCTGATAATTTTATTTCTAATCTGGACATCTGGGTTGTGCAAGTGTGCTGTAAGAGGCTCCTTCTTATTTTCCTATTCCTTTTTACCCAATTGCCTCAGTGAGCTTGTAGTAATTACCACATGTGACATCTGAATTTAGGACTCCCCTGGTACTCAGTAGAGAGTGAATTGATGTCACTACAATAATACAGTAGATTCCTTTGTTTGCAATATATTAAAACATGCCTTTTATTTTAATATATTTTTGTTCTCCTCTTGCGTTCAAACTATTCCCAGCAATTAGAGGAGAACATTGTAAATTCGCTTCTGATTTATGGAGCTTGAAATCATTTTCTCCAGTGGAAATTATCCTGCTGCTTGTATGGTCAGCACATGTTAAACACTTACTCTGTTAAAGCACTGCTAAGCTCATTAAACTCAGGAGAAAACCCCCAAGAATTTAGTAGAAGCTAAAGTAACAATGTTAATTTAAAATAAATGGAGGCTTCACTGTTTTAAAATGGGTAACTTAAAAGTATCTGCAGGTGGATGAGAGGCTGGATATGCCCTGGCTGTATGCTCTGGGAGCCCAGAACCCCACTCTATGATTCCGTTTTAATTGCTGCATTTATTTAAAGTACGAACTTTCTTCTCCATGACTGGACATTCTTCTACTTTTAAACAAAATAATAGTTTTGCTTTTCTTCAATTTTATTTAAAAATGCTGTTTGGATTTGCTAACAGTTGATTGCTGATCTTGGAAAACAAGCTTCAAAAAAACATTCAAAGCAAAATGGTTTTGTGCAACCCTTTAGAGTGGGGAGAGCGGCCTGTAGTCTTTAATTAATAGACACAGTTTGCTATTTATTGACTTGTAGATTTAATTGGTAGTGCTGTAGGAATTCCAGGAGTAACTGAAGATTTAAATTCCTCCAAAAATATGTTGCCAAGTCGTCCTGCCTCAAATCTGCAAGAATGTTTTTGTTTATTCAGCCTTTAGAGTGCTTCATCCACATATTTCTAAGTAGAGCTGATCTGGGTTTTTGCTGAAGGAAAAGCTTCTCTCCAGACCTTGATCAGGGCCAAGCCACACGTTTGTGTGCAGATGGACGTACAGGAGGCGAATTACAGTCTCCTGAAGCAAGGAGGGAACACTGATGCTGCTTGTTTCAGGTGGAATGAGAACTTGCCTCCTGACTGCTTTGCAAAAAGGAGAACTGGCTTTTTTCTAAGAGATTAATTCCATGGTTAAAGGGATTGTACTGGAGTGTCCAGTTCAGTAAAAAAGTGAAAATGCAGAAGCCAACGTGGCTTGAGTTGTGTTGATCATGAAGTTCTGTGATTTGTTTTCTAACCTGAAAAAGCCCCAGAAGGTTTTCTGTGGAAATTTCAGCAGAATTGCAGCACAATGTTCCTACCTGGATCACCTCTAGTAGGAACCAAGGAAACAAAGGAGTCAGCTTGTAGAGCTTGTGGAGATGGACTTGGCAGTACTGGTGCCACCTCCCTTTCATCCAGGCACTAATGGGGGCCTCAGCATCAGTGGCTGTGATTTCTGCCTCCTGTGTTCCTTTGCTTGCTGATTTCTGCAGTCCCACGTGCACATCCAGCTCCCTTTCTTCAAATTTTTTATCTCTGCTTTTCCCTCTCTACTTCATCCCTTGTCCTCTGTTCCGGTCAACCTACCAAGACAAGAGATCAATGACAACCTCTGAACAGCAGATCATAAAATCACAACAGAATTTGCAGAATAAGACTTTCCAACATAAAGTACCTCTAATTGTTCTGGTTTTGAGCTCTGTCTTGTGGGAAAGACTGTACTTGCATTTGTGTTTTTTCAGTTATTCTTTTTCCTGTCTTTGGAGAGCTGCCTGCTCTTCTCATCATTCCAGCATTGCTTGCTTTTCTCCCTGTTTCTCTATACATTGCACTGCTTTCTCAGAGTGCTGTGATATCTCTTCACTGTGATGAGCTGGAGTGAGACACTTCATAACAAAAGACAGTCATGTTGGGTTTTCTTGGCCAAGCTTGGTTTCAGAATTGGTGGGAGAAACAAACTTGAAACCAGGATGAATCTAGGTGGGTCTAGAATTAAGAGCTGCAGAACAGGCAGGAATTTCTACAGGGATACAAGCAAGCAGTTTATATTTCACATTCCTTATGAAAATGGCAAAAATTCCAAATCAACTGAACAAGCTCCCTGAAGCAATTTCTGATATTTATAAAATCCAAAGGCATCAAGTTGCAGAATTAAGCACCTGGTTTTGGAAGTGCCAGTCATAGATTTTCTGGCCAATCTCAATACCTCTGAATTATGAATTTGTTCTGCAAGAATTCTGGCCCATGTCTCATTTGCATGTGAAACACTGCAAAGAAGTTCCATATTTCACTTATATGTGTGAAAAGAAGAGTGTTTATTTTTGCAAATTAAGTGTTCATCTCACACTGGTTGAAGAAAACTCTCCAGATGTAGGGTCCTAGACCTTGCCTGCACTTTATTAAATGTCTCCTGCTGAAGAGAGAGTTTATTCCCCATCCCAACTGAGCAGCTTTGCCTCGGGTTGTACAGAGGAACCTTCAGGAAACTCATGTGCAAAAGTCTTTTTGCTGAATTGGGGCCCTGGAAAATGTTGCCTACAGAATCCCAGGATGGTTCAGGCTAGAAGGGGCATCTGGTGCCACCTCCCTGCTCAGGCAGGGCTGTCCCAGGGCACAGGGCACAGGAGTGTGTCCAGATGGCTCTGGAATATCCCCAGGGAGGAGACTCCCCAGCCTCTCCAGTCTCTGCTCAGGGCTGGGCACTGCCCAAGGCAGAAGCTCTGCCTCCTTTGCAGGGGAATTGCTGGGATCAGCCCCTGCCCGTGGCTCTGGGGCCATTGCTGGGCCTGGAGCAGAGCCTGGGGCTGCTCTGACCCTCCCTGCACACGGGGATGGACAGGGAGAGACAGGGACACCCAGGGACACACAGGGACACCCAGGGACAGACAGGAACACACAGGGCTGGGGTCCCCTGTGAGTACAATATCCCTCCTACCATCACAGGGCTTCCTTGGAGTGAGCTGTGGCACTGGACCAGACCTGGATCATCAACATCCAGGGACATCCTGAGGACTCCTGAGCTTGCTGCTGACCGTGTTTGACTCTGTGTGGTTTGTCCAAGCTGAAATCCTGATCTCTCATGGCTGGAGCAGATCACTAACATTCTGCACTGGTTTACTGGCGCCTCCTCCAATTTGGAACCGTGCCCAGCTGTATCAAGTCCCCAGGACTTTTTGTTCAAGCTGGCAGGGGTTTTGCCTTTTTTAACCATTAATCACTAAATTGTGCAAAGTAGAGAGTGGGAGACAGGGCATTGTATAGCCCCAGACATAATAAATAGTTTACCAAGGATATTGCGTGAAGTCACATGGAGAATTCTTTAGTTATTTATCTTTACTACGCACCAGCTGAGAGCAGACTGGAGTGCATTCACTGACAAGATTTGTGTGCCATCAGGAAAACATTTTCTAGACCTACCACAATAGTCCAGATATTATGCTAAGAATAATAATGACAGCACTAACATAGTACCTGAAGAGCTCCTTCTAGCCAGAGGATGCTTTTAGGTGCACAGATGGAAAAGATAACAAATTTGCCTCATCAGGAAAAATTTGAAAGCCAATTAAAATATTTTTCCTTTGCAAAGACTGTGATTTGGCAGCTGATTTTATAAATGTTCTTTAATTCAAACAAAACTGTTTTCCATTTTAAAAAGCCTTATTCTTTTGCTCTTGAGTTGCGTAAGACAAGCCTGGGACAGACATTTTATTGCTGAAGTCTGTTTAAATTTATCTTATGACTAATTGGGCTTTGATTAAAGTATAATAAAACATTAAGTGTCTGTAGGCTGAGTCCAAAAACTACTTTTCCTTTTTTGCAAAAGATGATTTTTGAGCGTGTATGACTCAATATTTCAGTGCTCTTTAGTCTAAGGAACTCCTGGTACTGTAAGTACTTGCAAATGGCACTTACAATCTGTGGTTACTTGTAGTGTGTAGCAATTTGTGGTTACTTGCAGAAGAAAACCTCCACATAATTTACCCTATTGCTGTGCTATCTTTATAAAAAATTACCATGGTTTGATTAGCTTGTAAAAACCAGCAAATCTTTACTCTCAGGGTGGGAGCTGGGAACTCCACGTCTCCAGGACTGGAAGGATTTGAAATGTCTCTTGCTCTGAGCATCTGCCATAAAATCTCCTGACTAAGCCCCTAACTCAAGGTTTATTGCCATTTATAGTCTGCCTGCAGTTGCCATAAGCTGAAGGGTGTCTATTCTGGTTTCCTACTGTTTTCATAAATAAAGAAAGGGATGTAAATAATACAAATAAATATTTACTTCTTCCACCCCTCCCCTGCCCTCACTGAGATAAAATTGAAGTGTCCCTAATGGAAGAGCTGGCCTCAGGGTCAGTAAAGTATTTGGGATAATGATTGTCCTCTCTTCTATTATTTTTGCATCTTTTATTAACACTCTGGGGTTTTTTTTTCTGACTTTGTCATGAGGCCGATGATGTGCGAGTAGTAAGGCTATACATGACCCATTCAAATGCAGTTTTCCAGCTCTGCTCACTGCTGGGATCCATCTGCAGTGGGTTTTCAGATGTGCTGCTGTCCTAAAAGCTCAGCCACGTAGAAAAAAAATCTCTGCCCCAAGATCTGCCACTGTGAAAGTGTGAATATATTCCTTTACATTGAAAGAGCAATTTAAAAATTTAGATGCACAATCTGAATTTTTCTTTCTCCATTCTCTGGCCGTTTTTTACCAGAAGGGAAAACAAAGTAAATACAAAATATGTGCTGAAAGGCCTTCTACATTACTGACTCATACTCTGAGCAATAGCACAGAACATATGGCATGATATTGTTTCATGCCTATGTAACAGCAGCTTTCATGGCATTTTGTTGAGTCCACAAGACACATTTGTCCATCTTCCAGCTCTGCTGGCTTCTGATCTTCTTGAAATACAAGATGCAATCTCCTCAACTTCTTGTCACGATAACTTCCCACCAGCCAAACTGTCTTGCATTGCATTTATGCAAGCACACATTCTTCAGATTCTGTTTCTGGTTAATCTTTTTCATTCCTTGTCTTGCAGAGGCTGTCTGGAGAGACAGGATTATGGCCTTGGGTTTAGAACATATGATACGTGATGCAGAACAGAAATCCATTAACTCACAATGCAGAACAGCAAAACATATGGAAACATGATGCAGAGCAGAACTCATTGTTCCTTAATGGATGTGGCTTTGCAGTATTCACAAGGGACACAAATAAGAATAAATATCTACTTCAGGAAGAAAAAAAGTATTATGACTCCTAATATCAGCAGGAATATATGATTTTTACAGATCTGCTTGCCAGAGCACAAGTGCAGCTCTTGTTACATGTTAGAGTTGCAGTCGCATGTAATTTAGAGGCTAAGGTTGGGTCCAAAGAATGGGATGGCAATAACTAAGTTTGCTCATCTCATTATACATTTCTATAATGCCAAATAACCTTTATTCTGTTGAGGACCTGTTAAAAGCATTATGATGATCATGCAGAAATAGCAAAATTCATGTTTCAAATGTGGTTTTCCTGGAAGTGTTTCCTTCCAGGCAGCAGGTTGGTCTGTGTGATATTGGGATTTTTCCTGATCTGCAGGATGTTGCTCCTCAAAACTCAGAGATTATTCTGCTCTGTGTACAGGAAGTTTCACTTGCTGGCTCATTGAAGGTGAGAGACACTGCCCAGCATTTGAAGTGTATGTTTCCTGCATCCTCTGGCTTTTGCAAATCCCAGCATCACAGAATGGGTCAGGTGGGAAAAGACTTTTGAAAGGCATCTAGTCCAGCCTCCCTGCTGAAGGAGTCTGCCTTCACTGGCTGCTGACTTCCACCAATGATGCCCTTAAACCTTGTGCCAGCATTTGCAGGAATATTTAACATGTATGAAGGTGGATTCTTGTCCTGGGTTGCAGTGTAGGATGTGCACAAAATATTTATTCTATCACCATTTTCATGAACTGTTAAACCAGGTGGGGCAGTGTTTTCCCAAGCCCCTGCCTTTGGGCTGTCTCTGCTAATGGCCCATCAACGCCTGGCCCATGACTCACAGGTAACTCCCTCCAGGAGCTGTCTCTGTTAAATGGGCCATCAAGGACCCACTTCACAACTCATCATCCCATTGTGAGATGCTCCGCCCAGGGGGGGGAGCCAAGCATTCTCACCTGGATATAATCTGGGATTTGGGACAGTGCAAGGAGCCTTTACCTACTGGATTCCCAGAGGAGCAGAGCTACCAGACCTTTCTACAGGCTCACTGCTTCAGGAAGAGCACCTCATCTGGACTGCTTTCACCATGCTCAGGTTGTATTCTGACTCTGTCAGTGATCCTTTGTGTTATTGCATTTATTTTATTTTTACCTTTTTACCTTTCTTCTTATTAAATTGTATTTCTGGCTTGGAGCCTCTCACTCATTTTGCTTTCAAACCGTGACAATTCTGCAGCTTTTTATCGAGGGACATACCTTTTCCTTAGTGTCACAGTGTAGTCTGTCAGGAAAATGGCGTGTGGGATGTGCTAAATGCCACTTTGCCTGCTGTCCTCTGCAGTTTACAGCCCCACAAAAAATGTGACATTGTCTTACTCCTCATTGCTCAGCATCTGAAATCTCTCAATAAGATCAACATTTTTGTAGGCTCAGTTTACTTGTTGGAGTCATCCGTTGAAGGTGAGGAGTTTAAAGTGTGCCATGTACTGAGGTATCACTGTGCAAAATTAATGCAATCTCCCTTTTCCCTGGTTTGCAGCCTGACTTAATAATGGAGACAGGGAAGGGTCTGGTCAGTGTAGGTCTGTGACCTGCGGGCAAGGCAGGCTGAACTCTCCTGTTGGAGAAGGTGTCTGTGAAAGCCAATTAATTTATGGGGGGCATAGCATAGTGCCAAGGAAGGGAGAACAAAGCTGAATCCAGAAAATGGAGGGAGAAGGAGCAGTCCTGAAAGCAGTATGTGATTTTTGGCTTTGCAAAAGTATGAAAGTTGACAATAGAGAGAGAAAAAGCTTTGCAGGTGTGAAGAGCTGGGTGGCTCTAAATGGCTGAGTTCATAACAGAGAAGTCTTGGAGAGGCAGCAAACATAGAAGGAAAACAGTGAGCAGACAAGAGTATAAAAAAAACTGAAGGAAAAAGGGAGAGAGAACTAGGAAAAGGGAGCAACATGAACACTAAAGAGAAATTAAGAGGCTCGGTGGGTGAAATTGAAAGTGATAAGGCAGCGCTGAGACTCACGAGATGAGAAGGACTGATGAAATAGAAAAATCGGTATATCCAAGCTGCACACTCAGGATGTAATTTAAGTCTTCTACTGGTTTATCATAGTGCACTATTATCATATTGTTCTAAGAAAAGTTAGAATTTTGGAATATTTTCTTGGTATTTCTGAAGCTTTTCTTTTGGCACTCAACCTTTGTCACACTCCAATTACAAACAAAGCATCTTTCCACACAAATGCACACATTTATCATCAAGCCCTCTTTTAAAGTCCTCTGCATTTCCCATATTGTAATAAAAGCTAGGATTTGAAGCTGGAGCCCACAGTACTGCTGGTATAAAACATAACAGGGTGTGACCAGAGATTTTTGGCTCTCACTGAATCCATTGGAAGATTTACTGTTGACGTCAATGGGAGGAGAACTGGGCCCACGGTAAGAGCTACAGTAGTAAAAACAATGCATTTGACTTATTTAGCTGCATCTCCGCTTGCCAGTGGCCCTTTGGGCACTGCATCTAAATGAAGACAAAACAATAAAAGAGATTAAAATGTCTCTGATTCCAGCAGATTTAGAACAGGCAGACAGTTTGAATAATCAAAGTATGCAGTGGTGCAAACTGTGTTGTCACACTGTTTATGGCAGACCATCCCACACTCCCATGAAACCACTGCCTGCTTAGGGTTTTGCTAGCATACAAATCAGCACAAAAAGGTGGATATTGATAAAAGAGAATATTTTTAGGCTTGCAAATCAGCCAGAGTCAGTAGAGTTCTTGGCCCCAGCTATGTGCTGCTGAGCGGTGTCAGATGCTCACACATACACAAATTGACATTTACAAGGCACACTGTGCCTAGTGCCAAGTTCAGAAACAAATTGCCTCTTTTCATAGGTTCACCAGAGCCTCCTAAGTACACTAGAGCCTCCTAAGATTCATTTATTGTTTGCTACTGAAGGGATTGGAATGCTCCTGGGCAGAGAATGAAAATGCATTTAGGGTAGCATAAGAGAAACTGCATAAAATGAAGTGCAATAACTGCAAAGCTGCTGTTTCATGGAGTAATGTTTTGGATGTGCTGCATGTGGAGGATTAGGTTTGACTGTAATTAACAGCAGTGTGGGCTGCATAGTTAACTCCATGTGGATGCTGCTGGAAACCAACTAAAATAAATCCCAGCAGCACATACCTGGGGAGGGTAGAGGAGGCTGGGTCTGGCACCTGAGGCTTTGCTTGTAAAGAATTCAGCCCTGAATGGATTTTTCTCAGCTGCACACAGCTGCTGACTGCTGGTGGATCTCTCCAAGAACACAAAGTATTTTGGTGTTGGAGAAAGCTGAAGATCCTCATTTTGCCTCTTCACTTGTCCAGGACCAATGTGATATTGAGTTCTGCAAGTCCACCTCAGGAAAAATCTGGGCACATTTATAGGACTAGAAAGAGGAGAACCTCACTTGTTTGGATGAGCCATTGATCAAAAATCCAGAGCGGTGTCACTTGGCTGTCTGATACAACTCATGGTAGCTCAAAAGAAATATCAAATTTGCTTGAGCAGTGTTGCACACCAATATGAGACACAGCAGCTCTGAGCTTACATCTCAGAGCCAGGAGAGCCTTGTCTAAACCCCTTCATGGAGTCCTGAGAGCCAGAAAAGCCCACATCTACCAGCCTTTGTCCTCCTCCTCGGGCTGTTCTGCCTCCTGGAGGAGGTGCCGACCCTGACTTTGCTGATGAGGCCAGTTCTCCATAGCATTGTCTTTGTGCAGATAATTATAGAATGAGTTTGGACAGCTAAGAATGATGATCTCTACCACATGGGGCTGTAACATTTAACAAGGGAGCTGAAGAAGACAAAGCTTCACCACAGACTCCCCTAATGAGGCAAGATGGTGCCTGTGGTGAGAAATTCTGTTTCCCTGACACAGTGACTGAAAACATTGCAAGAGAAACAAAGACAGAGGCCTAAAAAGAGCTACAAATACATGGCTGCTGGCTCATCTGGTTCTTCAGACCTGGGGCAGGCCTTGAGCTGTGTTGGTGCCGCCAGAAGTTGTCCTTTGGTTGTGATGGTCCCTCCTGACTGAGGGAAAGTTTCTAGGGAGAAATGTGATCCTCTGTTGGGCTAGTTCATACTCGTGGGAGAAATCAGACAAGATTTAGGAGACACAAGCCCCTTTGGGTGAGAAGGGTTTCAGCTTTGTGCCTGTTTATTCCTGTTTTGTCAGTGGGTCTAATCTAAAGGTGTTGTCACACCCTGAAAACCTTGATGTTCTTGCATCTGTAGTTCCCAGAAGCTTCAGTAATGCTTCCAGGAGTATTTATCCTGTTTAGAACTGACCTATGCAGCTTCAAGCCCTGGTATAAAGTGCTGTGAGCATGACCTTGTCTTGGCTTTAGCAGTGCCAGTGCTGCCAGCTGTGTCTGGGGTGGCTGGTCTGAGTTTTAAGAAAGTTCAGAGATCTCCAAACACTGCCCCACTACCTCACAATAATGATAGGTAAATCTCTCAGTCTTTAGAAAATGCTTGTGTTTTAAGGGCTTCTTGTAAAGACAAATGGGAAATAAGAAATGGAATGATCTACTGTTTTCTTTTATTCATGACTGTGGGAAAAGAAGTGCTTTGGGAACAGAGGGCAAGAGCTGGGAGAGCTCATGCAGGCATGGTACCCTCTTACCCACACAGCCCTTCAGCTCTGCTTTTAAATATTTGCCCCCTTTTGGGGCCAAAACTTTAAATTATCTTGTAGAGAAAAGAAGGGAATATGTCTCCCTTCCTGTGGGAAGACTGGATATTTTATAGGCAGAGTTTGTTCAAAATGCAATGGAACTGAGAAATGGCTTGGGAGCAGAGTTGGGAAGGATGGGAACAACCTGGGGATCAGAGATGGGAACACCAAGTCCTGCCTATGGGTGCCTTAGTAACTGTAACCAAATAGCTCCAGTCCACTTTTATCAGCAAGCTTTATGTGTTATGGGATGGACATTAAACTGCAATTTGGGGTGAATGTCAGGTGTTGATGAAGAGCAGATCCCAGCTGGGACAGCAAGGACATTTCATCCAGGCTGTGTTGGAGGTGCAGGAGTGGGGCTGTGTGGGAGACTTGGCTGAGTTTATTGCTCCAGGCCAGCTCAAGCTGCTGATCCCATGTAACTTCAGCTGGAGTAATTTGATGTGCTTGGGCATGTGGCTCCAGTCTGCCCTCAGAAACACCTCTCTTAGCATGGTGACCTTAATTCCTCCCTTTCTATTCTCTCATGCTCAAAATAAGGAGGAAAGAAATCCAGCTTTTATTGGCAGAGTGTTCTGCTTGTGCCACTTGTCCTTGGGGGATGACACCCACACTGAGCTCCCAGTGCCTGGGTGTGGGAAGCCTGAGAGTAACATTTGCCCAGGCATCAGGAGTGCAAGGTCTTCAAGGATTGTTGGGACATTTGCCCCTTAGTTTGGGTCAGCCCAAGTGTCCTGGTTTAGGAGACAGGTCTCACTCCTCCTTCACCTTCCATGGAGAGAGGCAGAGATGATGACTTTGGATACTGCCCAGCTTTAGATGTGCTCTTGCTTTGGATTCTCTTCAGAAGTGTGCACAGCATTTATGGCATTAGCAACTGTGACCTGTTCGTAAGAGGAACCCCGGTTTTTCTCCATTTCTATGAGAATTCCCACTGCAGGTGCAGGAGACATTCAGTGCCCTCAGGCAAAGGGTGTGGCTCTTGGAGTGTCTGTGCAGGGCCAGGAGTTGGGCTCAGTGATCCTTGATGGTTCCTTCCAACTCAGGGTATTCCGTGATTCTACAGTTCCAGATTTCCTGGTTGCAACCAATGATACAGTGAGGAGTCACACACTGTTCTGCTGAAAGAAAAGTGTATAACTTTACAATGTTTTAACGAAGTACAAGCTAATTCCTCTCAGATGCATGCTCAGATGTCCTGTACAAACCACAAGATGTCAGTCTGGCTACATGAAAAGTCAAGCACAGTCCTGCCCGGGTTCATGAAGTATTTTAAACTCTAATGTCTCTGGTAACACAATCTCTTCATTTACCACTACAATTTGTCCTGCCATATAGCCATAAATCTTCTTTTTCTTTGCAGTGACTCTTTCACATAGGGCAAAATATTTAAGATAAAAAATTATGTCAGGGAATGTAATTTACCTCCTGTTAAAAATAGTTTTTAATACTGAAGTGTCCTTGATCTTTATGTTCTGGCTCTGGTTTTGCTGTGCTAACACTTGCAAGGACACACATTGGCAGGTGGGATTAGTTGTACTCTTACAAACCATTTCCTTGAAGCACTTTGTGCAGAAAGCACTTTCGGTATTAAACAAGTCATGGGTCACCTTCTCTCCATGTTTCCCTATTTGACTGATCCCTGTGTTACACTTTAAATTTCCACATGAATTCCCTTTGGCAATTAAATGGAGCAAGTCCAGGGGAGGCCACAAAGATGATCCAAGGGCTGGAACATCTCTGCAATGAAGATCAGCTGACATAGAGTTGGGATTGTTCAGCCCAATTGGGATATTGCAATCCCAGAGTTGGGATTGTTCAGCCGGGAGAAGAGAACGCTCTAGGGAGATATTGGAGCGCCTTCCAGTGCCTAAAGGGGCTTCAGGAGAGCTGGTGAGGGACTTGGGACAAGGGCCTGGAGGGACAGAACAAGGGGAAATGGCTCTAAACTTACAGAGAGTAGGTTTAAGTTGAATATTAGGAAGAAATTGTTCCCTGTGAGGGTGGTGAGGCCCTGGCACAGGCTGCCCAGAGAAGCTGTGGCTGCCCCCTGATCCCTGGAAGTGTCCAAGGCCAGATTGGAAACTGGGGCTTGGAGCAACTTGAGATAGTGGAAAGCGTCCCATGGATGTCAGAGGGTTGGAACTAAATGATCTCTAAGGTTCCATCCAACTCAAACCATTCTATGATTTTGATGTATATATATTTTATTATTATTATTATTTTAATTTTTGTGTGTGTGTCACTGGTATCTGGGGAGCTGCACGAGCTCAGTTCAGGGTGGTCAACTTCATCAGCTATGGGGCTAGAGCCTAATTTTGAAACTCTTCTTGCTGATTTCCTTCATGTAACACTTTTCCTGGCCTTGTGCCTGTGTAAGATTTGCCTCTGGCCCAGCCCTGCCTCCTGAGAGGCTCCTGGGTCTGTTCCTCAGCACTGTCACTTGACCATGCAGTGGGAGAAGCCTTTGTCCCTTAAGGTAAAACCATTCCCCCTCTGCCTCCCAGGGCTGTGGGAGGATGACTGAAGGCAGGACCTGGCCCATGTGCTACTAATGAGATAGAAATCTTTCAGAACGTGACTATCGCCATGAATAAATTTCTTGGGATTGTGGATCTTTTCAGGCTCATTCTTTATTTCAGACCAAATCCTACCAAACCTATTTATACTTCCCTGGTGATAGATGTTTGGGGATGTATTCAATTAAACCCCAGTTTTAATGCTGTAGCTGTAGTTAAACGAATTTAAAACAATTTCTATGTGTAGTTGAGACATCCTGCACAACTTCTAAAGGGTCTTATTTCTCAGTGTATTACAAATCTTCTAGGTTAATAAATATGTTTCACTTTGCATCTGACATTCAATTTGAATTGGCAAAGACAGTGGAGTGAGGAGATAAAGCAGAAAGTTAAAAAAAAATCTGGAGAAAGAACAAACACAATCTTGAAAAAGAGGGATATTTTGGTTATTTTAGCACGACAATATTTGTGGAAAAAAAGTCTGCCTGCCACTGAGCACTCCTAATGTTTACAGGAAGGATGTTGCTGCCAATGTCAGTGTGAGCTCGTGGAGAAATCCAAATACTGTGGGGCAGCTGCAGATGGCAGTGCAGGACTGTGGACTGAGAGATGGCCGCTCGCAGGAGTTGGGTCTGGTCCAGTTGTGTAGCTGAACTTACTCTCTTACTATGATGAAACCCTGCCGTGGTCCAGGCTTGCTGCCGGTGTTGCTCACACTGTTGAGGGGATTGCAGGTGATTTTCCCCTCATGGGAGGGTTTTCCTTCCAAGCAAGTGTAACAAATGATGATTGCTGAAAAGAGTGATATACTTCAGTAAAGGATGTAAAAAGGAATTCACATATTTTTTTATTGAGGGTACCACTGATCTATACATTCATATTTCTGACTATTTTCACTCATTTTTCTGAGGGGGTAACAAGCTGTTGCTTTAACAGAGCATGTTGGGAGACTGAAAAGAAGACAGGGCAAATATCTGCCCAGGCTTTGGCACACCTTTAGGTTTTCTCCTAAAAACCTTCTGAGATGTGGCTTAGGGGTTCAGAAGATAAATAACTTCTTATAAGAATGACTGAAAGCAAATCTAGGCCTTGATCTTGCAGCCATGTGTTTTAGCAGGTTGACTTCAGACCCTGCGTAGGATCAGTCATATGCAGAAAGTATTTATGGAACTGATGCCCATGATGAATATAAAAACCAGAAGGCCCTGCTTCCAGATAATAAAATAAGATGCATAACATTTTTGTTGCATAGGATAAATTAATTATAGAATCATAATAAATTTGGTGTTTAAGAGACCTGGATTTGAATTCCAGTTTTTTCACAGACTTCCTCCTGTGACCTTTGGGCAGGGCAGTGAGGTGTAACAGAAAGCAAGGCTCTTGGGGAGAGTCTCTGCAGCCTGGAATACCAATTATTTAGAATACTGATTATTTGGAATACTGATTATTTGTTTCTAATGGGACTGGCAGTGGGAGATAAATTCCCTTTCTGCCCCAGGATCTGTGTGTGTGACCTCTGATGTTTTGCCACCACAAGCAGGGAGCGGCCTCGTAGCTGCCACGTTTGACCCAAAATTATAAAAAGCTGCAGGGAGAACCCTACACAGCCTATGGAAGGTTCTGTGCTCTGTGTGTGTCCCCCTCAGCCAGTGCAGTGACATCACTGGTGCCAAGTGCTCTCCCTTTTCCAAAGTGCTTCCCGTGGGTGTTGGGAAGGCCAGAAAGGCATCAGCCCCAGCCAAGCCTTTGACGGTGCCTCCACCTATGAGAAACCACAGTTTGTGACTGTAACTGGTGCTTGGAGGAGCCTCACTTCTGTTGGACTGGGAGATTTTTGTGAAGTCAGAGCCAGGGTCGTGTGGTTTGGAAGAGGCTTTTCAGAGATTAGCAGCAGATCAGTAGATTTCTCAACTGCCTCTGACAGCTACGAGTAGGAGGGAAAACAGCCTGGGGTTTAGGAGAGTCAGGATTATGTGCCTTGATCTTCCACTTTCTCCTCTGTGACCCCGGGGCACGGGACTGGAGCCCAGGTGAAGATCCAAGAACCAGATCTTGGGAGGAGAGCAGAGCAAGAAAATAAAAGTTGCCATCAGGGCAGTTTCAGTGCAGGTGTTACAGTGGTGGCTTCACCCCCAGACCTCAAAGGCTTTTCTTGGTTGACTTCTGCACAGTTGAATTCCCTAGGCAGCCAAGTTGCCTGTATCCTTAGGTTGGGAACAGGTAAACTGTATGCCTGCTTGGTTATTTTAATCTAAATCAGAAGCCAAGTTAGAGTTACACTCAGCACTGGGATAGCACTGGAGACTGTGCTATGGGTGAGTTGTGGGTGTGCTTTTAAACTCACCCTGATCCCTGTGTGAGATAATGGGGACAGCTGAAATGCCTGGGTAGACATGGTAAAAATTCAAATATTGACACAGGCTACCACAGCTGAACAAATGCCTGAACATGAGAAGATCCAAACTTCAAGCTTGTGAGGGCAAAGTTCTCTGTTTATCCACAGAACAGATCCTGCAGTTGAACAGCTCCTGGTGTTTCCTCAGCCATGTGCCATCACTTTGTCCTTTGGGGACCACTGGTGAGCAATACCTGACCAGGACCTGGCATGTGGACATTAATTCATGGATGACACAGATTTCTAAATAGCTGGAACTGGAAATGTCCAAGGCCAGCTTGGAAGGGGCTTGGAGCAGTCTGGGATAGTGGAAGGTCTCCCTGCCCATGGCAGGGGATTGGAACTGGATGGTCTTTAAGGTTCCCTCCAACCCAGATCATTCTGTGATTCAATGAAATGGGTGTTTTGGTTTGGTTTATTTTTTGTTTAAGAAACAGCTCCTGAAATTGTGGTTGGCAAGATGTTGGTGATCTTTATGTAGGAAGGAGTTTATAGTTAAAGCATGAAGATGAAATTTGGAAAATAATCTTATATATAAACTATGTAGTACGTGAAAGTGATAGGTACAAGCAGATGGTCCAAGTGATAGAGCATACCAAGAAAAATAGTTGTCTATACTGTTTGCAGAGGCCTTTGATTTTCTTGAACTCTTCAAAATCACTAATTAACTAATCACTCAGTAATTATCAGCTGGGAAGAAGTTATTGGTCTGAATTGTCACTGTAAGCTTATTTTGAGACTTTGATGGCCATGAACAACTGACCTTCTTCCATCTCATTATGATACTACAGCAGCTTTAAAGGCAGACCTCTTTCAGCTGCTTTGTTGAAGAGGCTGGGCTGATTTAACAAATTTTGGAAAAGAACTATAAAATACCTGACCTGCTTGACCTGAGGCTGGTGGATATGAGCTACATGTGGAGTCTGGCAGCTGAGAGGAGGAAACAGGCAGAGTTTGCTGGGAAATTGTGTTAAAATTGTTCTGCTCAGTCATGACCTTCAAAACTGGAATTTAAACAAGGGACCTGTTGCATTAAGAGCAGACAGCTCAGATCTTGGTCTCCTCTACCAATACTGTTTTTACCCTGTATACTGGATTTAAAATGATGAAATGGCTTTCCAGTGGTGATAACTTTATTGAATTTACATCCTAAATCACTTTTAAATGAGAACAAGTGATTATGATTCTCTTTGTGGTACTCTGAAATATTTACGATGATTAAAATACGATCTGAATCAATTCACAAAATTATAAAGCTCAGTCCAAGCGCTGTCATGAAGATTTGAGAAGGTCCTAAATATCAGAGTATTTTATGTCTCTAAGAAGCTTTTAGAGTCACATGAGTGTCTGATGCCAATCAAGACACCTCCATTGGCATGCTCGTATTTTTCCACTGAGATTTTAATTATGATATAGCAAAGTTCACTGTTGAACTTTTTTCTGTGAATTCTAGTAGTGAAACAACAATATATTTGCTCCCACAATCATGCAGCATTTCACAATCCTAATTTCCTTTTTAAAGACTGTAGATATCATGCTAATAGCATTAAAGCATCCTCAGGCAATTAAAAACAACAACAATAACTTCTGGAAGTACATTATTGTGTTAGGGTGAAAAATGATCTGCTACTTATACAACTTAACTAACACAAATAACCAAATAACAGCTGCTGTCCTTTTTGGCTCAGGTCTCACAGACTGAGTTCTGAGCTCTTTTTGCCCTTTTCCAGCTGCTACTTTGGATGTTTGCGGTGCCTAATAGTGTGAGCATCCACAGAGAGGCACAGGCTGCTTTCTGGAATGATAAATGTTAAAGGAGAAAAGTAGAGTATATAATGCTACATGCTTTACCTTTGAATTTTCTAGCTGTTCTGAGATATACTGCATCTGAATCATCCTGTGAAATACTTCATTGTTTTTGTTCAGCTGGAGAACAAGAAATCTAATTTCATAATGACACAGGAACAGTGGATTAAAATTATCCAATGTTAACCAAGCTCAATCTTGTTCCAGACCTTTACCACTTTATTAAATTTTGTACAGGGTTTTAAATAGATTTTTTCAGTTCACAGTAAAGAAAATTGAATCTTCAATCTGTTCCATTTGGAGATGGAAATTCTAAACATGTCTTTATGAAGAGAAATCAAGTAAAAATGATAAAGAAATCCCAGGGTCACTGCAGGGATGCAGCAGGAACCTACATGGTGATGACTCTACTTAATCTGTCTCTCTTTCTCTCTTCCCTGCCTCTCTCCACCCCACATTTGCTGTTAAATAAAATCCCTATTATTTATTTTGGCCTATTTTCATTTGCACCTTAATTTGGGCAGAGGCATCTTCTAATAGTCAGATCCTACCACATCCTGGCTTGGGACAGCAGTCAATGCTGAGTTTGCAGTTGATTTAGTGATTTAGCACAGTGAGAGTAGGCTTGTTTTTCCTTTTCCTTTTTTTTTGTTTTTCTAATTTTATATGACACTTTTTCAGATAAATGGCCAGAAAAATGACTCCTGATAAGGAAGCAGGCATGAGACATTCAATCATGCTGACTTTCAGCTTTTTTTTTTGGGTAAAAAGAAAGACATTTGCTGACATCTTGCATTGCCATGTGACTGCTTTCAGTGCTTTCCATGACTTTTTTCCTGGAGCAGGTTTGTTTATAAGTGTTGTATTTCCTAGCCAGGAATTTTAGCTGTGCTCTCTCCATCCCAGTCCAGAGGCACATTGCGAGATTCCGTCAGAGCAGCTCAAGCTCTCCGAGAGCTCCTTGGCCAGAGTGCAGCTCAGGCACATATGGAGAAGATATCAGATGCAGAGATTGCACAGGCCCTCAAAAGTTCTCTTTTTTTCACTCCAGGCCTGTTTGAAAACACCCGTCAATTTTGTTTTTAAATGTATTTATGGAAATGGTCTAAATCCCCTACACGTCGGTTCAGTTTGCTTCCCGAGGCCACAGCAGATCATTTACGGGTTAGTTACACTCCTTGAGATTGAAAAACCCGTAAAGAGTCACACCAAGGCCTGGAAATCTAATTATTAGTTGCTTACAGCTTCCAAGGGTGAAACCTTGCTCTCAGGTCCTTACCACAAACTGCTGATTTTTAACAATAATTTATGTGGGTGTGAGTTTTTGGAGTTTTTGTTGGGTTGTTTTTTTTTTTTGGTCAAGAACACACTTTGTCTGATCTGGACAATTTTAGCTGGGAACTGATGCAGTCAAGTGCTTCTTTTTGTGGGGAAATTTGCAGCAGATCCAAGGACTAGATATCTAAGACATGAAAGTCATGGTTTGATGGGGTTTTTTTTCTCAGCATTTCAGTCACTTCCCGATATTGGAGCATGGGAGCATCGCTCATGGGCACAGCAGTGATCTGCATTTTGTGGGCCAAAAGCAGCAGTGTATTTTTCAACTTGGTGGTCATTTTCTTCACTCAGAGTTCAGCCCCTACCAAGATGAGGTATAGAAAGCTGTTCATGCCAGGCATTTAATAATTTAATAAGCTTTGGGTTGTCCTCTGATGTCAGCAGGAAATAAACAAGCAAAGCTTATCCATAACTGGCTCTCAGCGAAGAGCCAACACCAAGTTATAAAGTAAAGGCAGTCTTTGAGCAACCTTAAATTACTTTCATACTTTACCATCACTTGCAGAACTCCAAGGCAGGCAGTGAGAAGGTTTGGGGAGAAAAATCCATCTCCATGATTGATCTCCCAGATATATGTGAGCATGTAGCTCAGACAGTGTTTTGTTTAGGGAGTCAACACTGTTTATGTAAAGACTTCTCACAGGTTTGATCCAGCATCATTGAATTAAAGGGTATCTTGCACTTGAATTTAAAATAAGACTCAAGAGAAGTCCTGATTAAAAAAAAAAAAAATTACTTTCTTCTTCCTTATTAAACTTTACTATCCCAGCCAGAAAACATATTTTTTTAATCCATTAGAAGAAAATATCCCCTTGCAAAATAATCATTTCCTAAACACGGTGGATGATGATGTTAGCACAGATAAGAAGTAGGAGGCTGGATTTCTCTTTTAAGCTACTTGAAATCACTCAAACAGATTTTTATATTGAGCCAGGGAGAATTTGAGAGATAATGTAAGAAGCTTCATAAACTTGCTATGTATTTCACATCCACTTGCGGAAAACCACTGTAATTCCAGTCCAAAGATGCTGAAAACTCCTCACTCAGGACTATTACCTGTTCCTTGTATTAAAAGAATTCATAGTCAGTACTAATTTATCAGTGGAACAAGATGAATAAAGATTTATAGGTGAAATTATTCCCTTGGAAGGAGCCAGAGGTGACTCTGGGCACTACTTAAATATTGCCCTGCCCCTGCTTCATAAAATCCAGTAGCTTTTAAATGGTGTCCAGGCTTCTGACTGACATTCTCCATGTGGAATAGTTTCATAGGGGATGAAAGGAAAGGGACATCTGTCTTTGAAATTGGTTTCCATCCCCCTGCATGCAAATCTAACCACCAGAAAAGTTTAATCAAGGGAGAATTAAAACCAAGAAGAAATTGCCCACTCAATAAAACTCAAAACCTGTGATTGCCAACTCTTCAGGAAATCACAGAATTCCAGAATAAAGATAGAGAAAAAGTGATGGGAGATTTCAGCAAACTTAACAGGCAAATAATGCATATGCCTTTAATTATGTACAGATATATTTGTAGATGTTATATTTATTTTAGTTGCTCAGCTGAAGCCTATTGTTTTATTGAGAACAGATTGAAAGTCATCACTTATTGCCGTTAGTAGATGTAATTGTGCAATGAGATGCTTCCCCAAATGAGCAGAGAAACCGCATAAGAAGTTGGCTTTGTGTTGTTAAACATTATTTTTTACTTATTCCTGTTCTATCACACCACCTGTATGCTGCTGTGCTCTGAGTCAAAGGCCAGATCAGAAAGAAAGGTTTCCCTGAATCTATATGGTGATTTTCTTGGATTTGTGTTAAAGAATGATGCCTTATGTTTTAGCTTTCATTATTTTCAGATTTTGTGCTGCCTAAGGGTGCAGTTCTGAGCCTCACATTAAGTGCTGGTGAGCTCTCTTCACAGAGCAGGGAGACAAAACAAATCCTTTTCCTGTTAAAGACCAAGGACAACTTTCAGGCCCAAAAGCACAAACAAGGGTGGCTGAAGGGAGGAACAAGAAGGATGGGACCTCACAACATGAAGCTGTAACTGGACAATTAAACCCCGATATTCAAACAGACCAAATCTTATAAAAATATAAGATCTCGTGACTGGTCAGCCACTTTGTGACCATTTTGGGTCCACCTTGGGTGTAGCCCTGGTCAGGCCCTGTCCTGCCCAAGGTGGATCCTGGAGGCCTTTCAATAAATACCTGCTTTATTCTCTAGCTCTGTGCAGTCTCTATTTCGGGTCAGCCTTCCCAAAGCATCACGAAGAGAAGACAATCCTGAGTTTGTGAGGAAAAATTTGCAACAAAATGTAAGTAGGAGGCTTTTTCTACTTCAGGATATGAGTAACTTCTCTTCACGCAAATGGGAGTTATTTATGTGCAAGGTTTTGTGAGGTTTGCATAATTAATAGAAGCAATAAGAATTATAGAGAATAAATGAAAAAAAAAAAACCCTGAAAAAAAAGCAGGACACTGTATTTGATACATGCAAGGAATCCAGTTTAATTTATCTAATATTTCTTATTCATCTTTTGGAGGCATCTCTGAAAATACTGTTTCTGGAGGGAAATGCAATTATAAGAGCAGAAAGTAATGTTTGCATTCGTGTGTGGACAAACACAGATCAAAAAACCTCTCATATGTTAGAGATCACTTGAAAATCAGATGATCTCAGTGCATCCCAAGAGATGATTAGAACAATATTTGTTTCTTCACAAAGGCAGTTACTAAAAAAAACCCTAAATGGGTGAATTTTGGAGCACAGTGGTTTAGTTATTCAATGTCAGGATTGTCAGACAGCTGAGCCTCTGGAAGAGGATAGAGAAGACAATATATTTACTCCCATGTTCAAAGAAAAGAGACTCCTTTGAAGGCCAAAGGTAATTTTACCAATTGCAAGATGAATACAAAAGAACAAAATAATCTTCTTTTACATTCAGCAACTTTTTGCAGAAAGGACTGAGCTGTGCCAAATCTGTGCTGAGAAGCCTTTCTGGATCTAGAAATCATTAGAGGTACACTGCAAACATCTGAACAAAGTCTGCAAGGTGCCCTCTGGATCTCACAGCTCGTATTTGCACTACTTCAGATATTTTTGGCCCCCGTTTGCACTGTGTAATGGACTATAATGTCAGGATTGCATAAACTCCAATATTTTCCTTGGAATTGGTGAAGATTTCATGAGGCCTATGGATTTGCTTTAAATATACAAATATCTCTTCAGATGTGTGGCTGCAGGGAAATTCAGCCCTTACTGCCTGAGCTCTTCTGCTTTGCAGCCTGTGAGAAATTCCAATCAGCTGAGGGAGTTTGTTTAAGGTAGCACAGCTAGGAATTGGGATTATTTCATAGGGATGCTCAGTAGCTGCCCGTATCTGAGCTCTTTCTGCCTCTATTATGTCCATAAAACAACTCCACTCAATCTCAGTGCAGACAATGTGCTCCTGCCAGTCTGCTGAGAAAAAGAGAGAGAAATAAGAAAGAAGGAAAAAAGAAGGAAGGGAAAACAAGAAAAAAGGATAGGAAGAAGAAGAAGAAAAAAGATAAAAAGACAATTCCTCCCCTCATCCACCAAATAAGAAGGAAGGCCTAACAAAAGTGTTATTCACTGCTGAGCTGTAATACCTTATTTTAGCTTCTCATCTGAAATCCTTTGACGTCAATGAACTTTCTTTGACTTTAATGTGCTCTGGCTCAAGCTTGTCATGTGGATCTCAGACTTGCTGTCTGTGAATTAATATGAATCTGTGGATTAGTTTTCCAGAGCAAACAAATAACTTTACCAGGTAATTAGGCTGGTATTTCAACATTAGCTGATTCCAATACCCAGGTCCCTGAGCAGATATGTAGGGTGATGGGTTTGAAGGGTGCAGGATGAAGTAATTTCTCAGCACTGTGCTTTCTTGGGGGGGGGCTAACAGAATTTAGGTTAATGGAAAACATGCCTGCCTTGCGCAGTATTTCCACAAGAAATATTGGAGTCTGAACAAAAACCTTTCCCTATTCTGAAAAAAATGTGTTGCTGCAGTAATGTGCTTTTTTTCTCTTTCATGTGTACACTTATATCACTGAGTATATCCATGTCACTGTAAGGTGTACATGCAGCAGCTCATATAAATACATTAAAATGTAGACATACCTACCTTATGCATTTATAATAAATACCACTTATTATTCCAGAATAATGTTTTCTTGAGCTCTGCACATTTGATCTTAAATACTAAAATAAAACCTTAACTGAGAATTTTTGTTTTCTATGTTTTTATCCATATCTTGGTTTTACTTTAAAAGAGTGTTTTCTGACTCAGCAAAATCGTTACATTCTTTTTAAGATCCCACTGCCACTCAAGAAGGGATTTAGTTTGGTTTTTTTTTTTTTTTTTTAATGGCAGTGGATGAACATGTTTGTGTGCATATAAAGAGGATAAAGAATTCTTTTGTTAACCTACTAGGACTAATTTTATATGGTTGATATTCTGTATTATATTTAAATGTGGAACTACCTATTTTAAACCATTTACTGATTTTCTCTGATCAGTGTCCCAAATGTTGCCCTTTCACATGGCTAGATCATATTATACTGCAATTTCTAAATTGTGCACACTTAAAGATTCTGCCAAAGTATGCAATTTAGTACACAGAAATTACTGGTTGAGGAAAAATATATGTAACAGTTAGCATATTGCGTGTCATTTCTATGGATTTTATACTTGAATATTTTGACAGAAACAACTAGAGTGAGACCAAAATGACACCTATTGAGTCGGAATAAATTCCAAAGTTTCTGTGTTGTTATTACATGTCATTTAAACTGAAATAGAGTAGGTTTAGATGGGATATTACGAAGAAATTCTTCCCTGGGAGGGTGGGGTAGCCCTGGCACAGGGTGCCCAGAGAAGCTGTGGCTGCCCCTGCATCCCTGGAAGTGTCCAAGGCCAGGTTGGATGGGGCTTGGAGCAACTTGGCATAATGGAAGGTGTCTCTGCTGCCCACGGCAGAGGCAAAATGAAACGAGCTTTGTTTTGAGGTTGTCCAGAGCCCATTCAAATTGTCCCCCTTTAAATTCCATCCCCATTATACCCATGTAGTTTTTATTTAGTCTCATTAAAAGAGAGAAACAAACCACAGCAATATAGTTTTATCCCCATATTTGGAGGCAAAAATCTGTATCTAGTTCAGGGCAGAATCAGGATTTGTCCATATGCTGGGCATTGTTAATTATTTTTCCTATCCCTCTTTGTTGCACTCTGGTCAGAAAAACCATCCTGCAAGGCAAGGCTTGGCCATAAGCCACATTCCTCTTTCTATGCATCTATGCATTTGTGGTGTATAATTTTAAAACAATGATTGTGTGTTATTCAAACAGAAGCTAATCCATGTAGCAGTGTAACAGGGAGCCATCAGAAAAAAAAAAAAAAGAGCTGTGTTCTGAGGTTGAAAGGGAATAAGTGGTTGATGTGTTTAAAACAAAGACTCATTTTCTCACTGCACGCTCTGGCACAAGCGCCAGTGACCACAATTGAAAACTCCTTGCCTGGGTGATGTAACAATGCTGATCTGAGCCTACTGTTCTCCTTATAGAGGTCAATCACAGTTGCTCTGTTTCTGTGGCTTTTCTTCAGGGCAGCCTGACTCCTTGCTGAGCTCTGTGACCCAGTGTCACCATCATTGTCGTGATGATCTTAAAATATTTATGGCGTGGCTCCAGTGTCCTTTGAGACACCCTAAACAGGACAGGTCTGGCTGCTGAACCCAGGAGCAGAACTGAATCCTGTTTTTATTACAGTTTCTAATCTTTTTCTTAATTTGTTTAACCAGAAAAACTTAACTCATTCTCTGAGCTAAGAGAGTAATATATATATTTACACATAAAAAACCCCATATGTATATATGTCTGTGTCTGCAGTTATCATTCAAGTTTTAACGTTGTGTTGGATTTGGCTGGAGCAGAGTTTATTTTTTTGAATGGGAAATGAGAAGAACCAAGTGCAATGTGGTGATGCAAGAAGAGAAGGAGACAGGGAAGTACCTGGCTTGTACAGGGGACATCTGCTTTTACTGGGTTTTACACAGTAGGGAGGGGAGGGAGGAATAATGTCACACAAGACAAGAAGACAAAGAATTGACAGAATTTTATCTGGATATAGAGAAAGGAGGAAAAAAGAGAGAGAAGCCTAAAGCATGAACAATTTCTAAATATGAACACCCAAATTTTTGAGTAACTAAATAACTGATTTTGAATAACTAAAAAAAGTAAGGGTTTGTTTTGGGGTTTTTTTCTGTTGTTCCAAAGTTTATGAAACATCTGGGGTTTTTGTTGTTTTATCTCGTTCCAAATGAAGTGGGCTGTCTTTTAAATCAGATATCCTTATAGTCTTTCAATTGCGAAATGGAGGATTTCACATTAAATTAAAAATTATGCTATTAAAAAAGCATTTTCCATTAAACATTTGATTCAACATTTCCGCATTTGTTGCCTTTAAAATGGGATCAAAATTAGAAGCCAAAGTAAAGGGGGGACTTGGAGACTGTGACAGAAAATAAGTGAAGGGAGGAATTTGGAAAGACTGGTGAAATTTTGCCCAGCAAGACAACACTATTGAACACTGCAGTGTTACTTGGATGTGGCTGAGTATGAGCTTGTCTTTACAACAATAAATACAATTCATACGGCACAAAATTATTGCTCTTTGTACTCTCAGAGAGACAACAATAAAAAATCTTACTGGAGAAACAATGGAAAATAAAGTAAGGACTAAATGGTTTCTTAAAGGGCAGTTGCAGGGAGACCTCCCACTTCCATGAGATCTGGCTTTGGCTCATGATGCTGCACTTCAGCAACTGAATTTGGGGTGATGCTGAGAAATGGAGAAAGGGCACAGATTTCTAGATTTTAACTACTTGGCCAAAGTGGTAGAAAGGCCTGAATGGCAGAACTGAAGGAGAAAAACTGAACCACAGGGCCTGTTTTCTCTGCTTTAAAATATGCTTCCATGTACAGATTTATCATAAGGAACTCCAAGGACACAAGTGTCCACCTCTTGAATTCTTCATGGAAACATCATGGATTTTCAGCAGTAATCATTATATTAATATTTTACGTAGGAGAATTCCAGAGTTCTATATCCAGTTCTATATTCTATATCTATATCATATATCCAGTATGAAATACTGTATAACTGTAGGTTATGTAATCAATTCTTTTAAGTGGCACAGGATTCTTCAGGAGCTTCACCTTAACTGCAAATTAAAACAAAGTAGAACAGCAGAAGTGAGAGAGACTCTCTTAAAGCAGAATTAAGATCTACTTTTGACTTCTACTGCCTGCCATTTTATTGACACCAGATTTTATGCCCAGTCCCACCTCACTGGCACCCTGATGGCCATTTCACATGCCCAGTCTGACTAGTGTGACCACGTGTGCATGTATTTTATTCCCTTTCAAAAGGGTTTTTATTTCCTTTCCAGATGGTCCAAGCCCCAGTGGACCAAAGTGCAATCAGCCATTGTGGCACAGAGCTTTGGTAGCAGTGTCATTGGCACTTGAGTTTAAAAAATTACTTTGGGTACGAACTGTGATCAGAAAAGAAGATGAGAAGGGGTCAGAAGAGCCTGTCACTGTGTTTTAATTTGGGATCATTTTGCCTAGAATAAATTCAGTGAGTATCTCTCTGAGGGCACTGCACATGCCTCTCTTGGGTCTGAATTTAGCCTAATTGGCAGCAGGCACTTGTTACCACCAGTAGACAGCACTTCTGGGAATCTAATTACAGCAGCTCCCAAAACTGGAACAGCATCTTTCAGGGCAATAGCATTCATAGCCCCAAATCTCCTGTTCATCCATATTATATCTGTGAGGAAGGACCAGCATTAGGTACAAGGATGTGTTTATCACTTGTGACAAATGTATGCCCCTTAGGACAGGCCCAAGATGCAACTGGGCATTTACAAAAACATCTGGGACTAAGAAATTTCAGGATAATTTCTAGGCCCTGCTGGAACAAGTGACAGAATTTCCATGGGGTTTGGTGTATCTGGAATGTTCTCAGGTGCTGTCAGGCTGTTTGGAAGCTGCTGGCAGAGATGCTGTGTGGGACAGACAAGGCTCTAATGTTCTGAGTGGAGAACCTTGGGACAGGAGAAGCTTTGGGATGAAAAACAGCAACCTTATTAAACAGGGAACTTCCCTTCTCTGCAGAAGGGCAGCTGGCATGGAACTTGTCTGAAGTATCCTAGAAATGGGCAAGTACCCACAGAATTTCAAACCCCTCTTTCTCTGCTTTTTGAAGAATATAAACAATGAAGTGATATATATAATCATTTGTATCCTTTCTCCTCTTGCATCAGCTTTTCACTTGGGCAGTGACAAAGTCCCTCTGTTTTGACATGAACAGATTGTTTCTTTCTCTGTTCCTGTCTCTTTTGGTCTGCATTAAAAATGTGTCTTCCTGAAAATAGAAGCCTTTGCTTGCACATTGGCTGTGCTCTCTGTATTTTGAATTGCTCATCCTTTACCCCTGACTTGGCCTATTGGAGATGCAATCAACAAATCACAGTATTTCCAGTCATTTTTCTTGCAGAGCTAATCTGGGAATAGTTCTTTCCAAACAGAATGTCTGGGGCCTGCTACTGGATTATTTCCTCTCCCTTTTATCACCTTAACGAACAAATAATTGCAAGGGTAGGAATAGAAGGGTCCTGCAGCAAAATTAACTTAAAAATTAGCTGTAGTATTCTCTGCTGAGAGGACCAATTATAAGAGAGATGCTGAATTTCTCTTCTCTGTAGGACAATTAAAACTGATTAACAAGTGCTTTTTTCTGTTTTTTTTTCCATACAGAACTACATTCAAAATTTGAATACTGCTATTCCTCAGCAGTACCTGTTCATTTAGCACAAATTGTCTCATTGAATCCATTTTAGTCACTAGTTCTAAAATTGCAAAAAAGAATAATTTATGAGGGCACTGACAGGAATCTGTGTTAGATGGAGTCAAGGAGGATAATAAAGACTGTATCTATGGAAAAAAAAGGGCCATTCTGGGAAAAGTTGCCAGACTTGACTCATTCTAAGCACAAAAGCTTGGAAAAGATATGAAAATTCAAGTACGGAAAACAAAGAGAGGAAATGACTTTGCAGGACAGTAGCCAGTGAATTATTTAGTTCTTTGTAGGACTGAAATAAAAGAAGCTTTAGTTATGGGACTTGGAGAAGACTGAGGCTTAATTTTCAGCCATAACTACCTAAATCCATCAGATGTACTTCAGGCTTTAACCTCCTTTATCTTTAAGCTTTCTGTTTTTTTCCCGGATATCTATAAATCTTTGGGTATTTAATCAAGACATATTATAGCACTATGTCAAGTTATGTTCTGAATAATGTTTTGATGTTTGCTTTCAAGTTTAGTTTGGTATGTGTTAATGGGCTGAAAAAAAGGCATTTTTACATATGAGAGACAAGCAGATACATAGAAAAGTATGGTTGAGGTTTTGTTGGTTGTTGTTGCTTTTTTTATTATTATTATTATTTTTTTTCCCAGTATTTCAAAGCCAGTGACAATATCCTGACTATTAATGGGATGGAAAAGAAAAAAAAAAAGGAAAAAAGTAAGAGTATTCTGGGACTCTTATGTACCTCAAATAGAAATTCAGGGGAGAAAGAAAGAGGACAGAAGATTAGGTCCCTGAAAACAACCAAGATAAAAACACAGGCCTTGTGAAGGCCATGACATTTTCTGGCCCAGGGTAATGTTTGGTGTTCACCATGGAGACAATTTAACAGGGAGGATTATCTGGTGTCTTCGGCTGGACACCTTGGGGCAGACGCTCAGGGAGAAGGAATAAAACTGAATCCCAGGTTATGCTCCAGCTGGGAAAGCACAAAAGACATCAAGAAAGAGCACTCAGGTCCTTGGCTCATTGTTTAATTACAGTATTTTGCTGCTACTGGCAGCTCTGGTGGCTTTTCTCTGCATCCAGCAGTCTCTTAGAGCTGCAAAATTGTTCATGACACTATTCAACACAAATTGGGCCTGGAGATAAAAGCCCTCTGCTGCTGCCCTGCCATGGGCAGTGGAAAATGATGACTGAGAGCATCATGAGGGTGTTTGTCTCATGCTCTACCTTATATTTGCTTCTCCTGTAATTTCAGCTTGTTCCTTCAGGATTTTGCCTTTATTTTCTGTGATTTTTAGTTGATTATGAATTAAAGGGCAAATATCTACTCATCCCTAAGAACCCCTGTTGTATTTTCCAAAACAGTGTGAGATGATATGACATTTTCATTTGTGCAAATCAGGGTCTATTGACACCACAGGTAATTATTAGGTGTTTCCAATGCAAAATACAGAACAAACGTTTAGTTGGCTCTATATGTCTGGAATTGTCTAAAGTGTCTGAAACTGGCACCTGGAATTAGTATAACTGTGAGTTTACAAAAATACAGAAGTAGTTCAGAGATTCTCTGGTTCACGAGCAGGTTAGAAACAGGTGATAAGAATTGAGTGAACTGAGAATGGTTATCCATAAGCATAACAATATTTCTATTCTAACCTGAAAACATATATAACATAAATTTATATATATATATATGTATGTACAGCTATTGAAACCCTTCATGCTAGCATGAACTTCCTTCAACAAGATTGTTTCTGGTCCATTCAGCTGAGAATTTTGGTGGGAGACAAATCTGATAAATTTATAATTATGCAAATTTGCCAGGCTCTCTATAGGTACCAGGAGGAAGTAGCAGTACTTTGCAAATGCTTTATCTGTCAATGGAAAGATAGCTTTATTTTAGCTTTCCTTCAGCTCTTGGAAAGTTTGCTAACAGGCTGCTGATTAATGTGATGTGCACTTAATTAGTGAATGCCTATTTCTAATCCTTGCAATAATTAACATGAACAAGAGTACTGCTGGCAAGGAGGGTGACTTGCAGCCAGAGTGTGATGGTTTGACTGAGCTTGGCATTAGGCTGTGGGAGTTAGAGAACACCTGAATTTTGTCCTCCTCTGTGAATCATTTGGTCTTGGGCTTGGCCGGCCTTTGGCTTATTCCCTGAAATAGAATTGCCAGCTGTGAGAAGCAGTGGCAGGCTGATCCCAGCTGAGGATTGCTGGGCAGCTCCTTCCCTCTCCTTTGCCTGGGGCTGTTGTCTTCTCCTTGCTGTAGTTGTTTCCCCAGGAAAGGGCTTCCCTGCTTCATTTACACCAGGCTACCAGTTTGTGAGCCCACCAGAAGGGACAGAGAATATCTGACCCTCCCAGGGAATCTTGTTTCATGAGGGATTCATTGTATCCTCCAATAAAAGACGTTCAGACCCAAAGGGCTCCTCTGTTACTCTTTTGCTTCTTTGATTCCTGAGCACAATCCATAGGATTGGATTCAGAGCAACATGATATTCCCATGATCATTGCACTTTCATCATTGCATATCACTTTCTGATACACGAGCTGCTGGGATAGTTCATTTTGAGAAAGCTGTGGCTTGATTAGAAGTGGGACACAAGGTGTGAAGGAGCCACCTCCTTGGCATTTTTCACCAGGCTCTCTCCACTTGCCTCAACAGCCATGACTTATGCAGCTACTGGATGAAAAGGAGACAACATATGGGATTACTGACAGCTGATTAATTGATTTTATTAGATAATGAGGACATTAATAGAAATTTTTGATATATAGTGTTATTCAGAGCTTTTTGCCAAAAGGTATCAGGAATTAGCAATGCGAGAAATTAATAATTCCAGATGAAAGAGAGAAGCTTCATAAGAAATTTCTTGTCTTGTTCACCTCATTTAATTTCTGACTCATTGACTCACCTAATGTAGTAGTTGTAATATTTAAAGTCTTGTACTACCCATGGCTCTCTTAGAGGCTACTTTACTGGATTATTTCCTGAGGGATGTGGCAGTCCAAGACAATGAGGGGTGATTCTGTGTATAGAAAACTCTCACTTCTTAAGTGCGTTATTTTTTTTGGTTTTTCTCCCAAAACTTTCAGGATGGGTTGGATTTAGTGTGCAGCAGTCCCAAGCGTCAACTCACCATTCTTGAATGAAAAAAAAAGGAAGTGTTTGGAAAAAGCCAAATGTATAATAGCATAAAATTTAATAATAGGATCTCACAGGTAAATAAAATAGCACTGTGCTCTTTCTTGCTAGATAGATTATATATATATATATATATATATAATTTTTTAAAAAACCCTTTCTTTAACCTGCCTTTTTATTCACAAACATGTCAAGTTCTTTTAAGGGATCAAGGAGCTGGTGCAATGGTGGGCAGGTTTCTGAGGGCCCTTGCGGGCTGCCAGATGGCTTTAAAAGGGAACATGCAAACCTATCTGGAAACAGAGGGTAGAGAGTGATACAAATCAGAAATCTGCTGATCTACCAGCTGGAAGCAAAATACCTGCAATGGAACAGGAAAAGCTGTGTGCAAATCCTTCTGATTTCTATTCCATTTCCCATAGACCCTTTGAATTTCGTCTGTTTAAAAACTTCAGTGGTTTCCAGTCTTTTTGGCTATTTTGAGTTTTAAAGTGTTTTGATTTTCTTTGAGGAGCTCGTTATAAAAGCAAGGTCTGAGCACATCCATCACAGTGTTGTGGCTGAGTCCCTGGGCCATTACCTCACCCCTCTTTCCCTACAGGAGTCATCCAAAGGGAGACCTTTGAAGGTGCAGATGTCCTTTGAGATCCTGGCTCTCACCAGTGTTCTGTGGATTGAAAATCTGCTTCCTGTGTCTGAAGGAACAACCTGGAAAATGTCTGCTTGTGTTGCAGTGCTTCGAGCTGAGCCAATGGCCTTGCACTGACATTTAGTGCCCTTTTAACACAATATTTTAACCTTGATTTCTATGGCACTGGCTGCAGAACCTCTGCAGCTGAAAGCCTAAGGAGTTTCCTGGCTGTGAAGATAAAGTCTATGTATGACACACAGTTTGGAAGTGGGAACCCTCTGGTGGCAAATCTTGTTTGCTCAGTCTGACTTAATCCAGTCCCATTGATACGGCAATTTCCCAAAGCTGTGTTACCCCTGCTTTGCATAAATCTAAGGGAATTTCTGTCTTGGCTGTGAGATGGGGATTTTCAGTCTCATTTTACAGGTGAGGAACTGAAGCACTGGAATACCTGTTCCAGCATTTACAAAATCTACTGCCAGGATAAAACTGAATTTAATTATCCCAGTCCAGTCCTTGAATTAAATTTACCTTCTATGAGTTTGTCTGCTTAACAAAGAGAGTGTTTTGTTGTTGATACCTTTTTGACTGAAGATAGATTTATTGTAATGACTGACAAGTTTGGGCTTTTTATGATTTGAATGCTTTATGTGAAATATAAATGATACCTGCACAAATGCACTATCCAGTATAGCACAGACCCAGATAAATATATGTGTTCTCACCTGAGTGGGGCAGAGGGGCAGAATCCCCCTTCTCCTGCTGCCCACAGGGCTTTGGGTGCAGCACAGGGGGGATTCTGGGCTGGGGCTTGTCCAGCTCTCACCCACCAGCACCCTCAAATCCTTCTCCCCAGGACTGCTCTGGATCTATTCATCCTCAGCCTGGGGATTGCCCCAATCCAGGTGCAACATCTTTCACTTATTAAGACATCCTGATCTGCTGAATGGGTGTCTTTGTCCCCATTTTACACACCTCTGGAGATAAAACATGAGCTGACAACACCTGCTTTATGTGCTCAGCTTTGGCCACTGCTATCAGCAGCTTGTTTCATTTGGAGGCACAATTCCACATATTTTTCCATTTAATGGACTTGCATGACCTTTTAACTGAAATCCCCTTTGAACTGGGATTCCTGCCCTCTCCAGTGCTGCTGGTCAGGTCCCTGCCAAGGAACTGGACAGGGTTTCTCGCTTTTTAGTCTCCCTAGTTTCTCTGTCTGGAACTAATGGCCGTGAATTTGTCCAACCTTCTTTGAACCTGCTGATAATAATTCAGTTTCCTGAGGCAGTAATTCCCAGAGGTTCACTGTGTGATGTGTAAAGCAGTTTTTTTAATCTACTTAAATATCTTACTAGATTTGTCAGGAGAATTCTAGTTTTTAGATTTGGTTAATAATCTTTGGACTTGTTCCTGTGTGTCTCTGCCTGGCAAACTGGGACAGCTCTTGAGGTGGAATGGGAATTTTTGATTTGTTTGTTTAAATCTAAAAGGATCTAAAAGACAATAACTTTTCTTCCTTCCCTCCTGAGCTATGTCTCAAAATATCTACTGTGCATTTCAGTGCCTGACAAAAGTGGAAAGAAGCAAAAATATATTTAAAAGAGGTATCTTTCTGTTTATTGCTTCTGTGCATGATAATGAATATTGGTTCTGAAAACACAGCAGAAAATGGGATTTTTATCTGAAAATCATCCAGACAGGCTGTGATCTGATCAAGTGAGAGATTTGATTCATTGCAATCAGTAGTGGTAAGAAAATAGTAATATAATGTTATAAAATAACTTTACAGAGAAAAAAATCTTACACATTTTAAGTGTCTCCAACCTATTTATGATTTTTCTTTTCCAGTGTCATAATTCACCCATGACTTACATATATGCTACCACTAATTCTGGAAATGTTTTTTATGCTGCTTAGGGCCTTTTTACATTGTTTTCAGAGCTAAAGGTTAGAAAAACACGGATTAATTAATCAAGTGAGGTACTTAGCTACAGTGTGAATATACAGTGTAAATAAAATCTCAATGTAATTGCCACTGTTTTGCCAGCTTCACATCTAGATGTCCAGGATGGCTATTTCAAGAATATATTTAAATTTTTATTCCATTTGCTGTGGTTACTGAAGCTTAAAGCCAAAATATTATTAGCATTATCTAGGAAAATATTTAAGGTTATTTAAAATTAATCACTCGTAACAAGTTGTTTGGAAAATAACTGAGACATTTGATTTTGTTTGTTGGTTGGTTTGATGTTTTTGTTTGTTTGTGGGATTTCTGAGTTTGGTTTTTTTGGGGGGAGGGTGGAGTTGTTTTGGGGTTTTTTGTCAAATTGAGGCTCAGGTTTGGAAGGCAATTAGAAGAATTTGGATTTTCTCCCAGCAATCATCTGAATTCACTGACTCTTGCTGGAATTTAAGTAGAAAAATGTAAGGAAGCCAAACACTTTATTTACACAAGCTAAATTTCAAACAAGACGCCCTTCATTTTCAGCTGTGGAAGCCACATTCTTCACTCAGTCTCACGTTTCTTGAAGTAATTTGGGCTCTTGCCTTTGAGATTTTCAGGGCTGCAGCCCAGCAGCTGCGTTGTTTTTGCAAGAAAAACTGAGCAGTGAGTGCCCTGTTCAGTCAAACTGATGCAGAGGTTGGATGATGTTGTGGCTCTTGGAGGGAGGCTGGAAGTGACCTGTTCCAAGGAACTTGTAGCAGCACAGCCTCAGGAATGAAACAATCATTCAGGCTCTGAGTGTGGGTGAAATGTGAGGAATTGCTCCTTGGACCCCCTCCAGCACCCCAGTCTGTGCCACAGTAATTTGTCATTTGGGAGGGCTGTGGATTCTGTAAGGGCAACACATCATGTGCAACGTGTGTTCTTTGTGTTTCAAGAATCTGGGGGGTGCACCAGCATTTTCTGTGGATGAAATCAGTGTGAGTTGGTTTCTAAAGAAATAAATTCCCCTGAACTCTTTGCTTTACTCTTTGTCTTCTGTAAAAGTGAGAGAGCTTAACGTGGGTGAAATAACCTGTTTGAAAAATGTGTCAAACTACTGAAAAGAATATGCAAAAAATAAAACAAAACCCTGCAGTGTCTGGGATCTTTGAGGTAATTAAGACAATTTATTGGTGGGTTTAGACCAGATATAGACCCACATTTCTGCATGTGGGAGCTTAATTCCTGCTCTGTCACAGGCATTGTCCGTGGGTGGTTTCAGAATATCCTCGTGGGTCATGAGGCCCTTTACAGACAGGTTTGACAAGTGTGTCCAGAAAAGTAATGGAACACCTCCAACAACATGCTTTCTACTTGCTTTGCCTCTAGACTTGAAGGGAGAGTATTTGGAGAGTGACAGCAGCAGAGAGTCAGTGGGAGGGGTGTGAGGAACAAGCTGGCAACTCTACAGGGACTTGCTTGGGGCCATGGTTGTACCTGCTGAGGGAGATTTTCCTCTAAAATCTGCTCAGGAATGGGACTTTCTGCTGCAAGGTCTTGGGTTGCTGGCAAAGAACATCATGAGAGGCTGGCTATAAACAGCCATGAGACAAGGTAGGCTGTTGCCTCAATGCTACCCCCATTCTGTGTTAATCAGATTTTGTTGTCACAGCAGCAGACAATGCTTTCAGATGTTGCTAACATGGTAAATATAAATATTGTGTGGCTGTGTCTAAAATGGTGTTTTTTCCACAGAGCAGCAGCAGCAGCTCATGCTGAACACATGTCATGTTTACAGAAGTTTCCATGATTTATCATCCAAAAGACACAAAGAGCTCATGGAAAGGAAAATTGTGGCTAAGCATCAGCCAATGACAAAAATTACCACCGCTCTGTAGGATAAATCATAGTAGTAAGGGAAAACACAAAAATCTAAAGGAACTTATCTAGTCTTACAAGTATTTATCCAAAAGGCTTCTTTTCGTGCACCTCTCCCATGAAATCATAGTCTTGCCACAGTGAGGACTCAGCAGCAGAGTGGAAGCACCTCTGCAGTTGCTTGAGAAGGAGGGGCTGTTCTGGCATTCCAGAAAAAATTCCCTGACCATGCACATGATCTCATCTATTCCTTGGGAGGTGTGTGCTATGGTGTATTAGTGTATTACAGTATTAATTGGAATGGGATGGAAGTAAAGGAATGCTTCCCAATGTCCAGTGTGTACCTGCACTGGCACAGCTTTGAACCATTCCCACATTCCTATTACTGGATCCCAGGGAGAAGAGCCCAAAACCTCCCTCTTCACTTCCCCACCTCAGGGACTTGGACAGTTCTGCCTTTCTAATGGACATAGAGCCTGCTGTAGGACAGCTGCTTGACTCTACAATTCTTTGTGTAAACTCATTCAAAACTTCCTACCCATGGAATCCTGTACACTGGGAATCACGCTGCTGATGGCATTATCTTTACTTCCAGTTTCACCTCATGCCAGAGCAAATCACTGGCCAAATGTCCTCATTCCCACCAAAGAACCAGTAGGTTTTGTCCTCTTCCATCTGCACATCTCAGCTACAACATGACTTTCCCAAAAAATTATTTCCTGCTGGCATTTCTCTGTGTCTCTGTTCTCCATCTCTCCTCCAGCCTGATGACACTTGAGAATATTTGTCCCAGCCCCAAGGTAAAGACAGCAAATTTTTTGAGTGCTAGCAAATCAGCCTTCACATTTCTCCTACTGACAGAGAGTTTATATTATCCAATTGTCCTGGGGGTGTTTCATTTCAGTATCAGACAATGTTTACCTGATACATGTAATTACTTTTCCTGCATGTAAAAGCAAGAACTAAATTTAAACACCAGGCTATGTATCCATTTTCTGAAAGCTTTTTTTTAATCAGCAGTTAATGAAACAACCTGTCATCAGCGAGCTGTGCTGCTGAAGTTACACAAAAGCAAAGCCACAAGTAAGTTTGTTTGTAGGCTTTCACCTAAGTTTGGGGCTGGTGGTGATTTGTTGTTTTTTCTGCAGTTTAACCTTGTTTGGTCTAGCTGGAGACGTGGCACTGGTGATGTCAGTATTTGCCAAGAGCTATACTTTTACAGGAAGCAGTAATGGACATAATTCAAGGTTCTGACAAGATTTCACACAGCATAGCAGGGCAATCCAGCACAAATTCATCATCATTCCAAGCCCATTCTGGGTGATGTGCTCATAAAGTCACACATGTGGCCCATGTGTAGCTGAATGGAACTATTCAGTCACTGCTTTGCCTGAAATGTTGGAATGCTGTGACAAATGTCTATTAAAATGCTTTGCTGCTAATGTGGATGTAGAGACATTAAAACATCAACACTCTGTGATACAGCATTGCTTGAGGTCACAAGAAATCAGAAAGCTCAGATTCAAGGATCATCATTTTCACACTATTTTTTTGTTCTCTGTGCTGCTGTGTGCCCTCCAAGCATTCTCATTGTCTTTGTTTTCTTCCTTTCAGATGTGTACCTGCCCAAAAGCAAAAAAAATATTCTTATAATTCTCTCCCTACTTGGTCTTTACATAGTTTGGCACATGTGAGGCTGATTTGTTGTTGGTGGTTTTGTGGATGTGTGTTTGGAATACTTGTATTTTGTCAGCTGATCTTGAATTATTGAGATCAATGCTCTTCCCTTTTCAGATTGCTAGGTAATATCCTGTAGTTTCTGGTCAGCAGGAGAAATCATTAGAGTCATAAGCCTAAAATCTATCACAGAGTGGCCTACATTGGAAGGGACCTTAAATTCGTCCAGTTCCAGCATCCTGTCAATGGCAGGGACACCTTCCACTGTCCCAGGTTGTTTCAAGCCCCATCCACCCTGGTCTGGAACATTTCCAGGGATGGGGCAGCCACAGCTTCTCTGGGCAACCTGTTCCAGTGCCTCCCCACCCTCACAGGAAAGAATTTTCTCCCAAAATCCCATTTAATGGTCCCCTGTTTCAGTTTGAAGACACTGCCCCTTGTCCTGTCCCTCCAGGCTCCTGTAAATAGTGTTTCTCCATCTCTTTTTAGCTATTGGAAGCCTTTTCTCTCCAGGCTGAACAATCCCAGCTCTCCCAGTATTTCCTCCCAGCAGAGCTACACCATCCCTCTGCTCATCCTGATGCCTCTTCTGGACTCTCTCCAGCAGCTCCAGGTCCTTCCTGTGCTGGGCCCCAGGGCTGGGGCAGCTCTGCAGGGGGGGTCTCACCTGAGAAGGGCAGAGGGGCAGTATCCCCCCTTTCCTGCTGCCCACAGGGCTTGGATGCAGCCCAGGGGGGTTTCTGGGCTCCCAGAGCTCATTGCTGGGCCAGGTTCCCACGACAAATAGCATCCCCTCCAATTCCAAAGGCTTCTCTACTTCATACCTTTCCTCATTTTATTTTATTCCCTGTATTTTTTCCCTATAGGAAAGGGATTGCTGCAAATAGAACTATATTTTCTCATTTTATATGGCAAATTCACTACACTTGCATTAAAATCGAGTTGCTGCAGCTTTGTGAAGATGACCTTGCAACCAGGACATTTTGCTGACAGTGATTTTTTTAGGCAATCAAATTTGCTAAATGTACAAAATGCAGGCCAATCACTCTTCAAAAGTCTTGACCTACTTTCCCCTTGAACCCATTCCAAAATAATAATAATAAAAAATAACCATGGAGAGAGCAGATTACACAGCTCTATAATTTCACTGATGGGAATGTGAATGCCATTAAAGCAAAAGTGCTTCCTGCTGGCAGCCCAAGTCTGTATTTGTGTGGTTGTAACTCCTCAATACTCATTCAGACTTTGGGAGAGAGACAAGGCCAGGGAAGGACACTCATGCTGACTTAAACATGATCTTTTCTACTCTGTGGGCCCTTTTATTGAATTTCTCTTAATTTATCTGTGTAAAAATGCACAGAATGGAATCTAGAGGTTTGGGGGTTTTTAAGAATCCACTTTTCACATGATTTAAGCAAAGTTTGAAGAGCCTTTTTCTTGTAAGAGTTTGTAATTCTAATTCATTATTGAGTCATTGCTGCTTAACTTGTATATTTTCATATAGATGTCTTCCTGGATATTCTGATTTTTGATGCTTTAAACAAACAATGTAGTGACATAATTCTTGTGGATTTCTCCCTTTGTTCTGCCTTTTCCATGTTAAAGTACTTCCTTATCTTTGGGGAAGGGGGGAGAGGGAATGTGCTCTTGTGCTCAAAGGTGTGTTTAAAAGCAGATCTGGAGTCTTGTGTTTTTCAAGCCCCATGTGAAATAGAGACAGGATGACTGTGTCAGTTCTGAAAGCTTTTAAGAACCTTGCTTTACTGGCAAAGGTATTAATGAGCTTTAAAAAGGGGCAAGGGAGTTGACAGGAAGAATTAATCCCTCCCAATCCTAAACAAAACTCCAGAAATGCTGCATTTCCTTCCTCCCAGCATCATACAAATTGTACGGTTTCAGTGTTCCACCCTTGCTTTAACCTCCCCCAGCTCCTCAGGAGAGTTATTCTGTCATTTCCAGTAGGGAGATGATTTGCATGAACCGGTTCCTTTTCATGATTAGCTTCAGGAAATCAGCATTATAATCTGATGCTGGTTTGCTTTTGTCCTGGAAGTTGTTAAACTGAGTCATCTGTCAAAATCTAATCCCATTTCTAACCATATACGGACATGTGTGGAACAGAGGATGAGGCTGTGTGGTTTTGTATTGGTGTATTTGACAAACTCAACAGCCAGATTCCTTCTAGGATTTTAATTTTGCAAAGCACTTGGGCACTGAAAAGTAATTACACACACTGCCTCAGTAGGCTCCATGTGAGCAAGGAATTGTCCTATAAGCATGATGGTATGAACAGCAGTTCAAAAGGGTTTAAAAATTAATTTATGGAAGGAAGATGCGTGCTGTAGTGTGGTAATTCTCCCCCTGAATCTGTTTTCCATAGGTTGTATTCTCCTCCAGATCTTAGCCCTAAAGAATTTTCTATTCAGCACAAATAGTCAATTTTGCCTTTTATTGTCATAAATCCTGGTTATGAATTGAAGAAATGCCTCCTGCCAGCTTCAGAGGGAAGTCTGCTCAAAGCAAGCCTGCACACTGTTGGACCTTTCTTCTTTCTTTCTCTTGTGTTGAATCATAGAATCACAGAATGGTTTGGGTTGGAAAGGATCTTAAAGATCATCCAGTCCCACCTTCCACTATCCCAGTTGCTCAGAGCATCATCCACCCCAGATTTAAACATTTCCAAGGGTGGGGTAGCCACTGCTTCTCTGGGCAACCTGTGCCAGGACCTCACCAACTCTCAGAGGGAAGAATTTCCTGCTACTCTCTCACCTGAACTTACTCTTTCATTTTTTAAGCCATTCCCCCTTGTCCTGTCTCTTGCAAAAAGTCCCTCTTCACCTTTCTTGTAGGCTCATGATATTTGAAAAATCCTGGCAGTCGGGTGAAGCCCCAGGTGACTGGAAAAAGGGAAACATCTTTTAAAGGGGTGGAAAGGAGGGGATTCCAGGAACTGCTGAGCTGTCAGCCTCAGTTTTGTGCCTGGGAAGATCACGGAGATCCTCCTGATAATAGAGGCCTCAATTAAGGCATCTGCCATAGAAAAACACTGAGTTATGGCCAAATAATGTAGGTTGGGATAGCTCTATCAAGGCCATACAAACCAAAGCTCCTCCCTCTCCTGGGGCTCTCTCAAATTGTCCCTCCTGCGGCCACCTCCATCCCCAGCCCCAGCAGAGCAGTGAGGCTGCAGGGCTGGCGCCTGCTCCTGGGGTGCAGGGAAGCCAGGGCTGGTTAAATTGTCTGCACCCCAAGCCAAAAGTCAGGAAATTATGACATTCCAAGTGGGAACAAAGTCTCTGTGCCATCCTTGTTTCTTGTACAGCTCCGTGATTTTCCCTGGTGTGCAGGGAAACCACCCTTCCCAATTTTGTAAGTTCTTTATTCCTACCCCGATGAGTCCTGACAGCTTGGGAAAGCATTGAGGCAAAACTAAACTAAGGTTTGGCACAAAAACATCGCTGAGTAGTGGGGCAGGAGTGGATGGGCTGTTATTTTTCATTGTTCCAAGATGTTTCAATGCAGTTTGTAGTAGAAAACTTACTATGGCAAGCACCAGAGTGTTAAATCTCAGATAAATCTCCCAGTTGCTGTGAACCAAAGCCAAGCCGTGGATGTCTGGCTGACCCTTTAGATCTAAGGACCCACAAATTGTTCTGTGGAGTCACTTTTCAAAGAGATGGATATTCTCTGGGGAAGGGAATATCTGCTGCTCTGTGGGTATCAGATTGCTGCTGTCTTGATCTCTTAAATCCCTGTTTAACAGACAGGAGTCAGGTGAATTTTTGATCCCCATGTTCAGCGCTGAGGTTCTCATCCTGCTCTTGGCATTCTGTTCATCTCCCAACACCATGGAGCAGGATGTGGACAACGACTGCACAGAAAAAGATGCTCTGGGTTTCAGTAAACTTTGAATATCTTCCCTACAGTGCTTGGTTTCGGCATTTAAAACCATGACAAAATTGACATGTTCACGTTTGTCCCCATCTTCTGCAGTTAGTTTGGTGTTTTTAAAACTCCATGGTGGCAGACTTGGCCAGAGGGCAGGCTGAAAGTGCAACAACGACCCACCTTTGCAGAGGAGATGGGAAGTAATGTGCTGATGTGGAATAGTGTTCTAAAAGCCCCAACTCACTGTGTTTATAAATTCTTGTAAGTGCTTAAATGCCTAGGACAGGACATGCATATTTTTTCATCATCACAAGGTCCAGCTTCCATCTGTCTCTCAGTGACACCAGAAGTGTTTAGTCCATGTAAATCAAAGGTGATCTGTGGGGAATTTTCCAGTGCTGGCCTGGCATCATCTTTACATTTTTCACACTGTAATAGGGTTTGCTGTTCAGATGCAGTGAAGGGTACAAGTTGCATTTAAACAGCAGCTAAAACAAACCCAGAAAACCTCCCTCCCATGAATTACCTATGAGGAGATAACATTTTGTCAGTGATTCTTCTAATTAGATGCCCTATAACTTTAAGAAACAAGCTTAATAATTTTCAGCCAGTGGGACAGAATTCCGGAATTTTCTCTTTTATTTGAAGGAAAGAATTCTCACGAGAACAGAAAGAACTCTACCTGTGAGATACAATTCACATATTCTGCCTTCTAAATGTCACTTTCTTCTTGTAATGGATTTGGTAGGAAACTCTGCCCTTTCCTTTGAGTGACTCATGATGTAATGTCCTCACAGATTAGAAACACGATTTGAGCAACGCACTCATGGCATTAAGTGAGGTTTTGCCCATTCTGTCACGTTTATTCTGGTGGAAACCTAACACTGCATCACTTGTGCTAATATTAGTGTGTTTAGGTCATTAGTGCAGAAAATCTTGCTGAAATTCATGTGTGGATATGCTTTCCCTTCATGCTAACAATGTGTTTTTTCATGTCAAAACTTTGAATTCTTACACTCGTAAATGTTATTGCTTAAAACTGAGCATGAGAAGCACTTTATTAATGCCTCATTTGTATCTGTCAGAGATGTCTAAATGACATACAAGTGCACATTTATTTTAATACGAGAAAGGTCTTACCTGGCTGATCTGGAATTCAATATTCATAATATTTGCAGAATTGAACAAGATTCCTAATAAGCCTGGTGAATAAAGGAGCTCTGCCATTGGACAGAAGCATGAATGTCCCATTTGTTTCTGCTTTGCATACTCTGTTTTTTCTTTTAAGCCATAAAGAGAGCATTTAAGTAGTATTTTATTTCAGAGGAGTGTTTCATATTTTGGGCTTCTGGTGCCCTGCCAACGTCAGAGAGGAAGGATGAAGTCACAGGCTTGATGCCTGTAGAAATGACAGCCCGCTCAGATGTGAAGTCATCATTTTCACAGATGGATTCTGTTTGCTCATGCCAAGGGCATGGGACATGTTGAGGACATGTGGCCTCTGCAGGAGTGTTGGGAACAGCCAGCTGTGGCTCAGTCATCTGGCAATTTCCTTTATAACTGTGAGATACTGAAATAGTTAATGGCTCAAACATTGTTAAAATCACTGAAGGACTTGGCACATTGTAGAAAACTGTGGAAAGAAGCAACATAAATGATCGAAGATCCCCAAAGCTGCCCCAGACCTTTTCCTGAGGCCTTCCACCAGGGTAAAACTCTCCCCTAGGGAGATACCTGGGCTTTCCCATAGATGCCTGAACATCCATTGAATTCTATTTTTTCTTGGGATGGCCCTGCCACTGCCTTAAGGGTGAGAAATTACCCTGTAAGGTTAAAAGTGGATCTATGGCAATCCCAACTCCAAAGACTTCAAAGAAGCAGACTTCAAACAAAATTTTGAACTCTTTCAATTGACATCCTCATGGGGTTTGTTGGCTTTTTTTTCCCCTATTGTAGCAATACCCAAAGAGGGAACTTTATCTTTCCTGTAATCTTTATCAAAGTGAAATTTCAAAGTTCATTGGCACGATCCAGTTCCCAAATGTCTGATGCCACTTGAGAGGCTCTGGGGACCAACCTGGCTCCAGCTGCCAGGTCAGAAAGGTCTGCTGGAGGTCTTGTCTCACATCTGCCACCTTCTTGGTAACATCTTAGATCCTCTGACATCTCAAATGACACCTGACAGTGTCTCTGTCAGGGGAGCTGAACTGAGCTAACTGTATATGTTAATGGATACAAACCTCAATTATCGTCAACACTAATAACACATGGAATAATTCAAATTTGGATTTGAGCTTATGCAATAAAGTCATCTTCAAAATCCATACACTGTTTTTTTCCTTAATGCTTTTAGTAGCTGATTTTTCAGAATGTGTAATTCAAAATCTATCTCTTCATTCATAGATTTCTCTTTTTTTAGACTATTTACCTATTTATCTTTTCAGATTTGCCACAAACCAGGTGTTATTTAAATGACTTGTTTCCAGTTCTGAAATGCATAAACAGCCAAAATTTCGATTCGGTCACTCAAGTACATTTATTTATGTCCTTGTCAAATACTAACTTGGAATATCAATACATAATTGCATGTAAATAGCTGTTCTTTTCAGAGAAAATATAGTATTTTTTCTGCACAAAATACAGTTTTTTAAAAGGTTCAAAGTGACGGGAGCCAAAAGGATGACACCAAAATGCTTTTACTTACAGAGTCATCCAGTGGAAGCCCTGACAAGAGAAGGACACTTACGAGGGCTTAAATTTACTACCTTTCCTGGATTAATGATTGAAGTAAATGTTTGGCATGTTATTAATTATTCTGCTGTGGGGAGGACAGCTTTGAACTTCTTCCTTAAAGCACAAAAGAATTGCTATTAAGAAGTGTTAAACAGCTGCTGTGTGGATGCAAGTTTTTCTTGGGAATTATTTGGTAGATTGGATGGCCAAATTTCTCAACTGAAAGAGAAGCTGTAATTGAAAAGAGAATTTGGATAAATATTCAGCTTCAATTTCTTAATATGAAAACATTAATATGAATAACATTATAAAATACCTTCATGTTTAAAATCAGCCAAGGGAGATATTTTGTGAGTTTGAAATCACAAACATGTTGAGGCATTAATATGGAGTAAAATCAACTCATACTTTTACTCAATTCCAGATTCCTATTTTCAAAGCTGGAGGAGTTGAATCAGTGTAATGAGAAAAATTAATAATCCTTTGGAGAACATATTTTTCCTACCAAAGCAACGCAATTTTTGCCTGAAGCAAAAAAGCTTGTCTGAAATCATGTGCCTCAGACCTGTTGAATTCCTTTATTTGAGAAGTAAATACTGAATGTATTTTTGGTGAAGTCCAAATGCATACGTTTTTATTTGCTTCAACCTGAGACGAAGCAGGAAGGAAATATTTCCTACAAAAGAAAAGATTTGATCTCAAAATATTTTCCCTCAATTTCTAGCCTCAGGACACCATCACATGTTTCACTGATATAATTTCTTTTTATATTAATGCTTTTTGGAGAATATATTAAAATTCTGCCAACAAGTACAGACCACACAACTGTTTGTCTGAAGTGCCTACCTTGTTATTTTGGAAGATAGAAAAATGAAGATTCTGAAGCATTACCTTGTGTCTTTTCTTTTCAAAAGTCATATATTTCTTACAGATCATTTCTCTTAACCTGGCAAGCCTTTTGAGCACTGCTTGTTTCTTTGCTTGGCTCTATTTTTGGGTTGAATCACCAGCAAAAGTATCAGAAAAAGCAGGTTTTATATAAATGTGAAAGTGTGACAAAGTTTTTTGGCAAGGTTCACTCTAGCACTTCCATTGTGTTTAAGGCACAGAGAGAAAAGCAAACTAAAATCTAAAATCAATTAATCCAAACCCAAAATCATCCCCAAAATTATCTGCATGGAGGCAGTTGAGGGAAGAGGGTGGGGAAAGGGTAAAGATGAAAAGGAAAAAGGAAGATGTTCCAGTTCACTCACAAGATTCAGAATGAACTCACTTGCCAAACTGAGCACTGGAATTGAAAAACGGTTTGGGTTTAAAGGTTTATCATCACTTAATTGATAGCTTAGGTTAATTTAACAAGAACTCATATAGATTTTACCATAAGCACAACAGTCACTTACAGGCCTGACTTGTTTAAAAGTCTAAAGTGCTTAAGCTTCTAAGAGAGCAACACTCACCTTTGTTTGGAAGCACCTTTGTTGCCCTGCCTGTGCCCTGCAAGGGCTCTGTCTTTGTGCAGGGTGTTCTCCAAAACTGGGAGCTGAAAGGCCAAATTCCCTGCCAATGGAAAGCTGCACTTTTCCTTGGATTTCTACCTCATCTTCAAGTGTGGCCTTAAAAATCATCACCATTAGAAAAACAAAGGACCACTGAGAGCTTGGTGAAAAAACTCAGAGGCATCAATGACTGTCTAATTTGGTGGTGTTCAGACCTGCTGGAGGCTGCAGTGTGTGCAGAACTCCTGGCTTGGGTATGGCATTCATACTGAAAATATACCATGTCCTTTGAGTTATGAGGCATTGGAATGTGATCCCAAACTGTATCTAAGTATTTCCTCATCCAGGCAACCTGGCTTGGACCAGGATATCCTAAGGAAAGGAGTCCCAAAGTGGACTCAGCCAGTAGCTGTCCTCTCACTGGGCTGTACTGATGGTGAGAGGTGTGATATTGCCAGCACTCCTTTACTTTGTGCTCTGGCTGAAAATAAACAACTCCCTCCTCCTCCTCCTTTGTTTTCGGTTGTGTGGTTTTGGTTTTGGTTTTTGCTGGGTAGATCAGAAGAAAATGAAGCAGTGAGGGCTAAACCCAACATTTTGTATCACATAAACATGCACAGCAATTGAAGCCTTTCCAAGCAGTGATATGGGCATAAAGGAACAATCTTCTCTTTAACAGGAATGTGTTTTCTCCTTTATATCTCTTTTCTTCTCATCCCTTTTTCCAAGTTCTGCCACTTCATGGTACAGATGGGACTGTTCCTGTCTTGCCTTCCTTTTCAGTCCTTCATTTATATCTTAACTCCCTTTTATTCCTCTGCTCTTGATCTCCCCACCATTTCTTTTTACCCACTCTTGGAGTGTGTTTCACCCTCACCCTCAGCTTCTGCCCATGCCCTCATCCAGACCTGGCTTCAAATGTTCCTTTTCCCTCTGGTAAGGGCACAGAAAATCCCTAGAGATAGATTTGTCTGTTCCTTTTTCCAATAGCATCCAATATTTGGTCCCCAGCCCTTTTCAAGATGTCAGGGGGTGGTTTTGTGTCACACTCTTTGGCAGAATCACAAAATCACTGAATTGTGTAGATTGGAAATGACCTCTGGAGATCTTTTAGTTCAACCCCCTTGCCAAGGCAGGGTCACCTACAGCACTTTGAGAAATTAGATTTCACCCAATATTCCTTAAAAATGCCATTTTTCACTGCCAAACAAATGGGATTTGAATTCCAAAGCAGATCTTCCAGGATCTGACCTTTCCTCAACACTCTGAAGAGCAGTCATAAAAATGTGGGGAAGTTACCCAGTTTGGACCAGAGCTGCTCATGGACTTCAGAAAAAGGGATCTGGAAGAAACACTGCTCATTTAACACGAGGCCCACAGTGTTTCCCGAGTTAAAAAATGAAAAGTATTTTGGCTATGCATCTGAATGAAGGTGGGAGGAAGATTGTGTTTCAAGAGAAGGGGTTTGTTTTTATTTCTTTATTTCTCTGTCTGTGTTATAGCTATTAAACCCTGATAAACTGATCTCATTTGCACTGATTTAGGTTCTTAGCTTAATCAGTTCAACAGATTTTGTTTTGGCAGGAGCCATCATAATTCCCAGAAAGAAGGATCTGAAGCAAAGCCCTATGTGTAATAATTTCAACTGTTTTAAGAAAATCCAGTCTCCTTTCTAATCTATAAACCAGATTCTTTGTTACTTTTTTTTATTTTAATAAAACTCAAGATCCCTTGCTTTGAAAAAAGGAGTAAATTACCTTTTCCACCTTGAAACAGAAATCAGCATTAAAAAGTGAGTCTATTTCAGGCAAGCAAAGCCTAATTTCTAAGCATGTACTTAATCTCTCTGCCAAATGTGCAAAGATAAGACGGTGGAAGCTATTTTCAGCTCCAGGTCCATTTCCACCTCTGTCTCACATTCCCACAGTTTTTAAAGGCAAAATTTTCCTCCTATTGTATGCAAATTCCAGCTCTGTGCAGGAGGCTCACCTAAGGCATGTCATGCTGCCTAAATTCTGCTAAAATCCACATTGTGGACAGAGACACTTTCAATATATCTTGTGTTTGCAGAATGAATTTTGCCTCAAGTTGATATTTTGTGCCTGAGACTGAGTACTGATCAAAGTGTATAATGGGCTGAAATCCTGTGTTCCATTTGCGGTCTGCTACAGCCAAGTACATAAGAATGCAAATCATATTTTTATAGTATTTGCAGTATTTTGGCCTATTTTTCTGTAAAGTACTGAGAATTGAGAAGGAAAAAAAAGGAAAATAATGTAGTTGTTTCAATCCCAGTCTATATAGATTATTAAAAATGCATTGAAAGTAATTTTGAGGATTATTGTGATAATCTCATGATGGCCTTTTTAAACAGATAAGATGGTCTCACATATAAAGAGGATTTTTATTTAAATACCACCTTGTTTCTTGTGTAATTTAAGGTTAATTCTTCTCATATGCATGATACCTTTCTGATTTTGACAGATACTGTAATTAAGCATTACACAGATGAGACTGCTCACACCAGATTTAATTAAGAGTACCAAACTTTCAGCCTTAAAGCTTAATGAGGTATCCCAGTTTCAACATCTATAGGATGGCATTGTTAATTATCAATTATGTCCCTTGCAAATAAACTGCTTCAGACAAGCCATGTACATGAAGTGCTTTGAGATATTTTTATGAGACATCATCATCTGTTCTACTTCAACCCCACTGTCTTGCACAGGAAACTTCTGCAAACTCATTTTTAATGAGTTTATAATGAAAAATACATGTACATATAGTGGAGGCCACTACTTGGCCCATTTACAATCAGTTGTTTTTGGGTTTTTTTGTTATGGGCTGTGGAGTCACTGTGCTTTATTTATTCTTTAGGCCTCTGGTATTTTTGCTGCTCCAGCCTATTTTTTATTTTTATTATATTTAAGTCTCCAGTGCACTGGAAGACAAACTCTGCAAAATCATCAGGTTATAATGGATGGCCAAGGATGATTAATGGCACATGTTAGCTTTGGAGGGCTTTGGGATGCAGATATAGTGCAGACTGTGGTGTTTTGAGGAATTTTAGTTTGAAGTGCAGCCTGTCCGTGTCCTCCACACATTGTTTGATGGTTGTCACTGATTAATCACATCTATTGCAGCTGTCACATTTCTCCTTTTATTTCCCATTTTGTCGTGCTATAGAACAAAAATTACACTTGAGCAAAATATTCATTCTGCCCTTTATGTGGTTTTGAAATGTAAAGTTAATTGACTGTGTTTGCTTTCAGTACATTTGAAGCTGGACAAGTTTATTAATTAAAGTTTATTCTGTAGGCTTTACCTACAGAATAAGTAGGGCAGTAAGGGCAGTAAGGGCAGTAAGGGCAAATTCTCCATTTCCTTATGGATCTTTATTTATTTTTATGGAGATATTGGTGCAGCTGAATAAAATGTATTTCCCAAAGATACTAAATCCTTCAGCTCCTATTGACACCAGTGGCACTATGGAGAGATTATCAAAATGAACAACTTTTGTGTGTTGGGTACAGGAACCCAATTCTAGACATACTTTTAAAACTCAGAATCTGCGATATTGATCCTTTGGGATAATTATGAATGGAGGATAGAGATAAGGGACTTTGTCAAACAACAAACGTTTTGCATCCAGTGAACAGGTTTTGTAAAATGACTGCTGTCATTTTTTTCATATATCCAGTTTTCACCTTATATAAATTAATTAAAAAGAACTTTTCTGGAGTAAGATTAAGTGCAGAACAAATTTTGTCCCATGAATGTATTTAAGTCACAGTTTATTACTAATTGGCAGAAGAAAACTAAAAGAGAACTTTTATGATTTGAGATAACCTCGTGATATCTTCTGGGAGATATTTTTGTCCCAGGGGGAGGCACTTGAGTTTACAACCTTAATTTGATGTATAATTAATTGTTTGTCCAAGGCATTGTGTTTCTGTATTGATCTGAAGAGGATCTGTTCATGCACAGACACTTTCTGGTCTTGAATTCCAAGATTCTTGTTGTTTGAAGAACATGATACAAAAAATGCATCGTGAACAAAGTGTTTTCCCCCCTTCATTAAATTCTTCTCTGCATTCCTAGTCTGTTCTTTGAATAATATAATAAGACCTCTCTGACATAGCCTGTTGTTTCCATAATCCCATTTTGTTTTTGGACCTCAGCACTGCCGAAGTTTCAGCGCAGTCATCACAAGTAACATCAGCAGCATGTGGTAAGCATTGTTCTAAATTCAAGCAAAATCACATCTTTAAGATTTTTTTCCTTTAAACATTTTAGGTATTTCTATTTTACAAACAAAAAAAAGTGATGGATTATATTAGAATTGGAATGATATGTCAGCCTCATGGAGTTTGGCTTTATGCTCTCTTAATTTATATCCATCATTTTGAAAAGAAAGATGAATGGTAGAGGCCATATTTGCTGATCTACCGCAGATTTTTTAACCACCTTGGCAACCCTGGCTTCAGTTACAATTTGTGAAATTAAACTTTAATGGGTTTTCAGATTCAAAGGGATATTGGAAAAAAAGAGATTATTTGTACTGGAAGAACTTTATGCCTGGTTTCTGGGAAACATCCCCTCACCATTGTACTCCAGCCCTGGATAAACCAATTTTTCTTTTCTTTCTTATTTTATGAACCACCTCCCACATTTTCATGTTTGCCCATGCTTTTCTACAATGTGGGTGTTATAAAAACCCATAAGCTTTGTCTGGGTTGGGGGCAGCCTTAAGGGTCAGCATTTTTGAAGGAAGTATTTCGTAGATGCCAACATCCAAATGTGGGCAGGGATATCAATATTTTATCACTTTCTATAGTATGCTCAGTCTTTTAATTGGTTATTGACTTGAACATATGGACCAGAACATATTCCATTTGATTAGAATATACAGACACTTGGAAAATCTGGTTGCACTAATTTGATTTTGTATTCCCTGTCTGACAAACACTGGAGGCCCTTGATTTTCAGTAATAACGAGTTTTCCTAAAGTGTTTCAGAAGGACATGCAAGGTCCCTTACCAGCATAGAAATTATTGAGGATTATTTCAAACTATTGATTATCAAGTGCTGCGATATTTGTGAAAATATTTATTGGCACAAAGAAAAATTATGTATTTTGCAGCTGCTCTTAAAAATGGATCCAACTATCCTTTTGCCTTCACCATGAAAACCACAATTTCTCTCTGAGTAAGATGTGTTTGTAATCAAGGTAAAAGACAAAGAACATACCAGTCATAGCCCCCAGTATAAAATGAGCAAATTATCTCTGAAGAAAGAACCTGAATTATTTGATTTTTGATTTGCTCTGTTGAAAATCATGCAGAGTCAGAAAAAATGGCTGCATTGACTAAGACTGGGACTGTATTTATGTTTGTCTTTGTCTAGGAATATGGGAATGAAGAAAGACCATTTTTTATTGCCATATTTTCACTGAATGCTGGATTTTTAAGATGTTAGGAGATGTCAGTGTTTAGCTAAGATCCCAAAGATTAGCAGGCAGAAATGGGGGTTATATTTTTCATGTTTCTGCACAGTGTAGTTGGAGTCAATTGCTAGTGGCCTGGCCTCATCCCTTTGGGATTTTTGATTTATTTCCAAACCCACTGCACAGACTCTCAGTCTCTGAATTATGCCAGGCCCCAGACAGTTTCAACTCCTCCTTCTGAGCAGCAAAGTCAGTATTGGATAAGAACACTTCACAGTCTGCACAAATGCACCTCTTAAGTCCTAAAAGGCAGGAGGTATTTTGATAAAGAGAGGAAAATACAATAAAGCTTTAAATAAAACAGGAATTGCTGGAAACCTTCTGTGTGTGTAAATTCTAAAGCCCATTATACCTTACAGAAATGACAGCACACATTGGAATTGCACTCTGTAAACTCAGGACTCTTGTTTATCCTTTAAATTCAACTGATGTGACCAAAGAAGGACTGGTGTTGCTGTTTCAGATTTTTTGGGACTGAATTATCTTTTGGCAACACTGAGATTTATTAGGACTCTTGGGTCTCATTTACTTGAAGACTTGCTTAGCACATACCTTTTTTTCTTTTCTTTCTCTCTGTGCTTCTTAGTATGCTGTCAACAACTAACTTCAGGAGATATCTGAAGGCCAGGACTTCTTTTCCTTGCCAGCATAATATTTCAGAGGAAAATAAAACTCTATCTTAATTTATGATTCCCTTTCGGTTTCCCAAAATCAGCATTAATAACCCCTGCAATTTCAGAAAGGAAAGGTGAGAGAAGTTTGAAAACTCATGTTGTGACTCAGTAGCAATATTGTTGGGGTTTAAATTAATGCACAGGTGTCCTTAGGCTGGGACTTCTTGGGAAATTCCAGTGAAGGAGGGGTTTGGGGTGAAAGGGGGATATGTCTTGACCAATTATTCAGGAAAACCAGTTGACATACAGTTTTACAGCTGGTATTGAAAAAGGTAGATTGCTGAGATGTGGAGATGAGAAAGATGAGAAAATAAATTTTAAAAGAGACCAAATAAATAAAAGACCATGAAGTACAGAGAGTGCGTTTATACAACATAAAGTGAGGATGTACATCAAAATAATTATATCAATCAGTTTATCTTTCTCTTTCTCCCTCTCTAAACTGAGTAGTGTCAAGTACATCTGAATACCAGTAGAATTCTCTTTTCAAAGCCACGTTCAAGCACATCTCTTTCCACTGCTGACATGTTCCCACTGTCATGTTCCCACTATACTTCAAAAAAGGATGTTGGACACTCAGGGGACAACATAAAGGAGTATATAAGGAAGTACATGATTTTACATGACCTTTAATGACATAAATTTGGTAGGCACTTTGTAGGGGGTGTCTTTACTCCAGGGATTACTCTCCTCAGACAAACAGTGAAATTCTGAGCAGCTGAGTCATTGAGGAAATGGGGCAGGTTTTCAAAACGGATCCCTGGCCATTGACGTCGATGTGAGAATAGAAACGTTTGTGTTTTACGGGAATGGAACATCCTAAGGAGAGGGGTGGGAAGGAAATCCAGCCCAACCAGGAGCACACATCACGTTCATCTCTGGCCTGCCTGGCCCAGGAGCCCAGGGCATGCCAAATATTTAAATTATAACCCAAGTGGACCATTCAGCCTGAGTTCTGTTACCTGGTAAGAATGGGACGTTCTGACACGCACCCCTCCCACTTTCTCTCTAATTCCAACAGGAAAATTAAGTCACTGGGAAGCAAAGACACACACCCACAGCCTGCCTGTGAAAAACTTGTGATTCTGCACTTCTATCAGCTGAGGGATTCATTTCCTGAAGGCAAAACCAGATTTTTTGGGGAAGAGATAGCAGTACCCACTGCAGTGAATGGAATAACCAAGAATATTTTAAAATATTAATATTGATTCTCACAAATACTCATTCCCCTCTCTATATGTATCTGCAGCAAAAGGGAAAAATAGCAAAAGGCTTTTAACAAAGTCACTGAGAGTATTCAGCAGCTCAGAGTTTTAAGCCCTATTCTGAATTCAAACACAAGCATTAAGCTCAGATTTTTGGAGCAGGCAATTGGAAATCGTTGCATTTCTTTGCCCACTCCTGATCAGTCCTTTCCAAAAGCACCACATTCCCACTCACAGGATGTGTAGGAACAATGTTCAGCTTCCCCAGCTGAAAACTGCCTGAGAGTTTTGTGCCAGCACTTGCAGCAGCAGCAGTGTTTATGTGCTGTATTGCCACTGGATGAAAGATAGACCCGAAAAAGTTTAGACTGGCAAAATCCTGCCTTCAATATGCAAGTCAAGATAAAATATATTTTTCACAAGAACAGTTAGGCAAAGAATAAGAGAGGAATCAGATACTCTGCATTGACTTGTTTAATTGCTTCAGACAATGGACCTCCTTTGTGTTTTTCTGTTTTCCAACAGGCCTAATTCTAAAGCTTTTAAAGCAATTGGAGAGCTTTCAGGGATTTTATTTTTCATATAATAGTGGGGAAAATGACCAAAATGTCTCAGTGTTTCTATAGAATGAGACACAGGCTGAGACTATTGAAGATATTTTTCAGAAGAAAACATTTTCCCTTTTATTTCTTTTGCTTCCTTTTACCTTTTGCAGATTTTTTTTTTTTTTTATCTGACCCCTACTCTATATTAGGCAGCATCTAGTTTTTGGATTAAGGCTCATAAAAACAGCTATTATTCCTGATGCTTTTGCCCAAGTTTGTGCAAGGCAAATTTTTTCTCCTTTAACTGCTCCAAAATACAACTGAGGTGCTAAGTGAAGAGGCCAGGGGTGCAGTCCCAGTTTGTTTTTGAGGAACTTGATGTGGAACACACATGGCCAAAGGAAAATGGAGATTGCAATTATGTTTTCTTGGGGCTGTTAGTTCTCAGGAGGGTTTCAAATCTTTTGTCACTTCGCAGATGGGCTGTCCCCTTTCCGTGAGGCAGATGGGCAGTGCCTCTCCTTCCCGGCATGAAAATGATCCTGGCCCTGCAGCTCCAGGAGAGGATCTGGCAGCCCTGCCTGCCAAATTTTTGCATCCAGGGATAGCAAGTTATTAAAAAAAAAAAAAAGAAAGACCTTTTTAGGCAGCAGAACAGGATTAAATGAAATCTACTTAGCTACTGCAGAACAGGCAGGGATGCTGGTACACACATGTTAAATGATTCATTGACTTCTTGCTGTGACCCCACTGACATTTGCAGCTCTGAAACAATGATTTCTCATACTGATATTCAGAATGAATTTCCCAGAGCAGCCCATCCCACTTGTTGGCTTTAATGACACCAGTTCAGGAAAAGCTGAACTCTTTATTGTGCTCTGAGAGTTTCATTCAGAATCCATGGAAGCAGTTACTCTGCAGGAAAGACCACTAAAAAAAAAAGATATTCCCTTAGTTTCACCTTTTCCTAACTTTTTTTTCTGTTTGATCTTGGCCTGCAAGTTGTTCAAATTCTTTTTAGAGGAAGAGAACTGTTTTATAGAGCATGTAGATGAAGCAGCAGCCTATGGTAAATCTTGCTTTTGAACTCATGGTAATGTGAATCTTCACAGTGGATGAAGACTCTTCATGTGTTGATTGATCGACACCAACTTTTCACAGGCTGAGACAATGTACTGAAGGAACAGAAGCTTTCCCAGAATTAATTTTTAGAGCATTTCTGAGGGAAATGGAAAAAAAAAACCCCACCCAAAACTACCTTGGCCTTGCAGTTGTTGCATCTTCTTGTAGGCCTTTTATATTGTACAGTTCTACAGCAAATGGAGTAAAATATTTATTGATAACCTAAAGACCTCTTGAAAAAATTGTTTTCCCTTGAGATGGTCATGATAATTTTATTTCACTGCTCCATTCACTCCAATAGTATTTCATAAAAATGACTCCTGCCTTACCACACTATTTAAACACACAGTGATGTGTTTTGTTAACAAAGGCAAAATCCTTCCTTCCCTACAGGGAAGTTTTTACCTGCTTTTCCAGCCAAAATTCCTGAGCACTCAGCAGATGGTGGTGCTGTGGTTGGGTTTGTAAAAAATGTACAGAGCTTTATGCTGGATGCCAGGGGTGAGTGAGGGTGAGCTGGGGCAGCGGTGGCCATCCGAGGATGTTGGATTTTGGGTGTTGCTGCTGCCAGCTGGGTGCTGCACTGAGCAGCAGAGGTGCTCACAGCTGGCACAGCTACAGCTCTGTCTTGTGGGTACAGAAAGGAATTGTTGTCATTTGTTCCAGTCTCCCAAAATAGAAAAAAAGAAAATTTAATTACTTGTAGTTTAAGCATTCAGAGGTCTCCTGAGGCTTCCAGAATTTGCTTTTTCATCCGGATACTTTCCCCTTTAAAGCATACACATTTTTTTTCCCCCAATAGCATACACATTTTTCAACAGCTAATATTTTCCTTTGCATAGCTATATATACCCCCTCTCCCCACGTGCTAGAGAAACACGTGCCCAAAGTGAAACCACACACACCATCTCACTCAAAATCCTCTCCATGTGCATCTGCTTCTCATTAGATTTTCCCTCTGCTGTACACACAGACTTTCCTTTAAGAAGTGTCATTACATTCGTTTGTGTTACAGGGTTATTTTTCACTCAGCTGGGCACCAGTGAGGTGACCAAACACTTCCTTTGGAATTTCATATGGGGTTTTGAAGACAGAATTGGGCCATTACTTTTGTCAGCAGCACACAGACATGTATATTCACACATCAAAGAAAGCAGCATTTTTAACCCATGTTTTAGCAAATATTGGGATTACATTTCCTAAATATAATGGATGTGTGGTGTGGTTTGTACCTGTATTTTCTCAGCATGCAAAAAGCTTCTCTGTGAATACACATGTGAGGGAAACAAGTACAGAGTCTTGACCTGTGTCTGCCTGAGCTCTGCATCTGTCCCCAGGTTCCTCTTCACTGAAATTTATTTAAGCGCCTGCACAACTCAGGTTAGGAGGGTGTCCAAGGGACCACCTGGACTAATAAAATCAGTTTACTATACAGAGTAATACTGTAAATATCAAAATATACTTATAGGTTATCAATGCCATGATATTGATTGGACACTATAGGCCTTATATAAAACAAACAAACAAACAAAAACCCCAAAAGGATATTTTATATTTATACTTGTACATTTTAACATATAGGCATTTCTATAGGAAGTTGTGCTACCTGAGCAAAAGAGCAGGAGAAGGAAAAAATAAACCTTGATTTAAACATTCATTACAAATAAAATATGGCAAAGAGCAGTGTCAAAACGCACAATGGTGCTTTGGGATTAAATTCAGTGATCATTGGACCATTGGCAAAATTCACCATTGCCTTGCTGCTTGTAAAAAAATTGGGAGAAAAGAGATAAAACACTTTTCAAAATTGTTTCTTTAAGGTAATTCTTTAGGCTTTTTATTCTGACTAATATTTTCCTTAAATCCACGAATGTACACATCACAGTTATTGGAGGGTTTCCCCAAGAATTGTTAATTGGCTAGGAAATAACAGACCTTATCAAGACAATTGAAATTTAGAGATAATATTTAATGTTCACTCTGTCTTTCTTTAATAAAACAGATATTTCTTACAAATAATTGCAGTAAATTTGGGATGCATTTCCCAGTGGTTTTGAGATGATTTTTCATCTCTGCCTTCTGCAGAAAGGTGATGCATCTGAAGGTCAGCATATAAAAATTCAAAGCTGGATGTTTTTTCATTCATCTGAAGAATGAATACTAAATGAAGTTTTTATAATTACTGGACAGGAGAAAATGTTGAAGCTTGTAATTAAATATTAACTTTGCTTGTAAAATTTGCCACAATCTACATGTTGAAACTGTACATCTGAAACAGCAAGGTTATTTCAAGCTAATTCTTGAGCTGGTTTGCATAATTTTAACATTTTTAATATTTAATATTTCAGTAGGTGGTGCCATAAATCCATGTACAGTTGTGCTAAAGCAAAATTCAGTGTAGTAAAAAGTAATGACTTATAATTTCAGGAATGGCAACATTCAATCCAAATTTATTGTGCTCTTGGAAAAGAAAGTGCACAGAGTCCATTTTTGGAGTTTTTAGTGAGTCCTTGATATAAAGAAAGTGCAGTGTCTTATAGAGAACTTGTCATTAGCCTGAAGTTTTACAGAAATGTTTCAGAATTCTGCTGACTGTGCCTGGAAGTGCTCATTTGCTGAGTAAAGTCATGAGCCCTCAGCAGATTCAGCATTTCCTTTAAAAGGTGCTGACTCAGAAGTCTAAAAGGCTTTGAACAAAGAACATTCCTCGTTACAAAATATGTGCAGGGAAACCACACGGCATTTTACACATGGAAATAGAAGAAAATGGTTGGATAGCACTGTTGAAGAAGCAATAAAACTATATTTAAAAGGCACTGAAAATCAACAGGGGAATGGGATAAACTTAGGGTTCTCAGAAACTGCAGAAAAACCAAGATGAATTCAGGACAAATGCAGTGCATGGATTTTCTTGGACATATTGTCAAAAGCTTTGGAGATGACTTTAGCAAGTCCACAAGTTTGCTGGGTGCTGCGTACCTTTGAACACAGAACTTTAGATGCAAAGCAAATGCTGTTTCTATGGCTCGACAAATGCTGGAATTTATTATCTTGAATTTCACTAAATCCAGCCACCTACATATCTCCCTGTATTTATGGGCAGGTGTATATACAGATGGATGGATGGGTGGATGGATGGATGGATGGACGGATGGACTCAGAGGTGTTTTTTGGGCTGCAAAACATCCCTCTCATACTGTAGAGGCTGCTTCAGCCTGCTGCTGGGCCAGTGCTTCCATGCTGGAGAAGAGTCTGAGTCAGTGTCTGGAAGGGGTTTCTGAACACAGGATTCTAGGCCCAGCTTCCCAACAAGCAATACTTTGTAGGATTTGTGCATGTGGCCCAAAAGTGTATCAGTGAGAACACAAAATTAAGGTGTTAAAGGATTTCTACTCTACCCTTTGGCCTTTCAAGCTGACCTTTGGGGTCTGTGAGGGAAATCTGTGGGTTTTGCTTTGCCTTTTATCAGTGAAATGCAGGTTACAGTGAAGGTCTCACTAGTTCAGTCCCCTCAGGATGTGGGTGGAGAGTGTGCAATTACCTCTCCAGCTTCAGGATGACAAAAGCAGGTCCTCCTGCAGATTGGTTCCCATCTTCCTCAGAGGCTAAATCTGCTGGGAAAGATCTGAATCCCATTTTCATGCATGTTTTTGTAGGTCCTCTGTCCATGATAGGTGCTCAAGCAGAGCTCCTGTGTGTTCCTGTGTATATTTGGGGCATAGAGGGAAGGTGAAATAATTTACATGGACTATGGCAAATAAATGTAAAAGCTGTGCAAGACCAAGTATCCAGTTACTGGCTGCCAGGGCAAAGGATGTAGCACATCACAGACTCCTTGAAGTCTCTTTATTTTTCTTTTGAAGTAATTGTTTCATTACAAAATATCTGTAAGCTTGATTTAAACAAAAACAAAAAAAAAAAAAAAAAAAAAAAAAAAAAAAAAAAAAAAAAAAAAAAACCACACCCAAATTTGAAATTGCCAGGATGAAAATTAACTGGGTATTTTTCAATCCAAAAGTACTAAAAGAGTCCTTTCCTTAGAAAATTTGAAAACTCTGATGTTGCTCCAACTGAAAAGTAATTTCTTTCTGTTTGCTGAGAACTGCCAGTGACTCAGGTACACATGTCAGAGCTTTGGATTATTAAACAGTAGATACATGCCTGAAACAGAAACAAACTTAGGAGCTAATAAGATTACACAAAATTAAAAATGGCAGAATAGTAAAATTCAGTGACAACCTGAGGCTGTTTCCCCTTGTCCTGTCCCTTTTCCCTGGGAGCAGAGCCCGAACCCCCCCTGGCTGTCCCCTCCTGTCAGGGAGCTGTGCAGAGCCACAAGGTCCCCTCTGAGCCTCCTTTTCTCCAGGCTGAGCCCCTTTCCCAGCTCCCTCAGCCCCTCCTGGGGCTCCAGCCCCTTCCCCAGCTCCGTTCCCTGCCCTGGACATGCTCCAGCCCCTCCATGTCCTTCTTGGAGCGAGGTGCCCAAAACTGGACACAACACTCCAGGTGTGGCCTCAGCATATGGGGATGAGAGAAGGTCCTGCAAGAGCCTCAGAAAAAAATTCTTCCCAGTGGAGGATTAATGATAACTGAAGAGAATAAAGACTTTGTTGTGGGGAACCAGGCCTCTGAGGGTGCTGCAGAGGGGGTGGTGTGTCTGGCACTTCCCTGGAGGACATCAGCTCCCTGAGGGGGTTGGCCAGTCCCCGTTACCCCAGTTGAATACTTCCTGGTACGTTAACTGTCTTGTTTATGATTGGATGTTGCTTTGTACCCCAGTTCTGTCCCCTGATTGGCCCGCTTTGAATCCCTTCCCTGGTTGGTTGGTTTCTGGTCTTTCCCTGATTGGTCCAAGTTTCAATCCCCTAATTTGTTTATTAATGTACCCTTTGATTGGTTCCTTTTCTCAACCATTAATCCCATTGGCTGTTTATGAAACCCCGCCCCTTTTTGTGACTGTATAAAACCCCGCTGACTGAGCACCTCGGGGTCTTCAAGTCATCGGCGGGGATGGAATAAAGAAGACTCTCAGAGATCATCTTTGGCTCCCGAGTGATTCCTCTGCGTCGCCTGAGATCGCCTCCACCAGGGAGAGCCACTTCGGCCTAGAAGCCTGGTTAGAGCTCATGGGCTTTTCCCTCACAATAGAGCTGAAATGACTGCACCGGGGTGCCTGCGCCACCTGAACTGAGGCTGCCTCTTTAGAGGCAACTCGCTAGGGAAGGTTGCTGCCCCCAGAAGAGCTAGCCAGTGGCCTTGGCGGGGTGGCAACACTTTGTCCTTGTGTTGGTATTTGCCTTCAAATCCATTCTCTTAGATTGAGCTAGGAGGAACACCATCTCTGAAGCGTAATGAAGCTGGGCCATGCTGTGGCTGTAACCAAATTTCTCTGTGGCAGTGCTCACTGAGGCTGTGCAGGTGAGATGGCAGCCTTTTGTCCTTTCTGTACATGGACATTTTATCACATATGGTGAAAACATGCATTTTTCTGTCCTACCAGGTGTAAAAGCCACATTGTAAGAGTGCTAACACTAAATTATTTGGATTTGCCCAGGGATGTGCCTCTGACTCAGTCCAAACATTGATAGTGACAAAGCTGTAATTGTTTTCAGGCTTCACTTCTGAGCAGAGGAAATCCCACTCTTTTGACCCTGAAAAGTGATTCCATTGGACTCCAGAGCTCAGAGAGAAAATACACCTGGTTCTAGGGCGTTCAGCTGGAAAAAGGCTGTACCTGTGTGCTGGTTTGACAGGGAATTGGGAAAAGAGCTGCTCCTTTGCATGGAGAATTCTGCCTGCTGCTCACATGAATGCTCCTTAGCAGCTCTTTAACAGACAGAAAATCAAATCATTAATTAATTAAACAAATACAGTTTACACCAACAGATATAACTCTTCCTTCCCCCAGGGGAAAAAAAACCTCAAATCATATATATTGTTTCCATGCTGCCACTGAAAAGAGAGTGGTAAATTTTATGTATTAAGTGTAAGGAACAAATGGCATTTTTAGGAATCTTGATGCAACCTGCTTGTGCAGTCGTGTTGTTATCCAAGTGTCTGATACTTGTTTATGAAATATTTTCATTTTCTAGGCAAGCATACTAAGCGAAATTCTAATTTTAGTGATGAAAAGTGGATGGTTGATAACTTCTGTGCTCCAATAGCTGCTGAGCATGTGATAGCTGAGATTTCATCACAGCTCAAGATCAAAGTATTGCTGTCATTTTCTATGTATCTAAACTATGTGAACATTAGTTATTTAACCTTTTTTTCTAACATGAAGAATTATTACACTAAAAATATCAAATTCTAGTACATTTTGGGAACTGTCTCCAAGTCAACTTTCATAGGGAGGCATAAACCAACTCAGGAAGGCCATAACATCTAATTTTGAATAAAACTCTTATATTTAATACTCTGAGAAGTTCTGCTTAAAAATAACTTGAGTAACATGTTCATAAGTCACTATTTACTGATAATTCTGTGACTGTGGGCTAGGATTTTAAAAGAAAGATAAGAAACTTTGACTCTTGTTCAAACAGAGTGGAAGTTAGGCAGCAGGATAGCTTGTTCCCATCGGAAACCTGAGTGATAATCCCCATGTTCAAATGCCTCTGAGTCACCATTTTCACATCCAGTACTCTGTTATAATAGAAATTAATGTGTCAATATTCTTCCTGGCTCAGCAAGGCTTCCTGGAAAATGTGGGTAAATTATCTCTTTTCAGTTTCTTGCCCATTGAGTTGTTGATCCAGGTGTTTTCCTTTCTTCTCTTCCTTATGTTTAACTTATGAAAATTAGCTGTAAAAAAGGAGGAACACAAAGAAAAAAAGGTGGGCAGCAAGAATTTTGCAAAGCTGCGTTTTAATGGGGAACTCCAACAAGTGTTAGAGAAACAGGACTGATTTTTTCCAGCAGTGTGGACAGGGCAAGGCCATGACCTGGGTTATTTTATACCATCTCATGTCAGCCTGGGGGATGGGGGAGTGGTCTCTGACAAGTTGTTTAATGAATGTTTTGCATTTAAGAAGTTTATTGCAGTTGGTACTGTAAATCTTTAAGCTCTCATGTCCACACCTTGAGAAAGAAAAAGAAGAGAGAAGAAGATCTGTGACTGTAAGTTGTGAGTGGTAGAATTAGTAAAGTCTCAATGTGACTTTAGAAATCAGAAAAACTGAAATCTATGCCCAGAACTCAGGAAACTATTTGTTCCTGGTCCCAGAAGGGTCAAGATTCATCTCATTTGGCCTTTGCTGTTTGTCAAGTAGAGTCAACATCCTAACCAGGAATCCCAGGCTCCTTTAATTGTCAGAGGAGACCATGAGGATATTTTAAGATTTCCCTGACCTATTCTAGATTTTTACTACAGGATGAGATGTGTAGTGGCCTACATTCCATTGACTGGGTGAAGTCAGGGTGAATCAAACTTCCCCTTAAACTTGCTGAGCACAGCAAGATTGAACTAAAAATAAAATAATATTATTTACTGAATTTACTGATCTCATCTGGAAGCAAGAAATCTGCAGATGGTGCTGATGATAGCCAAATATTATTGCTTCAACATGAGGTGGTCAAGCCTTTGATCCTTACCCGTGTCACCAACAAAATCAGAGTGCCTTTTGAAAAGTTACACACACGGTTGAGAGACTCAAGCCGCCTGGAACAAGTGAGGTTGTGACACTGAAGCAGAGTTCAGAATGCCTGCAGAGGGAGATCAGTATCCTGAGCCATGCAGGACCAGGGAAAGAGTAAAAAAGTGCTCTCATTTTGCATAATTGCTGTGCCCACTAATTCTGGCTAAAGGGCAGCAACTCATAAGTTAAAACAAGTTTGGCCTCAGGAAATAAAATCTTAGAACATCAATTTGTGCTGCAATATCTCTGCATGGGTATTGTTTTTAAACATCTACATAAACTCTGCTTTCAACAGGGTATTATGGACACCCTGTAATGCACTCATACATTGATTTTGTTTAACCTCAGTTTATTAGTGAGCTGGGACATAGCAGAACAGATGCAGGGGAAGGAAAACACTACTGACCAAGCAGTACCTTGGTATTTGTTGTTCTCTGTAAGTTGCTTTTATTGCATACCATTGGACTCCTATTTTTTCCTTTTAAGTATGTGTCTTTTTTGGAGGAACAGCAGTAAACTTGGTTTTTTTCCACTTATACTTTAAAGCTCTCTGTGTTTAATAAGAAATGGTCATTAATTCTTCTCTGACTAACACTGTGGTCCCTGGACTTCCTGTAAAGTGCAAATAAAACCCTCAGGCCAAATGGTAAAGTATTTAATTTCATTGGAGACATCATTTTAGTGTTACTCAGGGCAAGATTTAGTCTGTTGAAAGAGTAAACCTCTGGTTTTTTGGTGTCTGTTTGACTGCCCTGGTTTCAAAGCCATAACTTGTAGTTCTTGTGAGAGCTGAGTTGTTCTCATGTCAGGGACTGAAGTCACACAGAGTTTTCTCAGTCCTTTATCCCTTTCCAAGGGAGGACACACTAACTTGGGATAGATATGAAGCAGTTGTTACTGAGCATAATATTTCAGTACCCACTATTATCTGTAGTACTGCTGATATCAGAGAAGGAGCTGAGGGAAAGAGGTTTTTTAAGGGTTGCTGACTTTTGATGTTCCAGTAAACTTACAGGGATCTTTCCTTTTGAACTGCCACCTATATGTTAAGCTAAGCTGTAAACTGTAGTTACCTTTAAATTTGCAAATTAAATAGTTCTCAGGCTGCTCTTTCCTTCTTAGAGCTGATGTGTTTCTCTGAGGAGCATGTGTACACAAATAAAGAGGCACCAAATAATATGTGTACACACTTGTGAAAAAACAAAGCAAAACAAACCAAACTAAACCAACCCAAATAAATGGATAACGTACTTTAAATGAAGCATTAGGATGTAATCTTTACTCTGACGAAGTTTCATCAGCTGGCAAGCTCCCTTAGCTCATGAACAGGTCATTGTATAGACAGTTGCTCAGAGTATTTCTATCTTGTGTTCCTGGTTCATTTCCAAAGGAAATGGATGTTTACAGTCTGGCATGAAAGGAGGATTATTGTCACTTTTAACCCTTTTCTCTATAACGGTGTTGCTTCATTGCATGAACAGAGAAGGTAAAATATAAGTTGGAAAATTCTTGCTTCTTGGCTCTTCTTTTTGTTTCTCACATCACTCCTGTTCCCTTTGTCTTTCAGATCTCTCAACTCCTTTTCCAGTTGTCTCATGTCAGTCCTGTCAGCTCAGGACAAAATGTAAATTGGGGTCGGGTTGCCATGTCTCACCCACACCCACCCATCCCTCTGGGCTGTGAGCATCTCCCCAGGGTGGCACCTCCCATGGAGGGACAGCTCTGCTGCAAGCCCTGTAAAATTCTCTTCCCCAATCCCTGCAGATTCCCAGAGATCCCCATAGACTCAAGTGTTTCCTGCTTGCCCCTGAATGTGAGCACACCCCAAAGCTACACTGGTGCAACTGAAACCTGATTTTCTCTATCTCCTGAGAAGGCTCCTACCCCGATATAAGCAAGTTCTTTTCATCAGAGATGTTTGCTTTAATAAGGAAAAACAACCCAAGAGCTAATTCAGTCCTTTCTAATGCTGTTAAATTGAGAAAACAATGGAGAAAACAATTTGTGAGTCTGGCAGAAGACAAGGACACATGATTGTGTCCTTTCAGGTAGCTGCAGGTGGCTGTGTCTGTCCCTGTCTAGCAGGAATCTCTGCTGACCATTTGTTTCTCAGCATCCTTCTTGCAGGCTTTGGCTTGTTCTGTGGCTGCAGACTGAAACACTTTATTAAGTTGGTTGATATGTTCTCTGGAGCTTGCAGGCATCACATGAAGCCGATGAGGAGCAGTGGAGTCATGGCCTCACAGCCCTCACCAGAGCTGGGGCTGATCGTGTTGCAGATCCATCATGGGCCACTTTTAAACTCTGGTGCTTCTCTCCTGCTCCTCAGACAGGAACAAAGATTTTAGGGGAAATGTTAGAGCCCTGCAAGATGCAATGTTAAATAAAACCAATTGCATTGAGTATAAGAGAGTACTTATTCCTAAATGCTTATATCTATGCATAAATAATTAAAACCATTCTAGATCATGTGCAGAATCCTCTACTATCAGCTTGAAAACTTTGTAGTGATATTAATGCTTAGAAACTGCTTTTTCAATCAGTGTGGTTTTTTTATTTTAAATTAATCAGACATTTCTGTAAATATTGACACAAAAATAAAGGACATTATTAACATTTGGCTTTATCCACATAAATCTGTCTTACTGTTTTCCCCCAAAGGGACAGCTTCTTAAATTATTCTGAGAATCAAATATATTTGACGTAAAAAATCATTAAGTGTGACGCAGACTATGCATTAACAGAAAACTTGAAAGGGGCATTTGGCACCCAACTTATGTCCCAAAATAATCAAAGGACTGGTGAGAGAGAGACACTTTCTTGCCCCAAAGAGCAGTAATGACCAATGTGAAACCCCTATTGCTATGTTGAAATATTTCAGTTTAATTTAACTTAAGAACTTATGCTTTGGAGGTCACTCAGTCTCAATTCACTCTGCATTTCCTAGACATAAAGTAAAAGCATAACTGAGCTATTTGCTTTCCTTGAAAGATCCTGGGATGGCACATGGCAAAGTAGAATAAAAAAGCTGAAGGAGGAGTCATTCTTACAGGCATCATTAATTAATTCAGCATCTAGGTTTGACTTGTGACAGTTTCAAAATACAAAATGGAAGCAGTTTGTATAGTCTTGGAAAGGCATTCAATTTTGATCACACTGAAGTGAGGAATATCCCTTTTCTGCTCTTCCTTCATTTTCACTGGAACAGTGCAGAAGGGTGATAGAAGATTTTGCAGTGCTTTTTTTATGATAATTGTTCCCAGTCAGAGGTTCCCAGCTGATAGGAAATATTTATTAGCTATTGGGCATTTTGTGCAGAGACAAAGGAAAAAAACCCAATCACAAACCTCATTAATGACCTTATATTTTAAGAAAAAAAGGTATTTATCTCTCCAGCTGATACCTACATTTCAGAGCAGTGGCAGCTATGGGCATTGGAAGTGGGAGCATCTGCAGGTGAATGTATCACATCAGCCAGCACTGATATTGAAGCTTTGGCTCCTTCTTTGATCTCCTCTGCAGCACCCAGATGAATTCATGACCCACAATCTGCAGATGGAGAACTACCTTGACAAAGTCTGCCTGATGAACCTCTGCTGAGAGCATTCACCATTTCTCTCCAGCCCATCCTTTCAATTAAAGAAGCTTAGCAAGAGCATCTGAGCTCTCTTTTTCACTTGGAGCCAGGATCAGGAAGCCAAGCTTTAAGGAGAGGAAAGGATCCCTAAGTAACTCAGCAGAGTCAACTCTGAATTCAGCAGCCAAGAAGCTCAGGGATCACAAATGTGTGCTTATACTTTGAACATCTGCAGTGGCTGGGAACTTCACAGGGGTTGAGTTTGCAAGAATACTTTGCATTTTTCATTTCTAGCCTGATTGCTGATCAAACTGTGCTGTTGTCTGCCTTGTTGCTTCCAGCAATGAAAATTTTCCATGGATCCAAAAGGAAGATGAGCAACTCTCTGACTGGGACAGGCTTGAGCCAGTGCTCTGGAAAATAAATGCAAAGTGCTTCATTAGCAGCAGCAGGCGTTAGATCAGACCCACTGTCTACTTATCCAATTATGCAGTGCGATTAGGATAAAAATTGCTTCCTGGCCTCCCTTGTAGGTAAACTTTAAGAGTGAGGGTTTATTCTCCCATTTTACTATAGTCTGCATAGCTTGCATTACTTTTATTATTGTTTTACAAGCATTCCAATCCAGCTCTTCAAAACCCCTGCTTCAATAGCAGTGTCCCTGAACCAGTGGCTTCCAGGTTATGCACTGAAAAAATAATCTTTATTTCACTAGAGCACATTTTCCAGGTGCATTTTTGTTCTGATTCTGGAAATAACAAAGGAAGAATATTTATAATTATTCTGTTTTTCTACATAATTCAAAATTAGTAAAAAAAAAAAGTTTCTAACTAATTCACTTGCCTGAATTTATATGAATTTTATATGAATTTATATGAGATTTAACCTGACAATTTAAGGAAGCCACACGACAGTATTAAATGACATTACATGCATGAATGTACAAGATTTTTAAGTGATGTCATTGCCATTCAATTTACAGAAAAAAAAAAGTAACAAACAAACCTCTGGCAAAACTAAACAAACAAAAGAAAAAAGTATGTGTGATGTGTACATGATCCTGCAAACCTTACATCTTAAAATAATCAGTTTATGGTTTTCTTTCCTGTTGCTCATTTGCCAGTTCTTTTTTCAAATACAGTCTCTTCATGGAAGCTGCACATATGATCAACATGTCTTATGATCAATTCCATTACAATAATTCTGTGTATTAAAGGATTCTAAATCCCCCCCTCCCCCTTTTTATGCCCCTTTGCATAGATTTTAATAGGACTATGACAATTTTTAAATAGCCAGATGAGAAGAAATCATCTCTTTAGCTATGGGCCACCTGACATTTACATTTTGGCTTTCAGTGTGGTCCATTGGGCTGCGGAAAAGACAGACCAATGTGAGAATAAACATTTCAAAGATGAGATGACAGTGATGGATTTGGGTGTCCCTGTCTGTCCCTCTCCCACAGGCCTATGAACTGCTGCAGTGTGAGTTTTTCTGAGCAGAACAGAGACAGATGTTACAAGGATGAGATGGAGATGGACACAAGGATGTGCCTGGAGAGGGCAGGAGAGCTGAGGAAGATCTGTGGAGGGAGGCCTCTCCAAGGGTTGTTGTTTGCTGTAGCCACCAGCTTGTCCTTGTCCTAGCCACCCTCGTGACTGTACAAGGCAAACAGGAATGATGTGGAGGAGGAAGGTGGACAGGCAGAATCTTTTTCCACTTCATCTCATCTTTATTTTTCACTGATAGTTCTGGAAAAATAATTTCTGGCTCACATACAGCATGAACCACAGAGGTATCAGCTGTAACAAGTCCCCAGTCAGGCCTGGTACACTGATGACAGTTCCTTGGCACCACAGGAGACCCCACAGAAACTTGCATTGGCAGCTCGTGTTTTGTGTTACTGCCATCCTTGGTTTCCAGTGGTTTGCAAGTCCTTTTAAAACCTCTCAGCAGAGTATTGCTGTGCTGTGGTAGAACATCTCATGTGTATTGTTCTGGAAGAATTTAAGAGCTCAATCAGACAGCACGACATATAATTTCTAATTTCCCTAAAATATGTGAATATCAATTAATTTTTTATGTTGTTAGTGGATTCATCTTCAAAAAGAACGAAGGAATTCTTCCTGTTTCCTTCTGGACCATCTCACCATGGCTTTTACTCTCTCCCTCTACTGACATTGCTTTACGCTCTTATACAAAGTTTTTTCCAAGGCTGCATGGTTTGCTGCTTAGCACTAAGATCAGATAAAGCATGGTAGCAAAAAAAGTAAAACTAAAAAGGACAAAGAGCTAAAGGAGTAAAATAGAGATATAGCTTTGAAAATATTTGCCTTCCCTTAGAGATATGAGTGAAATCAGACTTTCGTGTGCAGTTCACAGAAGTCACTCAAGAAATGGAGTGGATGAACATGGTGACCAGAGTAGTAGAGAAAAGATAGAACTGCAAATAATTTCAAGAAAAAACAGTAAATCAAATCAATTTAGGGCATGTCTATTTTTTCACACTTAAGTACACCAAATATATTACGAAAGTTAAAAAAATCTCAGGGCTAATTCTTGTCAAAATGAGACCTCATTAAGCTATTTTAGTGGGGTAAAATATTCTTAGACTGGAAATGAATTACAATTATGTCTATCTTCTACTTGACCTGAAGTGTACATATGACTCAGGTGTGTATTTGACTAAATACTGCAAAATAAATGTTGCACATTTCAGATAGTGTTTGCTAATTTTAAATAACATTGCCGAGAACTCAGTGCTACTTTGGCCTGAGGCCTCTGGAAAACCTGTCAGGAACAAATTTATAGTAAACTCAAATGTGTATTGGCAGCCTTGGTTTCATTTAAAAACGTCAGATGTTTCTCCAGAACAGGTGGCACTAAAAAGAAATTGGTTATGGAAAATGAATCCTGCTTACAAGGAAAATATCCACTTTCACAGATTGGGAATAAAAACCATTGCACAGCTGATCTGTGAACTCGTGGTGCTTTTAATGTGTTTTCCTTAAAATTGCTTTGAGAAGTTCATGGCCAAACCTTCCCCTGTTACTGTTTGGTGTTAGGTTTCTTTTATTCCATAGTTCAGTGTAGTGAAGCTTAGCAAGTGAGACCTGAGCCATTAAAGAGTCTTTATGTATGATCTTGGCACCTGGACCAGTGATGGGAACACTTGCCTGCTGCTGTTACCCCATAAATCACAAAGGACTTACTGTGTCTTCAGACTGGGACAAACAGCCAGGATGGGGTCTGCAGTCATGCAGCACTCACAACAAATTATTTACTTGGTGGTTCCCATCACACATCTCCCTTGGGCTTGTGCTTCCCACTGTTTCGCGTGAGCAGTGTATAAACAGTAAAGGACTGATCACTGAGTTTTATTCAACCCCTCCTCCAGCAACAATGGTTTGCCTTTAAACTGAATAAGGAGAATCATGTCCTCAGATTTCATCACAGTTTTATTTTTACTGGCAATTTACCAACATGGCACTGTGTTAAGGTCAGAGAAGCTCTGTGTCCTCAGCATGCTTCAGCTGATGGCACAGCCCCCCTGTTTTTAGGTTCTCCAGGCTGTGTAGCACAAAATGTACTTCAGAGAACACAGGTGAATAAAATAGAAAGAAGCACACGAATACAATAAATGAGAAAACCATTAACTGTTTTTCCATTTTTTGGTATTGCTATGGAATATTTGAGTTGCACTTCCCTAGCAAGGCACAGCTGCCCAGCCAAGATGAGCTTGCCTACATATGAGCAAAAAAAAATGACAGAAGGTTTATAAGAGTCCTGAGTGTATTAATTCCTGAAAAACTGGCCACACACCTCCCTGGCAAAACAGGCTGGTTGTATCTTTCCAACCCAGAATCCCTTACTCCCTTGGCATCTGTGGGACATTGCTGCTGGTACAAGCAAAAAATCGTGGTATCAGAAGTGATGGGGTTTTTTCTAGCATCCCAACATTTCCCATATGAATCAGAGGTGCCTTTCAGAAGATGAGTGGCCAGGAATTAAGAGATGGTAACTCTCAGGATAGTTTCTCTATACCATCCCCACATTTCTCATGGGAATACTACTTAGTACCAGAGCATGTGACTCACACAGAGCATCACAAATTAATTTGTGATCTATGTAGTTACTTTACAGAGTGAAGCGGGAGGACTTCTAAATGTTTAGATATTTAAATTACTGTTCTCCTCTCTCTTTCTTACCTGGTAAAAAAAAAATCTTCAGTTCATTCAGCTTTTTTCACTTGTCACAGCAATTAGAGAGTGGCTCAGAGTTACAGGCAAAGCATATTCCTCATGCTTTGCTCATTCCAGTTCCACATGGCTGGCAAGGAGTCTTGCTAATTGAAACAGAATCGTGTAGGCAGTTTGGCACCTTCCTTTCCTTCCTTCCTCCGTGTCCTCTGAGGGGGATATGACATCTGGGGTGTGGGCTCTGTGTCACTGCTGGCACCGTGCTGCAATCTACAGGGTTTAACCTTTATCAGGTGCTGTGCTCGAGGTTAAGAACAATAAAAAATAGGAGCACTGGGGAAGGGTGTATATAATGGACCTCAAAACACCCACTGTGGGCAAAGCTCAGGAAATGCCTGACCTTAAAAATGTCCTTCTCAGTTTCATGTAAAGAAAGTAAGAAAAAAATACTCATTCTCTCCTAGGCATTAATATCAAGGTTATTAAATTTAAGGGTAGATTGAGTTCTTTCCTTGCATTCAGTTGCCTTTGTTGAGTAGTGGTATATTCTGGTTCCTAGCAGCACACAACTGTTTACGCTGGTTACTAAAGGAATAAATTGTTCTGAGGATGCAGATGTCCAAGCAGTTAACATTACAGCCTCCAGATATTGCCAAGGAAGTAGGAAAACCTGAGTTACTCTCCTGCAGAACCACTTTGTTAAGCTATGTTTCTAACTTATGTCATCCTTAGCTCTCTCCCTTTACGCAACATCCCCGGGTGATGTCGGTGGGTGCAGAGCCCTGTGCCCAGAGGTCACAGCTGGTGACACAGATTTTGTGAGTCTAGAATGTGAGCAGAAGCGATGGTGCCTGTAGAGGCCTCCATTTTGATTTGCCCACCTTCAACACCCTGAAACCAGCCAGAATTTAAGTCTGGGTCTGCCTGAGCACCCAGAGCAGCAGATCTGTTGAAAATCACGGAAGGTCACGTAAAAATACTTGTAAAATTACATCTCATGAAGATCACCTCTCTATTTCAATGCTTTATTTATAGGCTTCTGGCTTCAATACTTATATATTTATTAAATGTCCTAATATCTGGTATTTCTGTCTTTTAAACTTTTCCAAGGAATAATTTTATTGTTGTTTATAGAAATAGGCACTTTGTAAAGAAACATACCAAAAAAAGATTCCAGTTGAGTCCAGAGGATATTTCACTGACTTCTTATAAAGTTCAGGGAATAATGGGTGAAAGGAGATTCAATATATTGACATCATCTAGATTTTTCCCATGGTAATTCATCTGGCTAAGAACCATCAGTTGTTGCTAATTAAAAAGTGTCTACTCTGATTTTTCTAATTTTTCCTTTTAACATGAAAACTTGCAAGGAGTTTGTGGAAATGTCCACATTTTTATTCTATACATTACATATATATTTATATATATATATATATATATATGTAAAAAACACAAGGTATTTTAGCTGAAGTTTTGTCTGGTACAAAATACTGGAAAGGCAGGAAATTTAAAGTTGAGTCTAAAGTTAATATAAACAATCAAAAACCAATACAGGTTTGGGTCTCTGTGAAGTCTATGCACTGTTAGAAATGAGGTATGAAAGGAGATTTGATTCTTTTCATTTTTATACCATCAGAACCAGAAATGGTCTTGGTGTAACACTTGCAATGAGACAGGAAAATGGGATGAAAAAATTAAAAATTCTAAAATTGAGACTCTTCAACAGTGATCAGGACAGGGAGAGAAAACTGAGTGTCCTCAGTGCCCTCCCTGCTGTGGTGAGTTCCTGGCTACCTTTCCTTTCCTGTGGAAAAGTGATGTTACTCTGTGTCGCTTTTTGTATTCCCCTTTTCTCCAGGGTTCCTCAGAAGACCACGAGGGAAAAAGGCAAAGCTCCAGAGTGCTCAGTTGTGCATTTGACCACCAATTCAAGCACCCACCTGCATTCTGTCTGTCACCATCTATGACCCTTGACAATCTGAACTCAGCAGCTCCTATTTAGAAGTCCAGAAATGCACCTGGAGAGCTGGAAATCCTTCCCAAGAGATCTCTTCTGGGTGTATAGAGACAAATTCTTTTCTAATTTAAGCAAAAGATGCCAAATTTTGGCACTGTCATGTGGAGTTTTTTTAACTAAGGCCACCATTTTAATAACAGGGAGTGTCTACTTGAGATCAGATCTTGTCATTGAGGTCTCCAGGCCCAGTGACAAGACACATAAAAAGCTTGTCTTACCTGAAAACTACTTTTGGGGTGCAATTTAAAAGGAAATATTGACTGAATTTGCATGACAGTTTCTCTCACTAATAGCAACAACCTGTGGGAGAGGGAAAATCTCCATGTCTGGCCCACTGAACATCTTAATCTCCTGCTGGTGTTGATAGCTCATGGCATCCACAGAAATTTTTCTCAAAGTTCATGGATAGTTCCTTCCATTCTCATTTCAGAAGATTGAGCTGTTTTGGTAGCAAATAACTTCACTGCTACTCACAGGACCAAGTAATTGCCGAAGACAATGATTTACAAAGCTGCTTGTAAAAACTCAATTGTGGTGTTGCCAGATGCCTGCTCACACAGATTGTGCATCCGTTCTGCAACAAGTCAGGGGGCATCCAGTGCTCCTGATTTATGTAGCCCTTCAAATCTGGGCTGGGACAGCTGCAAACAGCTGTGTGCTTTATCACTTTTTGCCTGAATTTTCTGTAGATGTACCTCCAAGGTCTGTAGGGAAGAGTAGGCCAGTAGCTGCTATTTCAATGCCATAAATGCTCAATCTCCCTTTTGTTCCTGCTCTAGCTCAAGGGCTTCTTTAGCACTGGGGTCATCACTTAGCGAAGCACAGTTAATGTTTACATGAGATTCTAGGAGGAAATTTTTTACTGTGAGGTTGAGTTCTTGGCATAGGGCACCCAGAGAAGCTGTGTCTGCCCCTGAATTCCTGAAAGTGTCCAAGCCAGGTTGGACAGGGGTAGGATCAACCTGGGATACTGAAAATTGTCCCCGCCCATGGCTTTGGTTACAATGCCAGCTCAACTCACTGACTTCAGCTCAAAGCAGCCATTTTCTTGTCTTTTAATGCTTTGGAGGTAGAATTACTCCATCCAGACCACATGCTGAGAGAACTAATTTCCAAGGGCCTCTTCTGCTGTGAGCAGCTGAAATATGAAGATCCAAGGCTTCGAGCCAGGTTTTGATTTCTGTTGAGCTGGCATGAATGGAACCACTCCAGTTTTAACGAGCATAACTAGAGCTGGAGAGTACTTGGGCCTCCTCAAAGCAAATTTCTGAGAGTCATGCTGGAAAACAAAGGTCTGTCAAACAGCTCCCTGTTACCTTCTGGGTTTGAATGGATCAGACTGTTTTGAAAACTTGTAATCTTTGAAATCACAAAAAAAGAGTTTGTTTCTAGACTTTGCAAATGTAGGGGAGATTTACTGCAGTGAAAAATAAAAAGCTTTATGGTATAACAGCTTCACTTGAAGTGCTCAGAGTAATGATGGACATGATAAATCACACTTTTTAGGGCAATAACATTACCTCATGGGCTAAATTTAATTAAAACCAGCGATACTGTTGCATAGCTTGCTTGAGGAAATGAGAAGGACACTGGCTAACTTTCACCACTAATTTTTGTCATACCTTCTGATGCAGACAGCTGGTCTTGAGTTCATCATTACAAAGTAGCAGGCTCAGACTTGAGGGTGTCCCATAAGGGATATCAGCCCATAAATTCATGGCATAATGTATGGGCTGTTGAGAAAGCTGACAGAACAGAGCCTGGATTTTTCACAGGTCATTTCCTCACAAGGGAAGATTTTGGAGCTGTGACTGTTATTTCAGAACCTTTCTTCCTGGTCATGCTCAATACAGAGCTCCTTTTTGGGGGGAGGTCATGCATTGGTTGGCAGAATGTATCTTGGAGCAAATGCTGTTTACAAAGTGGAGGTCATGATCTTGGAAGTGCAAGTGGAAATGGGGTCATGGGAAAAGCTGAGAATTGTTGGAATGTGGTGAAAGCAAAGTAATCTATAGATGTTTATGTTGACAGCAGCCACAAAATGGTTCCTTGAGGAATTCAGATGGAGTTATCACAGGGAGTAATGGCTGGCAAGGTTGAACTGACATAAATAGCTCAAGGTTTAGATTTGCTGTGCTTATAAAAAACTTTACGTAGTTCAGCTCTCTTAAAGCTAAACCATGGGCTGTGATACCCTTTTAATCACAGAAATCAGGCTTTGTGGGGAAATTTTCTTTAAATGCACAAGCAAGATCACTTCTTTCTGGCAAACACGAAGCTTCCTCTCCTGATAGTGATAACACTTTCACATGTCATGTGCCACAGTCATCAAAAATTTTCACCTTCATTTTGTAGTAAATATTTCCATATATGCCTATGTTTAATTTTTCAGCAAAGGGCTCTCCTGCCCTCTGAGGTGGGAAGACTAAAACTAGAGGAGTGTTGGTTTTCAGAAGAGAAATTGTGGGTTTGCCTATTATGTACAAATCCTCAGGTCAGCAGAATTTTTTTTCAATGAGCAGATTTTTCACACTAGAAATTTACAGCACTACAAAGCTGTGTCTGTGTTCCTGCAGAATGTAGGTGGCTGAGTTGTATGATTGCCTCAAATTGGGTCAGTTTAATGTTCTCTTTCCTACATATGGCAGTTTGCTCATCCCACTGAAAAATATTCTCTGTTCAATAGAATTTCAATAGATAGCATGATTGAACATTATTAAGAAGTAATCAACTAATACATAGGAAAAGAATTTCAGATGCAGAACACAATCCTGAAAACAAGCCCAAGCTTGTTGAGTGTGTAAGTGTCCTTTTGCATTGCCTTTTGTGAGGTGAAATTATTGCATGATTCAGTGGAAGACACTGGCGTTTGTCATTAAAATTATAAAACAAATGTCTAATAAAATGGCAGTCTTATAGAAAATAAAAGTTCAATCCTTAGTGTTGCTATTATAAAAATGTTTTACTTTAGACGGTATTAGGCATCTAACATAAAAAACCCCCCATTTCTCTTGTATTTCCATTTGACATAATGATGTCCACAACAGACAAAAAGATCCCATATTTCCTCTGTAAAACATTTATAAAAATTCTAGAGTGCCGGACTGAAAAACCATCAGGAAATCAAAAGTGCCTGCCTTAATCAAGTTACCTTGTGCTTTGTGGAACTGGCAAATACACACAGGGCACTGTGTAAGCTGTAACCTTTCCTGCAGATTCAGCCCTGCAAACCCAAGGGGAATTAGGCAACTGAAATCCAAATCTAACACCCACAAGCCCCAGGAAGTCACATAAGCGAAGTAAGTATCAGACTGATTTTCACAGATAAAACATTGCCCTTGCCAAGGCAGGGGCTGTATTTCAGTTTTAAGCTGGCCAGCATGTGCAGTAGTCTGGAAAACAAGTAATAATATAATAATATAAGCAACATGTAAATTTCGAACTCTGGTACCAGCCTTAGGAGGAAATTCAGCCAATGCTGTCAGCAATGGGTTTCCATAAATGAGAATTTCTACCCCCTGCCTCTTCCATCTTCCTATCTCACAGTACCCAAGTACTGAAATTTCACCAGTCCTTGCACTGAATGAAGATCAACTAAGGCAGTCATTTCCATTTGTATAACAGTATGCCTGCCTTAAAGACAGAAAAATTTTGCCTTCTCTGTTCCTTTTCCATGTTATCAGACAGGAAGATGGGAAGAAGAGGCTACCATTTCTCAGGAAGATCAAACATTGCTCCTCACTGTTACAAACAATGTCGTATGTCAAGACAGGCAGGATTTTCTTGCCCTCACAAAGCCCCAGTACTCATTCCAGACTCTGCATTGTCCATGGATAAACTCCTGCCTGGGCTTTACCCTGCCTGCACCAAACCAAGCAAGGCCCGCTCAGCGAGGTGAAAGCCAACAATGAAATTTGTATCTTAAACACAACAGCAACATGCCTGTTGCTTGTGGCTCAGTGAGGATGACAGGGTGACACATTCGTGCTATTTCCAGCTCTGGAGATCCCTTCTGTGGGATGTAAACAGGCCCTGCAGGAACTGAGGTGCTGAGCGAGTCCACAGGGCCTGACATCTGCACCAAGGACAAGAGGCAGCGTCCACACAGTCCCAGACCGAAAAATAGACTTAAACTCAGCCACAACTGAACTGTAATAAAAGCAGCTCTGTAGAAATTTTCTGTGGATGGCAGGGACAAGGAACTTTGCAGACTTGAGATGCTCTAGAAACACGTGGCTTTATTATTACAAGGGTCGTGGGTAAAGAGGGCCTGCTTTTAGCCCCCAGCCTCGGCTGGAGCAAAGCCCTAAAGAGAGAATGGGGAGAGAGAGAGATAGAAGAGAGAGTAGGGGGAAAAAGGGGAGAGGCAAGAGGGCAGAGGGGCAGAACAAGAGAGAAAAGAGAGGAGTGGGGAAGGGCAAAAAAGAGCAGCCAGAGAAAAGAACGATCACCTTGTTACAATACATTATATCTCTTTTTGTGTTGAATATTCTAATTTACAGCGACCAACCTGTGCAAGATACAAAACTTACAAACTTTGCATGCAGCAAGAACTATAAGAACTATTACATTACTATGTCATTTTATATTCTAAACTCTATAGACTCCTTTTTTATGTACTTGTTCCCTGATGCCTTTGCAGGGTGGAAAGGCAACATTCCTGAGTTTTTTGGTTTTTTCTCTTTTAACCCATCTTCAAGCTAATCACTGTCTTCCTGCCTGCCATGCTTATATCTCGAAACTAGCTTTAATTTCTATTTCACTCACAGGTTTTACATTTGCAGTATTTCTTACCACGCAATCATATTCATATGGTCCTTCCTGTTCCGTCTTTCCTAACACAGCGGTAAGCAGAAAGGACCGGGCCTGGCTGCAGGCATGTCCCTGGTGTCCCCAGGGCTCAGCACTGGGCTCTGTTGGATGAAGGGGAAAACGCCTCCTCGGGAATTCACTGAGGACACAAATCTGGGAGCAGATACCCCTGAGAGCCGGGCAGCTCTGCAGAGACACCAGGACAGGCTGGAGAGATGGGCAGAGGGGAACTGTCTGAAGTTCACCAAAGACAAGAGCGGAGTCCTGCAGCTGGGCAGGAACAGCCCCAGACACCAGCATGGGCTGGGATGAGCTGTAGGAGCAGCTCCGGGGACCCTGGGAGACAATGAGTGTCCCTGAGCCATCAGTGCCCTGGGGGCAAGGAGGACAACGGGATCCTGAGGTGCTTTGCCCAGCCCTGGGAGGCTCCTATGGAATGCTGTGTCCAGCCCTGAGCCCTCAGCACAGCAGGGACAGCCTGAGCCATCCGGGGATTCTGTGACTCTGTGAGTTCACTATGTGGAGGAGGAATTCCTGCAGGCAGGTAAGAGGAGATCTCTTCACTTTGTATCTTGGATCCAAACCCACATAACTATGACATGTATTCTCGGAAAACTCACATTTAAAGGGCAGAAAATATCTGAACGCTTTTTTCTTCCTGAAATTAGTGCCCCCTTTCTTTATTAGTGAGTATTTTAAGGCTTATCTCTGTACTTTGCTGACTTTGACCTTTCAGTGAGTGATTACATAATTAGTCTTTGAACTTGTATATCACTTCACAGCTTCTCACTTTCCCACAAAGGCACTGGTACTCTGTGGCATTTCCACCTCTTCCTACTTTTGTACGCACATTTCTGCCTGCTCAATACACTGTGAATCCAGCCAACACAAACATACTTTATACCAGCTGATTAGACTTTAGGTTGAGGCTGAGGAAGTACTTTGATGCAGAGTCCTGATTGCCATCATTTTTTAAATATTTTGTGGGGGAAAAAATTCTTTGTCGGTTTTTCAATTATGCTTTGTAAAACAATTGAGAATAGCTTAAACTCCTAAGGTATTCCACTTAAAGAATGTTTCTTCTTGTTGAATAGAGTACAAAATAATTCACTCTTAATTAACTTCAGATTGGGTATCATGACAAAGAACACTAACCTGGATTCTTTATACAGCCTCTTTTTGGAAAATATTTCAGAAGACATTGTTGTGAATCTTTGTGAAAGAAGGTATATTATACAGAGAAACTGTTTCCTCATGATTTTTATGGAAATACCATGATTTTTATGGAAATACAAGGACAGCAGGATCATTCTGAGACAGAGACTAAAATCCTGAGCATCCAGAAGGGTACAACACAGATATCTGCAAAACAAACCATAATATACAAAAGGCATGTGAGAAAATAACTTCCCCTCTCTTCTGCAACTCATATTTATCTCTTAGATCAAGAGCATGGAGCTACAATCCTTCTCAAAAAGGTCTGAGAGGTCATATGGCAACAGGCAAAGAAACAGAGAATTGGTTGAACAGTGCATTTTTCACAGGATGCCCACATCAGGAAAGGTTTTCAAAATTGCTGTTCAGGAAAATTTTAACCATATGCACATAGCTGAAAGGGGCCACATGAAAAAGGGAAGCTAACAATGTTTGTTTTTAATGTTTTCAGATCTTGCCTAATCATAGATTCTGCAGGACAGGGGTTGTTGTCTCGTGCTTTACAGCTCTCCTGTCTGCCTGCTCTAACAGGGCAACAACATCCTTTAGACATCACACAAAGAAGTTGCTTTTTGTTTCCAGGGCAAGAGAAGACATCCCATTGAATTTCAGACTTAAATCCATCTGTGGGGTTTACCTTGGGGGTTGATTGTATTTTAGTGGAAGAGTGAGAGTGTGAATTATTATTATGTCATATAAAGCATTACAAATATTGACAACATACCAAAGATGGATGACATGATGATCAAGTTGGGACACTTTGTACCAGAAACTGTTTTCTATGAGTATTTAATCAATGCTACCTTTGGAAATATCAATTTAGGCCCAGCAGGAGTGACATGAGTGGGTAAAAAGGAAGGCACCCTGTGATAGGAATGTAGGAATGGTTCAATGCTGTACATATTTAGAGAAGAAAAAAAAAGTCTAAATTGCTATTAGCTATTTAATCTTTATGAGTCATTTTCAGGGAAACTTGATGTCCTGGGTTGTAGTGTGGGATATACACAAAGTATTTATTCTATCACCATCTTCATGAACTGCTGAAACCAGGTGGAGCAGTGCTCTAGTGTTGGGCTGTCTTCTGCTAATGGCCTATTAACGCCTTGCCCATGACTCACAGGTAACTCCCTCCAGGGGTTATCTCTGTTAATGGACCATCAAGGACCCACTTCACACTCATCATCCCATTGTGAGATGCTCCGCCCAGGGGGAGGAGCCAAGCATTCTCACCTGGATATAATCCGGGATTTGGGACAGCACAAGCAGTCCTTACCTACTGGATTCTCAGAGGAGCAGAGCTACTAGACCTTTCTACAGGATCACTGCTTCAGGAAGACCACCTTACCTGGCCTGCTTCCACCATCCTGCTCAGGTTGTGTTCTGACTCTATCAGTGGTCCTTTGTGTTATTGCTTTTATTTTATTTTTACCTTTTTTCTTATTAAATTATATTTCTGGCTTGGAGCCTCTCACTTGTTTTGCTTTCAAACCACAACACCTGGTTTCACATTCATCTCAGAATTATTCATATCTAAGAGAGCAGGATTTGAAGATCATTAATAAAAGTGTATATGCACAATTAATAAGATAACGAGATAAGTGTTTTGTTCTGTTTCCTTGTTTTAATCAGGCTACACACCTGGTGATAGAAACAGACCAATAGGGGCAGAATTAGTGAGATTGAATAATAAATCCCACAACTGCTTATTGCTTTATCTCTGGATTTTTGGGTCACTTCCCCATGTTTTTTCTCTTATTAAGAAGAGTATCTCCATTTTCATGAATAAGCTGTAAAACTCATGGCATGTCCTGGACTTCTGTACAAGCAAAAAGTAGTATTTTGTATTTTCTAGCCTATGCCAATGAAAATTATTTGACATTGGTAGCTAAAGCCATACTTAAGGTATATGTGGCTTGCCTTTGTGCAAGAGAACAGCTTCTGAGTTATGGATTTTGGAGGGTTTATTTTTTTGTTGTTGTTGTAATTGCTCCATTATAAATATGTTTACTTAAACCAACCAAAGCTTTTCCTGCCAAACTGGCAAATTCTGTATTTTATTACTATAATAGCCCACATTTTCAGACTTGGGGCCTCAAGTAGCTTTTAAGGTATGCAACAATTTTTGATATGCTGACCCAACTGGTATTTTGATTTATATGGGTCTTCCCATCATCATGTATCTTAAATAAAGCCACTTAATTATGTCCTAAAATGTAGAATAAAGAATCTAATTTTAAGAATAAACACACTTGTCCTTCAAGAGGTCTGACTCAGGAGCAGATTCAGATCAGTCAGTACTTGTAGATTTAATTCCAAAAACATTGTTGGCTGAAATGTAAGTAATGGGAATTTTCAAAGTACCTTTCATTCCAGTTAACATCAGAATGAGATGGTTTTTTGCTTGGGTTTGTTTGTTTGTTTGTTTGTTTTTTGGTTGTTTTGGTTTTTTTGGGTTTTTTTTTTTTTTTTTGTAGTTTGGCCTTTTGAGCTGAAAAGAAGTCTCATAATTTCCCTGGTACTTCACTGATTTCACTGCCTATTGCTGTGTTTCGTTTGTGTCTCTGCAGTTAAGTTATTTATTAATTCCTGTGTCAGAACTCAGGAATAAATCATGTTTGAGAGAAGTAAGGCAAGTCAAAGGTATCTGTGGAATGGCTGCAATGACTGTGTGTTATTTGCAGTATATGGTTTACCACTCCATATTTCCATGCTCTGGGGGGATCTCAAGCTGCATGGAAGATCATTTGCTGCCACAGCTGGTTTTGGGGGAGGGTTTTGGTGGGTTTTTATTATTATTATTATTACTGTTTCCTGTTTACTGTGCTATATATAGAACATTTGATACATGAACATTTCCTGTCCTGTTAACAATTCATACTAATTTAGCATTCCTCTAGGAGCACACATGTTGAAACCTGGGCTTCAGTTCAGCAAGGTATTTGAATGCATGTCTCAGTTTGGGAATCAAATAACCTCAAAGCTGAGCTACATTAATTAATCAAGACAGACAGAAAGCATAGAGGGAGTCAGAAATACGAGAATATCCTTTAAGTAAAAGAAAGATTAGGTTTTCATTGGAAGCTACTGCACCTCATGACAATTTCTGCAGATTGTTGGCAGTCGTTCAAAGTCTATAAGAGCCAGTGAATTTTCAGTAATGGAATTTTACTTTGGAACACTTTCCCTTAAATTAGCCATATCCCTATCAATAACAGTAAGCAATCTGCAGGCAGGACTCCAGACTCTTTGGCATATTGGAGAGCTACGTGCAATGCCTTCTTCTCACTTGCTATTGCTCTCTTGTGGTTGTTCAGATCCTGCATTGACTCGAACAAGTGAGGCAGAACATTCTTATTTCATTAGCAGCAAATGGTCCCCAGGCAAAGCTCAAGCTGTAGCTTTAATGTATACAAAATGTGTATAAAGGTCTTCAAAAGCTCCTTATCTAGGTCCTACTTTTTGGCCTTACTTGTTGATTAATAATTTTAAAACCCCAAATGTATTGTTATGGATATACATCTTGTGGTGAATGTCTAAAACAAAAGGTATATGAAAATATTCCTGCATAAATCCCACACATTGGTAGTATAGCATAGATAGGTGTGTGTGTATCAATATAATTCCTTATTTCTAATCAATTTGGAATCAGTATGTGGTATTCTCATTTTCAAGCAACATCCAGTGCTTATTTACAGAATCAATATCTATGGGATTATATAAAACTGTATTATACTATTATATTGTATAAAAGTGTATTGTACTACAAGGATTTAAGATGCACTTTGGTAAAGTGAGTGCCTCATCAGGGAGCAACTTTCTGAGAAAGGCATTGTCCATTTAATCACTTCAGATAGGCTTGGGATGGAGAGAAATCAGTATTAAGACTTCCATTAATGAAACACTAAGCCTGTGGTTAATTTTAAGCAAATAAACATGTCCCAAATGAACTTTTATCTAGTTACAAAATACCTAAAAGTTACAAACGACCTGCACTGATAATTTTTTTTAAATTCTCTTAAAAGATAAAATTAGCTCTTTACCAAGTTCCGTCAACATGTTTCTCAGCCTTTTACCCATGTTAAAATACTGTGAGTTTTTTGACTTTAGAACAGATCTAGCTGGAAACATTGCTCCAAAGTTCTCCACATTTTTCTCCCAGTGTTTAAAAGACAACATTTTAAATGAAAACCTATGCTCTATTCAGCCATTTCTATTTTTCTGAAGATTTTTGAAGTTACTTTGTGGCCCTCTGAACATGGTTTTGTTAGAAAGAAAGGATGAATTGCAGTGGGCCTAAATCTACTCTGCATTATGCTGGGGAAGATTAACTAGAGTGTTTTAAGAGATGTGACTTTCCCAAATGGCTACACACAACCTGAGGCTGCTCATTATTTCACCTTCCATGGCCTGTTAATATGAGCTTGTATTAACAGCAAGCAAACAGAAATCTCTCTTCTCCTCTCTCTGCATTCTTCCTTATTACTGAACCTGGAGTTTATTTTTAACTTTATATAAAAATAAATTAATCTTCCATATAACCAGATTGATCATTGAAATGATTTGTACTCAATGCAATAACTCATCCCAAAAAATATCAAATATTCTTTATGAATTTATATGGATTTATATCTAGAATGAATCACATTTCCACTGTTCCATCAAAATTATATAAATATTAGAGTTTGGGGGCAAGAGGGAGAAAAGGATGATTTATTTATATTTTGTTTCCTTTGATAAAAATACTAATAGGAGCATTTCTTTCTGCTCCCTTGAGGGGAATTCTAATTGAGTGGTAGTTTTGAAGTCTGCCGTAGACTGCAGACATGAATTTATGACTTGAATTCATCACTTGAAAGACTATTTTGACAGCAACTGTAAATGTCACCATGTGCCTTGAATAGACAGTTCTTAAGGCTGGAGGAAAGTGAGGTTGCTGAACATTGGCTTTTAAACATTTTGAAAGATTTTGACATTTATTTCTCATGTTAGTGGATCTCAATAAATATTTTCAAGTCAGCCACAAAGAGATAAGTCAGTGAGACCTCAAGATCTGAGGTCACATAAAATTAGTTATAACTAAGGGAAACAAAGTGTTTTTTCCTAAAATGTGGGATGTTTAATAAGTTTAGATCACATCAGTCATAAATCTCCGGAAGCAGTTTGCAAATGGTTATAGTGATGGTTTAGGGTACGTGTTCTAATTAGAAATGAAGCTCCATGTTTCTCATCATCCACAAAAAAAATTGATTTTTATCAGTTTTCCAGTTCTATGTAAATCCACTAACATTAAATCACAAGAAAATTAAAGTAATTTAATTTTGTAGCACAATTTATGTTTTTAGAACAGGCTCAGGATTTTTAGGCTTGCTAATATAGCTTTGCTTATAATGACCTCTGTAACCAAGGAAAAAAACCTCACAAGAAAATCCCACCACAAACCCAATGAAAAATATTTTCCCAGCAAGTGAATACTTAATGAAGATTGTATTTAGAAATTCCTTTTCTATCCTTCCACTACCAAAACTAAAAAGTAATTGGGCTGCTGCTGCCTGAACCTGCTGTTGGTGAATGACAGGAATCTTAGAAGTTCCATAAAATAACTCCTTAGGAGAGTACTTAATGAAATGCTAATTAGGCACTTAACTGCTATGCAATCTGGACATTTTTACATGATTTTTCACTATCCCACGTATTTACCAGAACCAAAGACAAAATCTAAAGCAAAACGGGAACTGATAACGTGTTTATTTGCCATGTTACATCATCTCGGGGATGGTCATAAACCACTGGAACAAATTGTTCAGAAAAATTGAATTGTCCATTGACTGAAGTCTTTTGAATCCAGGCCAGATGCCATTCTGGAAAAAAACTGTTATGCAAAAGGAAGATATCAAGCTTAAATCAGGTAGTGCTTGAGGAATGTTTCTGTGTTAAACAAGCGTTGGACATGCTGAGCTCACAGTCTCCTTGGATTAAATAATCTAAACCCCAGGATTAATTTACTCCCATCTAGACATCAACACTGCAGAATTCCATGCTGAAGATGGTTGTCCTGGATTCCTTTATAACTTGGGAAATGAATAAACACCTCTAGGTCATGATTCATCTCACCCCAATGTAGACATCTGAAACTATGCTTATTTTTCTCCACCGAGGAGTCTAGACAGGTTGTTTAGCCATAAATGGTACATTATATACATCTGAACTGAGGCAAAATGAAATGGAACCATAAATCCAGATGTCTTGTCTGTACAGCAGATATATTTTACACACACATTATAGCACATATACAACATATATATATATATGCAGTGTGTGTTTGTGTATGTATGTGCATTTCTCTTGGTGTCTGCAGGAAAAGAAGGCAGTTTCCAGGCCAGTGAAATCCTCATGATAACCTCTCATCACCAAAAATCCTGTAAAACTAACCAACTAGCCAGGAACTTTGGGTGAAAGAAGGTTTTCATCATTTGCCCTGAATACTAGATGGCAGCATTGCACTTCCTAAACACCTCACTGGAAAATAGGAACGATGACAGCACTTCTGATCTGAAGAGCAGAATGCTGTCAGTAATGAAAATTCAGATAGCCTAAATAGTCATATAATTAAAATATTATATTTATGAAGGGGTTGCCTGGAACAGAAGGTGCATTGTACTTTCTTCTTTACCTAACAGCTGAGAACAGCATTGCTCCTATTTTATATTTACATTATTAATCTTCAGGATTAGGCCTCTGATATGTCAGTTTCTTGTGACTTAGAGCACTCAGGAGGAGCAGTGATTTTGCAAAGGGGGTGGGTGAACCCTACCCCACTGACACAAGGATTTAAATCTTGCATGGTTTTGTCACAGCTGAACAAGGCAGCCTTGGTTGTCTCAGTTCAGGTATTAGTGGATGAGCATCCACCTCACAGAGTTCTTGATCCAGAAAAGTGACTTCTGGATCAAGTTGACCCTGGTAAAGAGCCTGAACTCTGCAGTGGTCCTGGATTGCCTAATCCCCAAGTCATGGGGCTCAGGCAGTCATGGCACCCTCTACCATTGGTTTCCAAACTGTGAAGGAAAGCAGTAGTGGAAAACTCAAGCAAAAGAAAACTATTTTGTAAGAATTGGGAATAGAAACAAGAGCTAGTTGATAGCTTGGGGGTAGGCAACTCAGTGTGAGGGGATCGTCCAGCTGGAGACTGGTGTTAAGTGACAGTCCTGTACCCCGATCCCAGCCCCAGGCACTGGGAAGCTGCACATCTGCCTAAACTAACAAAAAGAGAGTTCAAAAGGAGCTGAGAGACGCCAAGAGGGTAGGAAATCAATGCAAGATCAAAGTCTCAGGATGGATGGAGGCTGAATCCCTGGTTGCTTTGAAAGAGGACAGTGGGGGAGTTGCTGTATGTATTGATCAGATTTTATTGCAGCATTTTGGAGAGGATGTATTCTGACAAGAAGGTGAGAGGTGAACCACCCCTGTCCTGCAGAGAACAGAAGTTCTCTTGCTGGAGCAAAGGAGATATGTCTGGGACTGTGATGCCAGAAGGATGTGGAAACAGAGACTGCAATCAAGCTTAGTAGTCTGATTTCCATGGGAAGTGTGGTTCCTCTGAATATTCAGTGGAAAATTGCGAGGAGAATCATAACTCCTTTAGGTTAAAATATAAGATGAACTGATTCTAATCAATCTTGGGAGCTTTTATTTTGTGTGTGTAATGACTCCATTTGTGCTGTAGGGTTTTTTCAAGGCTTTATTGCCTTGTGGCAGCGCACAAAGGTAAACATTGACTTCAGCAGCAAGTAAAGGTCAAATATACATAAAATAGGAAAACTTACCTGAGTACAGGTTATTTTTGTAAGAACAAGACTGTAAAATCAGGCCTAAATGTCAAATGTGTTTTAGAACTCAGTCATTCACTGTGACTACTCCAGAGACAGTGACTTCATGTTATTCAAGTCAGACTCTAGTCCTGTGACTGGAATGATGTTTCTGTACCTGGCTCTGCTAGAAATTATTAGGGAATTAAACCCGTAGTCCACTGGAAAACTGTTATTCTGTTTGTCACCAGGTTCAGCATGAAATAAGACTTGAGCAGCTTTTTAGAGTCATTTGCAGTAGGTTTATAAGGCGAAACTACATGTAAGTCTTGTGCAGATCTCACTTTTGGAATGGTTTAATCTCTGACGGCGTCAAGTGATCAAATTGGTCATACATTGTTTGGTCTGGCTTTATTTTAGTTTTCCTTTTTCTCTTACCATGGAATATTTTGACATTTGTTGAAACTCCCCAACTTCCAACTTTCCATTTGGAAGTTAATTGAAGCAACATAGTTTATTTTCAGTAGAAACTGAATTTATGTATGTCAGACTGATGTTTCAGGGCTGCTCTGATGCCCTCTAGGACTTACCCTTCCGATAACCTCCTCTCTCAATCTTCATTTGAGCAAAACCATGCAGGAGTCTGTAGTATCTGGAACTAATGTCCTTCCTCTTGTAGGAATCATAGAAAAGAATTCCAGAATGGTTTGGGTTGGAAGGGACCTTAGAAATTTATTCCACCCCTCTGCCATGGGCAGGGGCATCTTCCACTCTCCCAGGCTGCTCCAAGCCCCATCCAACCTGGCCTTGGGCACTTCCAGGGATCCACAACTTTGGGCAACCTGTGTCAGGGCATTACCACACCCACAGTAAAGATTTTCTTTCTAAATGAATGCTGTGTGTTTTTTACTCAAGGCACTGAGAGACAGCTACGATCACTGAAAACTCAATCAAAAATACCCAGATTTTTCCTTTACATCAGACCTGAATCTGTCACGTGGCTAATATTCATTAATCCTCCACGACAGGCCCTGAAATAGATATGTCTCTAGCATGGCTCATGTATTTCTAACAGAGTCCAAACACAAAGCAATTTTCACTTGGGAGAATATCAGAAAACACATTTTTATTGTGAAGTCGATCCAGCACTGGCACAGATTGCTGAAGGAGTCAGCAACCTGTGGAGTCTCCCTCCTTGGAGATATTAAAAGGTGTCTGGATGTCGTCATGGGCAGCCTGCTCTAGGTGACTCTGCTTGAGCAGGACAGCCAGAAAGAATTACTCCAGAGGTCCCTTTGAACCTCAGCCAATCCCTGACTCTGTTATCCATGCATAAGGGTAGTTCAGGGAGAGAAGAGCTTAACAGGCAAAGCAAAACCTGTGCACTCAAGGAAAGCAAAGCTACAAATTCAGCACTTCAGCACCAATCCAAAACACAGCCCCACCAGTGCTTGGGAAGTAGGCTGACTCTGCCCCAGACAGAACCAGCACAAAGGGATAATGAGAAATATTTTATAAATTCATTAGCCTTTTCAAGTATTCTGATAGTTTTCTGATAGTAAAACCCAGCTAGCGAAGTAGTGCAGTAATCCTTAGTGATGTGAAGTACAGGACTATTGGGTATTTGCTAGCAGTAATGAAAGCCAATTTTCCCAGTTGGACAAATTGAAGAAAAACTGTCTTGGGGCCTCTGTAGGAGAACTCCTATCAGTGGACTTTCCAATGCTAAGATAGTTTCTCCAAGATTTCTAAGGCTTACCCAAATCCTGTGACTCTTTTGTTTCCCTATAAACACTACTTTCCATCTAGGATTTTATTTTTGGCAAAGGGAGAAAAGCTGTCTAAATGTTTTCTCTGCCTTCCCCCACGTTTCTTCTTTTCCTTTCAAGAAATTAATGGCATGACTCATTTCCCACCCTGTGACTTGTTCCCTTGGGCTAAAGTTCCAGGAGCCTGGCCACTGTGTCCTGCAGCTTCCTCCCAGCTTGCTTGCTCAGGTTTCGTCCTCACAGGAGATGGACACGGTGAGCAACTCTTTCTCACTGCCATAGGAACAGGGATGAGATCAGAGCCTGAACATGGTGGGGGGGGGGAATTTGTGAAACCCTCTGGATTCACAGCTGGATCCTGACATGTTCAGTCTCTTCTTCCTGCAACAGTTCAGAGCTCGTATTTCTGTGGACAATTCTATTCCTATGCTGACATTTGGGTCAGAAAAGTCCATTTTGCCTGTTCTTGCTCATCACAGGTAGCAAGGAGGCTCCCGATGCCTTCCCTTTCTGATAGCCTGGTGTCACCAGATAGAGCTGTAACACGATTCAGAATTGAAATCGGATGCACCATTGCTAATTTGTCAACTGTCAGCGCCTTATCTTGTTATTTTGTTTACTTTGAGGGGTATGCCTTGGGGATATATTTAAAACAGAGAGTTTTGACTGTTGTTTAATAAAAATCTTAGTGGTCTTTAAAGGATGAGGAATTCCTTACCCTGAGCAACTATGTTGCTTCCCATTTCTGTGGGAAATGCAAGAGACCTTTTCCAGTTTTTGAGAAAATTTGTTTGGTGTGGTTCCACGGTTCTCCTCCCAGAACCCTGTTTTTCTTTAATTGAGAGAAGCATTATTTGTATTCTATAAAACAGCTGTCACTGTATCTTTTTAATCAGACATTAAAAAGCAAAATTAAATTTTGCTTGGAGATTGGACTATTCTTTCTCCTCTTCTTCTCCCCCTTGAACATTTTCTGGCAAATAAGACTTCATGTGTGACTTCAATGTTACTTTTATGTTAAAATGATGGAACGATCTTGTATGCTACTGTCCCCTGACTATTTTATTTGCACAGCTAGAGTGGCCTATTATCTAAATTAATTTTTTTAACTGATTGAGATTGCAGTTTCAGTAAAGGCAACCACACAATCATACTCCTCCTGGATCTTGTGCCAATAGCCTGATTTTGGCACTGCAAATGTTTAACAAAATATAACTTATTTCACCAGCTTCCAAACTTTTGGCTTTTGCTTTCCTGTTTGAGAAGGATGAGGCACTTAAATCTTGATCTTTGCAATCTATTTGAACCTATTTGTTAAACTTTTTTTCCCTGGCTAGAATGATGGTCTGAATTAAAATTCCAGTACTAGCTGATATCTGGTTCATTGTGGATGTTTTGATTTTATTTTTTTCTTTCCTTTTTTTCTCTGTCCTTCATATTTCCCTGCTGGGGATGTTTCTCTCCATACGGTGTCTGTAATGCCTGCCCCTGACACACCAGGAGAGGGCAGCTGGGAGAACCTCATTGCTAAAGCATATGGAACACGTTCTGGAAAAACATTAAGGCAGGGAAAATGCAGCTGTGGAGCACAAGGCCTACCTGAGGCCACTTGTGCTTTGTGTACATGCTGTACGAACTGGGAGAGAGCACAGCACACAGGGGATGGAGAGCTGGATTAGCAGATGTTCAGCTCCATGTGCCCTGTCAGCTCAGCACCAGGTCATGACCAGTAATGGGATGAGGCCTTGCTGCAGCCAAAAGTGTTGAAAACAAAGTCAATTTAATAGGAGCTGAAGCAAGGAGGCAGGAGAAACAGTTTAGCCAAGTTTGACTCTTCAGTGTAATCACTCAGGGAAAATTTCAAGCTGCACAGAAGTGTGGCCAGTAAGTTTAGATTGGATATTAGGAAGGAATTCTTGCCTGTGAGGGTGGCCCCTGGCACAGGGTGCCCAGAGAATCTGGGGCTGCCCCTGGATCCCTGCAAGTGTCCAAGGCCAGGCTGGACAAGGCTTGGAGCAACCTGAGATGGAGGAAGGTGTCCCTGCCCATGGCAGGGGATGGCACTGGATGATCTTTAAGGTCCATCCCAAACAGAGCCATTCCACGATTCTATGACATACTGAGGATTGCTGCAACCCATTTATGGTTGCAAGGCTGCCAGGCTGGTGCAGGAAGGTCAGTGAGGGAACAGGGATTCCTTCAAAATAAAGCATGACTGCCATGATAAACTGGTGTTCTAGAAGAGTGAAAACAAAATATGTGAAGGGTCTGGAGGGGAAGGAAGGACTGTGAGGAGCAGCTGAGGGCACTTGGGCTATTCAGCCTGGAGGAGACATTGTGGTCTTCAGCATCCTCGTGAGGGGCAGTGGAGGGGCAGACACTGACCTCTGCTCTCTGGGACAGTGACAGGACCTGAGGGAATGGCTGGAGCTGTGCCAGGGGAGGTTTAGTTTGGGTGTCAGGAAAAGGTTCTTTCTCCAGAGGGAAGTCAGGCACTGAACAGGTCCTCAGAGAATGGGCTCAGCACCAGCCTGAGAGAGCTCGAGAAATGTTTGGACAATGCTCTCAGGCACAGGATGTGACTCTTGGGGTGTTCTGTGCAGGACCAGGAGTTGAACTGGATGATCCTGATGGGTCCCTTCCAGCTCAGCATATTATGTGATTCCATGAAAATAGAGCAAAATATCTGTACAGACTGAGGAATGAAGGGATTGAGAGGACCTTTGTAAAAAGAACTTGAATACAGGGTAAAAGATATTGTCAGAAAAGGTACATAATTTGACAAGTAACTTTTAGATAAAATGTTTCTTTTCAGAAACAACAAAAGAGAAGACACTGTGGATTTTTTTTTTCCTTCTAAAGTTCTCTCAACCCTGTAACCCGGTGTTATGTCCAATTTGGCTATTTTACAAGCACAACTTAACTTACAAGTACAGCCTTTTGTCTCCCTCCTGAGACTGAAAAGTTCACCTGAGGTTCTTCACATTATCAACTGTAAAAATATTCCACCAGCAAAATTAATTGATAAAAATTAGTTGATTGATAGCAGGATCTGATAATGAGCCCAGAGAGTTTGGGGCTTTAGGTAGGCATCACTGGGAGGGTATTTTATTTCAAATATTTGCACTTTTGGCTCACAAAGAAATGCAAATATAGTTGAATATTCAGATTCTATGTTGAAATTTGTAGAGCAGGTATTATTTAAGCACTTAGGAAAAGGGCTAAAACATAAAGAATCTGAATAGACATCAATCATCAAATCTCCTGCAACTCTTGCTTGCAAGAGATCTAAGAAGTGGCACAACTTTGCATGGCAGGTTTGTTTTTTCTAATGTTTTGCAAAGTCCACGTCAACAATCATGCGGGTTTGCTTTCTTATAAAATCTTTATTGTGCTTTAGCTCCAGTTTCAGTCCTGTTCTTGGACTGGAAGTGTGCACTGGCTCATCAGCCAGAATGCCTTTCTCTGGAACACATTTTTTCAATTTCTGAGCAGAAACAGCAGTAACCTTCTTTTTGTTGTTGCAGGTCTGTCTTCATCTTTGTTATCAGATTTTGTTGCACAGCCACATTTGAGAATGCACACTCAGTGATGTCAAAAGAGTTTTGCTTTAGACGTGTTGTTACAAGCAAAAAATTATTAGATGTATTGGAGTCCAAATAGTTCTCAGTTCATGCATCCTCAATCCATCAATACTGTGTGTTTTAAACAACTCATTTGGAAGGGAGCCCAGCATGCTGACTTTATCAGGAGTATTACGTGCATATTTAGACTCAGGCACATACAGTCCTTATACACAGAAGAAAAATCCTCCTGCACAGCCAAGATCATCTTCTGTGTTACAGCAACACTGTCTGGAGCAGCTGTGTTGGAAATCTGAATGTGTGTTCCTTGTGCATGGATGTTTCCTGAAGGCAGACTCAGAGTTTGCTGCATCCACAATGAACAACGTCTGTGGGGGGCACTTATATATGAACAGTTTTTTAGATGATCCAATATCTGTGTGTTCATTGACTCATGGAATGGCCTGGGCTGCAAGGGACTTAAAACTCATCCAGTGCCACCCCCTGCTGTGGGGAGGGACAACTTCCACTATCCCAGATTGCTCCAAGTGCCAGCCAACCTGGCCTTGGAGACACTTGCAGGGATCCAGGGGCAGCCACAGCTGCTCTGGGCACCCTGTGCTGGTGCTTTTTTGTTTACATGAATCACCTTAAAGCAAATTTGTGCACTGAGGATGTGGGATAACAGGGATTTGAGGAGCTAAATTTTGACCTGAAGAGGGCATGGTGATTCTTATCCCCAATGTTGCACTCAGTTTAGTCCCTTTGTGCAGTAAACATGGTTTAGATTAAATTACTGTTGGGCTCTGTGCACCTGAAGAAACCAATGGTATCACAATGCTTCCATCTTCTGAGAGTGAAAAAACAAGGCAAGAGACAAGTTTGTTTTCAGTTGTGTGTTTGTTTGCTTTTTTCTCTGAATTGTGATTCACTTCTGGGATATTTGTGCTGTTTGCAACCAACGTGACTGTGGCTGTTCATGAGGAAGCAATCAGGTAAAAATGTGCAACTTGAAAAGGAAGACAAAGGTTCCTCACAGGAAAACGCTGCCTTTGATGATACTGACCCTTCTGATGGCCAAACAGCATTTGTTTGGCTGATGGTCAATGGCAGTTTTCTGATTTTGAATATACTAAATAAAAGTGTTTTCTAAATATACTAAATAAAAGTGTTAAGGACTGGCTGTTTAAAAAGTAATAGTGCATCATAGAATTTATATTCTTCAACTACTTTAGACAGATTTATGATCAGCCAAAGGACCTGTATAAATCTTGCCTTGAGCAGAGTGCAAATCTTTTTCTCACTGAAGCCTGTGGACAGCAGCGTTGGAGCAATGCTGTGTCCTGTGTGTATTTGTGTTCAGAATTAGATAACAATTTTTATTCACCAAGATTGTGCTTTGAAGTGATCGCAACACCATGAGTTATCTCATTAAAAGTCCTCTACTGGGTTTCATATGGCAAACACTTGAAATTTCCTGTCATTCCAGATTAACATGCTGCTCTCTGCTCCAGTAGTGTCTGATGATCTCACAGGAGAGAGAATTTTGCAGAAGTGAACCTTGAGTCTGTTTTTGTTTCAGTGACAAGTTATTGTATATTGAGCTTCAGAATTCAGAAAGAAAAGCCACTTAGGATTTGAAAAGGCTTTGTGGAAAATTTCATTGAACTGTCCATACAATACAGAATCCTTAAACTCAAACCTGCTTGGTTTGGTTTTGTATTTTTTTCTGTTTATAGTTATACCATTTTTCCTTTCAGGGTTTTCGTAAAAATACTGGTGAATATTCTGTTGAAATCTAGTCCCTGATATGATGGAGAAGGTTGCACTCAGAAACAGGGAAGTTACAGTCCAACCATGCAGCCATTTGTTTAGTAATATTCCAGCAGAATTTCCAGCAAAATATTTTGAAATAATAGGGACTATGATCCAAAGCTGGCCAAGAATCAGTCTTGCATAACCAAGAGAGTATTTTTTAAAAGATTTTTTTTCTATTTTTTTGTCGTGTACCAAAAAAAGAGATGTAATGATCCTTTCTCTGTTCTGAAGCATCCTTCACTGGAAATGCCAGGAACTCTGTCTGCTGTTCATTGATCTTGCATGAATTCTAAAATCCATTTTAGAGATAATAGTAAACTTTGAAAAGGGAAATTAGGATGAGTTTTTCTTGCAAGGTGCTCTGCCAGAAGCAGAGAGTATCCCTTGAGTATTTTCTGTGCAGAAATTACTTCAGTTGTTCTAGAACAGATTCACTGTGTTCATTTACATCGAAAATCCTCTCATTTAAGAGAAAGTTTATGTGTCCTTAGTGTATCCCAGCTGGGGATGTTTATGATCTCTTAATCAGGGCAGGATAACCTGCAGTGCTTCTTGTCTGGACTCATGTTCTCCACAGTATCCCATAATATATCCATGAGTTCCAGCACCTGCATTGTGGCCATTTTGGAGTATTAAATCAAACAACAAGCTGAGATACTGAGCATGCTGAAGGGCTGAAGGAAATCCCAGGAACTTTAATTTGTAAGGAGTAGCACTGAGGCCAGTCTTACAGGATCACTTGAAATGCTGATGTATTGATGCCAAAAGGGGCTCCCAGCTCTTCCATCAATACATTTTCATGAGGATGACCTGTTCAGCATGTTCAGATTAGCTCAAGCCCTCTAGAATAAAGACTAAATCCACTAAAAAACACATTTGAGAGATGGAGAAATATAAATTTATGTCTGAAAAATTGCAAATCATGGGATTTAGATTCCAGCCTCATTTTGAAGTGGATGTCTGCTACTTTTTTTGTGATGTATTTATTTCTGGTTTGTTTGTTTGTTTTTGTTATTTTATTTTGTTTTGGGTTTTGTTGTTGTTGGTTTTGGTTTTTGGTTTTTGTATTTCCTTAGGGGGTGATCTGACATTCAATTCTTGAGATGCTGAAAATGTAAAACACTGAAATCACAGCAAAAAATACCATTTAATTTCCCTTTAATCTGGGTAAAACTGAACTATTGCCGTTTCTCTCTCTCTATTTTTAAAATTTTTAAGTTATTACTATTTTTATTATTATTATTGTTATGGGAAATATAAATTAGTCCATTTGAATGGAATAAGTTGCCGCTTTAAAAATTCACGCAGCCTTGTGTCAATGCTGTTTTGAGAAGCAGTAAGGTGGGCAGATCTTTGCCAGATGTCTCCATCAGCCTTCCTCTTTTACATCCCATGAGCCCTGAGGGAAGGAGGGCAGGACAGAATTCCAGTTTTCTGGCAGTGTGAGGAGAAGGCACTAAGGAGATTTCTTGGTGGCCCTTTGAAAGATGGGAAAAGCAGATGAGGGTCCTGCAAGGCAAAGCGCAGCAAGGAGAAACGGAAGCAGAGGGGAAGCCATCAACCCACTCACCTCCTGGGAAGGGCATGGAGATAATCAGGGGCTGTTTGGGGGAGGACTTTGCTTTTGGGAGGAGAAATCACAACTGAAGGAGAGATGAAAAGGTTCATTTGTTGACACTGAGCACAAATGATGTCTCTCCCTGCAGATCCATCTGAAATCAGAGAGGGATTTCTGTGTGGGTGGGAAGCAAGAGTTTATAGTCATTAAGGTTTTGTGCATTCTGGATGAGGGGGAAAATGGCCAGCACTTTGTTCATGCTACTCAAATAAAGGTGAAAAATCCTCCAGCACCTCATGGGCTGAGCTCCAGCATTGGATTGTCAGTGTAAGTGTGAGGGAAGCCCTGTGGTGTTACCTTGTTAGTTACTATTAAATAGTATTAATTTTGGACACAGAATCATAGAATGGCCCGGACTTGAAGGAACCTTAGGATCATTTAGCTCCAACCCCCTTATCCTAATATTCAGCTTTTTCTTCCTTGGCTATGCTGTATGTGGTGCCCACTACATGCACACCCAGTGTAAAACATGGAGAGACAAGCAATTTAATATTGTGACCTAAAATTAGATTAAATCAGTAAATCTCACTCAAATGGCATATTTTTTGGGTCCTATGCTGCTGTTAATCTATAAAAGAAAAGGATTTTTTAAGAACAGATAAGCTCACCTGTTGGATCGCATAATTAAAACAAATTCCCTGCTATAAGGATTTTCTTTCCTTAATGAAAGCGTTTAAGTGCTGCAATGGAATTCCCTGAGAGAATTCCACTGCTGGGGATCTCCAGAAAAATCATTGTAAAGTTACATGGGATGAAGGAGGAGAAAGGGAGAAACTAATTGAAAATCTTTTTCACAAAAACATTTGAGACTATCCATAGATTTTTGTTAAATGATCTCGTAACAATGATTATTTCCCATTCTCTTTCCCACTCAAATGAGTGTATCAGTGACATATTTGCTAAATTCCCTTACCTTTCTTATTTAAATTTTCTGCAGTAAATATCTTCACAATTACTCTAAATTAACTATATTTAAAGCTTTTAAAAAAAATATCACTAGGGACCAGAAAAAAAACCCACTTAAAATTAATGTGACACAGCCTCCTGTCCCATGTGTTTTTCCTTGCTCATGTGGCTCACACATGAGACATCTTGGCAAAGGACCTTGTTACAAGCACTGGAGACTTCTACATTAAAAAGCTTTTTTATATCCTACATTCCCTAATTTGAATTTTAACCCAGTCCTTAAATTTTTGTCTGTGTGAATAATGTACTGTTCTGGAAAGAAAAAATTGGAATCATAAAATTGTTTGGGTTGGAAGGCACCTTAAAAGTCATCTTGTTCCAACGCCCCTGCGGGTAACACCTGGGCAGGGACACCTTCCACTATCCCAGGATGCTCCAAGCCCTGTAAAGCCTGGCCTTGGACACTCCCAGGGATGTAGTGTTTAATTTCTGCAGGATCTACAAGAAAAAATTATATTCAGTATCATCTGTTTTAAGGGGGGTGTGAGCAGTCAGGTCTTGAGTACCAGCCCTGTGTGTGTTATTATTAACATTTCTCTGTTGGAAACCAAGTCACAAAGGGATTTGATACACATGACAAATGGATTTGAATCAACACTTCTTTGAAAGGCTTTTTTGAAAAGAAAAAGAAATTAAAAAAAAAAAATAAAAAATGAGGGGTGTAAAAGCCTAAACTGAAAAATAGCAACTTTGCCCTGCATGTGTTTGTATTGGTGCTAATGAAACATTGAAATGTGTCATATTACATTGTCCTGATGACACAACTTTTCCCCATAAGATCTATAAATGCAGATGCAATCTTTCTTTGCCAAAAGCTTCCCTCCTTGCCAAGTGCATTGAACCATTCCCAACTCACTGGATGAATCCAGTCATATGTAAATACAATTATTTTCTGACTAAATAAGGATCAAACCAAGTTGATAAACTTATCACATTTCAGTTTAAACCTAATGCATTTTCTCAATGAATCTTCTCAAATTCATCACTTGTCAAGGTGTGGGACAACTAATGTTACTTTGCTATGAAGTTGGGTATAGAATTACACTTAATGTTGCCAAACAAGCAGAAGTGGTGACATTTTACTCATAGAACTGAACAATTAAGCAAATTGCTATTTTTATGGTTATCCTAAAAACCTAGAATGAGTGTAGTCTAAGGTACATAACATAATCTTTTCACACTGAACTGGCTTCACCTGGAAGTCCATCCTTCAAAAAATGAGAATTCCAGACAACTTGGAAAGCGAAAATTGTACTTCAAGCTAAAGGTCTTGAAAGAATTAGATATTTACTTCATTGAAATAAGGGCTAGAGGAAGGGGGAGCTCATTTGCTTCTATTTTTCTGAAAAATATGTTGTAAAATACACAATATTGCTCAGTATTCAGTATCATAAAGCCTTTCTGGAGCTGGTGCTTGAAAGGTATTAAACACAGCCCTGGTCATAACTTGTCCTTTTTTCCCCTTCCAAATTTGTGCTGGGATTGACCAGATAGAGCTCTCCAGAATTAATCTCGAATTTGGAAAGAGAAATACATAATTCTTCCCATCAATGTGGAAACTTGAACAGCTGTAGGAAGCTTTGTATGCCACAGAGAACTAAATTTGCTGGAAGAATGAGATAATGTATGTTTGAAGTTAGTGAATCCTGAAAAGGCATGCTATGGACTGGGAAAATGGATTACAGAGGCAAAATACTCCTGGTGAAAGTTCATCCACAGGACTGGCAATAAGTAGTCCTAATTCTGGTTTTGCCAGAAACACAAGTAACTCGTTTCAACAAAGACACAAAAATATATGAATGCAAAACTCTGCATGAAGGATGGAGGAATTTTCAGGGCTGCAAGTGGAAAGGTCATTCTGTCCTGAGAGTGAATCCAATTAAATTCTGTGCTGAGGCCAAGGAAAATGATTGGCATGTAGATTAAAGGCAAGCTCAAGTCTTCCCAGAGCATTTACTGACAGCCATGAATTCAGAGAGTTGCAGGCAATGAATTTTCCAAGTTGTGTTGGAGGACTGTCTTTAAGCTACATCAAATGAAAAAACTGAAAGTTGTAGAAGAGGAAGAAGGGGAGATTCACAGACTCATGTGGAGATCCTTTCCTGACACTGTGATTTCCAAAGCAACAAGGAAAAAGCAAGAAAAAATCCCATTCCTCATCATAAATCAATAAAAACCATCTTTCCATAACATTTTTATTATTCTGATAACAACAGTTTGACATTTTTGCTTTGGCTCAGTTAAGTTTTTCCTATCTATTGCCTGCCAGGAGAAAAAAAGTTCCATAATTTCCATCTACTGGAAAGTGGTTTTTTCTGATTAATAATGAAAATGCACACAGGATGATTTCACATTGTCTATTCCGAATTTTGCTGGATAAAGCAGGATAATGATTCAGATCATGAAAAGAAATTGTAGGTTATGACAACAACAACAATAATACAAACAATAATTATAGTTTATTCTCCCTTTTTATTATGGAGTTAATAGATTTTTATTATGAAGTTATTGATTTAGAAAGGTGACAATGGTGCATGAGAATTTTTAGAATGTATCTACAGTATTTAGCACAGGCCACAAGTCGTTTAAACTCTCACCATAAAAATCCTGCTGGTGACCTGCTGGAGAGGACAAATCTCCCCACTATTGCCCCGTCCTTTGCACCTTGCACAAATCCAACCATGGCATTTTAGATCTCGTGCTAATTGTGGTTATGTGCATGTAATGCCCTGGCAAGTTTATTTTAATGATTAAATATCTTTTTCTTAAGACTGGAAAATGGCCTTCAGCCTAATGTGTGTGCAGGTTTATCTCTAATCTCACATGCCTGCTATTTTCACGTGCTCCAAATACTTCTGCAAGGAAACAAGAAAATTGATGTATTTCATCGTGATTGCCATCTATTTAAATCAGGTTTTGTTTAAATCTGATTAACTCTAGGTTTACTTATTTCATACGTCCAAGTAAAAGTTGGGCTCACTTTTTCTTCTCTTCAAAAGCACTATAACTCACTGAACAATGAGGAAAAAAAGGTTCATTTTAAACCATTTTTGTTGTGTTTTGCCATGGATGTTTGTCCAGCACAAGAGAAGGCTGGGACTGTATTTTCCACTCCTAATGTTGGTTTAAATTGATCAAATTCTTCTCTCAGGCACTGGCAAGTCCACACACACACACACCCTAAATATTAAATATTGAGTTGTGGGGAAAGAGCTCAGGGAAGCAGGGATGGGTCAGAAATTTCCCTGCACCGAAGCCAATCCATCATAAAACAAACCAGGAAGAAAGTGAGCTTTGTTAGGCCTGGTGCTTCAGAACAACTTGCAGACATAAATATTTTAGGTTAATTTGAAGGGTCTATAGAACTTCTTGCATTATTCAATTGGTTTGTTTACTCCAAATAATTGAGTTGGTTCCTTTTTGTGTATAACTTATACCACAGATATGTCATGGTGATACTTTTGTGCCAATAATGACTTCAGCATTTGTAGGGTTTGGTTGTTTTTTTGGTTGGTTGGTTTTTAGTATTGTAAAATCTAATCAGTTGAAAAGTTGATTTTTAATGACTTGGATTTAAAAACAGGTTAATTTAAAACACCAAAGCAAAACCTGGGAGTTCACATAGTAGGCTGGGATTATTCTCTCTCAATTAAATGGACTAAGGAAGGTGGTCATGGTTTTGCAGATTATTTCAGGGGGAGTGGTAGGACTTGAAGGCTCACAATTGAGCCAGAGGTTGTTGGGGTCAAAGTTCTTTCTGCAAACCATAAGAGTTTTGGGAAGGGAGCCTGGAAAATTAATAAAGAGAACATGGCTCTTATCTCAGATCTGTGAGACTTACAATATCTCCTGCAGTAAATGGGGAAGAACAACATTATTTGTTTTCTGGGCTAATGTGAGTTGCAGCCTCAGTACAATAAACCTGTGAGTTAGTTCAAAATGCCATCATTTGTTAGGTGTTTGTCCTAGGTCTGATTTAAAAAGTATCTTTTCTGCAGTGTTGCAAGGTGAGAGGAGTTCAAACTGGCCAGATTTCCTTACCTCAAATGTCCATTTAATGGCTTAAATTTGGGCTATTCAAGCTTACATAGAAAAGGTGCAGATTCAAACTTTCACGGCCCAAAGGGTTTAGGAAAGTGGCTCCTGCACAGTGAGAGAAGTGGCATTTCAATCAGGGTAGATGAACAGAGCCACTGGAAGATGGACCTGTCTCACATCCCCTGCTTCCAGCTGTGCAGCCCAACCTCTTCCTACCTTCAGTGAGGCAGTTCTGTTCCCTGAATCAGTCTAAAGCCAAGAGAAGTTTTATAGGAAGAAAAATTAATATTTGTCCAAATAAGTATTTGGACTCTTATGTGAAGTACGAGATAATGATGTAAGCACTTCCATTTCTCCTTCCCCGTTTTCCACAGGTTTTATTCTATGTTTTCAGTAAGGTGACTGTATAATAAAACTCTCATGGGGGGTTTTGTCTGAGTTATATTTGTGTGAGTAAAAGTCCATATGCAGCAGGAAACTTGTTCTCTTGGGTGGTTACACGTAAAATTTAAAATTTCTTGTTGTTGCTGTTGTTTAGTTTGTTTGTTTTTTTGTTTTTTGTTTGTTCCTTTTTGGTTTTGGTTTTAGTTTTGGCTTGGTCTGGGGATTTTTTTTTTTTTGCATGAGCTGCAATGCTTTTGTCACCCTGGTTCACCAAACGATTTGGTGCCAGCTTTAGCACAAGGTGTCCTGTCAGGGAAAGGCAGAACAGAAGATCCCACTGTTTCTATGTGATGGTTTGACCTGGTGATTTTTTAAGTCTTTTCCCTTCTAAATGATTCTGTGATTCTATTCTTGATTATAGGAGTAAGGTTTCCTTCAATTACTACCTTCTCCCTTTCTTCTCCTTTGTGCAGTCTGCTTTCAGAAGGGTAATTTTGCAGATGGAGAGAGCTGAGTGTAGATCCTGCACTGTTAATTCACCTCAGCCCTGCAAACATCTGTCAGCTACTCCATCTACTTTCCTCTAGTAAAAATCAGGTTTGAAATATGGGGATGCCTTTAATTTTCCTTCTTTGTACTGAAGATGTACTTCCAAGGATTTTCTGTAATTCTGAGGTTTGGTAACTTCTTAAAAATGAAAGGGGATATTCTCAAGGAAAGCATATGCCTTCAGAAAAGGAACAGAACTCTCTCCACTCCCCCAGCTCCACACATTCCCTCTGTTAAGCTCGTAATAACAAGCAGTGATATTAAGCACAGCTTAAAATCACACCATAATTTTGTGCTATAGACTTTTAATTAAGGCTTGGGAGATCTTCCTTCTCTCTGCTCTTTTACCCTTTCTGACTGTAAGTGGTATTTGAATATTTTTTTAAATGTAGATCACGCACTGTGATTAGATACTGATCACTTCTCTTTGGGAGTCTCCAGATGCTTTCACAAACTGATTTCACACAAACCAGTGGACAGGGATAACCTAAGAGTGCCTTTTGAGAAATATATTTCCATAAAAGCCTTAATAACCTCATATCCTGCCCTGTCAATATTTCCATTTCAATTTACTTATTATTAGAGGCTCAGATCTAAGGAAGCAATACTTTATTCTTACCTCTTGGAAGACGTTGGTAAATGAATACAGAATTTTGATAGTAACATTTATTTAGAACTCAAGTTAGCAAAAAATATTAATTTTTTTTCAGATTCCTTGAATTGGCAAAGAGACAGATTTTTCTCCATCCCTGGATTGAAACAAGGGACTTTTTTTCAAACAGTTCTGCTGTAGAAATATATAATTATGTGTGGGTAGAGCTTGGCGTGGATCTCTTCCCCTTTAGGGATTTGAAGAAAACAAGCCTTTTCAAATATCCTTAATAACACACAGGTAAATAATGAGTTCAGACCAAATAACTGCTAAATATGAGAAAAACAGCATATTTCTACTCCTACTGCAAGCCAGAAAAAAAGATCAGTGATTACCCATATCCTGACAGTGATATTTTACACAGACCTCTCCACTATTTTCAAGTGGGAGATCAGTGCCTAGGCTGATGGCAGGATGTGAACCTTATAAAGTATTTCCTGCTGAAAAGAGCACTTTGGATTGTTGCATAGGCTAAAATATCATTTAACAAGCTGGATTATGAAAGGTGGACTCCTACACACGCAGGACTAAGTGTAAACTGACATAAGAGTCCTGATCTAGCAGAAAAAAACACCCTGATCAGGCATATCCCCAGGTCAGCAAGAAATCTCACTAAATTCCAGTGAGATCTTTACACGGATAGAGTTTGTGGCAGTAGGGACTTAGCTCAAAAGGGCAATATCTTAATAGCCAAGCCTCATTTGTTTATTTTCCTGTGGGCATCCTGACTATGAAGACAAGATGAGAAAGGTGGGCTGCTCAGCCTGGAGGTGAGAAGGTTGTGTGGAAACCTCACAGCACTCCCAGTGTCCAAAGGGGCCTTAAGGAAGCTGAAGAGGCTCTTCATCAGCAGCTGTAGTGACAGGATGAGGGGGAAAAGCTTCAAACTGAAAAAGGGGAAATTTAGGTTACAAATGTAGATTAAATTCTCCCCTGTGAAGAGGAGGAAAACTGTGGCACAGGTTTCATAAAAGAGCTGTGGCTGCACTATCCTGGAAGTGTCCAAGGCCAGGCTGGATGGGGGTTTTAGCAGCCTGGTCTAGTTGAATATGTTCTTGCCCATAGCAAATATAGTCAATTAGACAACCTTTAAAAGGTCTCTTCTAACTCAAATATTCTGTGATGCCATGAGTCTATGCTCTTTGCAGCTCACAGAGTGCTGCATAGGTCTCACTGTAACACCACATGTTAGTAATTCCTTGTTATTAATTCCTAGCAGTAATTATTAATTCATAGTTAGTAATTCATAGTAATAACTTTCGGTATGGAAGATGACACAAAATTTAACTTTGCTGTTTTAAAGCTTTTCCATTTATAAGCTATAAATGTTTTTTAATTTCTCCATACTGTTGTAGTGGCTGTAGATGTAGGAGCTTTGTCTGAGTTTTCTTTTTTTTCCTGGCATGTGTTGAAATGTACTACATATTAATAATTGTACGCAGTCTGTGAGGAGAACAGGGGAAGGATGATTTTCCCCAGCTTTTCACCCTCCTTTCCTCCTTCAGACCTCTGGCAACAGCTTTTGGGAATTCTGAATTCCCTTTGGATGTTAAGGAAAGCCTGTTCTTTTTGCTTTGTCTGCTATGTCTCCTCAGTGTGGTCCCACAGCATGTTTAGAGCCAGCAGGGTTTACACCATGTTCCTGTCAATGGTTTGTGGGAGTATTTATGTCAAAGAGAACTCCCAGATTGGCCTAAATTCATTAGGAACATTATCCTCCCTGGTCATTATCAAATTAGGCTCTGTACTGCAGCTTTCAGAATTACTTTGTACATTTTCTTTGTAGACAAAGTGTCCTCTGACCCAGCAATTCTCGTTTCATCATGCAAATTGGTCAAGTATCAGTAACCTTTCATTGTGCGAACACAAAGAACTCTGCCTGAGATAGATTTGGCCTAGTGAGGCCATAAAACTCCCACAATATTTGTGTATAAAGGAGATTTATACATTTCTTGAGTGTTTTGCCAAGAAAAACCCACAGCAAGGACAGGCAGACTAAAGCAATAAGCAGGAAATGTATCGTTAAAGTTATGGAAGAGGCTGTTCCCTGCATCAAGGGCAGAGGGACATGTTTGGGACTAAACTGAGGGGCAGTCACAGTTCCCACCAAATAAGGACAACCAAATCTGCTTAGAAGAGTCTCTGTTGGTCAGTTTGTGCATTTTGAATAAACTTTGGATTTGTGGGAAACTTGTTAAAGAAGAAAGGTTTTCAGATTCCGAGAAAAGAAACTATTTATTTCTTCCTTATCCTGGCAGTGGCCAACACTCCTTCCCTGTTCACATCCCCACTGACACTACCATGGAAAAACAGAGCAACCTGTGGTGGCAAAAAGGCAGCACAGCCTCTACAGGGGGATGGAGGGAAGCATTAGCATAAAATCAGAGCATGCATGGTGATGGTAATGGATCTGCTTGTATCTGAAGGATTTGCTTCACTAGGAATTGCTCTGCATGATTGTCAGGGATTCCTCTTGTGAAAAATAACCAGTGAGGAGTTGGCTTCCTGCTCCAAAGGAAGAGATATTGCATTTCTTCCTTTTCCTGAAGCTGCAAAGGCTTTAGGGCAGCGATGTAATGCTGGCTGGCTGTGTGGAGAGTGTAGTCCTGCTTGTGCACCCACACACTAAACAGGCAAAGATTCAGCAGCATGCATTCACCTTAGTGTGAATTTAAAAAATGGTACTAAATTGGAGTTAGATGGGGAAAACAATGAGTTCATACAGCTGCAACTCCTGAATTTGGGAGCTGCTGAGGCACCTCTGTTCTGCAGGAAGGCTGGGTGTTACCAGGTGTGGTATTTCCCTCCCCCACAACATGTAGGCAGTTTTTTCCCCCCATTATATGGGGGCAGCTCTCTCTGTCTCCAGGTTTCACTAGTTCAGAGCTCCAAGAGTGGTTCCATCAAGAGAGCATTTGCCATGTGCATGAGGGGTCTGGACAATGCTCTCAGGCAAAGAGTGGGATCCCTGGGGTGTCATTTTTGGGGCCAGGAGCTGGATCAGATGATCATTGTGGATCTCTTCCAGCTCAGGATATTCTGTGATTCTGTGTAAATATCCTCATCCCTCCTCCAGCTTCCTCCCCCTTCCTTCCTCTGCAGTGCCCTGTCAGAAGGCCTTGGCTCAGACTGGAAAATCCAAGTGCTTTGTGGTTCTCACCATCTTTCCTTCCCAAGCAGGGCCTGGCACAGGGGGAGCTGGGCCCTGCCACAACACAGTGCCAAAGGCCAAAACCAAAATTTGCAGCATTTGTTCCCACCCCTGTAACTTTTCTAATAGATCAATGATATTCTCTTTTTAGCCTATATATTGCACATACTTACAGTAATATTAGGTTAAATTTTTCATAGACTGTACTAGCAAACACAGCTGTCCATGATATCTGTGTGGATTTCTTTATGCATAGCTATATTTAACACAGAATTTCTTGTATCTAATAATTCTATTTTATCTGTTCCATGTCTTTAAGGGTAAACTCAGGTATTTGAGTATTAGTTAGCATTAGGCACAAAAACCCTATCAAGAATAAGCAGACATTTCTCTGGAGATAAACTGATTTATTTTGGGGCTAGCTTTCTTGGGAAAGAATATGGGCAAAATCTTTAAGTCTCCAGTCCTGCAGCTTTTGTACTTGTTTTTACACAAGTACAATTGCTTGCAGGGCAAAGATTTCTTAGGCCTAAAAGCCATAAAAGCCTTTACTTCAGTAACTCTATAAACACTACCCCAAAAGAAATTAAAAATCATCTATAAAATTATGACACTTCACTGAAGATCAAGAGCTAAGTAAACAACTTGTTGGGTGATATCTCTCAGATTAATGATTGGTAATAAAAGGCAAAAAAACAGTTTAGAAGTTTACAGCTCCTGGATGTTTTCCACATAATTTTCCTTTTACACACGCTAAGTAGAAGCAGATTCACTGGTTTAACATCTGCTGGTGACATTGTGTTTAAATTAAAACTGTCCACATAATCTAGACCAAAATGATTGTTCTGTCAGGCAAATTTACCTTGGGATGGCAACAAAACTGAAAGGTCTGTGGTGGAAAATTCAAGAAAGGTTTGCCTTGTCTCAGCATCAGTTATAGCAAAGTTCCTGGTTTGCCAGCAAATGTTATTAAATGTTGGATTAATGGACTTTGACTCACTGTCATCTATTTTTCATAGTGAGTGCTGCAGTGTGGGTAGCATGGACTGTGAAAGACAAAGGACATCTTCCCTATTATCGCATTAAGTTTCCCTATTATTATTTTATATCCCTATTTCCCTATTATTGGCTTACCATCTAATTTTATTACCACAAGCTCTATCTCCAGGCTAAGACTAATGTAAATGTTTGTCATTTCTGTGCAGTAAAAGCTGAAGGCAGATTATTTTTCCTTGCTAAGAATATTTTTTTTAATTTTTGGTTTAGGATTGCGGGATATTTGTGACATTATTTTACAAAAGCAGAAAAGCAAACTTCGTGTAAAAATACCTGATCTGTTCACAGCTTTAAGCTTTTTAATTTTTTGAACTCTGACAGGGGATTCTGCTGCCTCCCTCTCAGAATATGTTTCTAAGTAAATGAGATACCAACTTCAAATGCAGTGCCAACTTCCATATTTCTAGGGAAAAGTGGATAAAGACTTCTGGAGAAGTCATTGTTTACTATACATCCAGGGAAAAAAAAGATCAGCAATACCAGATCTTATTTTATCCTCTAGCTTTTTACACCCTGGGACCATATCCCTACAATTGCATATTGGCATCCTTCCCCTGGCTCTGGAGAGTGACAGCAGCTGAGATTCTGGCAGTGCTCTCCAATGGTACATTGTATTTCCAGTGGCACGTTACTCCAGTGCGGAGTTTTATCACTTCTGCGGAATCCCTTTGTACACGGAGCAGAGGGAATACTCCTCCCGACTTGGAAATAAACAAGAAGCACGGAGTGCTTGCTGCCAATCACTGTAAATAGTTACCTCAGGTTTATTTTCTCCCCAAATCTGCTGGTTGCCAGAAGACAGGACACTTTATGTGCAGGAGAACAGACACCGTGTCGCCATCGCGCTGAGTACGTGAGCAACAAAGAAACTTATTTTTAACAGCAACACAATGTGCTAAATTTAGAGGCAAGCAGCAAGGGGATACAGATTTAGCCATATTAAAATGCTGCAGATGATCTCGAGATGACCACAGAACTCATTTTTTTGTTATGTTGTGCATAGTTATTCTGGCAATTTAAGGTTCATAAGAAAGTCACTGCAGAAAAACAGAAAATCTTCTTATTTCTTGTGTTCCCATCTAATTATAAACTTTAAAGCATGAACATAAGTGAAATCTGAACAAGATTGGTTTAATTAATATGAATGTGATTTTTAGTTGTCTGGCCTGATACTTCCCCAGGATTTAATAATGCTGATTTTGTGGTTGAGATGGTATTTCAAGCTCATTTATGTTAAGATTGGCTTCTTCCCCACTATGCCCCAGGCTTTTGATCATGATCAAAATGAATGAGAATGAAATGAAAATGGGTGATGCCTCCTCTTGGGATAGATTCTAGAAAAATAAACCCCTTTTAGCCTGACTAAAAATATCTGATAAAAAATGTCAAGTAATCAACTTTCCATTGTTTATGAAGGAAATTTTTAATTTCAGTTTGTTAACTCTACTGGGATAAGAAGGCAATTAAAACAAGAATCATCCTAGGAGGGAAAAACCAAAGGCCTCAAGGATTTGGCTTTGTTGTTATTTTTGTTGTTGCTGTTGTATTGTAAATGCTCAAAAAAAAGACTGGGAAATATTGTACTGAACAAAGGCTGGAAGTTTGCAAGACTTCACAGAAAGTTTTAAAATACTTTAATCATCTTTAATATGACTTGAAAAGCCTTATACATTTTTTTTTAATGGTAGTGGTATTATTAAGGTTTTTATGATAGTTTTCAGAAATATTTTTTAAAACTATGAATCACAATGTGTTTAGAACCCAAGTGTATTGTTGAGTCAAATGTAACATTTTCTTCACTTGATGGATAATTTATGCTTTTGACTTGATTATATAAAATGAGGCTAAAATATAAATCCTCATTATCTTTACTGCAATTCTAAGCAATTTTTAAATAGGAAAAGCCATGGCTTTTATTTAAAATTTTAACTTCAGTTTTCAGTAAAACGATTGAGCATTGTTATAAAGACAGTTTCCTTCCCAGTTTCATTGTTATTTCATCAAATAAGGTTTCTGCAATTGTCAACACATACCTAAAACTGGCAGCTGATAGGAAATGTATGATGGAAGACACAGGTTATGGGAGTATCATTTTTATACACATCTGTTATTTCAGTTTTACTCTTTTTGCGTAGAACATATTACATAAATGATTTTTTTTCCTGTTTTTAAGAACAGAATTTCCGAATTAAATTATATGTGGGATTTTTGTTTGTTTGTTTGTTTAAATTAGTGGTGAGTTTAAGACTCCTAGAACCACACTTGCAGGATTGAACCTTTGGTGGGTTTATTTTTCTATCAAACTAAATGCTGCCTTTTCTGTACTCATTATTGCATTCCAACACCTTTTTCCCTAACCTCACATTCCTGACTGATAATTAGTTGCATACAACCTCTTTTTAAATATACTGTTTGGCACTCTAGACTGTAACATGATAGCATCCATCTACTAAAAGTGTTTTGGAATATTCTTCACTGCCAAGGGCCTCGGTCAGACACGTGCTAAATGAGCACTGAATGATCAGCTCACCAAGACTGAGACTTCCTCAGGCAAACTCTGAAGTATCAAGCCTGGTGAGTTCATTTGAAGTTCCAGAAGAAGGTGGCCACTTCTCTTGCCATTTTCCAGTCTGTGAGTTCCTGTCTATGGAGCTCACCTGTCCTATTGGTGGAGACTGAGATGAAGGGAGTGAAATAAATATGTGGAACCCACCATTTACAGTTAGGATTCTGTGATCTGTAGTCATTAACTTTATTTTCTGTTTATTGTTTAAGTGCTTTCTTAGAGCTCTCAGCTCTAAAATACATTGAGACCAGTGAACTGCACTCGTTTCTGACTGATGATGGATACAACACAAAGCCTTAATCTGGTTTCTTACAACCAGGATTTTTAAATGAAGAATGAAGGACAGTAGTCCAGAAGTGTAGAAAAGCCAATTAAGATTCCCAAACCCAAAGAGGACAGTTTTTACCTGCTTAAAGCACGGCCCTATTGCTGTTCATGTGAAGTCATTTGAGGGAAATGGTCTTTGTCTTCAGTCCTACAAAGCTCTTAACCTTGGACACCATCTAACAATAGGATGCGTAGACAGTGCTTATTTCTGGCTTTCAGGTCTCCTCTCCCAGAGGACCCATCTTTGTTCTTTTTGGGAAGGAATTCAGTCATCAAAATAAAATTCTAATAGTGAGAAGTTATTTGGAGAATATCCACCAGCTTGTTTAGTTTTCTTGTTAACAGATCAAAGAAAATGTATTTAATTTTTATATAACATTCATGTATGCATACTTCCTTTCTCAGCAAAAGCAGTAACTTTACCTTGCCATAGTTTCTATTTGTTTTGTTTTATTTTAATACCATTGTGTTTAAGACCCTGTTGTTCCAGCTGGACTTTCTAAATCTGCTTTGGTTACCCAGTCTGTCCTGACATTAACATGAAAATATTTCTAATCTTGACTTCTAAGCTTGGCTTAAGTACCAACATCAATTTTGACATTTGAATGACCAATAGAATTGTGATGGTCAGATCTTTTTCAAGCTTCCTTGTGACGAATGGGATTTTTGCCCCAGATTGCCAATTTTTTTTTTTTCAATTATATTCCAAAGTTCAACTGAAGTCCTTAAAACTGAAGTGATACACAAACACTCCTTTTGTTTTTGTGGATACTTGAATTTAACAGCACTGAAACTACAGTATACATCTTAATATGTACATTTCACTTACCCTGGCTAATTTAAAGAGCTGGATACAGTTAGGAAGACCAATGCTTTAACTGTCTTCTTATCAGAGTTAACAAATTTGAATTAGAAATTTCCTCCATAAATATGAAAAAACAAAACAAAAAAAAAAAAACAACAGTAGTTGCTCTTCAGAATATTTTCTAAAGATTATGAAATTCAATTTGGGCATTTTCCTTTTCACTGTTTTACTGGGCTCTTCTTCACATTCTGCATCACCAATTTATATTAAATATTTCTATTTTATTTACATATACTGTTCTGAATCTGTCACAATGGAAAGCAATGCACCTATGAATAATGAAAACCAGGTATCCTGTTTATCACTGGACACAGTGTTTTACAAAGAACAGAGAAATCTCAGGCCCCTTGTGATAAAAGCCTGAATCACAATAAAACGTAAAAAATGGAAATGCAAACTTCAAGCCAACGTAGCATGATCAGATTATTTGAATATTATGCCCCATTAACTTTTATTCAATATAAGTATTTGTCATATTTGAGAAGTTCCTAATGAGTTGGGATGTGCTGAAAATGCTGCCAAGATTATATTTCTTGCAGGATTGCTGTCCTTCCTGTGCTAACATGTTTGAAACAAGCAACCACTGGGAAATTATGAAAAACATTATTTTCCTCCTAAGCCAAATCCTTCACCAAGACTGTTCAGCCATGCAGTAAAAACAATCAAATAAAACACATAAAACCACATCCTTCAGGTTATGGATGCCTGCACAATCTGATCTATATTGATGAATTTTCTGCAAGTTCAGTTGTCACAAAGAAAAAGCCAAAATATTGTGGGCAGGGAACACATGATCAGTTGTTTAGGAGAGGTCTGCCACTCATCATCAAGTTGTTGTCTGGTTGTCTCAGTGAGTATAAGTAACTTCCAATTCTATTGGACCATCATGGAATAATTCGGTAAATTCACACTGGCTGTAATAATGCACATTTCACTTTGGATTTTTTCTGTCTGAAGGAGAAAAGTCTCCATGAACTGCCAGTGAAACCCTTCTCTTGAATTAGGGGAACAAAAAACTTGCAGAGATTGAAGTCTTACAGATCTGCGTAGCTCTCGAGGGTAAAGGATTGGAAAGAGGTAAAGCAGAGCAGAGCTCTTTACTGCTCATAGAAATGTAGAAGCTCAAGGCAAAGGTGCTTTTTCTGAAAATCATTTATGATTAACAGCCAAGGGGTTGTTCTTAATCTGTAGTGTGTGGAGGCAGTGGAAATGGTGCTGCTGGCTGGCAGATTCTGCTCAACTTGTGGATGTACTGAGCATGTGAATTTTCAGCAGCTCAGCATCTAGACCATAAAAATCTGCCAGCCCAATGACTTAATCTGACCCTCTGGAAGCCAGTGGCAGTGTTTCCACGGGCTTTAGGAGGTGTTGTGGCAAAGCTCAGTGCTGAGCTTGCAGTGCTTTCCAGAGCACTGAAATGTGGAAAAGGCGATAATTTGCTCCCTGAATCACCAGTTGTGTTGCTAAGGAGCAGAAGTTCCTAATGGAGGGGAACAAAAGCACAGGAAAAGTTTGAGTGGAACATAGCAACAAGATTGTTGTGAGGAATTTAAAGATTCAGTGTGACTTGGACAAAATCCTGAGCCTACAACCCTTCCTTGTGCTGATACCCTGGGTGTTGCCATTGCTGGGAACACCTGTGACTGCCATTAGCTTGGAGGAGACTTGTGTGTGCTTAGCACTTCTTAGAACTTGGACCCTGACGTTTACACACATCTCATGTGTTGGATTTGCAGAGTCACTAATCTGGAAAAAAACCAAACATTGACTCTTTTGGTCCTTTTGGGTTTTGCTCAGGCCAGACATACTAAAAGAGTGGCTTTTCCCATAATATTTCATCACTTCAACTGTTATTGCCATACAGCAGCAGGGAACTTCACAGCATATGAAAATGAAAACCAATCTTTTAGAACTTATCCTGTGATTTAACCCTAGCTCAGATCTGTTCTGCCTTTCTGTGGCTCTAAACCCCCAGGAGTGGATTGCTGCTCCTGGGCTGCTGCTCAAACACCACTAACTTTCATCCAAGAAATTATTTTTATTAACATCTTTGTATGACAAAACTGAATACTTTACCTGAAGCTTGGTTCTTGTCAGGTTCCTCCCCCTGAAAATCCCCCTGAAAATTTGTCTTCCTTTGCCTTTGCTAGTCCACATAGGGATATTTCTGTGGGCCTAAACAGCACTGGCTACCAAGGAATCCTAGTATTTATAGGGTATAATTCTTTGGAAGCCTGTGGATAATCAAAATGGAACAGGTGGAAGAAGGAAGTATTACTCCTGGTGGGAAGGAGAGCCCAGACCATCAATGGTTTCTTCCCATCCGCACAAGAATTTCATAGATCCTCAAACTAATGCTGTAACCACAGGGTCAGCCTGGTCTTGGGTGAGTGTGTGGGGCCATGAAATGAGTTCAGCATATTTGAAGCACCATTATTCAAACACTTATCTAGGTTTCTAGTAAAAATCTCCATGCACATTCTAATTCAGAAGAACTGCCCAAGAAAAATACCCAGTGCCCTGCTAATGAACATCGAGCCCATTATCAAAAATTACAAGCCTGCCCTCTAAAGAGAGTTTAAACATAATATAACTTTGATTATATATCTTGTAATGACATATTTCCTTAAAGGAGCCATGGTTCTAATTTAATCTTATTGAAAAGCAAGCTGCAAGGAAAACCACAGAATTCCATGGACCCCAGGGATACACCCCAGGTGGTGTTTGGCATGTTTCATGAAACCTATTTCATTTCAAGTCCCCTGAAATTGCAACATCTCCTATTCCACTATGAAATATTAGCATTTACAACCTGTACATCCTGCTGGAATGCTGTGATAACCTCATGGATGGGTTGGGAAACTTGCCCCCTTTCCCTGAAATTTGCTGGAGTCGCCACAGGGTAATACAGTTGTTATCTCTCATGCAGAAAAGGTTAAATCCGTTTCTTTCAATACTGGAAGCCTAGAAAACATGACATTCAAGGAAGCCAAATGTCAAATATGTGGAACTTCTATACATACCTGTAGAAGATAATTCCATTTGCCATTAGCTAAGCAAAATTAAGACGAATATTTTGTTTGTTTTTATTGGGTTGGGGTTTCGTTCAAAAACCTTGTTAAGCAACGTGTGTAGTATCTTCCTAATGTTAAATCCCTTTCTGGATAGTAGCTAAATGATAAGTCAGATTTCTTTTAATTAGGTTTTCTTTTAGTGATGAACTGAGCTAACCATAAAAATGATCTATTTTAGTTTAATCAATCACTTCATACATCAAAGGTAAAATTTAAGATGGGAGGGTTACATTTGTTTCTGTTTCCTTGCAGATCCCTAGAATGAATTCAGTCAAATTGCATGGCAGTAGATCGGACACATTGTCTCTTATATTACAAAGATCTCTATTTTTGTGGATGTGGTCTGAACCACAATTTTGAAAAGCAGGGTTTGGTTGTCATGGAGAATGACGCAGCTTTTCCTTGTACCTAATCGTCCATCAGTAGCCAGCTCTGGGGGTGGGCAGGATGCTCGTTTTCTCTTCCTTATCTCAGCATTCATCTTAACTGGCTTTAGAGGTGCAGAAAGTTCCTCATTTTGTCCTTTCTTCAAAGAGACATGTTGTCTCCCTCCATTTAGGGCACGTTGGCTGATATTCTGGAACATGTGGATTTTATGGTTTGCATAATCCACACAAGCCTTCCTGTGAGCACAGGGCAGAATGATACCTTTTAATTTGTTCGTTTGAAAACTAACCAGTGCTGAAACAGAGTCAGAGGACTCAGCTTTGTTTCCATATTGTGTAATCACGTTTTTATTAACTTTAGTGAGCAGTCACTGCTGGCTTTGTGCCAGGGGAGCTTTCTTAGTTCATCCCAAATCGGAGATATTTTTTTTCTTTAACAGGAGAAAGTAATCTTAAAAAAAAAAAAAAAACCAAAAAAAAAAAAAAAACCAGTCTTTGGGATTAACCCCTTTATGTCATTTGTATAAACCAAAGCACCCCAAGACTATTCATGGCAGGGTGGCTGGGTAACTGTTACAAATTGAGTAATTTGGAATGCTTGTTCCAGATTATTATCCATAAATTCAAGTTTCTTGATTTCTCTTTTCAATATGTATTTTAGCTTCTCTAGGGCAGAAGGTTTCTTTTCCTGAATCTTCCCATAAGTTTCTCTGAGCAATCTTTTAATATTAGCGTAGACCAGCACATAAACTCTCTAGCATATGTGTCTCAAAACAATTATTTTGTTCCAGTCTTCCCACAGTATTTGAGAGCAATTTGAAGTATTTCTATAGCATTTAACAATAAAAAAAGGCTTCTCTGTCTTTTCCTCTGAGATCTTTAAAAAACAGTTCTTCCTTTTTGTGGATTGGCATCAATTAGATAAAACCCCACATTTTTTTTAGGGATGGACTCTTCTGCTTTGCTCTGGTCTCTCATTACCAACTCCCAAAGACCTCAGTGGATACATTGAATCCTAGGATAAAAAGAAGACCTCTTTAAAAGGTAGAAAAGCACCCAAAAACCCTTCTTGTCCGAATAACATTTGTTAACAGACTTTCTTGATGAGCAAAATACTGGCAAAAGCTGAGGGCAAAGCAAGAGGAAAGAGCTCTGTCCACATGAGACAGTGCATGGAAAGGTTACATTTATCAGGGGGTGAGATTTTGAAGCATTTCTGAGATTTTCATGCTGAAGCATTTCTGAAAAGCAACTAGAAAGGTGATACTATAGGAGATTTTTGTTGCCTTATATTGTAGGTTGTTTTGCTATTTTTGTGTTATAATAAGATAGCCTCAATTAAATTTATTTGCAATAAATAGGAATAATAATAATAATAAATGGTTTGTTCAGATGCTGCATTGAGTCCTCTTAAAATGTCCACAGAAATGTCTGGAACTCTCATGCTTGGATATTGCAACAGAGTCCATGAGAAATAAGTTTTTGGGGTTGTATTAAAAATCTAAAGTGGTTGTCATGGGCAAAAACCACTGAAGCGTTTAAAAGCATTAAAAAGCATATTGATACTTCTGAAGAAATTATAGAGGTGTGCAAACCACTGATCATTTCTTAAATCCACATGGCATTGCAAAAGCAGCTAGATAAAAAAGGCCTAAGCACAACATCACTTCATGAGGACTTGTTGCCAGCTCCAGCTGTTGAAGCTGGAAAAGGAGTGAATTACATGGGATTTTTCTTTTCATGTTCCATTTGCATATCCTAACTAAACACAGGGAGGGAGAGTGAGGGGAACAACAAAGGGAACTGTAAGGATTTTGTCTGAGGCCAGGTCAACACTCACCCTAGATAATGGTTGATGCCTGAATTGCTTGGAGTGGGTTCCCTCCCAGCACGGGCTGGTTTTCATCATGGTGATAAAGGAAAACATTTCACACAATAACATTGAGCCCCTTGTTATGACTTGAAAGCTGCACAACTGCTTTTTATTCCAGGAGAATACGGGTGGAAAACCATCTTAAGAACATGGCAATCCTTTGGTATTGTATACATTACTCTCAGTAATGTGTATAATAACACATGAAGCCAGGATGGGAAGACATTGTGCCCCTTTTAGTACGAAACTTAAACCTGTGAATAAAACTTGTTTAGCATAACTACATAGAATTTCCTTGACTGGGTTGATTTTGGCTCCTCCACTGTCACAGATGTTCATTATTACAGAAAGAAAACACTGTAAACTCAGTAGAGTCTTTAAAGGAGGAAAGGGGGAAATCTGAATAAAATCTGAAGGGTTTTTTTTGTTGTGTGTGACCTGATCATCAGCTCTAGAAAGCGTGTGAGCAACCTGCTGGGATCTGGTTTCCTCTGGGGAAAGCAGTGACGTAAATCCACTTACCCCTCATAGGAGCTGGGGAGATTATGGAGTGATTTGGCTGAGGTCAAATGAAAGGGAACACAAGAACGTGAAGGAGAAAAAAAAAAAAAACAACTTTCAAAGGTTGTTTTCAGGTTTGAAGGAGATAAGATGGGTTTTGTGGCCCTTTTATCACTTTCTCATGCCAGGGTACCTCAGACGTGCCTGGAGGAATTTGGCCCTTGCGGTTGCAGTCGCTGAATTCACACGGGAATTTCAGCTGACCTTGTCAGCTCTGGGAGCAGAGCCTTAGACAGCACAGAGACCCTTCCTGGGCTCTGAGATCTCTATTAATAGATCTGTGGCACTCAGCCCAACTCCAGGGCTGGAGGTGTGAGCTTTTTCACTCTTCTAAGGTTTTGCTTGCATGTGTTAGCAGTGTACAAAGCCGCCTTGCATCTCGAGATAAGGGAGGCAAAATCCCCAGCTCTCTAACAGCATCTGGCTCTGCTTCTACCTCAGCAAGTTTTTTGTGGGTTCCACAGCATTTTTATGCTCAGGGCTTCTTTTCCAAGGTGTTCCAGTGGTGCAGGAATTTAAAAATGATATTATAAACCACTTTTATGAACTCTCTCAGCTTTGCATATGTGTGCTTACATGGATGTCTCACTAGGACTGCTCCACTCAATCCATCCTGCATCATCAGGGCATTTTCTTGCTGATTGGTATTTTCAGTCTAAATAGACCTGTCACTCTTCAGAAATGAGAGGGATTGGATTTTTCATTCAGTCCTGTAGCTGTGTTGCTGAGTCGTCTCTCTCGAAATAAGCTGCTGATTTGGAAGCTCAGGGAAGAAAAACCCTGTCCCACATAGCAACAGATAGAGAATCCCTTTATCCTGTAAGAAAAACAGCTCTTCCAGTTCAATTCCCATCTAGTTTACCTATAGCTCATGGCCTAATGTCATTTAGCTTACTAACAGAGCAAAGGAAAATGTTTTAGCTGTAAAATGGGTCATAAGCACTTTATGTCCTCAAGGATTTTGAGAAAGGGAAAGAAAAATAAAATCATGTTGTGAAGGAAAGACAACTATTTCCCAGAAAAACATGGAAACCTATTTCTTTTAGTAATAATGCTTCCTTTGAAAACACACTTTCTTTTTTTTGGAAGGCAAACAGAACGAAGTCTGAAATCATAGCAAAGGTCATAAAAAGGATTCAGCCATAAAAGGACATATATGTATTAGCAAGTGACTTCTCCAAACAGCAGGGAAGTTTGAAATAATGCCTAGAAGTTCCAGCATTAAGGAAAAATATTCCATAACTTCATTATTTGTTTCTTTCATTGTTTTGGCATCCCTAAATTTACCTATTGATTTCTATGTTCTGCAAATATCTTTGTTAAGGTTTAATTAAATTCTTTATCATGGTTTAATCAGAAAATAGTCATGCAGATTTTCATTGTGGCATGGTGTTAGAAGTAAAAATTCTTTGAATTTGTGAAGTTCATGTCTAGCAGACCTTAGAAATTCTTTGGACTTGTCAGTGAAGTGAAAGAGAAGGTGAAGTATGTGAGGGCAGAGGTTGTACAGCAACCAGGAGGATGAAAGAACAGAAAACTCTGCTCCTTGACAGAAGAGAATTGGCAGAATCCACAAATCACAGAATCATTTTTCATTCAAATGAAAAAAAAATGGGGTGCTTGGCTGGTGCTTGGAAGTAGTAAAATTTGGATTTATATATGCAGAACCATAAATTTTAGATTTTTTTTCCATAATTACTATTATTTTGGTTTTGTATCATTTATATCAAAAAAGATCTGTTCTTCTGGTGACCATCACAGTGGCTTCACCACAATGATCATAATGAAAACAATTATATAATTCCCTTCATGGGAATCAAGAAAAATGCAAGAGAAGGAAAGGAAGAGTTCCAGAAATACTTTCCCTGGGGGATTTCTAGACAATTTGCACAATTTTTTGGGCTTTATCGCTTTACTAAAAAAAAAGAAAAATAAGCAGGTGGAGTAAATTTAAGCTACTAAATCAAAGCAAATGTCCCACAGCAGGTGGTCGACTTTTGAAAGCATTGAGAGCTGGAACAAGAACAAAAGCTTCCAATTTCTGTTTAAAAGGTACCTTGGATTAGACATCTAGAAGAGAAATGTAGGAAGCCAAAGGACCTCTCTCTAACAGAATTTAGAACTCATGTGTTAATATCACCTCTGAAATGTGTCTTAGAAAGTAATCTCCTCCAGTAGTCCAGATTGTACTGGGCATTTTGTAAAGATACCCAAAAAGCCCTAAAATAATTTCTGTAACATATTACACATCAATATCAACATTAGGAAGGGAAAGAAATTCATCAATCACAGAATGCCAGAAGGGATCAGGCTGGAAGGGACTGCAATGGGGACTCAGGAAGGGCCACCTCAGGGCACAGGGCACAGGAGTGTGTCTGGGTGGCTCTGGAATATCCCCAGGGAGGAGACTCCCCAGCCTCTCCAGTCTCTGCTCAGGGCTGGGCACTGCCCAGGGCAGAAGCTCTGCCTCCTGTGCAGGGGAATTGCTGGGATCAGCCCCTGCCCGTGGCTCTGGGGCCATTGCTGGGCCTGGAGCAGAGCCTGGGGCTGCTCTGACCCTCCCTGTGCACAGGGATGGACAGGGAGAGACAGGGACACCCAGGGACACCCAGGGCTGAGGGCCCCTCTCAGCTGAGGCTCCTTTCCAGGCTGAGCAGCCCCAGCTCCCTCAGCCTTTCCTGGGCACAGAGATGGTCCAGGCCCTTCAGCACCATGTGCCAATGACAGGTCAGCCCATCCCATCAGAAGATAAATATCTGCTGTGGGAGAGGAGTCACCTCTGGAGATGCTGCTCCCTTTTCTCCTGCTGGAAAGGGGCTTGGATGGCTGCCCATCAACATCTGAATTGCAAGACAAGGTGTGATGGACCCCTCCAGTGGGCGATATGCAGAGGGCCAAGCAAGAGGCAGCTTAGACCAACAGGAGCATCCAGAGCAAGCAGCACATCCCAGCTAAGCTGGAATTCCATGGTGTGGGCCAAAGCTCCCTGGGCATGCTCCATAATAACAACAGCCACTGACCAGACAACACCTACCAGGTGCCCCTGGCTTTTCCACCAGCTAAAGTACAAAACATTTTGCTGATAAAATACATTGAGAATATTCAACTGTTGTGCTTATCACTTGCCTTTCCCTTTTCTCCACTGGGGTCTATCAATTTTAAACACTTTTTAAGGATTTAAGACATTTTGAGTGCTGCTTTCTCAGCTTTTTCTCAGTTATCTGCTCATAACAGCAGATTGTGTGATTTTGGACACAGTTACATGGATATAATTCATCTGAAGTTAGGGGAGAATTATTTACATTTATGCCCTCTCTTATTCCAGGTTGATTCTCTGCCTTTCTGTCTGTTTTGCTGGGGGTTTTTTTGATGCAGGTATTTATTTACCTCACTGAAAAATCACACAGTACTACTAATAATTGTCTATTTAAATGTCAATATTTCTTCACTGAAAGCTGCATTTATTGTTGATGTATGCTTGGTATAGGCAATGGCACATATTTCTTCTTGTTTTATATGTTATTCCAGGGAAGCTTCATGAGTTCAAAAACACAAAGATTCAAATATTTTATGTTCATCATTAGGGTTTAATCCTACGGGTGAAAAGATTACATTTTCTGCATGTCAAGCTACGGCCACTGGCAGTAATTGATTCATTTATTTGCAGAAAGCAAAAACTGGAAAAAAGTCAATTAGGACACAGAAGTACATGGAAGAGAAACCTGCAAAACAAGGTGTTACACTCATTTTCCTGGCTGTTGTTTCAATAGATTTGAGACTGCACATTGGGGGAGTGCCCTCCTTTTTTGTTTTGTTTTGTTTTTCAACCTATTTATAAAGATCGATGCATTTTCATGGTAGAGATGAAATCTTGGAAAGACTTGTGGGTTTCTAGACTTCTGCAGGTGTATACTGGAAATTTAATATGCCTTTGTACTCAGGGATGAAAAAGATTTGGCAGCTTAGGGAAGCATAAAACATAGTTTCAAATTCTGGTTGACTGGAACAGGCTGAGATAGTTAATGCTGTATTGCACAGCATGCTATTCCTGTTCATCTTTGTTTGGCTTTCTTCAGCTGTTAACAGCTCAGGGGAGCATAATAAATAAACCCTGTTGCTTGGACTAATGAGTTGTCATTCTCTGATTTTATTCAGTTCTTGCTTGGTGTTATCATCCAAATTTTTACAGGCTGCCCAGGAGTTACTGTGTATCAATTTTTGTCTCATTTATTAAACAGTACCCTGGCCGAGGTATATGTGAAACAGACTACATGAAAACGACCAGAAAGAAATTGTACTTTTATAAAAACATGTACTGATTTCTATTTCTATATATAATTATTTTTGTACTCCTTTGACAGGTTTAAACTGTGCAGAAATCTTCCACCTAGAGGCACATAGAAGTGTGAAATAGGTGGGTCTCCTTGTGCTCTCATTACCCACTGCTATCCTTCCAAGCAGTTCCCTGAAGGAATCACATTCCCTGTGAGTGTTTAAATGTTATTAGGAATAATTTATTTGAAGTAATGACAACCTGTGGTTTCTATTGTGGCTTGTGAGCAGTTCGAAGTGTGGCTCTCCCTGCAGGACTGTGACTGGAACATCCATCCAAAACTGTGCTGGTGAACGAGGCACCCATGGGAAGCAATCCACCCTGTGGAAGGCAGGGAATCTGCAGATGTGGCTGAAGGGGACAGTGACAAATGGCCTCAGGTCTCTGCTGCATCACCAGCAGGGATGGGACTTGTAGGGTTTCCTGCAGAAAGCCACACTCTCAGCAATTTACCCTAAGTTCTTTAAAGCAATATCCCTTCATTTGTAGATCCTCCCCTGGTTTGGAGAGCTCTTCTGTCTGGACTCTTGGCTTGTAGGAGTTTCATTTTTTAAGTCTTGCATTGTGATAAAAAACAGTATTATCTGAGTCAGAAAATGTTTCACCGGAATTGCTGAGAAGTTGGAGTTCCTGAAAATTGTGTGACCAGGCCCAGGTCAGTGCCTTGTGATCAGTGCAGTGTTAGGCAACACACAGCTCTTAGTCCAAGGAAATGATGTTCCAGTCATTATTTGGGACCTAATAATCTATACCATGTTATAATTAACTTAAAAAACAAAACAAAATTAACTTTAAAAAAACAAAAACAAAACAATAAAAAACCAACCAACCAATCAAAAAACTTGACCAATTTTAGTGTGTTTGAACTACTTTTAATATTGAATTTACCTCTATTATGATTTGAATTAAGAACATTGGCTTTTCTGCCTTTTTGGAAGCAGTTCCTGTATGAAAGAAATCTCTTTCACTTGTCAGGGAGAAAATTTTGAGAAAATATTGTGACAACTGGAAATATAATTGCTTTCATTTTGTACCACTCTACAGAGTTTTTTCCAGTGCTGGATAGACTTGGCTGTGATAGGGACTGTAGAGGGAATGACAACTTTGTTTCCATAATGCTGGAAGGAGTCAGATGTTCAAAGTTCATTAAAATCTTCTCCTGTCTTTGGAGCTTCACTGGTTTGCAGTGTGCAGCAGGATTTTGTTCTTAGGCTCTGGTGAACTCTCTTTCTTTCTGTTTTACCCTATATAGCTGAATGTGTCATCACACTGCAACCAGGTGTCCTTGGAGTGAAAGCTCTTGTGTCAGAACAGTCTGGATCAGGCTGGGAAGGACAAACTTATAGCAGTTATCCCTGGAGCATAACTTGGAGAACTTGTTCTTCTTCCTGCCTGTCATGGCCCAGCTGTAAAATTTGCTAGATCATCAGACAAGAGGAAAGTAAGGTAAGGAAAAGGGGGCTCATTTTTGAATGAGAGCAGTTAAATTCACAACTTGCCAGTGACCAGCTTATCCCATTTTTAATGGGAAGGGCAGAGAGCCTGAGTGACACTTTAATGTCCTTGAAACACTATCTGACATTGTCCCTGTGCTAAAAGTTTGCACAGAGTCTAAAGTGATAATTCAGTGTTCATTGTGAGTCACCAAACCCAGGGAATCTCCATCCTGGCCTTTGAATGTCTCCTTGATGCTGTTCCTGGAGGAGAAGGACAGAGGTGGGAGGGAAAGTGCAGATCCCAGGTCTTTCTGAGCTGAAGAAAGCAATGCTGCTGCTGGCAGCCCGACAGCAAGAGGAGATTTGGAAACTGTGGTAGTTTGTTCCGCTCATTATGCCCAGTTCTTTCCAGTCAGCTGCTTATCCATTAGCTTAGGAAGTACAAGAATCACCTAGAGCTATCCCAGCTTTTTTACTGCACATTTACAACATCCATCTCCCTCTTGCTTTTGTGGCCCTCCTTCCATTTGTCATCTTTCTCATTTAAGGAGAGATTATTTGCCAGCCACTCTGGCAGAGAGTGTTCTAGGCAGGGAGGAGTAGCTGCACTGCCCACAAAGTCCCAGACCTCTCCAAGGAGTAACTGTGTTAAAAGTAATGATGTGCAATAAACTGGAGGGGCAATAAAAACCTCGTGCAGATGTAATTGTGTAGAAGGAAAACGTGTAACATAAAAAATGTAAAAACCCCTAAATAGCTACTGGAACTTCACAGGTCTTCAATATTTTTCTGCAGACACCACTATGGTGTCTTCAGAGAGCTCCTGCTGTGCCATACCTTGAAGACCTTTTTCTCTGAATTCCTTTGTCTCATTATTCATTTAACTTGAATGGAAGAAGGAAAACTCTTTCTTCTCACTGAGATGACCATCTCAGGCTTTACTTCAGAAAGCACCAATGTATATTCTCAAGCCTGCCTTTAGTTCATTAGTAAATGAGACTTAAGCATATGTTTAAGCAGATATTTCGTACTTTTGAGCTTGTGAACTAATGATTATTGACTAATATTCAGGATAAGCTGAAGAGCTGTTGCAATCTGAGGACCTGCAAGTTCAAGGTGAACCTGGATGCACAGAAAGGCCTGAATCTGTTGGAAATAAGAAGGAGGGGAGAAGATGTGGGAAGTGGCTGGTACTTTTGGACAGCCTCACCTTGCAATGTGTTGTGCTTACAAGTCAGAGCTGCATAAATTATCAGTGCTGTCTTGTTTTATTTAACTGGAGAATCTGAAATCCCCTTTGCTCAGTCTGTGCTAACCCTTTAGTCATCCTCCCATATATTTGGAGAATAAAAATCCCTGCAGCTGGAACATGTAGTATTTGCTGCGGTTTTTTTGTCCAACAAAGGCTGGAGGAACACAGAGTTCAAATGAATTCATGTTTTGTGAAATTTCTGGCAGCTTTGCATGAACAGACTAGAAAGAATGACAGACTGTGTAAGTCAGTGTAACACAATGTGTGTTTCTGGTGATGTACAGTGGTTCTGAAAGTGGGTAACAGTGTCCTAGAGAGAGAGAAAAGGCTGGGTTTGGGCTGTTTCCTTTCTCTTTGTTGGGTGATATTCTGCTTCCCCGGTGTGTGTTTTAGTTGACAGTAGGATCCAGTTTAGGAATACACTTTATCAGTGAAACGATGATGATGATTAGCAATAGAAATGCTGTCAATGTCTTACAAATAAACATTTCTTGATAATATTTTCTTCTGTGATTTTCCTGGGAGTTAAACAAAGCATTGACAAAGTAACAAAACCCTAATGTCAATGTAACAGTAAAAGGTTAGTCAGTGATCCTAAACTCCTTTAATTTAAACTAATGTCATGATCTGATTATTTCCTGCAACACCCAAGAGTTAAATTTTATGCTTCAGCACCATATCTTCTTCCACTAACATATAATTTACCAGTTATATATTTCATGATGATATGAGCATGTATCTTACCAAGAAAGGTTCTGGCCAACAATAGCATCATTTTTTTTCATAAGTAGGAAGAAAACTATTTTAAAAATAGCTTTAGATAAACCAAAAAGACAATAGAAATTTGATTGTTTACAGGGAAGAAATATGCAGTAGAGAAAAATGGTTTCTTCAAAGTATGTCCTTTGTGAATACCAAGCCATAAATTGATATTGATTTCTCTACAGTAATGGTTGGTGTCTTTGAGTTGGAAGGGACTGTGAAGCTCATCCAGTCCCACCCCTGCCATGGGCAGGGACAACTTCCACTACCCCAGCTTGCTCCAGCCTGGCCTTGGACACTCCCAGGGATGGGGCACTCTCAATTTCTCTGGGCAATCTATTATTCCCACATGGCAAAATTGTACATCTTGGTCTCCTTGTGGATCAATTCCCATTTCTAAAAGAGGGGCAAGCTACTGCTTTTCCTATCCTCTGCCACCACACCTGACTGAACTTTTTCTGTATAATAAACAGCAAAACTATGAAGTCTGATTTGGGGCGTCTGGTTTTTCTAAAAAATAGAGCTAACAATTAAAATTGCCGATAATAAAACTGTTGATGTTGACTCTTGTTGACTTTTTTGGGGTTAATATTGCATTAGTCATTTTTGTCTCTGACTATTTGTCACTGCTTTAAAGCAATACTTTTTGTTTGCTACATTATTCTGAAATGCGGAGAGTTTCAGGTTTCAATCCCATGAGCACTCCTTGGAGGCTACAAAGCACATACTGGTCCTTATTCTCTGATATGCTGCCAAAATGTAATCATCTGTTGTTTTTCAGTGTGCTGGTGGCAGTTCAGAGTAGAAGAGGAGGATTTGATATCCCCAAGAGCAAATTCACTGTAAGGAATTCACCTACTGCCCACAAAAGCCGTAAATGTGTCTTGTATCTTGAATTTTCGTATCATCTTAAGGCACAGACTGTGATTTGCTGTAATCAACAAAACCCAAACCACTGAATGCAACATTTTCCTTTCATTGGGGACTGCTGAGGGTGATCTTCTAGAAAAGAAGGTCACACATTCCCACTGTAGTGGACAAGGTAAATGTGATGCCCACATGTGAAGTGCGGAAGGAATTTCACAACAGGGCTGTAAGAATGCTTAAAACTGCTCTGTCAATGTGACTTTCTGGTGAAAACACTCAGCAAATTCAGGACATCTTTGCTGCGTTGGAATCACAGTTGTTTACAGCTCAAGAATACCTCTTGGATTCTCTCAGTGCTAAGCAAAATTAAATTTTAGAAGAAATGTGATTCAGGAGGTTTTCCATTAACTCTGTCTCATGTGCTTTTTCATTTCCTCCACGTTTCTTTCCCGTCACTGTCACCAGATGTTTGTGTGAAGCACTATGTTCTCAACTCCGGGCGATTAAAACTGGAATTTAGGTCCCAACTAGAAAGCCAAGGGCTTTAAGTGCTCTGTACAGTCCATAAGTCAAATAAAAAACTGTAACTATTTACACATTGAAAGTGAGAAAATTTGACTTGATTTACTCCAAAGTAGATGGTGTAAAAGATTCATGTTGGTTGTGGTGCCTTTCTGTCTTTAAGTCATTGAAAAAATCATCAACACAAAGGGATAAACTCTGATCACTTGCACTTCCCTTAAATGTCCTCCTAGCAAAGTGCAGCCTTCTTCAAGAGCTTTCATATAAGAAAAACTGAAGCATTTTGGCACACAGTGTGCTATGAACATGAACAACCCCCCCCCAAAAATGCTTTTTCCCAGATTTTGTGCTAATGATGCAGTTGCATGGGCAGTTGCTCATGCGCCTTGCTGCATGAATGAATATCTTACAAGTTCCTGTTATTGTTCCACTTTAAAACTAGTACCACTCCAAAAGCAATTTATCATCATAGCTCAATACACTGATTTATCTGTACACAGCATCTGAGAAAACACACTTCAAATGCTTTGAACTTGTGAAAGAAGACATCTGGAACCCCTTGTGGCTGCATTATATTCTACATTGTTTCCATCTTATTTTCCTGATGTGGGAGCCCTTGACAGATGAAGATGTGGAGAGTGATACTCCTTGTCTGGAAAAGAGAAAAAAGGAAAAAAAACCAAAAAGCTTGCACACTCTCATCAATTATTTAAATTGAAATTACAGCCTGCACTCCCAACCTCAGTGCCTCTTGGCAGCTGCAAATTGATGAGGTCCAGTAATTAATCAGTTAGTACTTGTTGGGTAGGCCATGGAAATCAACAACTGTGTACTTGTCCTTTGCCTGTTCCATGTGGGATAAGATGTTGGATTTCATTTGCACCTGAAGGAAGAAGAGCTGTTCACCTGCTGATTTATCAAGCTTTGGTCTTTTTAAACCAGGGTTCTGGTCCCATAAGGAGAGGGAATGCTAAATTTTCGTACCACTGCCTGTCTGTGTGCAAAACTCACCTACTGAGTCCTGCTTTCCATGGAATGCTGAAGCCCTGCATTTGTTTAAAATCTGGCCTTGTGCTCAGGAATGTTTATACTGAAATCAAACATAGAAGATGACACCATTCCTGTCCCAAAGAGCTCCCTAAAATCAAAAGCAAAGCAGTGTAAAATAAAACCAGTGGTTGTTTCTGGCTCTAAATTTTAACCAGAGCAGGTCTAGTAGTTATAAAACATTGTCCTATATATAGTGTAATACAATCTGTGTTAGACTGTTCTTTATCAGTGGTGTCAACTAGGACTAGAAATACTTCTCTTTTTTTACTAAAATATTCAACAGATTTGTATATGTATACACAGTATATTTTTCCTGTATGTTATGTGTATGTATATTTATATAGAGAGATCTATCAAATTAGGCACGTACGGACACACCCACACATGCACTGTGCACTTCAGGAATTCAGATATTAATAAGACAATAAATTACCATTGCAGCTGGTAAAGGTTGAGCATTTTCCCCCTTCACTGTTGAAATGAGTAGGTCACATGTTCACTGGAATAATCTGGGCTGTGTTGTCACCACCCAGCTGGGAGTCCCCAAAATCTTTTGAACTCTTCAGCAGAAATTGTGTGTAAGGCTTTTCATCTGCTCTTTGAATTTATGGGTGCAGAGGGACTGGAGCTTTTTGCACTTACCAAGATTACCAGGTACTTTTGGATGCAAGTCTGCTTGGAAAAAATTATCATGTCAGGTTAAAGATAGAAGTGAGTGAAACATGAAAAGTCACTGCATTTTGCATTTAAAAATGTCTAAGTGAACCTTGGAAAATACAGGTTTGCTTTCCCCTTGACCCCAAATCTTCATTAATCTGACTCTACAACTGATAGTGGTATAGAGAGTCACAATCTAGGTGCATCATGGTGTTGTACACTGGATTTGGGCACTCCCTCTTCTTGCCTGATGTATTCTGATTTTGGGATTCTGATCATGCATAATTTTGAACGTAAAGTGGCAGAATACGAGAGAGACATCCTTTTTCCTTTGGATCTGCTTCTATGCTCATAACCTGTCATTAGAACATGTCTTTCTCCAAAAAACAGATGTAAAGTGTTTAGAAGATCCACAATTTATTTCTATTCTAAAATGGAAAGAAAAAAAACCCTTTCAGTATTTCAGTACTGAAGAGGGAAAGGGAGGGTACAGCCAGTGGAAACAGAGAAGCTTCTTGAAAAGTAGAGGTAATACAGGATTGTATTTTATTGTCTAGTGACAATAAAAGGAGCTTAGAGACAAGATATTTTTTAAACACTTTAGCCACTTTAAAGTTCTTTTCAAAATGGAGGATGTTATTAATGGAAATTTTTATAGTACACATATAATATAGATTATCTATAGGTTGCATAGGTTTTAAAGGCAATGTCTCAGTGCATGGATGTGGGTAGAAAGAGAACACAGCCTTGAGTGTGCAAAGCACCAAGCTTGAGGGGAAGAGAAGAACTTCTCTGTTAAAACTCTTAGAAACCAACGTGGTTTGCAGGTTTTGCTCACCGAACTTTGGATGTGAAATTGGCAAAAATTGTAGCCAGAGAAACCCCACTCCCTTCAAATACAAAGGTGAGGAAGCACTTACCCTAAGAAAATTCCTGGAAAAAGAGAAAAATAAATCAATACAGGAGCAAGGCCTGTGCTCCAGCAGAACGCTTGGCTATCAAGATGAACAGGTACAGTAAATATCTGCCTTGCAGAGCCCCAAATGGAGCACTGCTTGCTGAAACTTGCAGCCTCTGGGCTGGAGCTCCTTTTTCTGGATGACAGGGAGCTTGCACAAGCAAGACACATTCCCCAAGGAACTGGAAAGGTGCCAAGGAGCCACAGTTTGGGTAGGATTTTGCTGACTATGGCAAAGAGATGAGAGTGGGGAGGACGGTGGGCTCACCAGCCCTTTGTGCGCATCAGGAAGACGCCCTCAGTGGAGTGGGGAGCCAGGAAATGTTGAGTTTAGTGAACCACTGCATCTGAGCACAGCGTGTTGATTTTTAATCCACTCAAAGTGAGGTTTTGTTTGGTGGTTTGTAAACTGGGACAGCAAAGCATCACGTTCTACTCAGTGAGTAAAGCCTGACGAGTGTCCTCCCCACTCCACTGTTGTGCTATTTGTGTTTCAAAGGAAGCAGAGACTGAGGTGGCTTTTAAGGTCATATCCTACGTAACTGTTTACTAAATATTTAATTTATTAATTGATAAAACAGGTAAGTAATAGTGTGCTTCTAGTAGTATTCCCAAATATATTGCAATGCTGCAAAAATTGTCATTTGCAGTTGCCTCCCAGTTGCTTCAGAAATCTTTGTAATTTAAATCAAAATTATAATTTGAATCAGGATATAATTCAAAAGGAAGGAAAAGAAGGAAAGGAAGGAAAGGAAAGAAAGGAAGGAGGAAGGGAGGAAGGAAAGGAAAGGAAAGGAAAGGAAAGGAAAGGAAAGGAAAGGAAAGGAAAGGAAAGGAAAGGAAAGGAAAGGAAAGGAAAGGAAAGGAAAGGAAAGGAAAGGAAAGGAAAGGAAAGGAAAGGAAAGGAAAGGAAAGGAAAGGAAAGGAAAGGAAAGGAAAGGAAAGGAAAGGAAAGGGAAGGGAAGGGAAGGGAAGGGAAGGGAAGGGAAGGGAAGGGAAGGGAAGGGAAGGGAAGGGAAGGTGTTAAAACACCTTTAAATTCAACATCATTTCATAGTTGAGATGCAAAAGGAAAACTTGGGGTAGCCTTCAAACGCATGAAAGGAAGGAATTATTTTGCAATTAAACAATTGTAATCAGAAAAAGAAAAGCCATGCACGTCCTAAGAGTTCTAAGTAAACACTTCTGAATCATCCAAAGTAGTTCTCACATAAATAATGAGACAGCTATTAAAATAGATTCAATTATTGTTTACATTTAAGAAATTCATTGGTTCAAAAGCCAAACCAATCAATCATCTTAGAAATAGAGTCAAAATGGCTGTTGTAACATGATTTTTGGTTTCACTTTTAGATAAGAATGTCTTTCACAAAATAAATACTTTCTTGAGAAAAAAAGTAAAAAGACAGATTGTATGGGAAGCGTCCAAAATGACCTGAATGCCTGAGACAGAAATAGAAAAGACGTAGATAAATATAACATTATTTCTGCCTTCAGAAGTCAAAAATTAAATATAGTTTCATCCTTGTTAATTCTAAAACCTCAGTGTGAATATTTTCATTAAGTTTTAGTTTGGAGAACAAGTAAAATAAAGCATGTTCATAATTTTGTTAAGCACAGGCATTTTATCCACATCAATTTTCTCAGTACCTTGCCAGTAGCATAAAGAATTGTGGAATCACTATTTTATTTTGAAATCTGAACTGAGACCAGATAGGAACTAAATTTAGCCGTGCTCGTTGGCTAAATGAATAATATCTGTCAGGTAGACTCCCAGTATGAATTAGATAATAATCTTTGCTATAATTACCTGCAATTACTCCATGACCTTAGGGAACTAGAAAGATAAAAGCCCATGAAAGCATAAATTGTGTGCTACAGATTGTTGTAGACCATCCCCTGTTGATTTACACTACACACACCAAGAACGAGTTTCAGCTTGAGCATTCACTCACAGCTCTGGGCTACAGGCACTTGGACAGGAAGCAAGTCCTGCCTGGCTCCCCTGCCTGGATATCCTGAGGGAGATCAGATTTCCTCTGGGAATGGGGCCTTGCACCCCTGGCTGTCCTGGTGGCTGGTATGGCACATGTTGGAATTGTCTGTCTGAGAGAGAGAATGGCCTTCAGAGCTGCAGCCTCCTCAAACCCTGGGAGTGGGGAGGGCAGGGCTCCCCTTGCTCTGGGCTCTGAACAGGGCTGGGATATGGATGCTCCTCTCTGGATAGCCACCAGTTATGGGATGCTGGAAGTGGATCCCATGAACAGCTGCTTTACTATTGTGGATGTGCCATCCATGGAAGTGTTCAGGCTGGATGGGGCTTGGATCAGCCTGGTCTAGTGGGAAGTGGCCCATGTCAGAGGGGTCTTTTTGAATCCAAACCATTCTATGATTCCATGACTCTGGGCTTCCCTAGGCTCATGTTTAAGATTATACCTGGAATCTGTTTCTTCTCAGTGCTGAAGACATGCAGAGCTCTGGAGGGGCAAACCTGAGAAGTAATCCCTCCTCCTGCACTCCATCTCTTCATCCTCCATCTAACACAGAGCAGCAGATCACTGACACAGCTTTATAAAAATAATTAACAGATACAGGAGAAAGCTTCTCTTCGGGTCAGAACTCTGCCTTGAGTGCTTTTGCCTATTACAGCCTCAGTAAAAATTGTCCATCTTCAGCAACCAACCTCAGGTACCATTCTGTCTGTCCCAAAACCTATCACTTCCTTTCTATTTCTAGGAGTGCAAAGTTGCACAAAATGCACACCAACTATTAAACTATGGGAAATTACTTGTTATATGACAAAAAAATGCATTCTCACAGTCCTTCTGTTTAATGAAATATTCAGTGTTTGACTTCAACCAACACCAGAGATAAGTGTACCAAACCAAACTGACAGCTCTGCATGTGATAAAACTGGAATTTGCTGCATTTGGGACAAGTCTTGTTGTATTTTTTAGTTAATGACCAAGCTATCGTATCTGTCAAACTGACATCAAAATTATTAGAAATGTAAATGGGATTTAAAAAGCAGTAGATTAACTGGACAAAGATAAGGAAGGGGATAGTGTCTGTGAAATAACAGCACTTTGTCAGATGTTTCCGTGCCAAAGCAGATGGAAGCTGCAGTATTATTTATTTTCTTAGCAGAATGCAGAGCAGAAGTTGGAAGATGTATTACTGTAATCATAACGATACTTGTGAGCCATTTTTTAAAATCAATTGTTTTGATTGCCAGCATTAGTATGATTATGGCAAGTGTGGCCATCACCTGCCTAGGACTTTTCCAGAAGGGCTCAGAGCATGGCCTGTGGTGGTTAATAAGTAGCAGGTTAATCCAAGGTTGGCTTGTCCACACCTTCCTCTCTGATACTCACATTTCAGCAATGAAAGGTGAAGGTTTCCTTATCTAATGTTATGAGAGATGTGGTTATGAAAGATACCCACATTAAAAACAGAGGGATTAATTGGAATCACTTTTCAGTGTGGGGCTTGTACTGTGAGAGAACTGTGTCACCTGTGAATTCCTTTGTCTGAGTGCCATTTGTACAACTGGGAGAGTTTTGTTTTTTTTCTCAGGGGTCAGTGACAATTACAATGTATATTTGCTCCACATAATCATATATGGAAGGTAACAAAGTGCAGGAGAGCCTTAATTAGCACTGAATTAGTGCTTCCTCCTACATTTTGACCCCACTAACCTGACCTGAGGCCCCTGTGTGTATCATGCAGCTGCCCAGCTGGGCCAGCTTTTCTCTTATGACCAGTTTCTCCCTTTCCTGGAATTCCTCTTAAAGTTTCCACAGAGGGGAATACTTTTCCTCTTAGAAGCTCTGGCTGCAGTCTGTCACTAGGTCTGTTTTGTTGGCTGATGCTGGGGTTTGTGCTTCAGCCACACTCCCTTGGTCAGCTACATCTTTTGTATTTCTGGCTTGAATTTTCTAGGCTGTCAAGGCAGAAGTGTCCAGAGGATATTGCTAAATATTTTGTCAGGGCTGGATTAGACGCAGGCACAGCTCTGTGTAAGTGCTCATGCCCAACAACAGTGGCTCAGCCACCTGAGGGGTTTTTTGTGGCATTTCTGGCTCAACCTGGTCAATTTGAAGCCATTCCCACTTGCCCTGTCGCTCCAGGCCCTTGTAAATAGTCTCTCCATCTTTCTTGTTTCTCATATGAACAAATTATTTTCACTTAAAGCAGGGCAGATTTACCCTGTTTTCTCCTGGAACCATTTACAGATGCAAACAAAGGGGAGATACTGCAGGGGAAATTAGGAACAGGCACTTCTGTGATTCAATGTCAAGAGATAAGCTACACAAAGGGTTACAAATTAAAGAGGCTCACCCTTTGACAGGTAGGAAAAGTATGAAAGCAGTGTAATCTGAAAGCCATAGCAAAAAATAATAAGTGGAGATCCCTGCAAAAGTCCTGAAAAAAATTGCTATCAGCCACTGCTGCTTCCAGAAAAAAATTAAAGGAAATGTATATATATAAGGTTCTTTTGTTCTTTTCCAGGAGTGTGTTTTTTTCTTATCTTGTGGCTACAGCTTTGTCTAAGATAAAATAATGCCAAACATAAGGTTAGTATTCTGACATCACCAACTGCATCACAAGAGCTATCTTAAAAGTCTGTCTAGGGGGATTTGGCTCTGAAAAATTTAATTAGCAAAATCAGCAGATTTGCTAATCAGCAATTTTCTTTAAAGCAACTATGTTTTTGAAAAGGATTTCAGGATAGCTTTGATTTTGCCTAAAATGTTTGTTATTTGCAGAAAATTATTTTTCTTAGCTTTATTTAAAGATAAATATCATAGCTTCATAGCCCTAGTTTTCTAATTTGAGGCCTTCTGAACTGTGTATTGAAGAATAATGGAAATACTGCCTTTTTTTCTTCCTGTCCTATAATAATTTTCATCATTTCTGAGCAACATAATCTCCCATATTCTCAGAACAATATTTTTTCATGCAGAATTTGCTGAAATATGAGGACAAAACAGGAGCCATGTAGGCACAGCACTGCCTGCCTAGTAGCAGGCAGTTCATTTTTATATTGAGCCTTTTGTCCCTTGCCTTGACTTTTTTGTGGAACCACTTCTCATGTTCGATCCCAGGGGACTTGTATTCCTTCCAGACACTTCCGGGAAACTGTGGTTAGACATTCAAACCAGGCTGTTGATGGGTTGGTGAAAGATAATAATCATTTGGTCTGCAAATGTTACAAGTTGTCCCTTGCCAACCCTTTCGGTGTCTTTGATCTTTGAAGGCAACTTTGGCTTAATAAAGAGGCCAGTTAAAATGGTCTTCTAGCAGAAAATCTCTCTGTTGAACAAGCAGGATTTTTTGTGAGAGGTTTCTGCAGAAAACACTGACCTGAAAATATTGTTTCACGGCTTAGAGGAGCTGAGCTGAGTGTCATAGATTGGTGACGTTTCTGTGGGTCAATTTTTTTGTGTGGACTTCGTTTGGTGATACCTTACCCAGAGAATAATTCTCTTAACATTTTATGAAGCAGACACACCTGCTTCCCTGCAAACACTCCACAAACAGACCACGGTAAAACAAGAAAGGTTTTAGGTATCACTGTTTAGTCGTGAAAGAAGCCTTAAATTTATTTTCTTTGCAAATCAGTCCTCAAGGCAGATTTCCCTGGGCTAGGTTATCCCAGTGGAAAGTGTGAGCAGCAGAACTGCAGCCTTCCAGATGTCTGAGAGTTTGCTGTCCTGCAGTACTTGAACACATTGCAAGTAATTCTCAAAAGGTCTCAGTGAAACAAGGACATATCAAAGGGGCTTTGCCAGCATTGTCATGTTAAAAGCCTTTCCAAAGCGCTCCAGTGAGGGCCCAGGTGCCTCACACCCACAATGAACTTTTGATGTCATCAGAGGTTTCCATTTCCGTAGGAATCTCTGTAGACCATGAGGCTGCCAACAGGGATTCAGTCTGGGTAGCAAATGATGAATGGGAAGTTGCTGCTTCCACGTTTTCTGCTGTTTGAGACACATTTTAAGGCAAAGTGACAGCTCCAGAATCACACTCTGTTCCTCGCGCATCACGGAGAAAAACAAGATGAAAAAAGAACCTGTCTCAGTCCCCTGCCAGACATGGAAATATCTGTCCAAAAAAGCAGCTTCTACTGTTCTGAGGGCCAAATACCAGGTACCAGCAGGCTGAGTGGGTGGGGAGTGTCTGAAGGACGCTGTAGCCAGACATCAGGAAGCAGCAGTGTTGTTGCAATATTGCTCCTGATGCTTTGTGAGCTCCCGTTTAAGGTTCAGAGCCAGGAGGAAACTCACCATCAGTGAGATCCTCAAAAAACTAAAGGCAAAGTTCCCCTCACCTGTTTCTCTAGTAGGTTTTTATTGGTTTCAAGGTACCTGGATAAAATGCTTGGAAATTTCAGAGGGATGAGAAGACACTCATGCAAAATGTTTTTATTTTCTTATTTTTCATCTCTTTCCCAGAGTCATCTGAGGCTATGTAGAACATGTACAGCTATCAGAGGAATTCCTGGAAATATGTTTTCTTATTGTTGCGTGGTCAAAATGCACCCTGCAGGGCAATAATAGATACAATAATTATTCTGCACAGTGTTTTATAAAGGCACTGCTGAGGGATCACAACCTCGAGCTCCCTTGGACTTGATGAAGCAGGGAGCTCCTCTCTGAAAAGACAGAAACCCAACTGCAGCGCATGTGGCCAGCTTAAGCTTTTGCCAGGAGAAGGGTGCTGTGATTACAGCAAAAATACTGTAGGAAAAATTATTTTGGGGAGAATAATCATGCTAACAGAGCAAAGACACTCAAGGAAGAAAACAGAATCATTATGACAGGGGCAATTACAAGCTATGCAATTACAGGGGCAAGCAATAACTATTTTCCAGCCTTTCAAAAGCCATATATATCCAAGATTCCAGATGCTGAATGGCATCAAAAACCCCTGGGTTCTATATGTCAGTGTCATGTACATGACATTTTCCTTGACATAGACACAATGGAATTACATCCTCTCCACGATTTTGAAGAAAGGGAAGAAAGTAATTAAAAGTAGTTGCATTTGGGACATCCTGAATGAATATCAGAAAAATATAAATCAGTCCAGAAGTAGCAGTTAGTCACTAGATATCCTATAATTAATGAGCATGAAATAAATAAGGCAGGGCACTCTCTTACACCAGACTGATTTAGAAGGCAGAGTGAGGCTATATTGTTTTTTCATGTCATAAAAGTTGCAGAATTGGATAACAAAATGTCAGAGCAACTCTGCTCCTACAGCTCAGCTGTTTCTTGAAGCCCTGCTTTTATTTTCAGATTTGCTGTTAATTCCACTGAAATTTGACCCAGAGGAATTTTGTGCTACTATTTCAGTAACATGAAGATCTTGAGTGGATTGCAAAATTGTTCTAGGATATTGCCTCTTTTCAACAATGCTTCTTCTCTATAACAACTTAAAAGCAAACACAACGAAGAGATAAATCTATGAAACATAAAGCTGGGAGTGCCCCATGGAATGAAATTATATGACAAGAACTCAATTCTCTGTGCCAGCCACTGGAAGAGAGAGTGCCAAGTGAAGAATGAATGGTGGAAAATTGGCTTTTAAATAATTGTAAAGGAAAACAGAGATTGCAAGAGACTATCATTAAAATGTGGGCTTTTAAAAATCAAAAGCTGGTTGCAATTTTGACAATTCTAAGTTGGCAGGTAGCTGCAGACAAAATTACACTTTTCATTTGCTCTGGAAATAGTAGTTAATAACTCTTAGGCATTTCTTGCCTGTGGGACTCCAAAAACAAATCAGTGTGCCCAGATGAGATAGTGATGGGTGGTTCATGAACACTGGTGCCAGTATGAATCAACTCAGAGCAGTGGGGTAACAAAAACTATAAGTTATACAAAAAATAGTTTGTAGATGAAGAATACCATGGAGGAAGCGACAATGAGAACAGAGGGACCTTGTGAGATCTATTTAATTGGCATTGGGATAAAAATGGTTTTTGAAGAAGTAGAGAGGTTTTTGTAAGATGTACTTCTGTCTCTTCTTCACTGGGAAAAAAGTAAAAATAAATAAAAATAAAATAAAAATAAAATAAAAATAAAAAGGGGCAAATAATAATAATAAAAAAGCCTAGTGTTGCAAAGTCTCTGCTTGTCAGCTAAAATTCCATATGTTTCCAGTTTGGGGAAGAAAGACCATGAGCAGTAGGTCTTTCATGAATGCAAGGCAAGACACTCAATTTCTTCTGGGTATCCTAGGGGAGAAAAGACACGGTTGTGCCACCTTTCCCTATGTGGCAGGCACTGCTGTCACTGCCCACAGGGGTGTTTTCCTTTCCAGAGATCCAAGACCTTCAGCTGACAACAACAGACCACCCTGGTCTAGGTGACATGAGAGCTAGAAAATCCTGCCCTGGCCCTTGCAGTTTTGTCATTCTTATGATTACAGCCTCTCTGCGTTCTAAATAAGCCATGTATGACTTCTAAACACCATGGCTTTTGGGGGAGGGGGAAATAGCTGTGCTTTGTGACTACATATTTTGTTTTCTTTCTGAGTCTTTGGCTTGGAAAGCTTTATAACAGGAGTAACATATAAAGAATGCTGTGGAAAGCGTGGAATGAAAGCAGCTTTACCTTGTTCTTGGATGAACTGGAGCTGATGAGTCAGTAAAGTATCTTCATATTCCCCTTGTTCTGTTCAGATAAACATTCTCAGTTAAAAACCCCAGAGATATTGCCCAGACTCTGACTTCAAATCTTACCCAATGCAGACCTGTTCACTCAGTGAACAAAACTTTTGTTTTGTCTCAGAATAAAAGCTCATCTTTAGTTAATGCATGTTTCAAAGGAAAGGATCCCAGCACAGCAAATATCACGCATGCACTCAGTGAATTCATGAGGAACAGATGTCATTTACAGTCAGAAACAAGGGGCGGCACTTAAGTTTTGAATTATTTAAGCATATGAGAGCAAAGAACAACCAAAAGATAAAGAAGAAAGTATTTTTGCTGTGTTAGTCCAAATTGTACATTCTCATAGTCATTCAAAATCCTGCTAGGAAAGATTAATAATCAGCTATTTTTGGCAACAGGCCTTTACTTGGAAGACCCCAAGCAAGATTAGAGTGCTCCCGTGCTGGGCTATTTGAAGAGATCAGGTAAGAACCAGCTCCACAGAAATCTGTGATTCCAAAGCACATGCTGGAATGATTATTCACACTAGGGATTGTTTACAGGGAGTTGTATCCTGACTTGCCCACTGTATCATTTTCTCCTTTTATGAAGGTGACATCTCAGGAAATATCTCACGTCCTGTTGCTCTGTTCAAGCCAGAAATGGTCCTCCCATGCTCAAGATGTCCTATTCAGCGGGACGCTGGAGCTGTGTGAGGATTCTGTAGGACCACAAAGGTGATAAAGGGACTGGAGCATCTTTCCTATGGAAACAGGCTGAGAAAATTTGGGCTGTTCAGCCTGGAGATAAGAAGGTTGAGTGGAGACCTCACAGCACCTTACAGCATCTGAAGTGGCTACAGGGAAGCCTGAGAGGGACTCTGCATCGGGAACTGGAGTGATGGGATAAGGGAGGATGGCTTCAAACTGAGAGTGGCTTTAAATTAGATATTAGGAAGAAATTCTTGGCTGTGAGGGTGGTGAGAGGGCACAGGGTGCCCAGAGAAGCTTTAAGTGGCTGTCCCTGGATCCCTGGAAGTGTCCAAGGCCAGGCTGGACAGGGCTTGGAGCAACCTGGGATAGCGAAAGGCGTCCCTGCCCATGTGTCCTGTTCCACTGTGGGGAGCCGCAAAGAGTTCTTTTAAAAACAGATGGCCAGGAAGGCAATTAAGTCAAAAGAGAGAAACATGGTATCTAAAAACCATTTACTGGCAATGAAAAAAAACCCCAAAACAACAAACTCCAACCAACCCCCTGCCCCCCGGGAAAAAAAAAAAAAAAAAAAAAAAAAAAAAAAAAAAAAAAAAAAAAAAAAAAAAACCACCAACACCTAATCTCCAAAATAAAAAGGAGTTACCCTACTAAAGAGGGCACGGAGGAGACAAAGGGCGTTCCCAGCGACTCACAGGCAGGCAGGCAGGACAGAGGCGAGGGTGAGCAAAGGTGAGCTAGGGCCAGGGCAAAAAGTGTAAGACTCAAAAATCCCCGACTCAAAAGCAAGTTGTGAAAAGCAAGTCTCAAAAAACAAGTTTGGGAAACCCCCAAAGAGACAAAGAGCACAAGGTCTAAGAACCCCCCAAACCCTCGGGCTGTGCCGCAGTTCCCGTTGGTGTCCCGGCTCCTCCCCGACAGGAGAGCCCGGCCCGGGCTGTGCCTGCGGATGGAGCGGCTCCTCCGGGAGCTCAGGGGCTGCTCCTGCCTGTCCCAGGAAAAGTCCTCCCACAGACCCGGCTCCTTCTGCTTGCCCCCTCCCACGTGTGTGTCTGACAGCCATTGCCGAGCCAAACCAAAACTCCTCACACCATGGCAGGGGTGGCACTGGATGGTCTTGAAGTCCCTTCCAATCCAAACCATTTGTCCTGGGTTGCAGTGTAGGATGTACACAAAGTATTTATTCTATCACCATCTTCATGAACTGTTGAAACCAAGTGGGCTAGTGTTTTCCCAAGCCCCCTGCCTCTTCTGCTAATGGCCTTTGGGGTGTCTTCTGCTAATGGCCCATTAACGCCTGGCCCATGACTCACAGGTAACTCCCTCCAGGGGTTATCTCTGTTTAATGGGCCATCAAGGACCCACTTCACACTCCTCATCCTATTGTGAGATGCTCTGCCCAGGGGGAGGAGCCAAGCATTCTCACCTGGATATAATCTAGGATTTGGGACAGTGCAAGTAGCACTTATCCACTGGATTCCCAGAGGAGCAGAGCTACCAGACCTTTCTACAGGATCACTGCTTCAGGAAGAGCACCTCACCTGGACTGCTTCCACCATCCTGTTCAGGTTGTATTCTGACTCTGTCAGTGATCCTTTGTGTTATTGCATTTATTTTATTTTATTTTTACCTTTTTACCTTTCTTCTTATTAAATTATATCTCTGACTTGGAGCCTCTCATTCATTTTGCTTTCAAACCACACCACCATTCCATGAGTCTGTGATTAACAGCACTGGCTGCAAAATGAGACAGGATAAAATCTTAAGGCCAAAATAAATCACCTCTCCAAACCCCCTCTCCCAACCCCTCTGCCCATCACAGCTGACATGACATTGCACAGGAATAACTTCTCACTTTGCCTTTGCCTTTCACCTTGAATATTTTCATGGAAAGTGTTTAAGACTGTAATTAATTCTGAAAAGCAGAGAAATGCAATGGGCATGCATCTGATCCTATAAAAATCAAATGGGATATTCCCCTCTTGGTAACAGGATTTTTGTAAAATCCTTAACAGGGATTAGGTTTAAGTAGGAAGGTTTTTAATATTGGAAATAAAATTATTTTTGTGGTCTTTTTATGCGATGATTTTTATTCCCAAAATACACATTGTGTTAAAAGTAACAATTTTTATAATGATCTAGAATATTTTTAAACTCATCAGAGTTAGGAAGGCAAGAAATGGAATTAATACCTGAAATAATTATACTTCTCCAAGATGAAACTTTGCCCAACTAAATGGAAAAACATCAGTTACTGCACATCTATGCCTAACACAGCTCTAGTGACTGCAAAGTAAATTTTGCCACATCTTATAATTTAAGTTATTGGAACTCTGGGAGTGTAAACTATTCACAACACCGTATTCAAAAAGATGTTATTTATATCTTTAGTTTCATGTGCAATATATATGCAGAGTTAAAAGTTAAACTGAGAGACAGGAGAATAATAAATAAATAATATTTATGATTAAATTAATATTTTTTTTATTTATATAGATAAAACTACAGGTGAGAGGTTCAAAGAAAGAATCCATTTCAGAAGTACATCTGTAAATCATCATTAATGAAATACTTTGTAGATTCATGGTCAACCCTTGCCTAAATTAAAATAAATCTCATTATTATGGAAAAAATGCTGTAGTTAGAGAACGAATACATATTTTGGGCTGAGATATAAGCAGCAATTAATTTATGTGTTTAGAATGAAATCTATTGAACTATTTTGTGTCTGTTTTCACGAATTCTGTAGCCAGTTCTATTTAGTTATTAATAAAATCAAGGATAATTATTGCAGTACTCCAAACACATTACCAAAATCTTTGTGTTAGCACACTCAGTATCCCGTCATCAAGGAAAAGTAGTTCTGTGGCACTTTAGGAACCAAACTGGTACAGGGAAGTCAAAATGGAGATGTGGGAAATGAAAAAGGATTTTTTTTTTCCCCCAGTGTGAGTTTGTCATAGAATGTTAACATTCTTCAGTAAACCAGCTCCAAACAGTTGGCATTTTTAAAAACAGAGCTGGAATGTTTTTCCTGTGTAAAAAAGCCCAAAGGGATACTTTGAGTTTTTGTCCTGATTTGATATCAGAGCAAAGTGTTTCAATAATGGAATTTCCTGTGTGATGAAAACCCTGGGTATCTGTCAGTTCTTTTTAGAAAATCTGAAGAATTTCACAAAATAATACATGGAAGCAAATGTTGGTGAAGAAAATCCAGCTGTGCTGCTTGCACCAGCAGGAAGCTCAGCCTGAGGGCTCCAAACTCCCTTTAACTGCAAACTAGACATAGAAGAACACATTTTTAATGCTATGTTTAATCTCAGGAGCCAGAATAGAATTTTTTTCAAGACACCAAGTAATATCTTAGAGGATATTTCCAGTAGACCCTTGGTTTTAATCTGCATGCTGTTTTTTAAATTCCCTTTCTTTGCACAGCTTGCACTTCCAGAACTCCCCTGAAACATTCATTGGTTAATAATTTGATATCTAATTATTTGCAAATTTGTTTTTGCATTTTCAAGAACTTACGTGTCTTTGGAGGAGAATTTCTGAACCGTGAAATAATATAATCATGATCTTTAAAAACATATGTACTCCCTGAAAATCCATGGCCTGGAGAGCAAAAATTTCCATAGCCCGGAAATATTCAAAGATATTCCGTGGGGTTGTATTGAACCATTTGTGACACGACACCTTCAGGAGCTCCATCCTGAAGAGAAGGAGACATTGGTTGTCATGGAGACATGAACATGAACTCTCCAGGGAGTGAATGCAGCTGCCTTTCAGGTGAGTGATCACACCCTGTTCTTCCCAAGTCCAAATCAGGTCCATATGTGCATCAAATTGTTCTGGTCCATGCTGTGTTTTTAAACCCATTCTTACTTACCCTTAGTATTGCTGGTTTGTCCATTGACTGTGCTCAAGCACTTCCATTTTTGCTTTCCACAAAATTCTGGAGCATGGAAGGTTCTACTGAGTTCAGCTTTCCCTTATAACCCTCAGGAAAATCCCTACTCTCTACCCATCATTTAGGTGAGGGAGGTGGCAGATAAAATGGAAAAAATTCAAATAGCCAAGTTAGAAATAGTCTGATGATGATCTGAGCGGGATATTAATGTGGGGAAAATATGATATCTCACTTTAGGTAAGTTTGCAGTGGAAGATGAAGTGACTTGAGTGTTTGTGACTACTGCGAATTACTCTTAAATTCTTCTCTTAGCATTTGGCAGAATGAACTGGAAGATTAAGATCAGGTAGTAAGAGATATTTTGCTGGTTTTACTCCAGACAATATTGACATTTTACAATGAGAATTGAGATAGTTCAAGATGTTCAATGCAAACCATAAAAAGCTTTTGACACCTTTGCAGTTAATAAAATATTGAACTAGAAGCATTACTATGCCATAGTGTCAAATGAGTGGGGCTTAGGGTTTTCTCAAAGATTATGCTTTCCTTTGTGACTGGTCAGATTCCTTCTGGAAATTAAATTAATTAAAAGTGGCATCTAAAATAGTATTATCCTCCTTTTTCAATGTTTTCAAAACAGCCCTGAAATAACAACTGATCTTACACACCTCTTTCCTGTGCATGAAGTCATCTTATTTGCAAAAGCCAGGTTAGATTTTAATAAATGCTTTCTCCTGTTAATAAATAACACATGTTCTTTTATGCATGTGCTCAGTATGTGAAAGGAGTTTTCACCTCCTTTTTGATACAAAGTCAGAAGTATCTGGTAGAAAATTTAAGTCAGTAAATTCAGATTTTTTTCAGGAACATGTGAGAACTCTTTGGATTGTTGAAATATTATGATCTTGATATCTAGCACTTATATAAGTTTTATACTTCTAGTCACTATGTAGATGTAAACATTTTAAAAATTTTATTAATATATTAAAATGAATGCAGTTATTAAATGGCAATAGTCTGTGTTAAAATTCATCATTAGCATTGCAAAGGGAAGTGCTTGAAAGCCAGGAAAGCACCAGCAGCAGGGATGCCTGTTTGGATGACTGCTGGAGATAGTGGAATCACCAAAAAATCCAAGGAAATCATCAGCTTGACACCAGGATTTGGTTTATATCCATTGTCCTCACTTCCTGTGAGAAATGCCAGCCAGTAATGGAAAGTAAACCACACCAATCTGGTTCAGCAGGTTAAAATTTGCAAGTTTCTTTTTTTTTTTTTTTTCTGGAAAGCTTGTGTTTTCACAGGGCTTTTAGGATATTGAGTTCCTCTTTACTGTGTTTTAATTTTGTGAAGGTGCCTGGCCTAAAAAAAAAAAAAAAAAAAAAGGTAAAAAATTAGAATTAAAATGAGCTTTGAGGTCAGCAGGAAGCGTGAAAGGCTGTTAACCTTAATATTAAATGAATGATTTGTTTTCTAGAATCTGAGCATTGCTCTGGTTTTCGCCTCACACATTTTAATTTGTGTCCCATGAGGAGAATTGGAGTGGCCCATCATTTAAATTAATGCAATTATTCTTGATAGGTTAACTTAAATATTGAACAAGTATTTACTATCCTATTCCTCCTAGCTAGCAAAATCTGATTATTAACACACAGCTGCTGCATTTTAAGGTGTGACCTCTGTAACTTCCAGAGTTTTTCCAATAAAAGTTTAACTGAAAGAGAAAGATGAAATCTACAGTTGATAAGCATTGAATTTTTTTCCCATAAATGTTACCGAAGAAAAATTTGCACTTTATTTTGGAAGACTCAGTCCTCAGCTGCAGTGACTCTGATCCCTTGAATTCAGAATTTTCATGTTCAAGGAGGAAAACTTTGCCACAAATCTCAGTGGTTTGAGAAAAGAGTCCAGGTTTTCAGTACTTCATCTATTTGTCTCTTTGAAGTTAAATGTTTATTTTTGTTTTCTGTTTTTAAATAGATTGCACTAATAACAGAAATTTAATGCTTGTGAGAATGATATGAAGAATTTAAGAATTAAAGAAGAATATAGTGCTTCTAAGTGAGAAAATGTATTTTTAGAAAAATATGTGCTTGAATTATTCTTTACATTGAATTTGCTAAATATGATCCAAATCTTCTGTGTGACAGGGCTCCTTTCTGCTGACATGTGCAATAACAGAGCAGTGAATGCTGTAAGGCCAACATTTATGTCAAAAAACCTTTGGATAATCTTCCAAAAAAGCAGGTGTTCACCAAACCTGATGTTTGGGAAGTAAAATAATTGCACAAGCTGAAGACAGGTAATAGTGCATGAAGGCAAAAGTTTGCATCAGCTCAACTCAGCAGTGCGAGGAATTCCTGCTTAAACTTTCAGGAATGAAAAATTATGTTTTCTTCTTTATTAGGAAAATACTTGTAGGCCTCAAACCTCACAGTAATGGATGGGAGGACCTGCCACAGTATGAAATACGTTTTAGCTGCAAACATATTTTCTCCCACTGTTCCCTGCTTCATGAGCACATATAATATGTGAAAAGAATGAGAAAGCAAGAATTTTCCACATGCTAATATTAATATTTTCTTCCTCCTTTTCATGGCCTGTAATTTTTCAAACAAATGTTTATTGATCTGTCCAAGAACTGCACGTACTGGTGAAACTTTTATAGTTTAAATACTGACTAACTTTCCCATCAGAAGCACAGACTTCTGGAAGAAGTCACCTCCCTTTTGGGTCAACCTATAATGGTCAAAAATATGTGTGTAGTGTTTGAAGACATAAAATCTCTTCAACATCATAATCAAGGCATATATCTCATGATCAGAAATTTTTTGTGGATAACACAGCCAGGGAGATGCTGAGGCATTTGGGTATTTTGTAGTCCTGATGCAAGAGCACTGCTCTTTACTGCTTCTCTCTGTGAGTCAGGACCTCAGCTAGGTTCTCATACATCCCAAACCAGTGACCTCATCTTCAGGCTATAGTGTGTGAGCACACTTTCCCTCTCAGCTCTCCCAACAAAAACCTTGTGGAAGCAGATATGTCTCTGAAAAATGTTGTTTTGGCTTGGATGAAGCAGCGCATTTCAATGAAATTTCATTTAGCTGAGAATGTTCCGACCTGCTCTAATTACAGGCCTGTGTTTTAAGCTGGTTATGGCATTGCCAAACATTAATGGGTTGGGCTGAAACTTTCCATGATTGCTCTCTGCCTTAGGCTGACTCTTTTGAAGGCAAAGGTTTAACCATTTTGTAGGCCAGGAAAACTGGGGCTCTTCCACCAGTGTGCAAAGATCACTCTCGTACCTCTGGGGTTTGGAGGAGAACCTTCACATTTGTCATGGAGAAACCCTGATGCAGTGAAATGTCTTTTGCAATTCTCGAGGAAATTCTTTTGAGTTTAGCCTTTGACAGTGTACATCTGTAAGGCAGCAGAACTTGTAGAACACTTAGCTGATAATTTTGTTCAGTTGCCTCAGCACTGATCAAACTCGGCCTCATGGGCTGGAGTGCAAAGGATGGTGCTTTGCCCCCTTGTCCTGGGAGGTTGGGGAAATGAGGACTTCCATCACTCCCTTTTGCTGAATGGTATAGGAAGAAATTTTTCATCCAAATTCTGAAAATAGAAATTCAATTGAAATGAAGCTGTCATGGCTCATGGACGAGGAATTCTCCAGAGAGTCATTGTTTTATCAGTAGAGCACTGTCTCAGAGTAAGAGGCTTTTTCTTCCTTCTCTAGTTTCTGCTGTGATCACAACTCAGTGTCCTGTGGTGCATTGAGTCATCCCAGCCTGTACTATAAATATCAATAAAGTGAGATGGCAGCACACTTTGTGCAACAAGATTTTAATCTTGTGCCCTCTTCACCCTTTCCCTTAAGATTATGAAAGACTCTAATGAGGAAATGTTTGACATTTAAAATTACTCAGCCTAAGACAAGAAGAGAAAAGTTACTGATGTGTCTTCAATATTTATTATAACAAGTGACTTTTGTTCACGAGCACAGGATCAGGAAGCTGCATTTAGTAAAATGTTTAACTAACGTTTTTAACATTACCATGAACGATGTCATTCATTCACAGAAAGTGAAAGAACATTCAGATCTCCCTGGGGCACAGCTTTACCAAAATAAAGGGTAATCTATTACTTCCGTCAGTTATATTTTGGTGTGTCCTCCTCCAGTTAGGACTTTCAGGAAGCCACTTACCAAAGGCAGCATTTCACCTGCAGCTCTGGAATCCTGACAGAATCCCCCGGTTCCTCATTTCCCAGAACTCCAGTAAAATCTTTCTGAGGTAATGACTCATAAAATGCCTTACACCAGTCTCAGCAATGAACTGGTTTTTTCACTTGCTGTGGCCATTCATTTCAGCTTCACAAAGCATCTTTTTTTTTGCACTTTGCACAGGGCTGCCTCGTCCAGTTATGTCAGGGAGCTCCAGGGAGGAAAAATCCCTGCTGGCAGCAGGCCACAGTGCTGTGGAAGGTTGGCTGTGGCTCTGTCTGCAGCAGGATTTTGCCAGGCTGGCCTTTTACGTGAGGGGAACCAGGAAAGCCTGGCTTGCTGATGGGGACTGAAGGTCATCTGCTGCAGCCTCATTCTTGCATGGATGAAGGACCAGCTTGGGGTCAGGCAGGGAAATAAATTCATTTAATTGGGTCATGGAGACATAGAATCATGGAGTGGTCTGGATTGTAAGGAACCTTAAAGATTCTTTAGTTCCACCCCCTGCCATGGGCAGAGACCTCAGCCACTATCCCAAGTTGCTCCAAGCCCTGTCCAGACTGCTCTTGGACACTTCCAGGGGTCCAGGGGCAGCTACAGCTTCTTTGGTACCCTGTTGCAGGGCCTCACTACCCTGAAACTAGAGAAAATCTGATATTTTCCATTCATTTTTCCTCACTGAGCATCTAGCATCTCTTGCATTGTCTTTTTATGTCTGAAAATTTCAATTTTAATTTTTTTTCCTGTTCTCCAGTGGAAAAATTGAAAAACAGCTAATATTTTGGATTGACTGCTTGGACTGGGAATGGTTCAGTGTGAAATCAATCTGCATCGCCTGCTGTACTGTATGATGATAGCTAAGAGTAAAAGTCTCTACTATTTCTCCCTGAGGAATGGGAAAAATAGTAGAGACCATTCCATCTATTCCATCCTCTGATCTTCTTTTTTTTTTTTTTTTTTTTTTTTTTCATGTGAGTTTTGACACCTTTTCATGGCAGCATTTCTCCTCTGGACTCTGGAAGCTGCTAATTATCAGGACTTCAACAAGTGCCTTCTGTCCAGGCTTTCACTCTGCTTATCTTGCCCAGCTCTGGGTCACGTATGTTCTCACACCTTAACACAATTTTCACAGTGAAGCTGTGCCAAGATCACACATCTGTGTTGAACCAAGCAGCACACTGGACTGCAGGCTGCTAAAACTCTGAGTATAATTCACCCAAAATACAGTTCCCTTGAGAGATGTGGTCCTGCGAGGAGTTTCTGTGTTAAAATTGTCAAAAACATTTCAGGCACAAAAAAAATATTTATCCATCTGTTCTGGTTTGGAATGAAAAACTGACTGTCCCATGCAAGAATGAGAGTTTAGATTTTTCATTTACCTCCTTTTTAAAGCACTATGAAATATTTGTGACTTGCTGTCTTTTAAGGTTTTATAGATCATGCACTCAGAACAATAAAAGGTGCATATTTATTACTCTATCCCACAACTGAAACATGTTTTCAAGTTATGATTTATCTCCTTAGAAAGTTGCCCCTGCATGACTAATCCTGAGTGAGGTGGGGAGTGCAGTGACACAGGACATGGAAAAGGCTGAGGTGCTGAATTCCTCCTTCACACCAGTTTTTACTACCAAGATTGGAGTTCATCAATCCCAGGCCCTAAAGACCAAGGGATAACATGTAGGAGGCAAAATATACCTTGAGTGGAAAATGACCAGGTCAGGGAACACTTAAGGAAGCTGGACAAATGTGAATCCGTGGGCCCTGATGGGATGTACCCATAAGCACTGGGGGACCTCACTGATGTCATCATGAGATTGCTCTTGGCAATCTGTGAGTGACTGTGGTGCCTGGAGGAACTGGAGCAGAGCCAGTGTCCCTCCTGCCTTCCCTGAGGGCAGGGGGGACCCAGGGAGCAACAAGCTGGTCAGCATCACCTCAGTGCCTGGAAGGGCGATGGACTAATTCATCCTGGAAACCATTTGCAAGCACAGGAAGGACAGAAAAGTCATGAGTGGTCAGCGTGAATTCACCATGGGGATGTCACGCTTGACAAACCTGATAATCTTCCATGACAACATGCCTGGCTTGCTGTTTCCTCCTCCCTTCTGCCCTCTGCTTCCATTTCCTTCCATGCATAGATATTTTTCATGCTCTCTGTATCCCCTGAATCACTTTTTCTCCTACCCTGTCTCCCAGTTAGCTCCATTCCTCCAGAGCCAAGTAATTACTTTGTACCATATTCTTCATTTTTCCCCACAGCATTGGAATATGCAATCCAAACTATTCCTTGGCTCTTCTTTAACAAAGGAGACTTCTTATTCATCCCAATTTGTTCCTACTAATCATTCCTTTTAACAGTCTTTTGACAATAAATCCAGCAAAAAATATTAAAAGCTGCTTTAATGTTTGTACTCCACAAACTATCCCCTATTCTATGGCCATTGCAAGGCTGAGGGAGCTGGGGGGACTCAGTGTGGAGAAAAGGAGGCTCAGGAGGGACTTTCTCCCTCTCTCCCTCTCCACAACTCCCTGACAGGAGGGTGCAGCCAGGGAAGGGTCATACCACTTCAAAAAGATGTAGTTCTACACTGAACTTGTGGAAAGAAACATTGCAATTTTTTTAATGGTCAAAATATTTGAGAGAGTTTCTATTTACATTAAGCTGAGAGAAAAGTGGGATGGAGAAAGGGATGGGAACGAGCTTGTGCTGTTCCACTGCAGTAATGATTGTCAAAATGATGTAATCCTTTACTGGGCGGAAATTCCCTTCTTTTTACAGGACAGCTCCTTCTGAAAATCTGGTGTTAACTTTACTGATGGATACTTACTTCCAAGTCCTTGCTGGTCTAAAGTGGAATCATAATATTGCATAACTTCCACTTCTGTGGTTCAGCACAGGTAACCAAATTATTTCCTTTATTAAAAGAGAATTTATTAACAGGAACAAGATAACTTTTTAAGATAATTCCAGGAACAGCAGATTTATCCATCAGGTTTCTACAAATGTAACCTTCCCAAATGAAAGTGGTTAAACAGAGTGGTGATGTGGTGAGGGTGATGTGATGTACCTTCATACAAATCTTTAGGTCAGTGTTGTTTTACAGTGGACAAATATCTGATCCCCATAGTTTTTGCTGATTCTTTTCTTTCTCTGTGCTTATTTTCTTTCTCCTTTTGTAATTTCTCATTAGCTGGTTAATCTAGTCCAAATTCTTCGGTGACAGAACATGAACTGTACTCACTGTGAAGAAAACATACATATCCTCCTTGCTGCACTCTTAAACTTTTCAGTTCTCAGATACATCATGGAAAACACTGATTTAAGTTGGGATGAAGAATTTTGCATGGCTCATGATGGCTTTTTGAGCAAGGGTTAATTTTTCCTGTTTTCAATATTTCATAGCCGAACTTTTTGCCTCAATAGGACTGGAAAAGGATTGAACTGGAGCTGACAGAGTGATAAGGGCCTGGGCTGAAATGTGAAGCTGTGTTTTCAGCAGAGCCTCCTCATAAGGCAGCTCTTTGCCCCCTGCTATTATCCCATATTGTACCAGCACCACAAGTTACTGTGCAGTAGCAATTGTGGCTTCCAGAGCATCCATCATGGATTTACCACACACTTAGCACAAAACTGCACATTTGATTTTGTGGTGATCCAGTGAGTAAATCACCCTGCCAGGCTGTGCAGAAAGTGAGGGCTGTGTCCCAGAAACAGAGAATGCCTTTTTGTGGAAAAAAGACAGTCTGGGGAGTTCCATACTCCTCCAGGATGGTTCTTTTCTCTTTTTGCATCCTTCTTCACTTTACCTACCCAAGAACTTCCTGGAGGTGAGGTCCATCATCTGTACTTCTCACCCAGGCCCTTTCATACAACCCAGTGAGCCAGTTTGCTGTCAGTGCAACACATGTTGGAGTTTTAATGGTTCTCTCTAAAACTAATATGAAACAGCTGTTCTAACAAAAAATTACGTATTTGCCTTCAGCTAGAAAATTCAAATATTTTTAATTTTAAAGCACAGCAGTAAAGATGTTCTCTAAAAGGCTGGGGATCAAGATCCAAACTCTCTTGGGCCAAAATCTGTGTTTATCTGGTAGGATATGTTTGATCCAAGGTGAAGTTCTAGCTCATCTCTCAGGAAGCTCAGGAAATTTCATGGGAACAGTGGGGGATTGATGTAGGGTCTTTCCATGCAGCTCTTTCTGGGGACTCAGCAGCTACCTGAGGTCACAGTGGTTAAATTCACACCTATAAACATTTATAAACACCACAGTGGCACCAGGATGTGGGGATTATCAGCTGTCACCTCATCTTCTAACCATTATGGCAAACAACATCAAAATTACTTGAGTTACCATCACTATATCTCATTTTTACAAATATATTGCCCCAAATTCTGGCTACAGATAGAGCAGCCAAGGGGATTTTGTGTCTGTTTTGGAGAGGGTTTAGATCCACTATGTAAAAGTAAACTGATAGCTTCAATTATTAAATGCAAGTACTTGGCCGGGCTTTAGTGAAGGAGGCCATTAAAGTTTCTGAGAGATTTTTTATTTTGGTTACCAAATCCTGTTTCCAAGAGCCAGTGTCTGAATCCTGTTAAAGCAGGACTTTCCATCATTTTCCATTAAAGAAAAAAAGTCTGGATTGGGAAGTATTACCACTGCATCAGGCTTCTGCCAAAGCCTCTGCTTGGACTGCACAACTGCCTTTAAGATGTTTGAAAAGCCAGTCCTTCCCTGGTATATCTGAAATCCTCCTTTTTCAAATAAGGTTCATTTTCCTTTTGGAAAGGGAGCAGGAGAACAGCTAAATAAGAAAGGCTGGGCTGTAGGACCAGCTAGAATAAATTATTTGAATACCTTTCATGGGGTTTTAGTGGGATTTAAGGTTCTGAATTACAATATTAAAATGCCACAATATCAAAATCCAAGATCACTGTTTTGAGCCCTGCCCTCCTCCTTGGCCTCCAAGGTGGCTCTTACCTCCCCACAGATTTGGGCCATGGGACAAAAAGGGGAAGAGAAAGTGAGGAGGGACAGGGTTGAGAAGAGTTGTTTGGTTGTTCAAGGTTGTCATATCTGTTCTTTATTGTTGCACCACCCTTAGGACACCCCTTAGGAGACTCCAATCGATGTCAGCACCAAAAATATGAAAATTAAACTATGCTCCCACCACATTAAGAGGCAGCAAAGGTGGTTAGAACCATCTTTAAAATCTCACTGGGAAATAAAACCTGGATGGTTGCTTGAGAGAGAGAAAGCTGTGGGATGAAACAAATGGATAATGTTGGATAAGGGCAGCAACTGAAGCCAGTCAGCTCTGCCCAAATTTTTCTCTTATATTTTGCAAAGGAAACTTAGACAAATGCCTTTTTTCTAAGCACATGGTGGTGAGTTTAACCCTATCAGAGGTATCAGAGGAGTCCCACAGATCTGACTGCAAACTGAATTATTTTTTGGTTTTGATATTCAAGAGTCACTTAGTTTGCCCAGCCAAACACAAAACATATTTTATAGCTGATGGATTTGTTTCAGCTGGCATTTTGTTGATAACTCAGAGATCCCAGCTTGATTACTCTGTAAAATACTGAAATATAGTGCTGATGGGATATGAGAAAATAGGTTATGCATCTCAAACACCTCAGACAATAAAAGAAGAAGAAAATTATTAAAAGTACTTTTATAAATTTGCCTCTCCTCATCCACTCTTTCTGACTTGAGTTTTTCAGGACTTTATCCTGGATTGTGATTTGTTCTTTTCTTCATTTGTGGCACAGCAGAAAAGACACTGACAGTGTCTGTACCCACACAGAGCCAAACCCTCAGCTGCAGGTGAGGCCTCCAGTGCAGCCTAACGCTGCCTTTCCTTAAACTATATATTTGCAATATATATAATCTGCTCTTTTATCCTGCATTTATCTTTCCTAATGCTTCCCTTTTGATGCCATGATGATCACTCTCACAGTGCTCTTAATACAACATAAAATTAAGTTTTCATTTTTTATTATGGCTACTAAAAGAAGCGGTTTTCCATTCCAGAGTGTGAGATGTCAGGAACCATTTTTGGGACTTGTAGATACTTAGGATCTTTGAAGAATTACTCATCTTAAATGAGGAATTAAAGCCTATTTTTTTTCCCTTAAAGCGTGACCCTTTACTGTGTAGAACAGATGTCCTAAAGATTATTTTTTTATTAATATTACTCACTTTTAGCTAAACTTCACTGTCAGGTTAAAGAAACCTATGAGTTTCCTGTGTGAGCTGTATGTAAACTTGGCTAGTCAGGAAATATTCACACCCTCAGAGTACAGCATGTGTTGCTAAAAGATCTCTATTAAAATCTTCAGTTTATTAAAGTGAAAAAGGGCAGGAAACTTTCGCAGCTTGCAAGTTATGATATCATTTAATTCCAAAATAACCCCATCAAGATCTTGTATTTCTTAGTGTGAAACTGTCCATGTGTCATTGCCATCTCAGTGCTGATAATTCAGTTGTAATTTTATTGCTTAGGTAATTCCACTGCTGTTTTAATTCAGTAAATTTAATTCACTCTGCTGGAGACCCTCTCTGTTGAGGGGATAGAAGCATCACATCTTTGAAAACAATTTAGAATTGTATATTTGAGATCATGTGAAAAAGAAAATTCTTGGGGAATTCCAAGGTGAAATATTTCAGCCAAGGAAAATGGTTCTTTACTTTTGAATAAATCTCTCTGTGGTTTTTTAGCATCCTAGTGGATTTAGGGGTAATTTGGTGTGCCCAACATGAAGACATGAAATTCAGAGTTAATTTGAGAGTTAGTGCTTTTATTGACAAACTTGCTGCTTGGGAAATATCTCCCATTTCTCAGCTTTACTTCTTCACTTTCTAAAGGTATAGAATTGAAATAAATTCATCAAGTTAAATAAAAAAAAAATTAAAAAAAAAAAAAAAAACAAAAAAAAAAAACAAAAAACAAAAAAAAAAAAAAAAAAAAAAAAAAAAAAAAAAAAAAAAAAAAAAACAAACAAAAAAAAAAACCTGAGTGTTTTAAGGACAGTAATCCAATTAATTACCTTCCCAGGAGTAAATACTTATTTCCAGTGTATAACTTCAAGAAAACGAAGTACAAAATTAGGTATTAACTAAAGAAAAGAAGATATTTGTTTAGTGCTGTTGATCGCTTTGACAGGACTTTGCTCTGGGTTTCACAAAGTCATCAACTCATTTCTACTCCTTTATTTGTGCAGGTACCTGTGTTTCCTTATTTCCAGGTGTATCTCCAGTAGCTGTTCACAGACAGAGGTGGCCACAGCCACTCTTTGAAAATATCTTGTTCCTTGCAGCTATTTGATCCTGGAATTGTGTATTAAAACTTGGATCCAGTGCTGATGCTGGGAATATTTTATTGCTCACTAAAGAGCACTTTGTGGCTCTGTTTTGATGGCCAGGTTTGTGTTCTGGAAATGTTCAGGGATTCCAGGAGGCCATCAGAGCAGGAATGTTATTGTGTTTTTGTAATGAAAAAGAGAAACATACTAGAGACTAGTGAAACAAGTGAGACATCCATAGGTAATAATCATCAATAATAAAAGAACATCTCTGGAATAAAACTCACAGAGTGAAATCATGAGTAAAGTGCACAACTCCCACGGATGAACTTTAGCAAAAAAATCACATTTTTTAATTCTATAACACCCACATCTTTATATGATTAGTGTCATTTGTTTTTATTTCTTGCAATACTGCAGGGAGTCCACCAGCTCTGGATGAGAAACCACTGAACACAGTTATATTGTGTGCTGAGAAACAGAGATTTACACAGAACTCTCTTCATTTTGTCACCAGGGATGTCAAGATGAATTTGCAGCTCAGGACTTGTTGGCAAAAAAGCTTCACACTTGCACTGCAGTTGACAAATACTGGAATATGTTTTAAAAGTCTGGCTTATTTAACATTCAGATGTCTTATGTACCAGAATAACTGATTCTTTCTGATAATGATAGAGTTCTTCATGAACTTTGTTATGAAATTATTTGTCTTGATGCACCAGGGCATCTATAATGAATATACACTGCTGTAGAATTAAATTTTACAGAGAATGTATGAAATGGTCTGTGGGGAAGGCAGAGGGACTCAGGGTGTCTGAGGGTTTTTAAGCTGTCACAGAACTTCCGCTTAAGACTCCTGTTCCTCTGCTGAGTGTTCCCTTCTGGGATGCAGCAGGAGTGTCTTACGCTTTTCTTGTTACAAGTTTTTATATTTAATATTCTTTAAATTGTTGAAGGCTGGAGAAAGAAATCCTTAATTCCCACCCAATTTATGCATCCTCTGTTCTACTCTCATTTGTGCACTGCTGTGGAATTCCCTGTGGAATCTAAGTCTTTCCCAAATGATTTTTAGTAGTTATCACCTGTCCTCTTAAAGGGAGGATATGTGTGCAGCAGAGTGATTACTTTGTTTTAATTATGGGTGACTACTCTCTCCTAATCCTTTCCTGAACACTATAGATATTTTACACAAGCAAATCTATTTTTAAAATAAATTAATCTTAAATATGGATGTATTTTTGGTTTGGTTTTCTAATCTTTTTTTCCATACAGATTTCACTTCACAGGCTTTGAGGAAATTTCAGAACATACCTTTCATGCATATGGAACCTGCCTCCTTCCATCCCTTTAGACTACACTACACTTAGCTATTCAGAAAGGTATTTTGGCATTGTGTTCTCTGGTTCCTATTTAAAATAAAACACTGTTTTTTAGGACTTGTATTTTCCACCTTAAGAGCATAAATATTAAAATCAAATAAATTCTTGCTTTTGTAAACAATATTTTATAAGCAAATATAAAAAATACCCTCTGAGATTGCCGGCACTGCTTTTATTGAGGGTGAAATGTGGGTCTTTGATTAGAAGAGTTAATGTAGAATATAGATCAGTACAGATGGCATTAATTAGATAATATTTTTAAGCTTTTTTTTTCCAGAGATATGCAATATTCCATAACTTCCCATCTAATTTCCAGCCTCCTTGTCAATACTTCCCTAAGGTGAAGCCCTGCTTTGGCTTGACATTGCCCAGTGGTTTGAGAGCGTTTCTGCTTTGTCTCTGATCTAAGGAAGCTCTGCTGTGGTTTGAATGATTCCTGCTCGTTTCATTGTTCTGTTTTTCCCCTGCTGTTTCTGCATCTCCCTCCTCACCCCATCTCCAAAAAGCCTCCTCCAGCAGATGTAGCTTGGGCCATCCTTGAATTCCTCTCTTCTCATCTTTATTAGGTATTACCACACTGGTTCAGCCTTTTCCATTTGTCCACCTGTCTTGACTGTGAACTACAGATGAGTTTTAGCCTTTTTCAAGTGTCCATCTGTTGTGGTTGTGAACTGCAGATGATTGTTGCATATTTCTGCATTCCTGAATTGATCCCTCTCACATCCTCCTACCCTCATCCCCCATCCCCACACACTCCCAGGTTTGGAAAATCTGGAGTGAGTGTGTTACACCATGTGATCTCTGGTAATTTATAGCACAATCTGATCCCTTCCCTCTCCGTGATTCCTGGCTGTACCCTAATAATAACAACTTATTAACTGCTTTAGACAGCTAAGCAATCTGTTTTGGCTAGCTCAGATCCGTGTTTCAGTGCTCAAAGCCCATGTGGTTTTGTTTTCCCCCTGTCACATGTGTGTCCATTTGTTTGTCTCGCTCTGTTTCCTGAACTCTGCCATTCTCACTCTTGCCCCAACACTGAAAACCTTTCCATGCCCTCTACACTTTGGGGATTCTCCTTTCCTGGTTTACCTGCCCTCCTCAGGGGACACAGAGCAGCTCAGCCCAGCCCAGCTGGGACATCCCTCCCACATGAGGCTGCAGATGTGGTGTGGTGTGCACAGCCCTGAACTGGGGGCTCTTTACAGGGTTATTCCCTCAGTGGTGACCAACACAGGACTGGATTCTCTGGCTGCTGTCACGTTTTCTAGTCAAGAGATTACCCCACAAAGTCACTGCAGAGGTTTCCCCTTAGAAGGGCAACTGTGACTTTGCAAGGCATGTCCTACAGTGGCAAATTTACTGGAATAAGAATTTACTTTACAAAGGGATGTGATTTTTTAAAATTGTTTTTAAAAGAAATAACTTGGACTAGCAGAAAGGCTGTAGTAGGTGGAATGGTATCACTAAAATGTGCTGATATTGGAGATTGGGCTCAAATGCTGCTTCCTCCTGTGAGGCAGAAGTGGTTTTCTAGATTTTAACCTACTAACCCATTCCGTACTGGCACCTATAAAAAATTCTAGAGATATGAGCGTTTTTTCCAAGGTAGTGCAAAACCAATAAATTTAGGACCTTCCAGTGTCATGTTTATTGCTATTTTCAGAGAGAGGGTCTTAACTGGCCAGCTTTGTGCCTTCAACCATTCTCTGAGGAATTATTTCTGAAGTGGCATTCCAGCCTTTTATGCTGGGTATTTAAACTGGGTATTTAAGTATTTAATACTGGGTATTTAAAGCAAGACATTATTTGCAGAAATTCTGCTTGTTAAATGGAACAGTGTTTAAAATGTGACTGCTTGAAGAAGCCCTGCAGGCTCCTCAGGAGGATTGTCAGGTTAGCACAACGTGGTGGAGAGAGCCCAGGCCAGGAAGGTTATTCCAGCTCCTCAAAAAAAGGGGAGAATTCTTGGTGGGGAGAGTCATTACCTAAGGAATGCAATGACAAAATAGCACAGTATTCCAGGCTAGTACTGGACATTTTGCAGGATCATAAAAATCTTGGCTTCCATTCATGAGGGCCTTCAAGCAGCTGAATGATCCAACTACTTTCAAACGCTTACCAGAACAAGTGCTTTCTTAGTGTTACATTAGGGTTTGGAAATCTAGCAAGGAAAACTAGGTGAAGTTCATTAAAATGAAAAAGAAAGTATTATATTTCTTTTTATTTGGGCAGAGAGCTGTGTTCCTCTGTAAATGAGAGAATGATCAGGGACTTTAAAACTGTGCAAATACTTTCTGGCTTCATAGAAAGTCAATATTGTAATTCATAGTTTTAACACAGGCTACTCTCAGGAGAGATCTGGAGATTACTGGATTATAAAAATTTGTTGTTTGGGTTTTTGTTTGTTTGTTTTTGAAAAATTGAGTGGAAAATAATTCTTGGTTTTCATTCACATTGAAAAGGATTCATGTGTTTGTTCCAGGTACACTGTTTTGCATCTTTTCAAGATTGAGATGTATTATTCATGTTGCTCACAGCAAATCTCTGTACAGTAGTAGAATCACTAGGAAAAGCTGATCTTGATTTTAAATGCTCATTGCTCTGATGTGGCCATTACCTGGTCCTGCAAACACTTAAGTTATATAGCACAACTGAGGCTTTTTTTGGACCATTACTCCTAATTTTTAGGCAGGCTTTGATAATAGTTTGGCTGGAGCAGCTTGCCAACCAATAATGGACAACTCCTCCATTTAACATGAAGTCTAGAGAAATTAATGTGTGGTGGGGGTTTTATTCATATTTAGGGTGTTGGATAAGCAGGGCAGATTTCATGATGACAAACCAGAAGACAAGAGTGCAGGTCTGCACGTGCCATGTTCCTTCCTGATTTGACATTTAAGGGCTCATTCTAAAAATCTTGGATTTGTTGATGTCAGTTTATCCGAAGCGGGGGAAGGGCGAGCAAGGTATGAACTTAAGGTATTTACATTCGAACACTAAGCAATTTCTGAAGAATGAGGTAGGAACCAGTTATTGCAAGAACTGTTATTTAGTTTAATTGATCCCAGCTGGGCCTGGAAGAGGCTCCAGCCAAAAGCCTGGGGCTGCTTGCCAGGAGCCTGTCACATTTGATAGCTCACACTGCTCTGAACTTGGCTGAGAGGGGTCAGGCACAGGCACACACTGAGCTCTCCTCTGCTGTATCCAGGCTCGCTCAAGAATGCGGAGATGCTGCCAGCTGACTCGCGAGGCGCTCTCCTTTCAGAAAGCCTCGTTTGAAGAGGCCCCGGGGTGTTTGGAAGTGAGGGAGCCCAGCGCTGGGAAGCCACGGGAAGATGTTCGGCACATGGAGCCACGGGCAGGCGCAGCTGCTGCGGGATCCCCGGGGCATCTGCTCCCATCAAAGCCTCCCCCTGCCTCTGACCTGGCAGCTGGAGCCGGCCCCTGCTCCTGGGAAAGGTGCACACTGTGTGCAGCACTGCTCATCCACTGCTGCTTTAACTTATCCCTGTGCCAGAAACACCACCTTCTTTTTAGGGTCCCTCCCCCTCGGCTTTTTGTAGCTTTGTTAAAGATTAGGAAAGTTTGTGCAGCATAAAAACATACAGCAAATGTCCCATATTCATCACAGGAGCAGGCACCTTAAATCTGATGAATTTCACATTGCTTTCCTTCCTTGATAACTACCTGAATGATAGGATAAACCAACAATTTTAAAGGAATAGTAAACATGGAGTTAAAGACAATTAATTTACTATTGAACTACACCTTTTCTTGTAAAGTCACAATAAATATAACTGTTTATGTTGTTTGAAAGAGCTTAGCAGGCACCTCTTTCTCCCATAGAGATCCCTTGGGTTTCCTGTGTCCATTTTCTCTTTTTTTCTCTTTTCTGTCCATAACCACCATGGGAGAACTCTCTCAGCCTCTCCAGAAAAGCATTTCCACTTTGCCTAAATATCCCTTGGACCAGAGGACTGGAACCTCTACAAAGGGCTTATTTTTTCCCCTTTTTCTTTATTCTTTGTTTCCCTGGTACCCAGTGAATACTTAATTACAAGCTGGAAAAGTCTAACTGGAGAGATGAAATCAGGGAAGATCCTCTAGGTCAGGGGAGTTGGCTTTCAAACAGCATTGTCCCACTGGAGTGAAACAAAATTATCCTTCCACAGCTGAAGATCTGGCTCATTTAATCCAAAGCACTGCCCTTCTCCTTTTCATAATAAAGATATTCAAGGAACACTTCCATGGCAAAATTCCAACTACTATGAACCTAATTATTAAACTTCAAAACAAATGTTGCACAGGTTCATTATTACTGAATTTAGCAAGTGAGATACAGAAATAAAGTGTATAAAGGGAGGGGTTTACCTATTCTGGAGAACAAGGAATGGGGTATGGAGATTCAGAAAAGAACTCTAGGGATGTGATCATCCAGACTGTCCGATTGCAATCAAAGCTTGCTACTAGTGCAATTTAGTGCCTACTAAATTCAAAGATAAACTACAAATCTCCTTCCTGCTTGTGTGAATGTAAATATGTAGCATCTTTGTCATTTTTAGATGGTATTCTCATCAGAGAGGCAGCTGCAGGGAATGCATTGTCTTCTCTTATATTTCTATTTAACAGCATCTACCTAGGTAGAGGGAATGTATTTCAAATGTGGTCTGCACAGAGACAAAAATCAGGAACAGATTTCATGGCCACTTTATTGTGTAAGCGAGAGGAACACAGTGAGGGAAACACTCCGAGGGCAAAGTTCAACACTGGGTATTCAAATAGAGTTCTTTTGGCAGTCAGATACTAGAAATGGATATTTAGATGCCAGATGTGTGTGTTTATACTTGAAATGAGTTCCACCTTTTTAGACTACAGCACCTCTTTTCATTTGGTCCGGTGTAAAAGTTGTTTACAACAAAGAGAAGCAAAGCTGGCATAAGTCTTGGATTCTAATGGCGCGTGTGGGTGGCTGGGCAGAATCAGGCAGAGATGCATCATTGATTATTTTGTGTTCTCTCATACATTGCAAAGGTTGAAATTCTGCCTAATTTAGCCCAGTTCAAGTTTTTAATAACCTGGGTCCCTGAGCATTTGCCCATTTCTGGACTGACACAGAGCATGAAAGTCAGTGTGGATCCAGTTGAGGCACATGGGGAGAAGTCTGTGATGATGTAAGGCATTTTTCCTGGTGTTCATGTTAGGAATTCAGCTGCCTGATATCTGCTGCCATTAGCATCATTCACAATTGCTTTAGGCTACACCAGTCCCGTCTTCTCTCAGGCAGCAGGTGAAAAAGTCAATGTACTGTGGGTACTTGACCCCAATCCTGTTTAACACGAGCAGTCCTCTTGTGGCATTTCTGCTTTGGCTCGTAGTCTTGCTGGTAGCAGGACTGGAAGTGGTTTTCATTCTTTGGTCTTGCTTCAGTGGTCACTGTTAACCACCAGCAGGGTGTAAGTAGAGCAGCCCATCATGCCTGTGACGCCTGCTGCAATATCAGGTTATATTACATTAAAAGCAATGATGTAGTTTGTTAATGTGACCTTGTGGATTATAGTCTGACCCTCTGTTTTTCATAGCATCAGTGTCGTCAATTATGGATTAATCCTCATTTTCCCCTTCCCTGAGCTCCAGGGCAATATTTTAAAGTACTGTAGAGGGATTGTTGAGGTTTAGGAATGGTATTCTCCAGTTTAGTGTTTCCATTGAAACACCTCACACCCTGACCTGTCCTGCCTGAAGGGAGCAGACAGGGTTTTCTTTACTGCTTCTATTCTATCACTTCTTTATTTTTGTTTTCCCTTTCTTCCCATTACAAGTTTTGTTTCGCCTTTTTTTTTTCTCTCCTGTTATTCAATGTTTCACTTTTCCAATGGCACTTGAAAGATACTGAATTTCAATAATGTTAATCATGGGTTTATAAGGATATCTACCTTAATTGTAGATATCTCTACTTACTCCTTTTTCTTTTCCACTTTTTCTTTAAAAACTTTTTAAATTGATAAATAGTGGACAACTTCCATTTCAAATCTTGGGTTATGTAATTTTTTTTTGGTATAGTCTAATGTTTTTATTTCAAGATCTCTATTTTAAAGCTAAATGCACATTTCATATGAAGTATAGATACCTCGATAGCAATCAGGAGCATTTTCCAAACCATTTTTTTTCCTGTTTTTGACCAGGAAGGGAAAACTGACATTTATTTGTAGCAGCACTAGGTTGTAGTACAGTAAAATTAAAAACAAAGCACTGCCAAGTCTTCCAGCTGGAATTTCCCCCTTCAGCTGTACTGATCCTCCTTTCTGTTCCTTTGGATAATTAGTGATGTTCCTGAGTGCTGCTTTTATCAGCAGGGATAATCTCTGTACGTCAGCCTTGCAGCTTTCCATGCGCTCCAGGACATGTTTGCCTCAAATATAAACAAATCTTGCAGTACACTGTGTCCACCCCAAATGGCAGCACTTTTTGGATGGGTACAGCCCCACTGCAGACCAGCACTGCCAGGGCCAAACCTTCCTCAATGTTTTTTAACTCCATCTCTTGAGGGTTTATTTATTGTTCAGCATTTGTGTTGTCACTTCAAAGTCCTCGTTATGCAAGGAGATATCTCAGTTTCTTGCATAATTTGTCTTATCCAAAAAAGGAAAAATAGATTTAGTCTGCTCAAGAGCAGCCTGTGGGAGATACTTCAGCTGCTGGCAACTCAGCAGCTCATGAGAAGTTCTGCAGCTCTGATGGTGCATTAGTGAGAAAAAAGTATATAGAGATTAATCAGGATAAAAAAGGGCAAAGTCTTTTATTAGTTTTAGTATTGCATCAATGTCATGCTCGATGGGAGTTTAGTCATGTCCACAAATATTTATTAAAATAATAAAATTCAAGGATAAGTGAATCATGTGTGACTCAGTTTTGTCTTTACTCACACTTGGATTGAGAATTTAATAGTAAAGATATAAAATGTATTTGCACTTCATGCCACAAATTTTTGTTGCAGTTATTTGTTACTATTTTCACATCTTAAAGAAAAATTTGCAATGTAATGTCATCCTGCAATGTAACAAATGCCTAGAGATTGCCAAGAGCCCTCAAGCTTCCACCTACTCAACTTTCTCTAATGTGACTTTTATCTGACTTTTAGCTCTAGTTTCTAATGTTTCTTTTGTCTGGAAAAAGAATCCAACTTCACAAACAAAACACCTCCATTTAGTTCCTATATACGTAAACCAAATAAATAAGAAAACAAAAAAAAAAAGTCCCTCAACATGTCTTGGTATTTGGTCAGAGACACTCCTAGTGCAAGAGCACAGTGATGACAAGGAGGGAGAAAGCTGAAATTAAAGACTTGCAGGCAGAAACAAAGGTAGGAGCATTTGCTTTGAACCTGGGAGCCTCCGGAGCGTGTCCCAGGTGTGGGCCACATGAGCTGGGGAAGGAATGTGGCTCTGAGGGGCGATGACAGCTCCCAGTCTGTTCTGCCTCAGCCCCAACATGCACCGGTCCATCTGTTGTGCATTTCCAAAGGATTTGTCTTTTTCTTGCTTTCTCTTTCCTTTGGTAAGTTATTTAAACAATTTAAGTAAAAATTGAAAGCATTATGCTGAACAGAAGCACTGAAACTCTCTGAAAGAAGATGTCTTCTGTGAAGACAGGCTGAGAGAGTCGGGATTATTCACCCTGGAGAAGAGAATGTTCAGTGGAAATCTTACAGGATTTTCCATACCTGAAAGGAGCCTACAAGAGAGCTGAGAGAGAGAGCTTTTAGGATAGGACAAGGGGTGAACTCTGCCTCACCTATCAGGCCCTAACAGTTAGAGTCAGATTGAAAAGATAAATCTTAAGACCTACGTAAAAGGTTGTGTGTTCCATGCATTGTCATCAGTCAAGAAATCTGGCTGGTTTTATTAAAAGAGAATAGTAAACAACATGATTTAATTCTGATATCATACTCAACTTGCAAGCTATCAGTCATAAGTGGATCACTGGATCCTGGCTCAGAATGTTACTGTGTTTAAGAGAAAAAGCTATGTGGTATAGAAATCATAAAATCATTTATGTTGGAAAAGTCCTTTCAGACCATTCAGTCCAACTGTAAATTCTATAAAATTACTCCATTAATAATTTACTGTGAACACCACTAACTAATAGAAGCAGGACTGTAAGATACAGTGAGAAAGATGAAGAAATAGGAAAGAGAGCAAATGCTTGCTTGGATTTTGTTGAGAACTTTATTTCAGAGAGTCCAGTTACTGCACAGCAATTAAGAGCTGTGACCTCAAATGGTTGACAAAACCATCTTTCAAAATTGCTGATAAGTGTTAAAGTTTCTGCAGTTTTAGAAGGAAACAAACAAACCAATCAACCCTCCCAAATCTAGGGCTCAGTCAGACACCTGCAGAGTCCCAAGGGAGGGCTGGCTGTGCAGCTGGCTGAGGGGAAGATTATTTGGACCCTCCCTGGTCCCTTCTCATATCCATTATCCAGGTCACTAGGGATCTTTTTGTTGTCCCCAGGCTTGTGCTGGGACAATAAATCTTGTGTAGAAAACTTGAGGTTCTGAATTCACTTTGGCAGGTTTTTAATTTCTTTATGATTTTCAAAAGTCTCTGCAGCCAAACAGAGAGGGACAAAGTTGAGATCTGTGCAATTGCCAGTATTGAGTCCTTGCCTTATATACCAGGGCTGAAGGGAATCATCTGCTCCTCAGATGTTTTTATTTATTATTTTTGTGCAACAAGAGCCAATCTGCAGTAATAACAGAGATTTATTATAAATCTAATAAATTGCTTTTAAAACTCCAAGTGACTGTGGAGTGGCTTTGGTTCAATGAACCAGTGGAGGTTTCTGGACTTTGAGCATCTCTCATGAAGGCAGAAGCTTCTGAATTCAAGATTACACTAAAGCAAAAAGAAAACCCCAAAATAAACAGATGCAGGAGAAGATCTCAGGCAGGGTGGTCCCCAGCCTTGCTGGTCTCAGTGTTGCTGTTTTGCTGAGGAGAGCAAGCAAGGCAATGTGAGACATTGCCCTAGATGTGGGGCCTTCACATTGGCCACCAGCCAGGAGAAAGCAAAGAGGAAAAACAATTTCTAGGATGAGATAGAAGAGGGGGAAAGAGGTGGAAAGGAGCAGCACTCAGCTGAGCCAGGCAACAGTGTAGGTCCTTGCCTTTCTGCTTTTATTGCAGCTTTGAAATGCACAGTGTTGCTGATTTTTGAGGAAAGCTGTGGAAATCACCCCATTTCTCAATCCTTATGGTAGAGCCTGAGCCTTCTGTTCCTCTTGACCCACAAGATACAGAAAATCAGGTCCATCATTGAGATCTCTGCTCTGTCCTTTCCTGTTCTGTCTCCACCTATATGACCATGGTTGTGTGGCTTCTGGTAGTGAAAAGACAGAAGAAATAGGGACATTTCCCACAGTCATCTCACTTGAAACAGTTGTGAGTAGTCTGACTGGATCTGTATTTTTTTTCAGACAACAAAAGCAGAGCAACTGGTTAAGACAAGATAATTTGACCCTAAAATTCATAACGTGAGCTCTGTCTCAAAATATTTAGGACAGAGTTTTCATAAAATACTTTCCTATTTTTTGAGAAGTGGAGATCAAACAAAGCACTTCTTGACTTTAGTTAAAAAAAAACCCAAACAATTTCAACATTAAACTGAAACCTCAGACTGTACCAAAGTAAAAATTTTTATGTCTTCTCCCCTCCATCCTTTCTTTCCATAACCTGGAATTACTCAGAGTTCCCAGTCTATACTGGACACCTTTTTCTTTTTTCATATGCTTAAAAAAAAGTCAGTGTCCTTTTGCTTAGGAAAGGGAGAATTAAGTGCCCTTCTCAAAGTATCATAATAGATTTTCTCTTTCCCAAAGCATCCACCTCCTCCATTAGGATGATTAAATTCATTTTAATGTAGTGCCAGCCTGGGTGGGATTGTTGCCTCCCATCAGAGACCCATTGTAAACAGATAACCTTCTTTGTTTATATTATTCTTATGTAGAGGGCTGGTTTCTGTCTCTGGACCTGCTAAATCTTTGGGGATATGTCAGCTCTTTCATCTTTACCCTGAGCTTGTTTTAGAATGGCATTCAGTGTGACTATGGATGTGGTAGGATTTGCTGCACAAGTGATAAGGTTATCAAATTTGGAGTCCTTCTCCATGCAGTAGTTTAATTTCCCCTTGTTAGGTCAAGTTGCCTTTAGGGTTTTTTCTGTTCCCTTTTCCCCCTCTCTGACAGTAGCCAAAACAAGGAGTTGTTAAAATCTTTACAGATCTGAACTTCACCTTAAAAACTTAAACCAAAAAATCATGACACAATGTCCTGTGAGATAAATCCCAGCTTCTTGACAGTACTGAACCTTTCAGAAAATCACATTTTCCCAGGTGCTACAGGCAATGATTCCACTCCCATCACTTCCTTCACTCGTCAGACAGGACTGGATTTAAATACATCTCAGCCCTATAACAATATATGCATTCTGTATAGTTTTGCCATCCTTATTTGTTAAGGAACAGAATTTCTTATCTCATCATGAATTTTCAACCTTTATCAGTAGTGGGTTTATAACTAATTGGCTCTTTTCCTGTTATAATCATATTTTTCCATTGAAATCGATTCTAATTGGATTGAATCTTAGCAAGAAAGGCCAAATTATTTATATGTTGCCAGAGAAAATGTGCTCTAGTCAGTAAATCTTGTGGTTGCACACAGATGACATTACTGAAATAGATAATCCTCTACAGATGCATTAATTTCATAATCTAAAAATGCTCTCTGAAGTATTTTACAGGAACAAAGAAAGGCCAGCGAGATGACACAGCTTACAAGGGCAATGGTAAATAAATAATTGCTAACGCAAGTCTGCGATTTCAAAAAAATTTTAAAACTGGCATCTCCCACTCAGGTCAAAATTTGTAACACTGCTTTTCCCACAGAATTTCTCTGTAGCCACCATATTTATAAGCTCAGTTACAGAAATAGGGGATCAAAGCTCAGAAGAACCTGTAGCAAATCCTGTTGTTTGCTTGACACTTGGAGCAGTTGGCATCCAGCCTGATGTCCTGAGGTTGTGCTGCCAAAGGAAAAAAATATGACATGCATCCTTGTAAAACTTGTGCTGCTTTCTTTGGCACCCCCCCCTCCCAGGGCCCGTGTCCATGTGGTAGTTCTGCTTTGTTTTTTCTAATTACTAGCAGCTGAGAGAGTTGGTGTCCAGGGGAAAGATCTTGAAACAGCTCTAACAGGTGTTCCAAAGCCAAAGTTTCTGCACAAAACAGGTGTAAAATGAGATGTTTGCTGCACCTGACCCACTAGTGATCAAATGGAACAAGCACTGGACAAGAAAATACAAGCCTGTTTTCCTAAATAGCTGCATTGTCCAAGGCACTGTGCTGAAAGAGGTGTGAAAGAGTGTTCACTTTCCTTTAACAACTCTATTCTCTGTTTTTTCCAAAGGCTTTCAGGAAATGGGTTGAAATCTCTTATCTGTCATGGGCATTTCCAACATGCTGGAAGTGTTTCAGTACACTGGAGAACATGTGTACCTTTCCTGAAATGCATCCTTTTGTTGGCTCTTCAGATATTCCTGGGATCGTGGACATGGGCAGCTTTAACTGAGGTTCCTGAAAACTACTTATGAACCTTTTTCCCTTGGAAAATGTTACATTAACAGCACTTGTTATGCAATGTTTGGAAACAACTGAAATGTTTATAACAGATGTAAAGAAATAGAAAATATATTCTGCACTTCTACTTGCAGTCAATAACACCTGTGTGAAGTTGAGGTTATTTCTTGTACTTTATGAGTAAGATCTTGTGCAATCAGGTTTTATTTTCACTTTATTTCTTGTAAGTTATTCATAAAGTCCCACATGTAAATTAAATTTGACCTGCTGTTAAGTCCAGTCTGTTGGGTCTTAGTGCATCCAAGGGGTGTTTCAGGCCATGTGTGAGCAGTATTTTCGCAACTGGGTGTTTTGTTTGGATGGAGTGACCTTGATATTATTCATTCGGCCCTAAATTTTTATTGTCTTCATAGTAGAAACCTTTATCCTGCTCTCTGCAGCAAGTGCTGGTGTGATGCCTGCTCTGGGCATGAGTCTGGAGTCCCTCTCACCCTCAGAGTAAGATGCAGGGGACTGGGGTTGGTTTGTCCCTTTTTAAATAATCACTGGTGATTTGGGGCAAAAACTATGGAGAATGTTTCAGAAAAAAATCAGTACAAAAATAGGATATAGAGTCTTGGAGTGATGGGAAAGGACTGCCTTTTCCATGTTTGTGCATGTAGTCATGTTCATAGCTGTGTGTTTTAGAGCTGTGACTGAGCCTGAAAATTAAGACATAGCTTAAATCGGACTAAATTTCAGCAAGAAACAGTGAATTTACTGAAAATATTATGATGGGACCTGCCCTGTTATGTCAGGCCCCCGACTCAAGCTGCAATGTGGCAATTTGTGGAATTGCCCAACTTGACAATTTCTGTGGGGTCTGGAGGAATTTTGTATGGAAGATCTGAGCCCTATGGCTGAGCAGGGACCTGGGTTTTTGTCTAGCAGGGTGATGCCCAGTCCCTGACTTTGTTTATCTGCTAACACAATCCTTGCTGCATGGCAGTTGCTATTAAATTCATCAAAATATTATTAATACTGATCCAAAATATCCACATAGAAATCACTGTCAAATTTCTCTCAACAAAACACCAGCAATGTCACCAGAGGAACAGGCAGAAACTGATGCCCAGGACTTTCCCCCTGCACAGGAGGAGGCAGAACTTCTTTAGGGCAGTGCCTGAGCCCTGAACAGATTGTCCAGAAAGGGTGTGCAGTTCTTAAATTAGTGTTAATATAGCCAAGAACAATGAGAGAAGCCTCAAAGCAAAGAAGGAGAGACCCAAAAGAACAAAAAATATTGGCCTGTACACAGAATTTCGAGTGTTCTGGCAAAGATGAACACAGAAATTACTCTACAGGGAATGAAACAAATCAGGGAACATTTGGAAGAGAAAGCACAATAAATGGGGAAAATTGGCAACATGGAGCAGTCTTAAATTAACTGCAACCTTGTGTTAAGTCCTCTGTTTTGTTGATTCTCACTTCAGATTTATGTGACACCTGATATATTTCTTAGCTTCTCAATAAAGCAGAGTCTTGCATTAAAATAATGTAAAATGGAAAAAATTTGTTATTAAAAAAAAATAAGCATCTGAACTGTGTTTGTGTATTTCTTTTCATAGTGTAATGACTGTTAACTACTGCAAACTGTTAAGCAGAAAGCCCTGTGCTCTGCTTTATAATGTGCAAAACCCCCAAGCGACTAAAAATGTACAAATAGATTTAAGAAATAATCAAGTAGCTAATAAGGAGTAAGGTTTTTTTAAGATTTGTGTATTGTGTATTTCAAATAACAGAAAGAAGAAAGGCAGAAAGTGCTGGCCTCAAGGTCTGTGTGTTTCTTTTCAGTTTTGAACAAAAATGTAGTGAGCAGTAGGAAGTACTGGTGGTCCCATTTGGAGTTTCCTCCCAAATTTTTGTCTCATAAAAGGAATGTTAGTGAATACTTGTCTAAGAAGTGGCATCAGTAAACTCTTCCTTTGTCCTCTTTTCCTCAGCTTGTAGGAAATCAGAATTTTATCAGATCTCTGTTAAAACCCTTAACACCATTCATACTTACCTGAAATCAGGTTGAGGGGAAGATTGCTCCATGCCTGAACACACACTGACCTTGAGTGCTGTCATTTCTTACAGATCAGGGTAAAGCTTTGTCCCAAGTCACTTCTTCTCAGAGAAACTTGGGAAGGCTGATGTACCTCACTTTCATCCTCCTTTATTGTGCCAAATTTTCTGCCTTTCCCTTAAAATTTGACCTCCATGCCACAACACCAATTCCTTTCTGGGTGTAACAATCTCTGAGTTCTCTGCTTCGTGGTGCACTGGCCCTCTAACAGGTAGTGGAAAAAAGTTGATAATGGTTCACTGGATTACAGCCTTTACTATGGGCACTGTTTTGAGCAGGTTTTGGAAATCTGTTTTATCAGAGTTACTTAATGATCATGTCAGCAGTGAAAGTTCTGTGATCATCTGCTAGATTCTAAACCTGCAGAATTTCTGTTTGATTCCAGGCCATCTGTGATTCTTCTGTTGCTGTCAAACATTTGTTTCAGTTGTGCTACTAAAAACCCTGCAGTTCCTCCAAGCCTCTAATGATTGTTATTGATCTCTCAGCAGATAAAAGAGCCCTCCAAGCCCATATCTGACTTCTCTTTGGTGTACTGAAATTATGTTGGGAGGAAAATGGCCTTTTTCCCCCTTTCTATAATGAAACAAACCTATTGGCAAGCACATTGAATTAAAGCTTTCACATAAGACATATTTTCTATGGAGACCTGCCATGTTTGTTTCATATGAAGAGAATCACACCATTTCATTTGTTCAGTCAAATGCAGGAAATGTCTGATCATCCCTCCTAAGCTTTCCTCCCACAGCAGGGATTAATCACTCACTTTGACACTTGTATTTTTGCAGTTGGAAGGAAAGCATTGATAACTGATTAAATTCTAGCTCTTCAAATGCTGCATACACACAAAACCAGCATTTATACACACAAGTTTAGTTGGGTTTTAGACAGACTTGCCTGTATTTTGTTCTAAAATACCTGAATACTTAGAGACTTTGTGAGTTTACTTCGGGAGTTTGGAGGTATTTCAGTCACTATTATAGAAGACCCACATATTTTGAGTTTTGGTGACTTTTCAGCCTTGATGATTCTATGAAACTATACATCCCAGGACAAAATCTTGCAGGAATTCCACTGGTAACTGGCCTTCAACCAGGGTGAAAGAAATTTTCCCAGCTTTTCCCAAATGCTGAGACCCAGGTATCTCTGTTAGTGGATTGTCCAAGATTTAAATGTTCCTATAACTCCTAGCAGAATTTACTTGATGACTCCCTGAGCACCAATAGCTTGTAACCTGGCTTTTCTCAGAGGAGTCACTTTTTGATGTATTATTATTCTTACTTAGAATGCTGAGATTTTCAGTCCTATAGACTGAGCTGCAGTTATCTTGGATTCTGTGATAAAGGCTAACACAGCAAGGATTATGTCTCAAGTGCTCCCTATGCAAGGGAATGTCTCCCTCCATCAACAAAATCGAATTTCAAGTTGCTGAATTAAAATGGTGTTAGGAATTTGCTGCTTCTTTTTGAAAGTTCAGGGGTGGCAGCTGAAGTATCTAACACCCACTTAACAGCCTACACTGACAGCCTCCACTGGAATAATAAAAGCCCTCAGAACCAAACTACTAAACTCACTGATTATTGCACTGACTTTGGCATCCTGTGGCCCAGAATTTTTTTGCAGCATTTCATCTGCTGGACAGCTGAAGACTGTGCACCACCAGGATGTTCCTCCACACAACTTACAAATGTTTATGTAGATAGCCTGAAATGTTATGTAAATAAAAAATAACTCCACAGCCTTATCATGATTTATAAAACCTGCACTGGGATTTGGAAGCCTGTTTTGCAGTGGAACACGAGATGGGACTGGAATGGAGCCTGGTTTGTGTGAGGAGAGAGGCACCAGTAAAGTGAGATGGAGCCAAGCCATCCAGTCACAAACCTTGATTCCTGCAGCACCCCATCTCTTTTCTTGGTAGTCTCCTGCTTCTGTCCAGAACAGGAACATGGCAGAGGAGAAGGTTTCCCTCCAAACATCCTCAGTTTCCTAGCACAGTCTAAATAGGAAAAGGAAAGCCAACACTTGGGAGCATTCTCCTGCTATTCATGTATGTAGTGTGAAGCAAACATTAAACCTGTTACTGTCCTACATCCCCAGGATGAGGTAAATTTAAACACTTTATCCCATCGGCTAAAAAACTAGGCTAGAATTCACAGGAATATTCACAGAAACCTGTGAGCATTCCTTAAGAATGATTGGACTAAATATTCTGTCACAAGTCATTCTGGTGTGACCTCACTGTGACCTCATGCACAGACAAGATTTAGCCAGCACGTGTCATGTTAGATTTCCCTCCGGAAAACTCACACTGTGACTTGATGCTCTGATCATTTGAATGCTGATTCTTTTTCTCCCCCCTCCTTAGCAAATTGCATGGAGTAGTTCTTGAATTTTGCAGTGGCTGTGAGAAAATGAATGTAATCAAAGGGCCAGATCTGTTAGGAACTGGCAGAGCTCCATGGACTTGCTAAGGTTGTACTGCCCCAGCATTGAAAAAGGTCAGACGGTTACAGGCTCGTGAGAGCAGCACGACATTTAGGGCTTTGGCCAGATTCCAAATTGGTGTGGTCAGTCTTTCTTGTCTTCAGAATTTGGGGCTTATTAGCTTATATCTACTTGCCCTTTGTAAATATGCAAAATAATCTTCTTAAATATGGCCTACTAAGCAAACCAGAACACTTGGCTTGCCAAAATGTGTCTGTGCTTTCTCTTACAGCAGCGTGGCTTTGTATGGAGTCCTCCCTCAGTGATTTTGCACATCTACAGCTTTTATGGTGTGCTGTGGCTGTGGTGCAAACATCACAAGCAGGTGAGGAAAATGATAGCTCCAGCTCAGATTCTCAGCCACAGTTCTGAGTCTGCAGATGAAGATATTTCTTCAAACAGAAATTGAGAGGAGTTAGGATGTTATGATTTAATCTATAGGAGAACAGCACCTCTCTTATGGGCCTCATTTTATTGAAGATGAGAACAAAATCATTTTAGATTAAACTTGGCTTGTTAGAACTGAGTGCCACACTCTTCCACAATTTCATTCATTTTCCTGAAAAGAAGCCTTTGAATTCAGCAGCTGACAGGAAACAACAGCTAATGATGATTATTTGTATAATCTAGAAGTACTTTCTCTTCCTTTCATTTGGGAACACTTGCACTCTCTCTCTGTGTCCCTGAGTTCAGCTGAACAGCAGCCAAACTGCATCACTCAGTGATTTCATTAGTCTTTTAGAAAGAGCAGGACAAGCAAGTGAGCAAGTCTGAAGTAAGGAGGGCTTCATTTCAGGGGTGGAAAAAGGGTTTCTCTGTGCTCTGAGATTGAGTTGGAAAACCTGAATTTTTAAGAAACACAAGAAAAAATATTTAATATTACTGATTATAGGATGAGCAGGAGCAAAAGAAGAAGAAGAAATAAAGATGGGTAGAATTCTTTAAGTTCATTAATACCTTTGGAGGAAGGTTTGCTGTAAAATGGCATCTCTGAATTCTTGCAAGCCTGTGAAACTGTAACAGAGGTTCTGAGTCCTAAAATACGTCAAATGCTGAAAAAAAAGTGTAAATGGGAATTCAAATTTTCTATCAGTTCATTGATCATTCTTTTCATAGACTCAGTGTCACAGGATGGTTTGGGTTGGAAGGGACCTTAAAGCTCCTCTCCATTCAATCCATGCCATTGGCAGGGACACCTTCCACTATCCCAGGCTGCTCCAAGCCCCATCCAGCCTGGCCTTGGACACTGCCGGAGATCGAGGGGCAGCCACAGCTGCTCTGGGCCCTCCGTGCCAGGGCCTCCCCACCCTCACAGCCAAGAATTTGTTCACAATATCTAATCTAGACCTGGCCACTTTCAGTTTAAAGCCATTCCCCTTTGTCCTGTCACTCCAGGCCCTTGTGAATAGTCCCTCTCCATCTTCAGGTACTGGAAGGCTGCTGGAGGTCACCCTGAAGCCTTCTCCAGGCTGAATAATCCAAATTTTCTCAGCCTTTCCACTCATCTGTATATTGTAGTTTGGCAGAAAAGGCAGGAAGAAACATCTCAGCAGGGATTTTCCATAGGAATTAATTTCTGATGTCACTGGGAGCACTTTTATTTCCATTTCTGATGCAATACTAGGTTTGCAGAACCTAAAGTGTTCCCCATTTGGAGCTCAAGGAAAGCTTATTTCTGTGATCTTTATTGTGGAAAGACGCACAAAGTTTAAGTAAAAGGTAAGTTTAACTAATATAATACATTAGTAAGGGAGAAAAGTGTTTGCAGTATTTGCATTATAAATTAGCGTTCTTGTTACTTTACTGTCCAAAGAAAATTTGTGTGTTCCTGTGCCTGAGTGCATCGTGTGGGAAGTACAAAGAAGTTTTTGCTGCACAGTTCATTAAAAAAAAAAAAAAAAAAAAAAAAAAAAAAAAAAAAAAAAAAAAAAAAAAGGCAACTTGCCATTAGTGGGTTCATCTGATGCTGAAACTGTGTGCTGGTCTCCAGCTTCCAGGTAGGTTTTACAGTGTGTTTGTTTCTGGGTGCTTTGCATTTGATTTTTGAAAAAAAAAAATTTATCTGTACTTTTTCTCAAGAACGTCCTTTGTCCACACCTCTTATTAAAGTCTTCTGTTGTGCCAAGAGGGTTTCCCAGTTATCCCTTTGCCAGAGTGTTTCACTGCAGATATGTTTTGGCATGGAGATGACACCCACACTTTTTCTTTGCAGTCTGGCAGGGCTGTGAGTGGCAGCCATGACCTCACTGATGCCATCATCACTGTGCAGAAAACATAATCATGGTGTAGTTCTCTGAGGATCTCTGTATTTTGTGTGGTGGTACCTTCACGCAGACAGCAGGGATTTCAGGGAGGATTGTTTTTATTCCCTGTCCATTCCTCCCCCGTTTGTCTGGTTACCTGTGACCAGTCCTGCCTGCCAGGTGTCTCTGCTGAGAGGAAAAGCAAATGCCCCCTGTGCCTGACCATGGCTGAGGGAACAGCGTGCAGAGGGAATTTTTCAGCTCCTTGTTTATCAGAGGCTTGGAACCGAGCTGGAAATCAGAGTAAGTCTGATTTGCCTGTTAGCATCCAGCTCTGTTTAATATCAAAGACAGCTGTAATGCTTGCACAAGGCAGAGCCTTAGCTGATCAGCTATCTTGGTTTACTGTGCAAGAAAAGGCCAGAGAAAGCTTTCATTTTAATGGAAAAGTGGTTCTGCAATACATAAACAAAGTCTATTCAGAAATCCTGAACAACAATCACGCTCTAAGTTGTCTCTTTGTTTTTCTTTCAGGGTTTCTGGTGTCCTTTCCAGTGGAGGGGTTATGTCTGGTGCTGTGGGCAAGCACAAAAGGAACAAGCCTGAAAAACCCCACATCCTCTTGTAGGACCAGATCCTTTCTTTGGATGTGGCTCCTATTGAGTGCACCAGATATTGCCCAAGTGGAGCTAAGCACAGAGCTTGACCTGAAGATTTTGCAAGCCCCAGTTGAAGTCTCATGTGTGCTTTTATCCAGCCAAGCAAACAACTGTTTCTCCTGTGAGATAAATGCCCTCCTCTGAGATGTCTCCAGGCAATGTTTGGCTGCTCTGTCTTTTCTCCTCCTTCTCACAAACCCCTCTCTGTCTCACCACCGGGTGTCAGTAAAAGACTGCGAAGTGATTTTCTATCATTAAATATACATGAGTTCCTCTCAGGCTCTCTGGGTGTTCCTTACTTAAGGTGGTCAAGGCAAATTTGAAAATACAACTGATACACACACCAGGAGTGTGGAATAATTCACAAAAGCAGCTCAGATCAGTAAGTTTTTCCTGAATCACATCACTATTCTATTTGAATTAATTCATACTATCAGGAAATTAAATAAATTAAAGATAAATAGTATATCTTTTTTGTTGTTGAAGCAAAACCACTATTCCCAACATAATGATGAGGTACAAAACTGTTATATTTTACTGTATTCTTATTTCTTGTGCATTAGCCAGTATGTGACTGGAGGTCCTAATCCTGAAAGGTGCTGTCCTCATGCAAGGTCACCTATAGGAAAATGTCCTTACAAATGTATGAGAATTGGGGGAGTTCCACCACTGTGCCAAAATTCTGCTCTGGATTATTTGGCAGAATGGACTCAAATATGTGAATATATCACCTGAGACATGAGCTGAAAAGTCAGTGACAGCTGAAAATGGAATGGATAATTCTGTGTATGCACATAATAGCTCCTGTATTTACATGTCACATTTATTATATGTTGAATTTTATTCCACTTTTCAATATGTTGAAGGTGTAACACCATTGGAAGGAATGGTGAATTTTGGACACTTGTCAGGAAATAAATGGCCCCTGGGAGCTGGGCAGGTATCACAAATATTTGGGGTTATGTAATAGGCATGTTAATTGTACAGCGCTGCAAAAATGATGTGCTGTCAAAAAAATGAGAGTTTCAGTCACTTTGGTCCTACCTCTTTAGGCTGCAGAGTTCTCTGACCACTAAAATAAGTGAAATAATCAAATTACTGTGGTTTGCTGCTCCATGATGCTGCCATGGTCAGGAGGGTACTGCTGCCTTTGCTCAAACTCTACTCACACTTTAAAGAAATTTTGAAAAATTAAGCCATGTAAATACTTTAAAATAACCTGTTTTGATGGCCATTTCTTAGGAAAAAAAAAAAAAAAAAAGTAAAACAAAACAAAACAGAAAAACAAACAAACAAACAAACCCACCAAAACTGCAGCAAACTCTTGGGTCATACAAATAAAATAGACATTGGACTCCTGTTCAGAGTATAAATAGAACAAGATTTGTGCCAGAAGTTTTCTTTTGCATACACAAAATTGAATACTGACTTTCCCCTCTAGGTGTTCTTTCTCTTTCCAGAGTGGATGGTAAAAGTCACAGGTATTTGAGACTTATCATACTACATGGTTGTTGTGTGGAGCAAGGAGCAAGGGTTTATCTAAACTGAATCTGTGTCAAAAACCTCTGAGTATTGTGATTTGTAGGTGTACACAACCTGTGTGTCTAAATCAGGGGGAAATAACAGCCGAGCACTGCTGAATTCCCATTTTTTCCCTGCCCTGAGTGCCACTAGAGGCCCTTTTGTGCTGCAGACACATCACAGCTCCTGTCCCTACCCTGTGCTGGTGGAAAAGAACTGCAAAGTTTCCACCATTGTCATTAATGTAACAGCAGGTCTGGAGGTCAAAGACAAATTTTCTGGGCAGCTAAAATCAAGTATTATTTTCCCTACATTGCCACTCAAATCAAAATCAAAGAGAACATTTTTGCTTTACTCTAAAGCTGAAGTCCTCAACCTGTACCTTCTTAAGCATTCTAGTGAACCAAACAACTTGTTTAATTATAAGAATTTCACTTATATTGAAACTGTGATGCTCAATATTTTTTAAGTGTTTTTTATTTCAGCAATGAAACAAAAGACTCTTAACTGTTCTGTTGTCATTTATAGTGGTTGGAACATTAAATACTTTTCTGTTTTAACAGGATCTAGTACTGAGAGTGTTCCGTGTGTAACGTGCTCTTAAATAGTTCAGATCAAAGCTTATAAACCTAATGTCTTTCAGCATTAATAAGAACAGATAAGCTGGAGCCACTCTGCTTTTACAAACTTGATTTTATGAGACATAAACAGATCACATCTCAAATTAAATTTGGGCAGTGGCAGAGAACCAGCACATATATTGAATTTGCAGACCAGAAATCTAATATTTTTTCTTTAAAAATAGGTACTTCAGGCAAATGTTTCTTCATATATGTAAGACATGATTAATTTCAAAGTTGCTCAATAGCAATGTAATAATTTATTATTTTTGTTCATTGCCTCACCATTTTAATTACAATGACTTCAGTGAGGAGTGAAAGTGAAATAAAGGAAGGGTCAAACATCTCAGAATTGTATTTTTGAGGAAATTTGAATAGGAATCTAGCTGGGAGCTTTAGGGTGATTATCAGGAGGGTGTTTGCTGGACCTGGTCCAGTTCCTGCCATGCTGGATCCTGCTAAATTAGATCTCATCCTTTTCAGGAAGAACCCCTTGTTTCCAGAGAAGGAATTGCCTCAAGCTGTTACAGACCTCCGGGAATGAAGACTTTCATTCTACATTTTAGACTGAGGTCAAATGTAGCAAAAATGAGTCAGTGGTGAGTGGTGGTTTTTCACAGTCAAGATGATCCATCACTGAACTACCCTCACATGAGTTGTGAATTTTGCCTCATTGACTTTTTCACCACTTGAATTTTCTATCAAAGTCTAACATTTTATAAAAGACAATAATGAATTTGGGAATGTCCTATGATCTGTGCTGTACAAGAGATCAGCCTCAGTTACTACCATGATCACTTCTGGCCTTATGATTTCTGCCTGTGTTTGCTTCAGCACTTATTGCAAATGTTTAATATTTGCAATTTTGGTGTTTTCTTTCATAAAATTAATCCTCTTGTGTTGGTGGCACATGTCATGTCTCCCAAAAGCAAACAGCATAGAAAAAGCCACTGCCTTGGATGGTTTAACACTAAACAACAACAACAAAAAATTAATTAAATCTAAGGGATTAGTGAATGTAAAAAGGAATGAGAACAAACATACAAGTAATTTAAGAGATCAGAAATGCAGCCAGCCAACTTCAAGACAGTCAAAAAATGGCTTGAGTTTTAAAAGTGCAAATTTTAAACAAAACAACAAAATAGCTCCTACAGCCTCTCCCTGTATAATTAAACATTTTTAATTATGCCTTCAAATTTGGGGAGTACTAAACTGTGGCTCAGATAAAATGACTTCAAATAACACTTTGTTTTTAATAGAAGTAGTGATGATTTAAATGCAGTTTGAAATAAATTTAAGCATGAGTGTATATATATATACACAGATGAGAAATCACTTTAGAACAAGGAAAATCTATCTCCTGGAAGCAGTCTGATAATTTCCAAGATAAACTCTCTTTGAAGTGTGACTCTGCCTCTGAGGGCTCCCTGCCACTGGGGCTGCTCCAAAGTGACCTCCTGGGAGGGTTTTGAGCAGAAAATGCCCACCAGGCTTGGGCTGGAGCTGGTGTAGGAGGGGAAAGGACAGCGAGAAGTGACTTTGTGCCTGCCTGGGTTCTGCCTCTCACTTCAGAGCACTCCACACCTTTCTGAGACATTGCTCAACCTCTCCCACCCTTTTCAGAGAAGAAAGTTTTTTACAGTGGTGTGGGTCAAGCTTTAAAGCTCTCTTCAGGGGTTCAGCATCCTGCCTTAATGGAACAGATATGGGACTCTGCAGTTAATTCTCCTCTGTTTGCTGGTGAGGTGTGGAGTGATGGGGACATAGGGAAGCTGTGTTTTCCAGCTTCCACTGCTTATTTGCCATCTCTCCATCACTTACTTTCAATTAAAAGATTAGTGGTAGTTTACTTCAACCCCTGTGGTATGAAGCTCCTGCTTCTCTAATTGCAGTTGAGGAGGGAGGAAGGATAAAGAAATAATCTTGTAGACTTGGAGAAGGAAAGAAGGAAGAGCTGTCTCCTAGCAAGGAATCTTTGTCCTGAACTCTGCCATGGCCACTGAAATTTGATACTAAATGTGTCAAGAATGAGATGCAAATTATTATTTGTACCTCAGTATAACCTGCTGTAACGTATTGCATTTGAAGAGTTTAATTGAAGTTCATTTGTTGCCAATGTGTACAATTATTTATTTCAGCTGAAATAACCTTCTTTAAGTGAGTATTTGGCCAGTAATAGAGTCTTGCTTCTGAGGGCAAATCCTCTGAATGATCTGTAGATCACAACACCCAGGCAAGTAGTTCCACACAGAAGGGTTATTTTCTTGGCCTTTTTTTTTTTTTTTTTTTTTTTTTTTTTAACCTTTTTAATCCTCTTATTCTTTTCTTTGCAGAATAGTGGGGCTTTTTTACAGTTACAGAATAGCCCTTTCATTATGGGTTACATGATTGTGCCTGGAAAAAGGATGTTATGCCTGCAAGTCACCCAGGTCAGTTTATGTGTAATGTGGGTAATGCCTGTTTAAAGCCTGATTTGGTAAATTTAGCCTTGCCATGCCACCTGAAATTGGGCTCTTAGAACTGTTTCCACAGCCTTATCACCAACAATGGGGCTGCTGCTTCTCTCTGATGAGGTATTTTGCAGAGATCTGAAGGGACCCAGTGCTAAGCTGTACTCTTTTGTCAGTCCTGCAGGTGGAGAGACAATGGGAAAGGTTTTCACTGAATTTCTCCAAGGAAGCCTGATCACATTAGGTAAATTTAACGTGTGGTTGTAGCTCTAATTTTCTCAGTGGCAGGCAATTGAAGCATTCCTTTCAGTGTTTGGCATTAGGATGCTAAACCCACTTATTTCCTTTGTTATTCAAACAAATGTATCCACCCTCAGGCTGCTGTGTTGGTGTCATGGGAAGCTGAGCCACCGACTTCTTTGTGGTGATACAGGTGGCATTCAGCTACCTGAACACCAGAGCGACTTCAGGACATGTTAAATTTATTTAAGACATCATTTATGGTAGAAAAACCAACTAAATAACCAATCCACAGAGCAGTATCATCACTCTGGCCTCATCTCAGTGTAACTGAGCGTGTCACAGGGCAGAGGGGCTCCAAGCTCTGTGGGAACCACACAGGAGCCATCAGGAAATAAATTAATGGTGTCCTGTTGGAAAGTTTTTTTGGTTTTTTGTTGGTGGTTTTTTTTTGTTGTTTTGGTGTGTTTTTTGTTTTTTTTTTTTTTTTTTTTTTTTTGTTTTTTTTTTTTTTTTTTTTTTTTTTGTTTTTTTGTTTTGTTTTGTTTTGTTTTGTTTTTTTTGGTTTTTTTTTTTTTGGTGTTTTTTTTTTTAATTGGAGTGCACTTATGGATCAACTCATCAAGAAGGAAAATAATAAAAGAAGAAGGCAAGATGACAGCCAGAGCTGGTCAGCTGTGTGAGGGTTTTAGCTGACACTTCTCATTTTCGACCCTCCTCTTTGTATAGTAACTCCTCTGGACAGTCATTCATGCTCATGTAAAGGCTGAATAACAATGTCTGCATGTTTCCAGATTTAACAGCAATCCAAATTATCTCAAAGTGCCCTTTTCAGCAGAGATTAGCAATTACCTTGCTGCATTTAAAATTAAATTTATTTGAATAGTGTTTGATTCTACAGCAGTGAAATTCTAGACTGTGGCCTGAACAGCTCATTGTATGTGTTCTTTCTTCTTTTAAAAGCATAAATGCCTATATGATTTTAAATATGCTCTAGTTATTGTAGTACTTCTGTGTTGTTGTACACCTGAGAGTCCACTAGGCTCTCACCCTTTAGGGCAGTAAACCTGTGTCCTCTTTATTCCTATCAAGTAAAATGAGATTCATCAGCTTCAACTCACAACTTCCTTATGAAAATCCATTCAGAAAGCATTGTCATTAATTTCATAAATGAACTAGCCCAAGTCTCCCCCACTTTCCCCACAAAGATGGAGCTGGGAGAAACCACCAGTGCTAAAATTCTCTATCAAGAGACGGAAATTATTAATTGCTGAATGGAAATAACAGAACACCCCAAAGGCAGGTTTGCTTTCCACTTCATTGTGGCTGATACCCATCAAAGTCAGTGTTAGGAAAAAGTAGGTAGGTTTAAGGTTGAGAATAGCTCCCTTCCCCTAAAAAATCAGCAGTTGTCTCACCCTGCTGCAGCTGAAATCCTGTAGGTGCTGATCCCAGTGCAGGCTCAGAGAAGGGTGCCCTCCAATACAGTTTATTTATTCAGGGCAAAACTCAGATCAGCATATTTAAATCAGAGTAAAAATAATAATAAAAATAAGAATCATGATCTATTCCTTTGTTCTTCTTCACTAATCTTGCAGCATCTTTTGATCATTACACACTTTCTCATTAAAAAAAAAAAAAACAAACAACACTTTGCTGAAGAGTTTCTGTTAGTTTTGTGTCAGTAATCACTGTGGAGTTTTATCTTTATTAGTAAAAAAGGGTGATACCACTTAGTCATGCTCCCATACTGCTTTGTAGTCTGCAAATATGAAACTTTAAACATATGTGGAGCAACATTAGCCTTGAGAACTCATCTGGGCAAGTGTTGCACCCAGCTCTGTTTATTCTAAAAATACATTTTTCCTCAAAGGGATTAAAGTTCCTCGAGTGCCATCTTCCCCTGCCAAAGCAAACCCATCAAAAGGGATGCCAAGAAATTGGACATTTCTCACTGATATCCTCTCTCAGCACATTTTCTTGGACAATGGCAGGAATTATTGCCTTCCTCAGATGAAGCAGCAGAGCCCCCGAATGTGTTCACTTCTCCTGCTCTGTCTCCCAAGCCCTGCCTTAAAACCCCAAACCCTCAGTGGATTCTGAGCCCTGACAGATGGTCCCAGCCTGAGTGCAGAGTGTTTGTCTGGGGTTGTTGCATGAAGTCATGTGTGTGATGGATCTTCTTGCTCACCCTTTAAACATCAGCTTATTGACTGAAAAATGAGGTAGAAGATGGAATTTGCCTGGGTTTTCTCATTTAAAATTGTGTTTTGTTTGCAATTCATGCATCCCCTTTTTGTTTGTTTGTTTTCCTTTTGTGAGTTGCTGTGTTGTGAGCTCAGGGATTCTTTTAAAATGCAAAAAGGAGCCCCCAGACAATGTTTATGTCTTGAGAGTATATGACAGCCTGACAGAGATTTGTGCAGCCACTTGCTACTGTTTATATCTGCTAAAGGGCTGGATTCCTACTCTGCTGAAAGGTGGAATACTGAGGAAATCCACAGCTGCATTTTAAATATATTTCCTTAACTTGTACTCTATGAACTGTCATATCAGGGCATAAACAGAGCACTAAATAAGGCTGCCAAAAAAAAGAAAAGTAAAAGAGCTGCTTTTTATTAACCACTCACAGGATGATTGCCAACAACAGAAGTCATAATCAATGAGAGAACTTCAGGTCTCATTTTGTAAATTGATAGTGATTTTCTTTTTAGGCTTTATTTTTTTTTTTTTCCCGTATGGGTTTGAATCAGAAGTTTCCACACCTCTGTGGTGGTGTTTGCTATATGATAGAACTTCTTGAAGGAGAAAAGAGAAGAAACTCCACTTTTTCTGAGAGAGGACTTGGAATGCTCTGGCCTGTCCACATCCTTTGCCTTGCAAATGATTGATGTCACTGTGGTTTCATGCAGTGACATCCTCACTTATGGGGGAAAATGGTTTCAGTCTAAAGGAACACTGCCCAGAATGGTCAGGGTGTAAATAACACCATGTTTGTCATCAGCTTTACTGGGAAAAGGTCACTTGATGCAAAGATTTACTGTAAATTGCTAGAGAGCAGGATGGGTTTGGATTTACAGTTGGATAGCTCAGCAAGGCTTGGGAAGGCCAAGGCTTGGGAAGGCATCCTTGGGATGCACAAGTGAGGGGTGGCACAGCACAGAATTCCTTCTGATCAGGAAAGTTTATACAAAAGCAAATGTCCTGAGAAAAAACAGGTATTATGTCCTCATTTTCTTCAGCAGTGAAATCACTATTATATGGATTGACTAAAAAAGACTGGTGTGTTTTGGGGTTGTTTGGTTTGGGGTTTTTTGGTCGTTGGTTTTTGGTGGGTTGGCGGTTTTGGTTTTGTTTTTTTTGTTTGTTTGTTTGGTTTTTTTTTTTGTTGGTTTTTTTTGTTGTTTTTTGTTTTTTGTTTTGTTTTGTTTTGTTTTTTGTTTGGTTGGTTTTTTGGGGTTTTTTGTTTGTTTGTTTGTTTTTGCACCCGTAACAAGATAGTTGCCTTGAGTTTCCTGGTAGTTTTTATGAGAACTTGAAATGACCTGTCACTGTGCAAAACTGCAGAGAAAAATCTAGACCTGCACTCTGAAGAGATGGAAAGATTGCCTGTATGAAATGGTACTAATTCAGTCACTCTTCAAACTCTCCTCTCACCCAAGTACCTCTGAATTTATCAAATTTTGTGTAACTGTGGTGAGTAGAACAAGGTGAAAATTGCCTTCACCAGTATTTATAAATTTGCCCCTTAATAGATTTTTATAGTAGATTGAGGATTTGGCTCATTGGAAATACCAAAACCAGGGAATATCCAGCTCATTAGACACACTCAGCTCTTATAAGACAGTTCAGAAGTCACTGCCAAATTCAGTTTAAAACATAAAGAATATATTAGTTCTCAAATATTAATGCTCCCAGTGGTTTTAGAAATATCTGGGAAATAGAGTTTTCAGGCTCTACCCTGTAAAAAAGGGGATTAAGGCCAGAAAAATGGAATCTGGGAAGCATATTTGATCCAAAATCCACTCAAGTTAATGATGATGCACATCATCTTCAGTAGCTGTGCAATCAGCACTAGGGCACAATGAGATTTGGCTGCTTAATTAGTATAATACAGGAAAGAAGTTAATTGTTACACAAGTTTAACCCTCAAATTATAAAATTTCTGAGGTCCACAGTAACTGTTCAATGACCACTACTATTCAGTTTTGTTGGTGTTTGCTGCCAGAGGTTCTTGTGATTCTTTTAAATGATTGCATGGCACTTCAGATGACCCTTTCTAGGAACTGCTTTTTAAGGATTCAGCTGGAATGCAGACTTCTTCTGCTGCAGAATTCCAACCTCCAAATCAATGGGAAATCAGGAACCCAGTGTAGACTCAGTGAGACACTTCAGTGATATTTCCTATGTAACAAATCTTTGCTCTTGATCCGATGTGCTCAGGTTTGACTGTGAAAATTCACTTTTACTTTAAAAAGTCAAGCTCTTTTCCTCCATAATTTTTCCACAGATTTCACAGAATATTCTGAATGAGAAAGGACCCACAAGGATTATGAAATGCAGCTTTTTACTGGATGTCCCATAACAGGATGGAACCCATGACCTTGGTGTTATTAGCACTATGCTCTGACCAACTGTGCTAATCCCAGGTTTTCCCCAGGGTTTGTAGTTCTCAGGAATATTTTGGTCAGTCAAGACTTTCTTTGGTGGAAAAGACTTTCTGATGGAAAGGGCTGAATATTAAAAAAACTCAGGTGCTTTTTTTTTTCAGCAAAGTAAAACTCACTAAAATATTTTTGCTTAATAATTACATGAATTTTCTATATTTTATATTCGTCTGTAACACTTAGACAAAATGGGACATATTTCTGTGCTTTCAGTTTTCATGAAATCACTTATTTGGCTTAGCACAGCTTTAAAGCATAACTTTAAGGTTTTCCAGCTTCCTTGGATGAGAGATCATTACAAATTCTTTCCCATTGATTTGGAATAGAATTTGTTAATAAAGATGGTGATGATGATGATGATAATAATAAAAATAACAATAATCTGACAATAGTTACAATGGTAAAGATTTTGGGGGATTTTAACTGTGAGATTTCTCTATTCTTTTCTCACCTTTGTTAAACTTCATGGAATCATAGAATGGTTTAGGTTGAAAGGGACCTTAAAGCTCATCCAGTGCCACCCCTGCCATGGGCAAAGACACCTTCCACTGTCCCAGGGTGCTCCAAGCACAGTCCAGCCTGGCCTTGGACACTTCCAGGAATCCAGGGGTAGCCACAGCTTCTCTGGGCACCCTGTGCCTCACCACTCTCACACGAAGATTATTTTGTTTTTTCAGCAAGTGTGAGTTTTGACCACTTATTATTACAGAATATCCTGGACAAGAGTCCAATCAAGAGAAGGTTTTGAAATTGAAGAGGATTTTTTTTTCCATGGACTTTTATAGGTTTTGGATGAGTATCCACAGAAAAGCATCTCATAAATTGTAGAATAATTGATAGTTGATGACAAGAGTCTCAAATGCAGGCTTGCCACTGCCTTGGGGTGATAGAAATTACATAAATCTGGGAATAATGAAATCATCCATTTTTTCCACAGACAAATGGGATCCAGAATTGAAGCTGTGAAACCACATCTGACGTTAGACAAAGGGGAATATTAACATATGTGTATGTTCCCAGCTTTGGGAGCATTTCTTCAGATGTGTGTTCTTCTAGTCTTGCCTTCCTGACAGCTTTTTCCAAGTCCACGTTTTCCAGGTAAAGCAGTGCACAGCACAGGTCAGAAAAGCAGGTGTAAACATCAGGCCTTTGCTGATGTCACATACCTGTCTCTTTAATATCAACTGATCTCAGGGGCAGGATACAGATGCTGTGTGGTTAATGCTACTTTATTCATCAACCTTTGTGATTTTGAGTCATTTGGAAATACTAAACAACAAAATACTAAGGATACACTTTTTGCATGAGATTTGATAGACCAGATCTGTTACTTTGATCTTGAAAGGATTTCTTATATTCCCAAAATATATTTGCAGAGACCTTTGAGTCAGTCAGCACCTCATCCCCAGCCCAGGGCACTGAGTGCCACCTCCAGGGATGAGCATTCCAAACCTCCCTGGGCAGTTCCAAGGCCTGAACACCCTTTCCATGGGGAAATTCCTGCTGGTGTCCAAGCTGAGCCTTCCCATGGCCCAGCCTGAGGCCATTCCCTCTGCTCCTGTCCCTGTTCCCTGGGAGCAGAGCCCGATCCCCCTGGCTGTCCCCTCCTGTCGGGGAGTTGTGCAGAGCCACAAGGTCCCCCTTGAGCCTCCTTTTCTACAGGCTGAGCCCCTTTCCCAGCTCCCTCAGCACCTCCTGGGGCTTCAGCCTCTTCCCAGCTCCGTTTCCTGCCCTGGACACACTCCAGCCCCTCCAGGGCTCTCTTGCAGTGCGGGGACCCGAAACTGGACAGGGGATTTGAGGTGTGGCCTCAGCAGTGGGTGACAATCACTTCCTCATCAGTCCTTCTATAGTAATCACTTGATATGCATCAAAAAAGTCACCTTGAAATAAATTCATGTCACTGAATGCATTCTATTGACTTGTTTAGCTCGTTTGCATGAGCTGTAAATCTGATTTTTATGTAAAATACAGTCTAACTGCCTTGAAGTCCTTTAGAAGGAGATCAAGTCCACCCTTAACTGTAAATCTTCTTGTGGATTTTACTCAGACCCTACAATACATGTGACTGTCCATTATTTTATATACTATATGATCATTATAGATTGCTAGAGACCCATATTTAAGAACATTCGAAATAAATGGAAAAGTTATTTTCAAAGTTGGTGGCAGGCATTCAAAATCTGCTTGTAAATGAGAGTATTTTTAAAATCAAATACAAAGAATCCCTTTAAGTATATGTTTTCTTACCTTGAGGCTCAGACTGAAGTTTTTGTGTACGATTTGTTGATACAAAGGTTAGATCTGGCTTCAAAAATGTGAAAATATCTTTACGTAAAGTCCAAATACGTCAGTGTCCACACAGTGCTGCTTTCTAAGACCCTGCAGAACCTAAATCAAAATGTTTATTTAAACCTGTTCCCTCCTTCCAGAAAGCCAGAAAAAGAAATACAACAAAATTCAAACTGCAACACCTCAGTTGGATCCTTTTTCCATGATGGTCAGTCCAGAAAAAAGCTGTTTCCAAGACACTTTTTTTACAAGAACACAGAACTCTCAGCTTATCTTGGTACACGGTGTATTTCCATGGAAAACTGCAGCCCCTGTAAATTTGGGGTTATATGTGTGCTCTCTCTTTGGCTGTGTGTTTGGAAAGCTTCATTTGATGTGTGCAGCTCTTGGGTTATGACCTAATGGTCACCATGCTGTCGTTCAGGTTGTTTTACAAAATCCCAGAATGAATTTGGTTGGAAGTGACCTTAGGGATCATCCCATCCCACCACCTCCCACTGTCCCAGGGTGCTCCAAGCCCTGTCCAGCCTGGCCTTGGACACTGCCAGGGATCCAGGGGCAGCCACAGCTTCTCTGGGCACCCTGTGCCAGGGCCTCCCCACCCTCACAGGGAAGAAACTTTTATCTAGAAGAAAAATTGCCCAGCTGATGAAAATTTTTTACAATTCCTCTTTTTAAAGCAAAAGGAAAAAAAGCTCGCCTAGGAAATCAAAAAGTCTTCTTAAAAATGTATCCATTTTATATATATGTATGTGCATGTGCATGTACATGTATATGTAAATGTATATGTATATGTACTTTCTGAGTGAATGCAGGATCTGTGATAATGCCACACTTCTTTTCACAAAGGACTTTTTTTTTTTTTTTTTTTTTTTTGGGAAATCTTCCTAGAATAAATAGAAAATTAGCTAACAAAACTATGCAGTTATGCATCAATTAGAGTTATTCTACCTAAAAAAATTATATGAGAAGGTATGAAATAATAAAATTCAACACCATCCTATATTCATTTATCCCAAGAAAGGTAAACAATATAAACCATCAAACCTCACCTAAGAGCTCTGCTAGGAGGAATGTCCATTCTTCAAAGGTGTGCTGCAATCCAGAACTGTCCACATGGTTACTTGACTCAAAGGCAATAACAAGCTGGTTTTATCTGTCTTCAAATAAAAGATATTTTTGGGGAGGCTGTGGTGGAGTTTGGGTTTTTTTCTGAAGGGATTTTTTTAATATTGATCATGGACACTGATTCTCATTTCTTCTGAAGAAAAAAACTCCATAATCTAAGTCTAGGTCTCACATTTAGATCTCAAAGTGTTGAACAGATTTTGGTTCTGCTTTCATTTGGACCTGGCTTTGTCTGTCATTTTCAAGGAGTGCAAAATATTTCTGCTTTTAGGTTTTTCGAACTTGTTCCAGAGGTGATTTATGTAAATAACCTTTATCTCTCCTTCCCTGGCTTTCCTGCCTGCCTCTGTTCTGCTGCTGGTTTTAATTCAGGGTGTAAACTCTTCAGTTCAGGCCCTGCTCTCTTGAGGGTCAGTGGAGCTCCCGGTGAAGTAATTCATTGATAAATGGGAGTAAAGTTCTAATTTGGGACCTTGAATCCTTTAAATTGCTAATATATACTCCTAGATATGACACCCTGAAACACTGGGTTTCTGAGCATGAATTCTTTTTGTTCCCTGCACTTGATGGGATTGAAATTTGTTTCTTGCATTCATTGGGCCTTTGAAAAGGCCAGATAAACTCCAAAGTGGGCGCTGTGTAATTGTTGTCCAAATCAGCTCCTCTGACCTCAAACAGATGGGATCTGTGGTTTTTCCAAGCTCAGCTAAACTTGTTCAATAATTGCTGCCACAAGCTGCTATTCCAGCAAGCTCTGGGAATGTAGGGGTTGCTCCCATCTTCTGGTGGGACAGCAAAGGCCAAAAATGACAGTGGCTCCATCCCCTGAGGAAATTCAAGTCTAGATCCCTCTGACACTCAAAGGTGTAACTCCTCTGCTTATACAAAATGTCTGTAAAAGTCAACACACTTTTGCCCATTGTGAAATTGATCCTGCTTCTTCCCAAAATGTGATTATTTACCAAAGTGGGCTGTCCACATGTTGGATTTTTTGAGCCTCTGTGCCTTGAGTCCTGAAGTATGTGGAGTTTATTTTACTGAAAAGAATACTTATGGTGTATAGTGAAAGCATTTGGCTTCTGACTGCTGGCTCTGGTTCCACCAGTTCAGTCATGAGGTGGTTAAGGGTTATTTATAGCTCTTAGACATTCTTTAGGGATGAACACATCGACTGAAAAAACAAACAGCTGTGGTGCTCGTGGGTAATTTATAGCAATTTTTAAGTTAGGAGAAACCTGTGATCTCATACTACAGGCTGAAAACCTGTCCATTCATTACTGCACAGTGATGGAATTTGGATGGGACACTGACATACTCTGAGGAAACTGAGATCCACAGCATCCAGGTACCCCTGAGCTGGGAAAGGCTCAGTTACATGGCCTGAGGAATTACATAACTTTTCCTTCTCTCATCCTCTATTAGCACAGGCACAAACAGAGTCAAAAAGAAGGTTTTTTTTCAGTACACTTCACTTGTTCTTTTATTTAATTAAAAAAATAATCCCATCAGTGTTGGGGAATCATCATTGTACAGAAAACAGAAACTCAGTGTTTATTTATCAGCAAGATGTTTTTCAATTATAAATCATATATTTAAATCAGAAGGGTTTTTTAAATATATATATACCACACTTCATTGCCTGTAATTGAAGTGCACATTTACATCACTCTGGGCACACAATGACATCCAGCCTGGGTATGATGTGACTACAAGACAGAGAACCCATCACCTCTCCTGTGAGGTTGTGTCACTGCTGAGATGTTTCCTGGCCTCAGGATCACTGCTGGATTCATGACACATCTACTAATTTTAAATAGACCTTTTCTCACATAGAACTGAATCCTGTCACTGTGGATTAGAGAGGATGGCAGTGCACCTCTGTGAGCAGCCTGTCTGGCTCTAAATATGAACTGCTGTGCCATGCAAGAGCCATAGATTTGCAGGAGAGGGAAAGGAAATACCTTTATGACCTCATGCTATCCATTTATACTCTGAGTCATTAAAATGATTGCTTCTTATAAAAGTTATCTTAGCTAGCAGAGGAATATGTGGGCAAATGCTCCCTCTGACAATCAGTGTGCTTTGGATTGGACTCAAAACACACATATTATTCAAACTTAACTTTCCTTCACTCCTACTGAATGATTTGCCCCCAAAAGAAAACATCTGACTCTCCATAAAACTGCAGGCGATGGCGAAATTCCTGTCAAGCACTGGAGGTCCAGTGTACTCCTCAGGTTAATTGTAAATTACTCTGGAACCTGCCACGCAAAAATGAGATTTTGTCCCACCTGTGGCCCACCAGTGAATATGGAACAAGAGTCTATTGTCAGTAGACCAGATTCATTGCACAGTGTCCTTGCCATCAATGGAAAAATTTAGGAGATCTATAAATTTAAAAAAAAAAAAAAAAAAAAAAAAAAAAAAAAAAAAAAAAAAAAAAGAAAACACTCCATTATGTCCAAACATTCAACTTCTAAACAAGTTGCCTTTCTGTTTGTCAGTTTTAGTTATAGAATAACTTACAGTTGACTGTAAGTTGTTTTCTGTAAGTGTTAAAGGACTTACTGAAGGAAAATGAAGAGCAATGGAAGGGCAGGATGAAGGACAGATGAATTTCATAAAGATGTTGTTCAGCTCATGCACACATGTTTAGGTTTTCTTTCGATGGGAGGGAGATGATTCAGAACAGATCTCACTCTGATGTGGCAGTAAGGACTGAAGTCCCTGATCAAGGAAGTAGAAATTGCTCCCAGGTCCTGCAGTTTAAATTAGAAGAAAATGCATCTTGCTATAGCAGTTAAGACAGCAAACTCCACCAGTTCATCCAGTTAAATCCACTTTTGCTCAAGCTCTCTGGGCTAATGCAATTCAGACCCTGTGTCATTCCATTTCTCAATCATTTCATTTCACTTAACCACATTTTGCTAGTCACTATTTGTTTTTGCAACCATAGTGATGAAATATATTTTTTGGCGACATAAGCAGGTGCCTGGCTTTGTCAAGTTTCAGTAATTCAGAACATCTCCTGTCCATAATAATAATAATTGAAATTTAAACAATTTTTGTTCTGGTATCAAATCACAAACCTCTAAATTTGGGATTGGCTAAGAAGATACGAGACTTTATCCACAGTTCAATATTTCTGCCAGTATCTTGCTAATAATTTTGTCTGATTTTTTTAGGTTATTGTCATTTGGTAACTGTAGTTCATATTTCCGTTGAATTTGTGTCTTTTCCTGTAGGACAATTATAAGTGTAATCTGTTATGATATTGTTATGACAGTGACATCTGATACTTATTGCACTGACAGTTGATATTCAGAGTATATTTGTTGGCTAATTTTTAAACTGGCACATTCCTTCAGTGCTGTTGGAAATATTCTTATAACCAAAGAATTCTCAGGTTCAGTGGAAGTTGCTTTCATTACAAAATGCAATTATCCCCTATCTTTTATTATAGGAAACATCAAATCTTATTTGGTTTTTATTTTTGGGTTTCAAATTTTTTTTCATCATTCTTTGATAAGAGTTTTTTTAATTCCCTTCATTTTTTTACAAGTAATCACAGACTCATGAAAATTTACAGAATTTTACATTTGTCTCAGGTATTTCAGTATTGCAAAATGCTGTATAAAATATACTCTTAAAAACCCTGATAAGGAACTTTAATACTTTTAAACTGTGTTGCAGAGGAGACAGCATTTTCTCCTCTGTTCTTCATACAACTTAATCACCTTTTAATCCATAACAGCATCCCACCCCACGGCTACGAATGTCTTGAACTACCTCAAGGGAAAACTTCCACATGGTCAAAATTCAGAATATTTAAAGTCAATAGAATTGTGATGATAGAAATTTATCCTGATATGGACACTGAATTATCAGAGGGAAGCCTGTATTAAAAAGGAAAAAGCTTTGCTGATATATTTATAGATCAATCTAATTTTTATATATTATCAGTCTCAAAATGCTACCATACAAAGCACATGTTTGAAAAGAGAGATGTGCTTGAAACTGACCATATCAATATTAACATGACTGATTATTTATTTGATATGGCTGAATATTCAGCCACAGAAATGACAGTGGAAATCTAAATAGCAATAATTTGTAGGACTGTCTAATATGTAGGTGGAAAAAGGAAGATTTTTAACCAGGTGGGAAGAAGTGAGAGGTAATCTCTAGTTTTTGTCTAAATATTTTTGCAGTGGGTGCTCACACCCGGCACTCTTGTTTCTGGTGCTTCACCTTCCTCCTTCCATCTCTGTTTGCTGCTGTGTTATTTATCCTTTCCTAAGGAGATACTGAAATGGAGCTGGGCTTGGAACAGGAGTTGATTATAATTTCAGCTTGGTTTCAATTTTTGGCAGCTGAACCTGAAGACTTCTGGAAACCTTGAAAATATATATATGCAAGGGAGACTACAAAAGCCATTAGTCAATTGGGAAACATCCCCTTTTCCCAGCCACACAGAGTGGAATAATGAATAACATAGACAAAAAGTACCAGTGATGTCAATTGTTGTCACTGCATCGAAGTTGATGATGAGACAATAACTCAAATTTATGATCTGAACTCTTGCTCCTCTCCATTTCCCATAAGTAGATGTATTAAAAATCCTATTAGAGGACATAGAATTTAAAACAGGAATGACATGTGTCCATGGAATTGACTGAAGCATATTGAAGGAACTCCATTTGTTATTAAAATTTAATTGGAAAGATAAGATGCCAGAAAAATGACTGGAAAAATATAATTTTCTTTCTCCCCAGAAATATTATTAAATACAGCAAAAGAGTCCACGTGGTAGATTCCTAAAGGATAGTTTCCTTTCTCTGCTGCTCTATAGCTCCTTCCATTCCAAGTACTGCATGTTTCTTTTATTTATTTTCCTTTTATACCATAAAACTCCCCTGTCACTCGCTATATTTTGTTAGGATACAAAACAGCCCACTCAGCAATTGTTTTGCATTCACACCTTGCATTTGAAAAGAGGAAAAAAAAAAAAAAAAGCTGCAGTACAAAGTGCAGCTGAGGACAGGCAATATAATCTGTCTTACTTGTGTTTCACTCTATGGAAAATAACTGGCACTATTAATGAAGTCAACTGCACTTCATCCTAAGCAAAGATGGCAGAGCTCAAGTGCTTTTAAGGGAGAGAAAACTGAAACTGGGTAGATTTTAATTGAGAACACAGGAAGAGGTTAAAGAAGATTTTTCCCCCCTAGTTCTGAAAAATGTTTAGCCTGGAAAATACAATAGCCACATGATTTCCTTTCTCAGGGAATGCCACCCTTTAAGGCTGACATGTCCCTGGATCATAAAGGTGTCATTGTATATGAGAATATTTCAGTTCAGACATCAATTCTGAGGAGATTGGCACCATCCCTATGTACTTCATGTCTAAAACATCTCCCCTTTACCTAAAGCAAAGTCTTACACACTTTTTTCATTTTCTCCTGATCAGTTACCAAGAAATCATTCATTAAATTGATGTAAAGGAGTAATAGTGATGCTTTTATAGACAGGTTCCTACTGACTGTTACCTGTTCCCTGAAACCACTGACCTTTGAATGTGAAAATAAAAGTGTACAAATGGCAGTTGATAGGGGGATACAGGACACTGCTACCTGTGATTCCATAACTCTCAGAACCTCTGGAGAGCCTGAATTGGTGCCTAAGTGACAGACCCAGGTCTCCCTGGTAGAGAGGCCCAGAGCTACTCTGTTCTTCTCCTCCATATAATTCTCCTGTAATTTTTTAATGAGAATTCTTCTTCTCATAGAATTCTGTGCTTCATCCTTGAGCAACAAATGCTCTCTAACTTCCTTTTTTATGTTTGGAGCACCTTCCATCCATCCTGCTCTGAGTTGTAGCATTTGGCATTGATTAAAATGATACCAATCTACTTTTGTGATCCTTTGCAGGGCCAGCTGTTCTTCTCTGTTCTTTACACAGAGAGGAGTAATGGTTCAAATGGTTATTCTGTCATTGATCTGTAGCTTAGTTTTAGAGGTGCTTCATTCACCTCATCAGTTCACTTGCTCCTAATTAATTTGCTCAAACCATCAACAAAGGTTATCCCTTATTAATAATTTCATAGGTGAGATTTATGGGTAGTGTTGCTATCACAGCCATGGAGATAAAGGTTAAATCTGTCTTTTGTGGATATTTCATTTGCCCCATCCATTTTACCAGCAGCTTTTATTTTTTTCCCCACTGTTTTTTGTTCCTCACATTTTACATAATTAATTCAGTATTGACAATGAAACTCATATTGCAGTAACCGGTAGAGTCTCCACAATTAAAAACTAAATACTACATTAAAATACATAGAAATAATGAGTTGAAATAGGGAAGGAAAAGAGGCTTGAAACAGAGGCTGGATTTGAAATAATGTATTCTTATGTCACCCTCAGGAGATCTGCCCAGTGTGGAAGGCCCTGCAGTTTAAATGCCAGATTTGTTTTATGCATTGTAACCAAGTATTTTGAAAACTTAAGTAAAATAACAGCTTCAATCACAGATCAGAATTCATAAATTCCCACTCTTGTGCTTGGTCTCTGTCCCACTGGCATCTCTTGGTTTGTGTGGATTTAAATGAGGTGGTGCAAAATTGGAGCTTTCCTGGGAAACTAGACCTCACTCAGCCATACTTTAATAATGTTGACATTTTTAAAAGTGGTATTTTTTCAACATTGAACAATGGTTTTAGGAAGAACTTTTGTAATATTTTCTTTTTCAACAATGTGTTAAGAGTCATTGCAAGGGAGAAAGGCAGTTTGGTTAATGGATGGTGATGGAATTGTAGTTTCCTCTCTTCTGCAGTGGCAAATATGAGGTGAGTGGTAACTATTGTAAACAGAGAGATTGTTAATGGGAATAAAAATACAAAAAAACACAGGAGAAACTGAAGTCATAAATTTCCTGCAATTTCCAGACTTATCAGGCAGCTGATCTACTTGTGTGTGCAGTGCAGTTAAATTGGTTTTTCATCACTCAAATTTGAGAGAGTAAAGGAAAGCGCTGAGTGTTTATAAATATTATTATTTACAGCAGCTGATGAGCATACACAACAGCAAGGTAATGACCTGCTACTGGGTTTTACTGGTTTAAGAGATTGGCAAATAGTTCAGTGTTTGCAGAAACATCTTTATCAGCTGAGAAAAAAATGTGTTTTCTTCTTGTGAAAAATTACAGTGCAAAAAGCCATATATAGGTTGCTTGTAAACATCAGGCACTTTGGAATTCCACAGCACTGTGCTTGTTCAGGCCTGGGAATGACAGTCAGACATGGATTAGCAGGTTTAGAAGTGTGTATTATGTTAATTCATATAAAACATGGAGGGGGAATGCTGTGTTATATTTTCTGTCATACAATTTTCTTGTTGAATTCATCAGTATTAAAGCTGCTCTGAAATTTCAAACAAAATCCTATAATCACCTCTTCCCCCCTACCACCCCCCTTTCCACCATAAAATCCTATGGGATGAGGGAAAAAATAATAGCCTGTCAAAATGTTCAAGAAATAGGGTGGGGAAAGGACTCTTACATGCAGGCAGCCATTCTGAGTGGATGTTTTGCCCAAACATGGGATCCTTCATGGCAGAAAGAGAGGTCACACAGCCTTCCTCGGGCATGGAGTTCTCTCTGCAAGACAAGATTTATGGTTTTGTTGCCTGTTCCTCTGACGAGATAATTTCTGTCAATATAGCAAGTTTGTGGGTGAAGGAAGATCCCAGATTAAACATTCTGCTCTTGAACCAGGTGGGAGCTGACCCTGGGCACATGGGTTGTGCACGTACATCCTGCTCCAGGCAAACCAGTATCATCAGGGCAAACCCTGCTCAGTGGAAGGGCAGGGTCCTCTATTCTGGACAAACAAATATATAAACACTCAGTAACAACAATCTCATGATGCAAAACTCCATACAGCAACAAGAAATCCTCCTGGTTCAGTTTCAGGGAAGCTGCTGCCAAAAGTGAGAATCGTGGAATTATAGAAACATAGAATATCCTGAGTGGGAAGGAACCCACAAAGGTCATTGAGTGCAGCTCCTGACCCTGCACAGACACCCCAACAATCTCTGGGATAGTTGTGTCCCCGGGAGTGTTGTCCAGACACTTCCTGAGCTCTCACATTGGTGCTGTGATCGGGGAGCCTGTCCCGGTGCTCAACCACGCTGTCAGTGAAGAAACTTCTAAAATCACAGTTGGTGATCCTCATCCCATTCATTTGGGTCTCTCTGTAAGGTGACTGCCTTGGAGGGAGTCAGAATCTCCCAATTTATCAACAACTTCTCTCCTGTAATTGCACAGTTCATTCCTCTTGAAGTTAACTCTCACTGTGCCCACTGTAGTTATTCCTGGTCCCTACTCTCCTTTGCAAAAGGCTGATTTCCTTCCACTGTAAAGGGTGAGATAGAAAACACAAAGTAGATCATTTGCATCACAAACGAGCCCAGGCTTTACTGAAATAGCTGTGAACTGCACAGGTTTGAAATGCAGAAACTTGGTCTCTTCTGCCAGTTTTCACACCGAGGCTGTTGCCGCTGGTCATTTAGACGGTGAAATGTGGTGGGAGGATGGGCTGTCACTTGGTTTGACCTGGGCTGGATTGGTGTCCAGGTGAGAGGCCAGCAAAACTGGGAGAACACCTGGTCCTTCCCAGCTGGACAACGGGCAGGACAGCGCCATCTGCCAGGACAGCCAGCGCTGGAGCAGCACAGCTCATTGCATCCCTGGCTCCATCTTTCTTAGGGCATCAGCCAGACCAGCCTTTGCAAACCTTTCTTATAGGAAAAAAAAAAAAATAACAACAGCAAGCCTTTTTTAAGGTTAAAACAATTTTAAAAGCCAACAAATCCCATATATATATATATATATATATATATATACACACACACACATGTGTTTATGTACATGTATTATTCACCTTCTGAAGCTTTTTTGCATGTGTGCTTGTTTTGGCTGAAGTAATTTTCTTGGCTGGTGTGAGGCTGCGTTTTGGATTTGTGCTGAGCACAGTGTTGATGATATAGAAATGTTTCTGTTATTGCTGAGCAGGGCTCACACAGAGCCAGGTCCTTTCCTCCTTTTTGTGCTGTCACACTGGGGAGGAGGTTGTACTTTAGGAACAGGTAAAAGGAGGTGTTGAATAGATGTTTTCTGCTCCTGAATAAAATCCCCAGACTAACTTCTGTGAGGAGATTCTGGAGTTCATGATCTGTAACCCTGTCTTCAAGATTGTTGTGTTAAAGCTGATCTTGTCAGATTAATCCTTTAAAAATAAAAATGTAGAAAACAGATTTTTGAACTTTCAGTCTAATGTCTTTACTCGCAGTTTGTGTTCCTGTTGTAACTTGTGCTTCCTGAGAATCTAAGCTATTCAGGTCATGCAATAAATTCACTGATTTTAGAATTCTGTTAGAGGATTTTTCATGTTCTTATTCCTACAAAAAAATTCTGTGGAATTTGGATTGTCTGCTGCTTGTTAATTGCATCCTTATATGTAGCAAGTTTTCTAATGGTTTCCGCACTTATCAATAAGAGAAAAACATTTGGCTGGTTCGAATAAACAAGGTGTACTTAAAAAGAAAATACCCAGGACTTCAGAACTGCCTCATGTCCTTGTGAGTTGGCTGCAAACAGGACACTTGGAAATGAGGCATCCTGGCTGAAATGGGGTGGTTTCAAAGGATGCCTCGGCCACTTCACTCCTCCCATTTCAGTGACATCAAAGAAATCCCATTTCTCCTGGAGAGTTTGTGTTCTCCAGGGAGTCTGTGGCCTGGAACAGGGTTGCACACTCAGATGATAGCTCATAGCAGTGAGCAATGAAAACATTTTACATAACTCGAAATCAAATTGAATTGCAGGAGGATACAGACAAGTGATGCAGAGGAGGAGAGAGTGGAGGAAAGAAAATCATGTAAACAAATGAAAACTTATGTAAGAGCTCAATACTGGGTCAGACTGAAGTGTCAGATCTTCAGTCTCAGCTGGTACTCAGTTCTTAAAAAGTAATTCATGTAAGCCAGGCATGCTGAGAGTATTCAAAGTAAGGCAAAATTCCCTGGTTTTATTCTTCTCCCTGCACTTTGATTTGGGAGGCAAGAAGAGTCGTGTTAACAGGGCTGTATTCCTGCTGCAGTCTGTTCTCAGATGCTGCTGATAGAAGCATTGATACACCCTGATGAGCTGAAGCACTGCTTTCATACATGAGAAGCTTTGCCTCAGCTACCTGAAGACCCTGGTGGAGCAAGGGAATATCCCTGAAGGAGCTGTGGGTAGAAACTGCTGTTCCAATTTGTCTTGATATCTCTCTGTCCAAATGAATTTTATTTGGCGATGAATTTAATTTTTCCCCGGTTGTCTTGCCTATGATGGTAACTGGTAATCTCCCTATCCCAATCTCAGCCCAATAACTTTTCCTAATTTATTGTCTCCCTTTTCCTTGGGTGAGGAAGGGCAAAGTGACAGAATGGCTCAGAGGGAGGCACAGGGTCTGGAAGGACTGTTCCAAACCCTTCTTGGGATGGTGTAAAAGTGCAGAATTATAAAACAGGGAGTCCTGATTCCAGCCAGGAGAGGTTTAATTTTTGCAGTAGCCATGAGGGCTCACGGCCAGGACCTAGAATTTTTTCTTTAGCACCCCAAATCATTCCTGGGAACACAGTAAGGGGTCCTTGGGAAAGACTCAGAGGACATTGCTGGAGTTTTGGGAGAGCTGCTATGGAGACAGAGGGAGTAAAAGAGCTGAATCCCAAGGCATTATCCAGATGGTAATGTTATACTCTTTCACAGCTGACTTGGAAGTTTAGAAAGCACTTCTCATTGAAAGCAAGCAGGATAAAACTTTAAAAAATATTTTGATATCTTTCTTGCATGATTTTAATAACAAGTAAGATACTATACACCCAAAACTGATTAAAATGTGAAAGCTAAGGTGGTGAAAATTTCAGAATGTTTTCTTTCATTCAGACACATTAATCTTTCCATATTTGTTTTAAGAAGCTTCTTCCTGGTTCCCTTGAGAGACTTTTATTATCAGCAAAAGAGCAAATTGTGTCATGATGTGCAGAGGTGTTCCTTTAGAGGCACTGCTGCTATGGGATGAACACCGTAAAGTTCAAGGGTAGTGATAATGAGGCATGAGGCAAAGAATGGGGGAAACTGGCAGAAAATGGAATATATTAGGCCCCACAATGGCATGCAAACACAAGGAACAGAGAAATCCTGCTTCGTTCTTTATCTTTTATGGCCTTGTTTTCTTTGCCAAGGTCTCTGTACCTAATTGTGGATCAAGGTCTTCCTCTTCCCCAGGAAAGAACAAGGCTGTGCAGCCCTTGGGTCACATCACTTCTGTATTTGCCTCTTCTTATTTCACCCTCCCCACCCTTGAATATCTGAGAGCTGGGAACTCCACATTGTGGCTGTGCTAAAAAAACCCTTGGGAGTGAGATAATATGATCAATTCAACAGGAAGCACACTACAACAAAATAAAAGCACCCAACCCCCCCACAAATATCAACAAAAAAAAATCCAAACCAGCTGAATTTCATGCATGATCAGATAAAGAATGCTTGGATGTAGCATCAAAACCTTGATGTCAACCAATTTTATGCAGTTCCTTAGCTAAGAATTGCATGTGGAGAACGTAAAGGGTGAATGGAGTTTATAAGACATGCAGAAATTTTACAAGTTTTTAGAAAAAGCAAGCAGACGATAGGTGGGGACCAATATCTGTTGTATTTTTTTGATGTTTTTAAAATGCAAGACAAGCCAGGCTGTTATGCTGGCTCTGTGTTTGCTCTCTGTTTATAAACAATGTTGAGGATCATCCATCATCTGCCCTGGACTTCAAAATGATGACATCTGGACTTCATCCTCACAATGCCGTAGCACTGACACTTCAAACAAACTCAGAAGATGCTAAAAAAAGAGCACAACTTACAACCATTCCACAAGCATAATATCTGTGTGCAAACAAAAGGCTAAAAGACTCATTTTGCTGGAAACAATTAAAGTTTTTTTGGGGAGAGGGTTGTCTTGGTTGGGTTTTTTTCCCCCCCCTTCCCTTTTCCTGGCTTTAACTTATTGAACTTTTTAGTTAAGGCAGCCTGAAGGCACGAAATTACAGATGGTGCTCACTCATCCTAAAATTGAAAACTTCCTCTTTCCAAAGGTAATTGTTTCCAGTTTATACTTGCCACTTGAAGGGCATAAGTCACTCATTTCTAGAATGAAAATAGCTCTTTTATTCCTGAGAAGGGAAACTCCCTGAAAAGATCTGTGTCCTCAGAAAAGGGATTGCATCTTCTTTCCTTCACCTATGATCTAATTGAAGGTGTCAAACCCTCACACAGAAACTTTGGCAGAAACAGGTAAAAGTAGCAAGAGTTCCCTGATATTTCTAGTCTATGGATGAAAAAATGCAAGTGGGAAAAGCAGATCATATATTTGAAAAATACCAATATATTTCAAATCAATATATTTGAAAATATTTCAAACCTTTCTTACAAAGGCTGGTCTTAGAGATCTAGAGCCTGTAGCCTTCTTGAAATTTGGAGCATTTTGAACAGCAGATCATGGAACAACTGCAAGAGAAATGTATGTAAAGAAAATATGCCATTTACAGTGTGCTTGATTATGTTTCTAACCCACATTGAAAAGAAAAAAAGTCCTGAGTAATAGTATCTATTTAAATAAACATTTTTACGGTCAGAAATATAAATGAGGTTCATTCTATGACGTTTGATAAGCTTCTTGAGGGCATTCTGGCTAATAAGGATGTTCTAATTATTTAGCAGCTCCAGACTGGGAGTGGGAGTCTTTGGTTTTTGTCCTTACTGCTCAGCACAGATGCGAGCCCAGACCTTTGAGGGAAATTAACTGTGCCTTTCTCACTGGGTTTAATAAATATATGCAGTCAGTAAAGGCCTGCTGAGTTTTAGGAGTCCTGCATTTATTTCAGCTCTGAAGAAAATCTCCTTTAGGATTACAAATTCCTTTTCCTCTGAACATTGCCCGTTTCAGTTTCCTCTCATTGCCTTTTTCTCCCAACTCTTCTCTCCCACCCTTATCCCACACTTGTATTGTCCCTGTTTGCCCTCTTGGAAACAAACAAACAAACAATTGGCAGCTTCTATCTGTGTCTTTCAAACACAAATTTGACAGCTTTTATTTGTGTCTTGGAGCTATTTCTGAGCTGTTTCTGAGAAGCAGAAAAGCTGCCCTGAGTGCATACTTGCAAGTGATACAAGCAGCTTTGCACACAAGCTCTCAGAAAAGTTTCTGCGACTGAGATCTGAACATCAACACATAAATCTGGTGCTTAATTTGAATCATCCCAGTGAGCTGGATTCAATCAATAGCTGGCTTTGCTTTATTCAGGAACAAACACTCCAGGTTATTCCTGTTCCTGTCAAAACAAGGCTATTTCCTACTGTCTGTTGGCACCTTGATTTACTTTAGCTGAATCTGATAAGAGTTGAATTTTAGGACATGTCAAATTAGCAGCAGCTACCTAAAATTTGTGTTCTCTCGGGGAAACCAGGTGCTTTATGTCCCATTTATGACTCATTTTTTCAAGGGGATCAAGGAGGAATTAGGCCCAAATACAGCTCTGTAAAATTATTATAAAATGTTCAAGGGAAGCCATAAGAGCTGAATTTGTGGTAAAAGAGAGGGGGGGAAAGGGAAAAAAAATAATAATAAAATAATAATAATAATAATTAAAAAAAAATAAATAAAAAAGAACTGCAGAACCTGCTCCAGTAATGGGAGAGAAGGACTTCACACACAAAACCTCCAGGTCCATGGGACACCCTGGGGCTTCTGAGATACTGCAAAATCTGTCTCAATGCCTAACTTAATAAAACGCAACTGAAAAACTCCTTGTGCTTTTCAGTACTCCTGTTTTGGAATTGAAGAAGGGTTTGCAGGCTGGAAAGCTTGTCCATGTTTTTTCTTTTTTTCTCCTGCTGTGCCAGCTGCTCTAGGAATAGTTGTTATCTCCTGCAAATCTTTCTCCTCAGGAAAAAAAAAAAGAAAAAAGAAGTGTATTTATGCTGTTTGTTTTGGTTGGGTTTTTTTCACTTTCAGGATTGATTCACGCAAGTAAAAACCTCATTTCTGTTTTAACAGAACTCTAAGGGATATAAAACCACTTGTAAATCCCTCTAGTTTCTGAAAAAGGAGTTAAGGGGTAACAAAGTTAAAGAGGCCACTTTAAAAAGAAAATAAAAGATAAAGCACAGCATGTGCCTAAGTATTTGCTGACTATGATGAAATTAGGCATATTTTTGAGTGAAATGGGGCCAAAACATCCTCGTTTTCTCTGCTGGAAGGTTCAAGGGGATGGGGGTGCCAAGGGAAGACTTTTAAACAAAGCTGTGTTAAGTGAGTAATTCCAGTTTCCAGGCACAGTCTGTTTATGAGAGAGGGAGGCTGGCCCATGATAAACACACTGCAGAGGAACTCTTTGGAATTATTTCATGCTTCCACGGCAAACTTTGTGAAAAATATCAGTTAAACACATGAGTGCTAAGAAGTTACACATACCTGTTGTATATCTTCACAATATAATTTAAATTGTTCTTCTAATTGAGGTTTCTTGATGCTGAAACTAAAAGCATAATGTTCAACACAATTTAAGTTCAAAGCTGAAGACAAAAACCTGAGAGTTTTACCTTTTGTGCCTCCAGTTCTCCTCTCCATCCCATCCCGGGGAGGAAGCAATAGTTTTCCTGGGAGAATTAAATTAGAGAGTACCATTATTCCATTATACCATTATACCATACCCAAACCATGACACGACCCTCTAAAAAACTGATGACTGAAATTTTGCTTTTTCTGTCTGTAGTTAAAGACAGAATAAGCAGAACTGTGTTAACTGGGCAGGGATTTTTTGTTCTTTGTGAAAGTTGGTGGTTTCCAAAGCAGACAGGTAGAAGGCAAATAGCATGATCGGGCAATATACAGAAAATTTGCCCATGAATCACAGAATATTTGCAGAGAGACTGAAAATCAGTTTCAAACAGTCCAATTTTAAAAGTTGAGGTAATGAGCACCTTGGCACTCAGCACCTGTGGAAGCCAGGTCTTTTTCTTCACGTTTTTTTCTCCCAAATTTGCTTAAGAATAAATTTGATAATTTGGCAAGGCACAGAAGTTAAACTTTTTAAAAACATAGCTCTGTTTAGTCATTGTTCTTATGCTGAGAAAATGTATTATAATAGATGGCACTAGAAACCAGTCTGGTAGCTTGAAAAAGCAGCCCAGGTCAAGTCAGTGAGGGTGGTGAGTGGAGAGGAGAGAGGGTGATCTCATTAATGAAACAAAGCCTGGAGTGTCTTTACAGAAGGATGGATTATGTTGACAATCAAGTGAAGGATGCACTTGAAAGGCAAAGGTGCCGCTGGGATATTTGACCGTGGTGCTCTGAAACAAAGCTTGATTAAAAAACGGAGAGAACAGTCAATCCTCCATAAATGCAGGATTGTGTCCTGCTGCTCCTCACACAATGGCTCCTTTATGAGCTGCCTCCTGCTCTCTGTGCTGAGCCCCAGCTCTGACAGGACAGGTATGACTTGGACCCTTGAAGATTTTTAATGTTGGGTTGCTGGTTGTTGTTTTTTTTTCTTAAACACATTTCAGATCTCCTGAGGAACACAAAGACTTAACTTGTTCTGAACCCACAACTTTAAAATTCCCCTCAAGTATAAAAGAGGAAAAATTAGTACTTTACTACCTGAAATACAAATAAAGCATCCTTTGACTACAATTATTGAACCCTGGCAAAATATTATTTTAAGCTGGGTAATCTGATGCTATTTCCATGCTAAACAGCACTCAAACCCTAAGATAGTAATGTGGAAATTCACTGGCTGAAGCAGGGGGTGTGTGAGGGGGAATTACTGCTCACGATAAAAGCAAAAGAATGCAGTTAAGCAGCAAGAAAGGAAAACATTAAATTAACCCATTTCCCTTGTTGTTTTAACAATGCCTGTTTACAGTGGAAGAAGAAAGATATTCGGATTAGGAAATCACACTTCTGGATTAGGAAAAGGCCTCCATCACAACCACCAGCTTTTAACAGGATTTTTTTGTCATATTTTACCGTATTTTGCCTGAACTCTTCTGCTATGAAAGCGCTGCTGTCTTAAGTGACAAAAATATTACAGCATTTCAGTTTCCAACGTACAGAAGTTTTATTGTTTCTGTGAAATCCTTGCTCTGGTCTCTGCCAGACACTTGAGCTGTCTGAACACCTGATGCCTGCACTTGCAGTCTCTCCCTGCAGAGACCTGGCAGAGGTCCCTCATCAGCTGAAGCCACCAGAGTTCCACACTGATGCAAGAGGAGCATCTTTGCGCTTCGAGTGGGAGCTCTGCTCACTGTGCATCCAATGAAAATTGCCCTTTCCATGCTTTTTGTTGAGTCAGCTCAAAGCACAAAGTGCTTGTTAGTTTTCCCATCCAGTGTTGGATCTCACTCAACAAATAATGAATCATGGGTGTGTTGTGCTTCTATCGTTTTTCACCTTTACCACTTGCTAATTTTGGAACTTGCAGTTTATAATTAGAGCTCTGAGCCAGCGCTCTTGGCTTGGGAAATGAGAATGTTTTAAAGGGAAGCTTAATAGATGCATCTTGGTTGAATATGCTGTGGAGAGCTGAGTCTGACCTACATTAAAAGCTTAGAGAACTTCTCATTCTGCAAATTAATAGAGGCCCCTAACACTGAGGGAAAAGCACATATTAATTTATCTCTAAACCACTGGCATCCACAGAAATAGGAATGGAAGGAGTTTTGTGGGACCTTTCAGTGCTTGTTTCAGGATGTTATGTGGCAGAGCACTTTTTCAGGGTTTGAGTCAGTGCCTGCTGCAGTAACCTGCTGTAAACTGGACTGAGCAGAGAATTTGATTTGCCCTAAAACATCTCCTGAGTGCCAGCAAATGCAAGGTTACTTCTATATTATATGTTTAATTAGTTGTTAAGTAACATAGGTAAAAGAACAGCTGATGCAGTTATTTGCAAGATTTTTCTGATGCTGCATCAGAATTTTGTCTTTTGAGCAGAAGATATCTCTGACACCTTGGGTCAGAGTCTGCATCTATTATACTTTTGTCATGAAGAAGGGAAGCTTGTCATAAGGGGCAAAACAATTTGAGAATAATTTCCTTTCCTGAGGCTGCACCTACAATCAAAGGAGGATATCAACTGTTGCAAAACCCCGAGCATGGAGCATTTTACTCCAGAGGAAGTCAGTGATCAGGGTTCTTCTCTCTTTTTCTTACGTTATTAAATATTCTCTCAGGGTAAACCATCTGTCTGATGATTTTCCACTGACTGATACTTAGCTCTGGGAAAGGACATATTCATTTTGCCGAAATTGCCTCTGGATTAAAATGTTGCATATGCCATTGCTAGGGACATGGCCTACAGCAGAAAACACTACAATTCAATTATATTGGTGAATTCTATATTATTTGCAAAATAAAATTGCCTTATTAGGATATTTAGCCTTCTTGGATCTTTAGAGAATCATTAAATAAAGTAATTCCCTATTTACCTCAGTGAAAAGGAATTAATGGAAGAGCAGAGTTATCAGAAAGATCTGAAAGGAAATTATTATGAGGTATCCTGATGTCAGCAGAGAGTTCAAGAACATTTACATTTGTCATCTGGCTTGTCATCTTGATAAATCCTTTCTTTACTCTCTCTGCTTTGCTTATTTCATCCATGGCATCCCCTTCAATTCCTCCCTTCAATTTTCTCACATGTACTTATTCCTTCCAAGCACAAAGCAGGGAAATGGATGTTTCTGACTATTTATTAAATTGAAAAGTAAAACTCTGTATTCAACTGGAATAATAATATTTTGGTCCTTCATATAAAAGGGCTAAAAAAGAGAGGAAAAAAAAATCCCCAGCATATTTTCAGTCTTAACGCTACTTGTCAATTTATTGTACGTGATACTTTGTGGGGTTCTCTTACATTTTATTTTATTTTATTTTTTCATTTCATTTTCCCTTAAAGAGAAGGTAATTTGTAAAACAAAATGCCAAAACTATGGAACATAAAAGAACATTTCCTTTTGAAATTCTTATGTATTTTGATATTTTATGATGGAATTCTTCCTTGAAAAAATATTGGCCATAAGAGGACTTCAAGTGCTTCTCAGTGTAACTTGAATTCATGAAAATATGAAGTTTTTAGTGAACTTACTGTCCACAGAAAATTTGTGGCCATGCCTACATACAAACAACGAGTAACAATATACTGTTACTCCTACTGATGTTGTATGCTTTGGTTTAAAACTCACACTGTCTTGTTAAAACAATTTCAAAATATTCTGATTTAAATAAAGGCCCCTAGTGCTTCTGATGAACAGTGCATTGTCTGCAATCAGCTTTGAAATTTGAAGCCTTTGGATTTAGCAGGGACATTCAAATTAATTCAATGTTAGATTTATCTATATATCCCATAGAAATACTTTCCATCTCTTGAAATTTCTGATCTAAAGGCTATAAAATAACAAAGTAGATTGTCTTGCAAGATCTCTGCCCTATTGAACAGGAGAAATACTTCCAGCCTGCTTGCTCTCTTGAGGGTTTCCTTCATGGCAGATTTCAGGCTCAGATCATATTTGTCCTTGGACATAAATGCTGTTCACCATTTGGCTGTACACCTAGGTTTTATTTTTCTGAATTCTGATGGTGCAACTCCTCTCATTGTTTCAGAGGAGTTAAAACAGCACCTGAATGCATCTCGGTTGTGCATGTCTTCTGGTTGTCAAGGAAACCACCCCGGGATTCCTGGCACCGGACCTCATCTCAGTGGGAAATGGAAACACCGCAGGTATTGGCCACTCAGGCACCTCCCAGCGGGTGCTATTTTGGGAACAAGTCACTGGATCAGATTCTCCTCTCCCAGCAGCTCTGAAGTTGTGTGAGGGTTTGCAGTGTGCCTTTGTCTCCATGGGGCTCAGCTCTCTGGCAGTTTCTCTGGCACAAAGCCATCCTAGAGGTGGGACTATTAAACAGTGCTCTCGAGGTACAAAAAAGCCTTCAAAGCACTATGATAGACCTGTCTCTAACTTTCCTAAAGTCTGGAGTCGAGGCTAAAATTATCAGGGGGAAGAAAGTGGTAGCCTTTGTTTCAGACGGACACTCTTTCTCTTCATGCACCAAAACTGTACAAAAGTGTTTACATTTACAGGCTTAAACAAAACAAAACAAAACAAAACAAACAAACAAAAAAAATCATAACTGCGTATTTGTAATGTATTTGTAATTTAGTCATTAAATGTCCTGAAGATGTTGACTGAGATCTCCAGTCCTGGGAATGGCAGAACACTGTGGTTATGGTTCTAGGGTCACCCGTGAGTGCTACAGGCCCAGAATGAGGGTGAAAGTGTTCCTGCTATCAGCCTGTTCCCAAACTGAGTTTGTCCAGAAAGCATCCAGAAGGGTAAAGTGCTTTATTTCCATGAGGGGGAAAGTAAAGCTTTGGGTGTCATTGGGGATGTTCACAGGAAATGACAGAGAGCAAGCTGGAAGAACGTTACTTGAATGCTAAGGGGAGAAAACAGGGCAGGATAATGAGGAAGAGAGATGGTAGGAAGAGAAGTAAAACTGTGATGCGCGGCTGGAATGGATATGTAAAAAAGGGATTGGAAACCTGTGGGGTGGGAATGAAAGAGCGGTAAGAAATGTTACACTGAGGATAAATGGTTGTGGACAATTGGAAAACCAAGAACAGGGAATTTATGGTAAAAAATGGATGGGTCTGCACGGTGTTCCAGTTTGTGAGGGGAAATGCTGAGGTAACTAAGAGAGGACAAGAAGAACTTCAGAGGGGAGGAATGGAATTCCTTGGCATTACCTGTAGGCAAGGAGAGAATATTCTGGGGGTAAAACTGGGGAGTTTTGTTTCCGCTGCACTGTGGGAATAAAAGCTGCAGTAATCTGTGGAGGACACATAGCAGAGAATTTTGGCGGGAAGATCTGAGAGGAGTTCTAGGGGAGAAAGTTTGATTTGGGAAAAGGCGAGAAAAGTCTGAGGTAATTTGGGGAGGACAGGCAGAGAAATTTTTGAGAAAAAAAAAACTGAGGTAATTTTGAAGGGTCAGAAAACATTTTTGAGGTAAAATCTCAGGTACCCTACAGGGGACAGAATGAATATTTTGGCGGCCAAATCTGAGGTAATTTGTACGGGAGAAATAGTAAACATTAGTGAGGGAAAATCTGAGGAGAATCAGTAGGGGGAAAAAAGGACATTTTGGAGATCAAATCTGAGGTAATCATTAGATGGCATTTTGAGGCTAAAATCAGAGGTGATAGATAGATGCAGATGGGGATGTTAGGAAGGGAAAAATCTGAAAAAATCTCACTGGAATAGAACATTTTAGAAGGAAAATCTGAGATAATCTGTAAGGACCAAAAAGAACCGTGAGGGAGACATGGCTGCCTCTAGTGACGCTGAGGGGGCGTGTCTCTGCCGAGGGGGCGTGTCCCTGCCGAGGGGGCGTGTCACTGCCGAGGGGGCGTGTCCCTGCTGAGGGGGTGTGTCACTGCTGAGGGGGCGTGTCCCTGCCGAGGGGGCGTGTCACTGCTGAGGGGGCGTGTCCCTACCGAGGGGGCGTGTCCTTGCTGAGGGGGCGTGTCCCTGCAGAGGGGGCGTGTCCTTGCTGAGGGGGCGTGTCCCTGCAGAGGGGGCGTGTCCTTGCTGAGGGGGCGTGTCTCTGCCGAGGGGGCGTGTCTCTACCGGGGGGCGTGTCCTTGCTGAGGGGGCGTGTCCCTGCCGAGGGGGCGTGTCCCTGCCGAGGGCACACGTGACCCTGAGGGGACACGTGAATGTCACGTGCGCCACGTGTCACCCCGAGGGAATAAATAGCAGGTCACTGAAGGCGCGGCTGTTGACACGTGTGCTGCTGGGGGGGGGCCGTGTGTGCCACTGGGGAGAGGCCGACGCCACCTGTGCTGTTATTGGCACGGCAGGGGCGCCCCTCAGAGCCCCTCAGCCGCAGCGGTGGGAACTCGAACCGGCTGTGCCCGCCTGGTGTGCTGCCCTCACACCCTGAGGGGCGGCGGCGGGAACTTGAACCGGCCGGGTCTGCCCAGGTGCGGCACCCTCACACCCTGAGGGGCTGCGGTGGGGACGGGCACCCCAAATCCCCTGAGGGGCGGCGGCGGCGGGAACTTGAACCGGCTGTGCCCGCCAGGTGTGCTGCCCTCACACCCCGAGGGGCTGCGGTGGGAACGGGCGCCTCAAATCCCTTCAGGGGCGGTGGCGGGAACACAGCCCCGCCGGGTCTGCCCAGGTGTGGCACCCTCACACCTTGAGGGGCTGCGGTGGGAATGGGCGCCTCAAATCCCCTCAGGGGCGGCGGCGGGAACGGGCACCCCAAATCCCCTGAGGGGCGGCGGCGGCGGGAACTTGAACCGGCCGTGCCCGCCTGGTGTGCTGCCCTCACACCCTGAGGGGCGGCGGCGGGAACGGGCGCCTCAAACCCCCTGAGGGGCGGCGGCGGGAGCACAGCCCCGCCGGGTCTGCTCAGGTGCGGCACCCTCACACCTTGAGGGGCGGCGGCGGGAACAGGCGCCTCAAATCCCCTCAGGGGCGGCGGCGGGAACGGGCGCCCCAAATCCCCTCAGGGGCGGCGGCGGGAGCTCGAAGCCGCTCTGCTCGCTGCTCCCGGCGAGGCGCCGGCCGGGGCCCCGTGCCCGGTCGAGGAGACGCCCCGGGGCAGCCCCTGAGGGGGGACACGGAGGAGGAGCGGGCGGCGGCCGTCGCGGGACTGCACGGTGCCTCTCACGGTTGGCGGGAGGAGGAGATGAGGTAAGTCAGAGGGGGATGGCACGAACTTCACGGGGGGAGGAGCGCATGAAGTCTCTGGCAACACCTGTGGGGCGCGGGGTAAACATTTTGGGATAAATTGAACGCTCTGGGAGTAAAAGCTTCGCTGAAGTGTGGAGAAAAATGCAGCAGACATTTTTGGCGGGAAAACCTGAGGTGATCTCTAGGGGAGGAAACTGGGGGGAAAGTCTGAGGTAAATCGGGCCAGTCGGGCGGAGAAAATTTGTGATAAAACCTGAGGTATATTTAAAGGGTCAGAAGAAACATTTTTCAGGGATGAAATCTAAGGTAATATGCAGGGCACTGAGTGAATATTTTGGAAGGAAAATCTGAGGTAATCTGTAAGGACCAAAATGAACAGTGAGGGAGAGGTGGGTGCCTCAAGTGATGCTGAGGGGTGTGAGGGTCACTTGAGGGAATACGAGTGTCACTGAGGGGACATGTGTCCCTGAAAGAGTGGCAAGTGCTCCAGGCGTCACCGAGGGAATAACAGGTCACTGCAGGGGAATGGCTGATGGCCCGTGTGCTGCTGAGGGGCCATGAGTGTCACTGAAGGGAGGTAGATGTGAAGCCAAAATTGGGCCATTAAATGGAGCTCTATAATCAGATGGCCACAGAACGTGGTATTTCTTTATTCAGAGCTGAGAGTGAGGTGGATCTCTCAACCAAACCTCACTCAATCTTCTTTACCCTTCATTTAATTTTAAAAGCCCTCTCACGCAAGGTCACAGATACAATTTGTTACTAGCATAGGCATGTTTGTATAAAGCTTTGTTATGGTTTTATAAGAGTTTGAGGATTTTGCACATGCATCAGTTTCTTCTGCGTGGTTGTCAGTCTTCTGGTGGTTGTTTCATGTAGATATTTGTAGTTATTATCACGTTTGAACTTCTTACCTCCAACTGGTGCCTGGTGCTTTTTGGTTTTATTTCAGTCTAACTTGTTTTTAGCTAATTTTGCAGTTTGCAGGTTCCTTTAAACTTGCTATTTTGCTCTTGATAGTGTTTGCTAGCTCACTGGCTTTACTGTCTTGCTTTACCACATTGGTGCCTGCTTGGTGGAATACAATGCAGTACAGTGGTGACAGCCTGGTACAGTACAATACAGTACAATACAGTGGTGACAGCCTGGTACAAGACAGTACAATTCAATATAGTGGTGGCAGCCTGGTACAATACAACACAATTCAATAGAGTTGGGGGCAGCCTGGTACAACACAATACAGTTCAATAGAGTGGTGGCAGCCGGGTAAAATACAGTTCAATAGAGTGGTGGCAGCCTGGTACAATACAGTACAGTACAATACAGTGGTGGCAGCCTGGAACAGTATAATACAATACAATAGAGTGGGGGCAGCCTGGTACAAGACAGTACAATAGAGTGGTGGCAGCCTGGTACAATACAAGACAGTACAATAGAGTGGTGGCAGCCTGATACAATACAATTAAGTATAATAGAGTGGGGGCAGCCTGGTACAATACAATTCAATAGAGAGTTGGCAGCCTGGTACAACAAAATACAGTTCAATAGAGTGGTGGCAGCCTGGTACAATACAATACAGTTCAATAGAGTGGTGGCAGCCTGGTACAATAGAGTACAATAGAGTGGTGGCAGCCTGGTACAATACAGTACAATAGAGTGTTGGCAGCCTGGTACAATACAATACAGTTCAATAGAGTGGTGGCAGCCTGGTACAATACAATAGAGTGTTGGCAGCCTGGTACAATACAAGACAGTACAATACAGTGGTGGCAGCCTGGTACAATACAGTTCAATAGAATAGAGTGGTGGCAGCTTGGTACAATACAATTAAGTATAATAGAGTGGGGGCAGCCTGGTACAATACAATTCAATAGAGAGTTGGCAGCCTGGTACAACACAATACAGTTCAATAGAGTGGTGGCAGCCTGGTACAATACTGTTCAATAGAATAGAGTGGTGGCAGCCTGGTACAATACAATACAATACAGTGGTGGCAGCCTATAACAATACAATCCAGTAGAGTATTGGCAGCCTGGTACAACACAATACAGTTCAATAGCGTGGTGGCAGCCTGGTACAATAGAGTACAATAGAGTGGTGGCAGCCTGGTACAATACAAGACAGTACAATAGAGTGGTGGCAGCCTGGTACAATACAGTTCAATAGAGTGTTGGCAGCCTGGTACAATACAATACGGTGGTGGCAGCCTGGTACAATACAGTACAATTCAATAGAGTGGTGGCAGCCTGGTACAATACAGTTCAATTCAAGAGAGTGTTGGCAGCCTGGTACAGTACAATACAATAGAGTGGGGGCAGCCTGGTACAATACAATCCAATAGAGTATTGGCAGCCTGGTACAAGACAGTACAATTCAATATAGTGGTGGCAGCCTGGTACAATACAACACAATTCAATAGAGTGGTGGCAGCCTGGTACAATACAGTACAATACAATAGAGTGGTGTCAGCCTGGTACAACACAAAACAGTTCAATAGAGTGGTGGCAGCCTGGTACAATACAGTTCAATAGAGTGGTGGCAGCCTGGTACAGTACAATACAATACAATAGAGTGTTGGCAGCCTGGTACAATACAGTTCAATAGAGTGGTGGCAGCCTGGTACAATACAATACAGTTCAATAGAGTGGTGGCAGCCTGGTACAATACAATACAGTTCAATAGAGTGGTGGCAGCCTGGTACAATACAGTACAATACAATAGAGTGTTGGCAGCCTGGTACAATACAGTTCAAAAGAGTGGTGGCAGCCTGGTACAATACAATACAGTTCAATAGAGTGGTGGCAGCCTGGTACAGTATAATACAATACAATAGAGTGGGGGCAGCCTGGTACAATACAGTACAATTCAATAGAGTGGTGGCAGCCTGGTAAAATACAGTACAATACAATAGAGTGGTGGCAGCCTGGTACAATACAGTAGAGTGTTGGCAGCCTGGTACAATACAGTACAATAGAGTGGTGGCAGCCTGGTACAATACAGTAGAGTGTTGGCAGCCTGGTACAGTACAATACAATAGAGTGGTGGCAGCCTGGTACAATACAGTAAATAGAGTGTTGGCAGCCTGGTACAATACAACACAATTCAATAGAGTGGTGGCAGCCTGGTACAATACAATACAGTACAATAGAGTGGTGGCAGCCTGGTACAATACAATTCAATAGAGAGTTGGCAGCCTGGTACAACACAATACAGTACAATAGAGTGGTGGCAGCCTGGTACAATACAAGACAGTACAATAGAGTGGTGGCAGCCTGGTACAATACAATTAAGTATAATAGAGTATTGGCAGCCTGGTACAATACAATACAATAGAGTGGTGGCAGCCTGGTACAATACAGTTCAATAGAGTGGTGGCAGCCTGGTACAATACAGTTCAATAGAGTGGTGGCAGCCTGGTACAGTATAATACAATACAATAGAGTGGGGGCAGCCTGGTACAATACAGTATAATAGAGTGGTGGCAGCCTGGTACAATACAGTTCAATAGAGTGGTGGCAGCCTGGTACAATACAGTTCAATAGAGTGGTGGCAGCCTGGTACAGTATAATACAATACAATAGAGTGTTGGCAGCCTGGTACAATACAGTTCAATAGAGTGGGGGCAGCCTGGTACAATACAGTTCAATAGAGTGGTGGCAGCCTGGTACAATACAAGACAGTACAATAGAGTGGTGGCAGCCTGCTACAGTATAATACAATACAATAGAGTGGTGGCAGCCTGGTACAATAGAGTACAATAGAGTGGTGGCAGCCTGGTACAACACAATACAGTATAATAGAGTGTTGGCAGCATGGTACAATAGAGTACAATAGAGTGTTGGCAGCCTGGTACAATACAGTTCAATAGAGTGGTGGCAGCCTGGTACAATACAATACAGTTTAATAGAGTGGTGGCAGCCTGGTACAATACTGTTCATTAGAATAGAGTGGTGGCAGCCTGGTACAATACAATCCAATACAGTGGTGGCAGCCTATAACAATACAATCCAGTAGAGTATTGGCAGCCTGGTACAACACAATACAGTTCAATAGCGTGGTGGCAGCCTGGTACAATACAGTTCAATAGAGTGGTGGCAGCCTGGTACAATACAATACAGTTCAATAGAGTGGTGGCAGCCTGGTACAACACAATACCGTATAATAGAGTGTTGGCAGCCTGGTACAATACAATACAGTGGTGGCAGCCTGGTACAATACAGTACAATTCAATAGAGTGGTGGCAGCCTGCTACAATACAGTAGAGTGTTCGCAGCTTGGTACAGTACTATGCAGTACAGTGGTGGCAGCCTGGTACAATACAGTTCAATTCAAGAGAGTGTTGGCAGCCTGGTACAGTACAATACAATAGAGTGGGGGCAGCCTGGTACAATACAATCCAATAGAGTATTGGCAGCCTGGTACAAGACAGTACAATACAATAGAGTGGTGTCAGCCTGGTACAGTACAATACAGTACAATAGAGTGGTGGCAGCCTGGTACAACACAATACAGTTCAATAGAGTGGTGGCAGCCTGGTACAAGACAGTACAATAGAGTGGTGGCAGCCTGGTACAATACAATTAAGTATAATAGAGTATTGGCAGCCTGGTACAATACAGTTCAATAGAGTGTTGGCAGCCTGGTACAATACAGTTCAATAGAGTGGTGGCAGGCTGGTACAATACAAGACAGTACAATAGAGTGGTGGCAGCCTGGTACAATACAATACAGTTCAATAGAGTGGTGGCAGCCTGGTACAATACAGTACAATACAATAGAGTGGTGGCAGCCTGGTACAATACAATACAGTACAATAGAGTGGTGGCAGCCTGGTACGGTATAATACAATACAATAGAGTGGGGGCAGCCTGGTACAATACAGTACAATTCAATAGAGTGGTGGCAGCCTGGTAAAATTCAGTACAATACAATAGAGTGGTGGCAGCCTGGTACAATACAGTACAGTATAATAGAGTGGGGGCAGCCTGGTACAATACAACTCAATAGAGAGTTGGCAGCCTGGTACAACACAATACAGTACAATAGACTGGTGGCAGGCTGGTACAATACAGTACAATACAATAGAGTGGTGGCAGCCTGGTACAACACAATACAGTACAATAGAGTGGTGGCAGCCTGGTACAATACAGTTCAATAGAGTGGTGGCAGCCTGGTACAATACAATACAGTTCAATAGAGTGGTGGCAGCCTGGTACAATACAGTAGAGTGTTGGCAGCCTGGTACAGTACAATACAATAGAGTGTTGGCAGCCTGGTACAATACAACACAATTCAATAGAGTGGTGGCAGCCTGGTACAATACAAGACAGTACAATAGAGTGGTGGCAGCCTGGTACAATACAATTAAGTATAATAGAGTATTGGCAGCCTGGTACAATACAGTTCAATAGAGTGGTGGCAGCCTGGTACAATACAGTACAATAGAGTGGTGGCAGCCTGGTACAATACAATTAATTATAATAGAGTATTGGCAGCCTGGTACAATACAATACAATGGAGTGGTGGCAGCCTGGTACAATACAGTTCAATAGAGTGTTGGCAGCCTGGTACAATACAGTTCAATAGAGTGGTGGCAGCCTGGTACAATACAGTACAATAGAGTGGTGGCAGCCTGGTACAATACAATTAAGTATAATAGAGTATTGGCAGCCTGGTACAATACAATACAATAGAGTGGGGGCAGCCTGGTACAATACAGTTCAATAGAGTGTTGGCAGCCTGGTACAATACAGTACAATAGAGTGGTGGCAGCCTGGTACAATACAGTTCAATAGAGTGGTGGCAGCCTGGTACAGTATAATACAATACAATAGAGTGGGGGCAGCCTGGTACAATACAGTATAATAGAGTGGTGGCAGGCTGGTACAATACAAGACAGTACAATAGAGTGGTGGCAGCCTGCTACAGTATAATACAATACAATAGAGTGGTGGCAGCCTGCTACAATACAGTTCAATAGAGTGGTGGCAGCCTGGTACAATACAGTACAATAGAGTGGTGGCAGCCTGGTACAACACAATACAGTATAATAGAGTGTTGGCAGCATGGTACAATAGAGTACAATAGAGTGTTGGCAGCCTGGTACAATACAGTTCAATAGAGTGGTGGCAGCCTGGTACAATACAATACAGTTTAATAGAGTGGTGGCAGCCTGGTACAATACAATACAGTTTAATAGAGTGGTGGCAGCCTGGTACAATACTGTTCATTAGAATAGAGTGGTGGCAGCCTGGTACAATACAATACAATACAGTGGTGGCAGCCTATAACAATACAATCCAGTAGAGTATTGGCAGCCTGGTACAACACAATACAGTTCAATAGCATGGTGGCAGCCTGGTACAATAGAGTACAATAGAGTGGTGGCAGCCTGGTACAATACAAGACAGTTCAATAGAGTGGTGGCAGCCTGGTACAATACAGTTCAATAGAGTGGTGGCAGCCTGGTACAATACAATACCGTATAATAGAGTGTTGGCAGCCTGGTACAATACAATACAGTTCAATAGAGTGTTGGCAGCCTGGTACAACACAATACCGTATAATAGAGTGTTGGCAGCCTGGTACAATACAATACGGTGGTGGCAGCCTGGTACAATACAGTACAATTCAATAGAGTGGTGGCAGCCTGCTACAATACAGTAGAGTGTTCGCAGCTTGGTACAGTACTATGCAGTACAGTGGTGGCAGCCTGGTACAATACAGCTCAATTCAAGAGAGTGTTGGCAGCCTGGTACAGTACAATACAATAGAGTGGGGGCAGCCTGGTACAATACAATCCAATAGAGTATTGGCAGCCTGGTACAAGACAGTACAATACAATAGAGTGGTGTCAGCCTGGTACAGTACAATACAGTTCAATAGAGTGGTGGCAGCCTGGTACAATACAGTACAATAGAGTGGTGGCAGCCTGGTACAATACAATTAAGTATAATGGAGTATTGGCAGCCTGGTACAATACAGTTCAATAGAGTGTTGGCAGCCTGGTACAATACAGTTCAATAGAGTGGTGGCAGCCTGGTACAATACAAGACAGTACAATAGAGTGGTGGCAGCCTGGTACAGTATAATACAATACAATAGAGTGGGGGCAGCCTGGTACAATACAGTATAATAGAATGGTGGCAGGCTGGTACAATACAAGACAGTACAATAGAGTGGTGGCAGCCTGGTACAATACAATACAGTTCAATAGAGTGGTGGCAGCCTGGTACAATACAGTACAATACAATAGAGTGGTGGCAGCCTGGTACAATACAATACAGTACAATAGAGTGGTGGCAGCCTGGTAAAATTCAGTACAATACAATAGAGTGGTGGCAGCCTGGTACAATACAGTACAGTATAATAGAGTGGGGGCAGCCTGGTACAATACAACTCAATAGAGAGTTGGCAGCCTGGTACAACACAATACAGTACAATAGAGTGGTGGCAGGCTGGTACAATACAGTACAATACAATAGAGTGGTGGCAGCCTGGTACAGTACAATACAATACAATAGAGTTTTGGCAGCCTGGTACAATACAGTACAATAGAGTGGTGGCAGCCTGGTACAATACAGTTCAATAGAGTGGGGGCAGCCTGGTACAATACAGTTCAATAGAGTGGTGGCAGCCTGGTACAATACAGTTCAATAGAGTGGTGGCAGCCTGGTACAGTATAATACAATACAATAGAGTGGGGGCAGCCTGGTACAATACAGTATAATCGAGTGGTGGCAGGCTGGTACAATACAAGACAGTACAATAGAGTGGTGGCAGCCTGCTACAGTATAATACAATACAATAGAGTGGTGGCAGCCTGGTACAATACAGTTCAATAGAGTGGTGGCAGCCTGGTACCATACAAGACAGTACAATAGAGTGGTGGCAGCCTGGTACAACACAATACAGTATAATAGAGTGTTGGCAGCATGGTACAATAGAGTACAATAGAGTGTTGGCAGCCTGGTACAATACAGTTCAAAAGAGTGGTGGCAGCCTGGTACAATACAATACAGTTCAATAGAGTGGTGGCAGCCTGGTAAAATACAGTACATTACAATAGAGTGGTGGCAGCCTGGTACAATACAGTAGAGTGGTGGCAGCCTGGTACAATACAGTACAATAGAGTGTTGGCAGCCTGGTACAATACAGTAGAGTGTTGGCAGCCTGGTACAGTACAGTAGAGTGTTGGCAGCCTGGTACAGTACAATACAATAGAGTGGTGGCAGCCTGGTACAATACAGTAAATAGAGTGTTGGCAGCCTGGTACAATACAACACAATTCAATAGAGTGGTGGCAGCCTGGTACAATACAATTCAATAGAGAGTTGGCAGCCTGGTACAATACAAGACAGTACAATAGAGTGGTGGCAGCCTGGTACAATACAATTAAGTATAATAGAGTATTGGCAGCCTGGTACAATACAGTTCAATAGAGTGGTGGCAGCCTGGTACAATACAGTTCAATAGAGTGGTGGCAGCCTGGTACAATACAAGACAGTACAATAGAGTGGTGGCAGCCTGGTACAATACAATTAAGTATAATAGAGTATTGGCAGCCTGGTACAATACAGTTCAATAGAGTATTGGCATCCTGGTACAATACAGTTCAATAGAGTGGTGGCAGCCTGGTACAATACAATACAATAGAGTGGTGGCAGCCTGGTACAATACAGTTCAATAGAGTGGTGGCAGCCTGGTACAATACAGTTCAATAGAGTGGTGGCAGCCTGGTACAGTATAATACAATACAATAGAGTGGGGGCAGCCTGGTACAATACAGTATAATAGAGTGGTGGCAGGCTGGTACAATACAAGACAGTACAATAGAGTGGTGGCAGCCTGCTACAGTATAATACAATACAATAGAGTGGTGGCAGCCTGGTACAATAGAGTTCAATAGAGTGGTGGCAGCCTGGTACAATACAAGACAGTACAATAGAGTGGTGGCAGCCTGGTACAACACAATACAGTATAATAGAGTGTTGGCAGCATGGTACAATAGAGTACAATAGAGTGTTGGCAGCCTGGTACAATACAGTTCAATAGAGTGGTGGCAGCCTGGTACAATACTGTTCAATAGAATAGAGTGGTGGCAGCCTGGTACAATACAATACAATACAGTGGTGGCAGCCTATAACAATACAATCCAGTAGAGTATTGGCAGCCTGGTACAACACAATACAGTTCAATAGCGTGGTGGCAGCCTGGTACAATAGAGTACAATAGAGTGGTGGCAGCCTGGTACAATACAAGACAGTACAATAGAGTGGTGGCAGCCTGGTACAACACAATACCGTATAATAGAGTGTTGGCAGCCTGGTACAATACAATACAGTGGTGGCAGCCTGGTACAATACAGTACAATTAATTAGAGTGGTGGCAGCCTGCTACAATACAGTAGAGTGTTCGCAGCTTGGTACAGTACTATGCAGTACAGTGGTGGCAGCCTGGTACAATACAGTTCAATTCAAGAGAGTGTTGGCAGCCTGGTACAGTACAATACAATAGAGTGGGGGCAGCCTGGTACAATACAATCCAATAGAGTATTGGCAGCCTGGTACAAGACAGTACAATAGAATAGAGTGGTGTCAGCCTGGTACAGTACAATACAGTACAATAGAGTGGTGGCAGCCTGGTACAACACAATACAGTTCAATAGAGTGGTGGCAGCCTGGTACAGTATAATACAATACAATAGAGTGGTGGCAGCCTGGTACAGTATAATACAATACAATAGAGTGGTGGCAGCCTGGTACAATACAATTCAATAGAGAGTTGGCAGCCTGGTACAACACAATACAATACAATAGAGTGGTGGCAGCCTGGTACAATACAATACAGTACAATAGAGTGGTGGCAGCATGGTACAATAGAGTACAATAGAGTGTTGGCAGCCTGGTACAATACAGTTCAGTAGAGTGGTGGCAGCCTGGTACAATACAGTACAATAGAGTGGTGGCAGCCTGGTACAATACAAGACAGTACAATAGAGTGTTGGCAGCCTGGTACAATACAGTTCAATAGAGTGGTGGCAGCCTGGTACAATACAATACAGTTCAATAGAGTGGTGGCAGCCTGGTACAGTATAATACAATACAATAGAGTGGGGGCAGCCTGGTACAATACAGTACAATTCAATAGAGTGGTGGCAGCCTGGTAAAATTCAGTACAATACAATAGAGTGGTGGCAGCCTGGTACAATACAATTAAGTATAATAGAGTGGGGGCAGCGTGGTACAATACAATTCAATAGAGTGTTGGCAGCCTGGTACAATACAGTTCAATAGAGTGGTGGCAGCCTGGTACAATACAGTACAATAGAGTGGTGGCAGCCTGTTACAATACAAGACAGTACAATAGAGTGGTGGCAGCCTGGTACAATACAATAGAGTGGGGGCAGCCTGGTACAATACAGTACAATAGAGTGGTGGCAGCCTGGTACAGTATAATACAATACAATAGAGTGGGGGCAGCCTGCTACAATACAGTACAATAGAGTGGTGGCAGGCTGGTACAATACAAGACAGTACAATAGAGTGGTGGCAGCCTGGTACAATACAGTTCAATAGATTGTTGGCAGCCTGGTACAGTACTATGCAGTACAGTGGTGGCAGCCTGGTACAATACAATTCAATAGAGTGGTGGCTGCCGGGTACATATAATGCCTGCTGGGTTCCTCTGAGGGGGAGTAAGAGGGTCTGTGTCAGGGTGGCAAATGCCATGCGTGTTGCTGAGAGGATGTGTGCGTGATTCTCGGTATGGTGTTTGCCCTTCGAGTTGCTTAGGGTACACAAAGGTCATTTGAGGGGGAAGGCAGGTGTCTTGAGTGTCGCTGAGGAACAGTGTGAGTCTCTGAGAGTCATAGGGAGTGCCCTGCCTGTGTAACTCAGGCGGTGGCAGATGCCCTGCGTGCCTCTGAGGGGGCATGACGGGGTTCCTTGTGGGTTTGCTCTGGGTCGCTGAGAGCACGGGAAGGTTGCTGGTGGGGATGCGGGTGCACCCTAAGGCACACAGGATGGGCTGGCTGGTTCCCGTTGTGTGCCCGCTGCCTCCCGACTGGCACCGTCGAGGCAACGGCTCCACCCCTCCAGGTCTTTCAGTACGGCGGGAACTCGAACCTGCTGTGTCCGCCTCTCCCAGCGAGGTGCTGAGCGAGGTTCCCTGCGAGGTCTGGGAGTCGTCCTCGGGCTGCCCCTGGCGTGAGACACGGAGGAGGAGTGGACGACGGCCGTCATGGGACTCCGCGAGGCTTCAGTTTGTGAGGGGGAGGCAGCAGGAATTTCAGAGGGGAGGAATGTTTGAATTCTCTGGCATCGCCTGTGGGGCACGGAATGAACATTTTGCGTGAAAATTGAGCGGTGTGGGATCAAAAACTGCGCCGAAGTGTGGAGGACAATGCAGGGGACGTTTTTTGCAGGAAAAGTGAAGGTGATCTCTAGGGGAGAAAACTATTTGGGGGAAAGGTCTGAGGTAAATTGGGGCCGATGGGCAGAGAAAATTTTGTGAAAAAAACCTGAGGTATTTTAATGGCAAGAAGGAACATTTTTTGGGGTGAAATCTCAGGTAATTTCAAGGTAATGAATGAAAGTAAAATTTAAAGTAATTGCTAAGGTACAGAACATTTTAGAAGCAAAAGCTGACTTAATCGGCAGGAGATGTGTTAAAAGGAAAATCTGAAGACGTGTGTGGGGCAGAGAATAAACTTTTTTGGGATAAAATCTTAGGTGACATATAGGACACAGATAAGGGCACATTTTGGAGGGAAAATCACGGGGCCGTCTTTTGGAACAGCCGAACTAATTTTATTGGCAGGAAACTGGGGTAACTTCTATGAAACAAATTATTACTTTTTTGATGGGTGCATTTTTATGATAATTTAGAGAGGAAAAATGAGTATACTTGAGGGAGAGAGAGTCTGTTGCAACCCAGCAGTCAGAGGCAGCATCTTTGACAGAAAATCTGGAATAACTTAAAAGGGGAAGAAGTGACATTTTAGCTGAAAACCTGGGATACTTTAGAAGGGTACAGTGGTTTCTCCCAGGTGTCGCTGGCTCTGGCCAACCCTGGCACCACCGCCTTGGCACAACCAAAATCCCGTCTCTAAACACCGCGAGACACGCCTGGGGAAGTGGCAGACAGGGTAACACACAAACTTAAAGGAAAAATTCAACTTAAAATGCAGGAAGCCTTTCAAAACAATGCGAAAGGGAGCTCTAAAAGGGAGCCCCCCCTCCCCAGGGACCGCGCGGTGCGACCTCTTGAGGCGGCACCCTCAAGCCGGTCCTCGAACAGCCCCAACCCGAATGGGACAAGGGTGTATCCCCCGTGGGAAACGTCCACTTACCCTCACCAGGCTCCTGTGTAGCAAAAAGACAGTGGCACTGGGGGATCCACGCCAAAGAGGACCTCGTGAGTGTGACAAAGCTGCCCTCTTCGTCCCCTGGGAGCGCTCCCGAAGGCTGCTTCCACCAGGGGCACGAGACACATGAAAGTCCACAAATCCACAGAAGGAAGAACTTCTTTGCGGAGCTCCTCGAAGGGGTTCAGCGTCGGATGCCTCGCTGCAGCGACTGGTGTCTGCTTCAGGCCACCCCGCGGCAGGGCACCACCCTGCAGTGGTTTCTCCCAGGTGTTGCTGGCTACGGCCAGCCCTGGCACCACCGCAACACAGGGGTCTTTGAGCCAGCAAAGCAGTCACTACTAAGGCGCGGATGAAATGAGAGACGGGACCCTCCAAATGAAACAGCAACTGAGGTTTATTCCACCTCAGGGCCGAGGCTCCGAGAAACAGGGAGATGGAGAGACCTCGAGCACCTGAGGGTTACAGTTTTTAAAGGGGCGAAGGAACACATGGGACAGCAGAGCATGGGGACCAATGAAGGGACTCAGGGTGTGACTCAGGGAGCATCAATCAATACAATAACCAATAATATAACTTGTAGGAGGGGGAAACCCTGACTTTAACCAACCACCCAGGACTCTTCCTAGAAGCTTCCAGACACTGGGAGAGGTCTCAGGTTGACTGGCAGGGCCAGGTGCCATGTAAACAACAAGATTGACAGGTAACTGCTTTATGGTCCTAAGAATAGGGAGAAAAAGAGGTAACAGGTCATGAGCTATGCAACATGAACATATAACATATCAACAAAGGATAACCATTAGCACTCACCAACCCACTGCCACAATTCCCCCTTTGAATTTTATTTGAAGAACGAATTTTAAAATGAGTGGGACTGGGCTTGAGGGGTGTCACATTCTGATTTGGGGTAGAGGTCCCTGAACCACTGCTGATCGGAAGGCCATTCCTCAAAGGGAACGGGCCATTGCCCTTCAGCCTCGGGCACAAAGTCCTCAAAGCTCAGTTCTTCTTCATCCTCTTCTTCCGGGGGCAAGTCCTGCATTTCAATCCTCTCAGGAGAAGGAGAAGTCATCCAAACATTGTTCACTCTTAACTTGGAGGTGGCGTTGGTAATAAGTCTGTTTGTGGATTTTTTGATAAGTCCAAAGGCTATCCCAATAATTAAAAGCAAAAATAAAATCAACAAACCAGTCTTTACAGCAGACCCTATCCAACCTGTGAGTCCCCAATTGTCAAAGATGTTATCAAACCAGTCCTTGGTCTCTTCTTTTATATTGTGCACCATGTCTCGGATCTTTTTGATGGACTGGCGGACGTCCTCAGCCCGAGATGATAGATTGAAGCAACAGACGCCCTCAAACTCCTCGCAGGTGTGATGGTGGAGAAGGAAGAGATAGTCAATGGTCACCTGTCTGGTTACGTCCTCGTCTCGAAGGAGGTCCAATAAGGCATTTGAAGTGAGGTTTGCCTGCTTAGCTACCCAACACTCTAATTGGCCTAATTCTCCCATTGATTTTGCCACTGAGACCCAAGACAAAAACATTGTTATGGCGGTAGCCTTGGCCTTGTACCAGTGGATAATTTCCAATTCGCAGTCTGGGTCGGGATCTGCCAAATCCCTTTTTTGGACTGGTGCATGCATGGATGAATTTTTAACAAACCAATCCATAATTTGTGTTTTATTTGGGGAGAGCAGGCCTAGTTTGCCTAATGTACATGGACCTCCGGTGAGACAAGAGGGGATGCCGGCAAATGCACAGTCGCCGCAAATTAAGAAGGTGCCTTTGGGGAGGGAAAAGGGAACTGAACTTGGGGTTGAGGCCATTTTCACGTCTGCAATGGTATCACACCACGTGTTGGCGAGATACTTATCTTTGGTTTGTAGAACTTGGGAGAAGGTTTTTTCCTGGCCCTGTGGTGGGATAAACATGCAGAAGGGGGCAGGGGATGAGCCGAGGAGTTCCAGCTCCTGAGGCTCACTTTCGGCCCGGGGAAGGGAGGTGGAAACCCAATCTCTCCACAGGACCAGGGGTTTGGTAACAGGAAGCTTGATTTTTCTCCAGAGGCGGAACTCCTCCAGAGCTTGGGTTTGGTGACCAGGTGTTCTTTTATTGTACTCATCTTTAAAATTGAGGAGAGTGGGGGGGTACTCTGCTTCTTTAAACTGGATCCCCACCAAACAGGACAAAATCGGGTCCTCGGCTGAGCCTTGGACCAGACAAATGTGATCCTGCCCCATGGCTTTTGCGAGGGTCCTCCACACATTTGCCTTCGGCTGAGGAACGGTCCACGGGATGGTGCATCCAAAGAGACCAAGGATGCCCGCCATTTGAAAGACACGGGACAGTGATGGGGCTTTCAGGTGGGGCTCTCAGGTGTACCATTTTGGTCAGACAAGATCTGCAACTAAAGAACAAAATAAATTAATTAGAAAAGAACCACAGAAGGATCTGGAAGGAGGGAGGAGACCTTTCGCTGTCCAGACCTGGGACTTTCTTTTTCCTCCTCCAGGATGCTTCAGCCACCTGACGGTTTTTGCCTGCTGAGACCTTGGGAACATAGGGTTTCACCCACTTGGCTGGCACCCATCTAAGTCCTTCTGGTGTCGAGATGCAGGCATAGCCACATCCCCAAGTGATTAAATCGTGAGGACCCTCTGACCTCATGGTTTCTGGGTCCTTGACAAGAACTGGTGGCCGTTCACATTCTTTCAAATCCTTGTTCCCGCCGAAGTGGCGGATGATGGGAGGATTCATTGATTTGAAGGAACAGTTAAGAAAATTTAGGGTGAACAAGGCCCTGGCGAGGCGAATTTTGGGAGTTTCCAATTTGAAAATTTGGGTCTGCTGGTTGAGGACTCTCTTGATGTTTTGATGAGTTCTCTCCACGATCGCTTGACCCGTTGGGAAGTGGGGGATGCCAGTTTTATGTTCCACTCCCCATTGCTGCAGGAAGCTGCAGAACTCCCTGGATGTGTACCCCGGATCGTTACCGGTTTTAATTGTTTTGGGGATGCCCATGAAAGAGAAGGCCTGGAGCAGGTGTTTGATGACCTCTCCAGACTTTTCTCCTGTGTGGGCAGAAGCGTAGATTGCACTTGAGAAGGTGTCCACTGAGACGTGAACATATTTCAGCCTCCCAAATTGAGAGACGTGCGTCACATCCATCTGCCACACTTTGTTGCTGCACAGCCCACGGGGATTATCTCCAGCATGCAGGGTTGGTACAGCATGCCGCTGGCAGCTGGGACAGGTTGCCACAATGGCCTTGGCCTGGTCTCGGGTCAGGTGAAACCGTCTGACCAGTCCTGACGCATTTTGGTGGAACAATTGATGACTGATTCTGGCTTGCTGGTAAATATCCGGCAACGGAGCCACTGCAGCAGGAGCAGCAAGAGCATCTGCCCTCCTGTTACCCTCCACGATGAACCCCAGCAGATCTGTGTGCGACCTTGTATGTATCACATGAAATGGCTGCTCCCGGTGGGAGATCAGCTTTACCAGCTTCGAGAGCAGCTTGAAGAGCGCTGTGTTGGACACCTCTTGTAGGATCGAATTTTCTGCCCTGGAGACTACTCCGGCGACATATGCAATCTTCAATCTTCAATCTGCTACAAGATTGAAGGGTTCAGAGAACCTCCCAAAGGCTCTGACGACAGCGGCCAACTCAGCAACCTGAGGGGATCCTTCCACCTCAGCAACATCTGACTCCCACTGCTGAGTCTGAGGGTCCTTCCAAGTCATCACAGACTTGTGGGATCCTCCAGACGCATCAGTAAAAACTGTCAGGGCTTCAAGGCGTTTTTTGCTCTGAACGCTTTCTAATGCCAATTTGAATTGAGCATCCTGATTAAAAAATTTGTGGGCAGGCCGATGAAATCAAAATTTGGCCTGAGTAGTTGTCGAGGGAGAATTGAAGAGCTTCATTCTCTTGAAGCAGGTGTTCCAGCATAGCTTCTGTAATTTGGCCTGATTTCAGCTGAATTGGTATGTGAATGTATTCAAAGTCGCAACCGGCCAGTTCTCTAATCCCGACTCTGGCCTTCCGGATTAGGTCCACCATCAGTTCTTGTGGCTTTGTCGTTATTTTGGACCTGTGGGGGCTGAGAAAGACCCACTCTATGATAAGAAGAGGATCTCTCCCACCTCGGTCCTTTTTGGGGATGGTGGTAACCCCTTCGTCCCATTGAAAGATGACACCGTGAAGATGTGGCAGATTCCTGAGGATGATAAATCAGAAAGGCAAATCTGGGTTGCATCGATTTGCCTGCCTCGTGGGCATAATGTTTTGGACCCTTCCTAGGGCTTTCTGCGCCTCTGGGGTGAGTGACCTGGGGGAACTCAGCCCCTCTCCCCCTTTCAATAGATTGAAAAGGGGTGCTAGGTCTTCAGTTGACAAACCTAACCAAGGTCTCACCCAGTTCAATGCCCCACACAGTTGATGGATGCCTTCATTAATCCTTGACAACCTGCTGGGGCATTGCCTGCCAGGTTATGTTTGTGGCTTGTTGTCCTGGGTTGCATTGTAGGATGTACACAAAGTATTTATTCTATCACCGTCTTCATGAACTGCTGAAACCAGGTGGGGCAGTGTTTTCCCAAGCCCCTGCCTTTGGGATGTCTTCTGCTAATGGCCCATCAACGCCTTGCCCATGACTCACAGGTAACTCCCTCCAGGAGTTATCTCTGTTTAATGGGCCATCAAGGACCCACTTCACAACTCATCACCCCATTGTGAGATGCTCCGCCCAGGGGGAGGAGCCAAGCATTCCCACCTGGATATAAGCTGGTATGTGGGACAGTGCAAGGGCACTTAGCCACTGGGTTCCCAGAGGAGCAGAGCTACCAGACCTTTCTATCACTGCTTCAGGAAGATCATCTCATCTGGACTGCTTCCACCACCCTGCTCAGGTTGTGTTCTGACTCTGTCAGTGGTCCTTTGTGTTATCGCATTTATTTTATTTTATTTTATTTTTACCTTTTAACCTTTTTTCTTATTAAATTATATTTCTGACTTGGAGCCTCTCACTCATTTTGCTTTCAAACCACGACACTTGTCCACCCCTTGCCTTCCGGTAGGTTACTGGAGCAATGGATGGGATACAGGAACTCTCACTCCCAGAGCCCTGGTGTTCCTCCTCTGAATCCCAAGTGTGGGAACCAGGGGGGAAAGCGTGGGAACCGGGTGGGGGAGCGTGGGAACTGGCTGCGTGCGGGCAGGGTCTGGGGCATTCCAGGGGAGAGGTCTGATCGGGTGATGTAACTCCGGGGGTGCGGCTAGAGGCGGAGCAGCGGGCCGGGGTTTGGGAGAGAGGCAGGGACAGGAAAGGGTTTTTGCAGGAGTAGGGAGGATTATTAGGTAAAGAACGAGAAACGGCGGGAAGGGAAGATGAGCGGGCCATGCAGCGGCCGCCATTTCCTAATTGAGGGCTGGGGACGCCATTCCGATAGAATTCCCCCCCCTGCAAAACTGAAACGAACTCTCGGGGGCGAACCGGGAAAAGTGCGGGGAAGGGAGAGATCTCTGGCAGCCTGGCCAAGGCTGCACCGAGAATCCCAGACAGACTGCCTTGTCTGACTCGGGTGGGGGGATCTCGGTGTCCTGAAGGGGCCAGGGCTGGTGGGCTGGTATATGCCCTTAGCACCCTTGAGGATGCCTTTGTGGGAGCCGAGGGATCGGGGAGACACTTCAGGGGAACGGGGGAAATGAAAACTTTCTCGCCGGGACGACTCTTTCTCCACTCCGTTTATTTTTTTAACTGCGGACCTAATTTTTTGAGACCAAAATAAATATTTTGCTGCTTTCTCATTTCTGAGGGTGGCCAATTCTGTGAATTTAGAAATTACTGAGTCCCAATATTGGACTTCAGTGACTGTCTCCAGAGTGGTGTCTGGGAAATGGAGGAAGAGTTTTCTCACGAATCGCTTCAACTGTCCCTTTGAGAACCAAATCTTATTACCTGCCAAAACGCCAACAAAACTTAAATAAACGTCTCTCTGAGCATGTGATAAGCGAGCACCCATGATTGATGTTAAAATCAGTCACTCCTTCAGAAACCACCGTAAAAAACCCCGAATTGAAACCGCAAAAACCGTCGCTTTAAAAAACCAGGGTTAGGCTTACCAGCCTCCTTGCCCGACGTGCCTTGGCACAACCAAAATCCCGTCTCTAAACACCGCGAGCCACGCCTGGGGAAGTGGCAGACAGGGTAACACACAAACTTAAAGGAAAAATTCAACTTAAAATGCAGGAAGCCTTTCGAAACAACGTGAAAGGGAGCTCAAAAAGGGAGCCCCCCCTCCCCAGGGACCGCACGGTGCGACCTCTTGAGGCGGCACCCTCAAGCCGGTCCCCGAACAGCCCAAACCGGAATGGGACAAGGGTGTATCCCCCGTGGGAAACGTCCACTTACCCTCACCAGGCTCCTGCATAGCATAAAGACAGTGGCACTGGGGGATCCACGCCGAAGAGGACCTTGTGAGTGTGACAAAGCTGCCCTCTTCGTCCCCTGGGAGCGCTCCCGAAGGCTGCTTCCACCAGGGGCACGAGACACATGAAAGTCCACAAATCCACAGAAGGAAGAACTTCTTTGCGAAGCTCCTCGAAGGGGTTCAGCGTCGGATGCCTCGCTGCAGCGACTGGTGTCTGCTTCAGGCCACCCCGCGGCAGGGCACCACCCTGCAGTGGTTTCTCCCAGGCGTCGCTGGCTACGGCCAGCCCTGGCACCACCGCAACACAGGGGTCTTTGAGCCAGCAAAGCAGTCACTACTAAGGCGCGGATGAAATGAGAGACGGGACCCTCCAAATGAAACAGCAACTGAGGTTTATTCCACCTCAGGGCTGAGGCTCCGAGAAACAGGGAGATGGAGAGACCTCGAGCACCTGAGGGTTACAGTTTTTAAAGGGGGGAAGGAACACATGGGACGGCAGAGCATGGGGACCAATGAAGGGACTCAGGGTGTGACCCAGGGAGCATCAATCAATACAATAACCAATAATATAACTTGTAGGAGGGAGAAACCCTGACTCTAACCAATCACCCAGGACTCTTCCTAGAAGCTTCCAGGCACTGGGAGAGGTCTCAGGTTGACTGGCAGGGCCAGGTGCCATGTAAACAACAAGATTGACAGGTAACTGCTTTATGGTCCTAAGAATAGGGAGAAAAGGGGGTAACAGGTCATGAACTAGGCAACATGAACATATAACATATCAGCAAAGGATAACCATTAGCACTCATCAACCCACTGCTACAGAAGGGCATTGTGGGGAGATCAAGAGATACATATGAAATGTCTTGAAAAAGCCCTCCTGATGAGGTATGAGGTGCAAAAAGAAACCCCCTTCCTTTCTAAACCCCTCAGAGAAGAATCTCTGTGTGGCATAATTCAATCTCAGCCCCAGAATTATTCAATGGTTTATGAGTAAAACATTTTAAAGCTGTAACTGAACCTTTATACCATTTTCTCTTCTAGGATAAAGGATTGCAAACCACATATGTTTATATAAACTTAAATTATTTCGGATGATTATAACTAGGCAGAACTACTTTAAACACAATTCTTTCCTAAACAGTATAGATGCTATAAAAAGTAGAGTAGTACAATACAGTGTTCGCACCAAACAGAGATGGTATTAAATTAGCAATAACCCTGATTAAATGAGAGTTAATGTAATAGCACAATGCACAAAAATGGAGGCAAATGTTTCCTACTTGGAGAAGGAACTGAGAACTATTGACCATCACGGAATGATCGCTAAAATCAAAACGCCAAAAAGGAATACCATCCACAACCAAAGGTTAGTATTTGGAACTGGGTGGCTCAGGGCTGAGTCTGCGGGGCTAGTAGGGGGCGGTTCCCTTAGGGAGCTGGAGCTCCTCAGGCCTGAGTGCGTCGTCGTCGTCCCTTGGCAGAAGTCGCGGAACGGCAAGGCAAGAGCGGCAGCGTCTTCGAGCTCAAGAGTGGAACGGCGAGGCAAGAGCGGCCTCGGGGACGAAGAGGGGCCACGAGAGGCCCTCTGGGCAAAGGACCTTCCTGGCATTTTGCCGTTGCGCTCCTTTGTTTGCCCGGAGAGAGGGGCAACCCTGTAAGGAGGGCGAAGGCCCCTCTCTCTGCACCCGAGGGGGGAAACGGAGCTCTCCCAGGCCCCCGCCCGGCCGCCCTGTAAGCAGGGCAGGGCTTTTCCCCAGCTTTCCCTGACGGCCTTCTGCCTGCTGGTGCCCCCGGCCAGCGTGACCCCCTGTACTCGGGGCGCGTCACCCGACCGCCTTTGTCCCCGTGCCGTGCCAGCCCCCGTGCCCCAGGCGCAGCGCGGTTGCTCCCGCCTGGAACGGAGGCTCGGCAACGGGAAGGGGACAAAGTCAGTACTTCTTGAGAAGGCCTCCCCTGAAAGGATAGTTCTCATGCAGGAGAGAATATCTGGCCAACGGGGAAGCCAAAACTTAGGGCATCCGCGCAGGGGCAGGTCTCATGCTTTCCTCTCCCAGTCAGCGGTAGGTAGGGATGGCTCGACTAGAGCAGGTTGGCTGCACGGAACTCGATCCCTCTCCTGGGACCGTCTTCCCCTCCCTCCCTCCCTCCCCTGCCTTCCCTTGCCTTAGTGGGTGTGAGTGGGCAAGTGTGTTTGTGCTTTAGCCGCCCCCCTGCCCTAGGCAGAGTAGAGCAGAGTAGCTTAGACTTCCCAGGAGAGTAAGAGGAGCTCTGGGCAGCCACAGGTAGGGCGCCACAACGCTCAGGTGCGGAAAGCATCCGGCCTTGCCCCTGCTCTGTGAGGAGGGCGCGGAGGCGCTTAGCGGTAGGATGGGCCCCGTGACCCGCCTGTAGCCAGGCCCTGGGTCTGCGCCTCCGCTGCCGGGCATATAGTGCTGGTGAGCTGCCAGCGTGCCGGCCCTGTGCTCGGGGCACGTGTCCCGAGCTTGGTCCCCAGGAGCAGCCCCGGGTCCCTGTAAGCAGGGCTGGGGAGGCTGCTCTAGCCAGGTGACAGGAACCAGCGCTCCCGGGCGGCCTCGTAGAGGAGGCTCCCGGGGCTCCTGCGGACGGCCGTGTTGCCGTGCTGCGCCGCGGCCGGGCTCCGGCCGGCCCACAAGTGGGGCGCGGGCCGAAGCCCGTGCTCCGTGGTGCTCTCTGGGAGTGCCGGGAAGCGGGGGGCGGCCCCGTAAGTGGGGTTGTGTACGTCCCCCGGCCCCGGCGGGCGTTTGGAGGGACCCCCCCCCTGCCATCAGGCGGGGGGTATCCCTGACCCCGGCGTTTCCTTAAGCATCGGGGCCAGGAGTCGTGGGGCTGGGCGAGCGCCCCCCCCGTCCTTGGGCCTCGGCTTTAGGCCGTTAGTTTGACCGGCCCTGCCTATAGAATCTGGTTCCTGTTGCCGTAGGGGAAGGCTGAGCTCCGTGGCCCCCTGGGTGTGCGCCGACCGGCCTGTAAGCAGGCTACGGGTCTGGGAGCCTTTGTGCTCCCTTCAGCTGGCAGGCTGCGTGGGACGCCCGCCCCGTTAGCGGGGAGCGCCCCGGAACTGGAGAGAAGGAGCCTCCGTAGGCCTTGGGGACCAGGGCCGCCCCGTAAGTCGGGGCCGGTGCTCTGGGGTCCCGGGCACTTTGCGGTCCGGGCAGCGGCCTGAGACCCTGTAAGCAAGGGTGCGGCCTCTTGGCCCGCCTTCCTTTGCCCAGAGGGCCCGGCTCCCAGCACGGCGTGGGACTGCGCCGGACGTCACCAGGGTGAGTCAAGCCGAGGTCGGCGGCTTCTGGGCAGCTGGGGCGGGCGGCTGGGGGGGTCTGTGGCTGCTGGCTGGAGGATCTGGCTGGGGGGTTCCGGGTGAGGGATCCCTTAGGGAGCTGGAGCTCCTCAGGCCTGAGTGCGTCGTCGTCGTCCCTTGGCAGAAGTCGCGGAACGGCGAGGCAAGAGCGGCAGCGTCTTCGAGCTCAAGAGTGGAACGGCGAGGCAAGAGCGGCCTTGGGGACGAAGAGGGGCCACGAGAGGCCCTCTGGGCAAAGGACCTTCCCGGCATTTTGCCGTTGCGCTCCTTTGTTTGCCCGGAGAGAGGGGCAACCCTGTAAGGAGGGCGAAGGCCCCTCTCTCCGCACCCGAGGGGGGAAACGGAGCTCTCCCAGGCCCCCGCCCGGCCGCCCTGTAAGCAGGGCAGGGCTTTTCCCCAGCTTTCCCTGACGGCCTTCTGCCTGCTGGTGCCCCCGGCCAGCGTGACCCCCTGTACTCGGGGCGCGTCACCCGACCGCCTTTGTCCCCGTGCCGTGCCAGCCCCCGTGCCCCAGGCGCAGCGCGGTTGCTCCCGCCTGGAACGGAGGCTCGGCAACGGGAAGGGGACAAAGTCAGTACTTCTTGAGAAGGCCTCCCCTGAAAGGATAGTTCTCATGCAGGAGAGAATATCTGGCCAACGGGGAAGCCAAAACTTAGGGCATCCGCGCAGGGGCAGGTCTCATGCTTTCCTCTCCCAGTCAGCGGTAGGTAGGGATGGCTCGACTAGAGCAGGTTGGCTGCACGGAACTGGCTCCCTCTCCTGGGACCGTCTTCCCCTCCCTCCCTCCCTCCCTCCCTCCCTCCCCTGCCTTCCCTTGCCTTAGTGGGTGTGAGTGGGCAAGTGTGTTTGTGCTTTAGCCGCCCCCCTGCCCTAGGCAGAGTAGAGCAGAGTAGCTTAGACTTCCCAGGAGAGTAAGAGGAGCTCTGGGCAGCCACAGGTAGGGCGCCACAACGCTCAGGTGCGGAAAGCATCCGGCCTTGCCCCTGCTCTGTGAGGAGGGCGCGGAGGCGCTTAGCGGTAGGATGGGCCCCGTGACCCGCCTGTAGCCAGGCCCTGGGTCTGCGCCTCCGCTGCCGGGCATATAGTGCTGGTGAGCTGCCAGCGTGCCGGCCCTGTGCTCGGGGCACGTGTCCCGAGCTTGGTCCCCAGGAGCAGCCCCGGGTCCCTGTAAGCAGGGCTGGGGAGGCTGCTCTAGCCAGGTGACAGGAACCAGCGCTCCCGGGCGGCCTCGTAGAGGAGGCTCCCGGGGCTCCTGCGGACGGCCGTGTTGCCGTGCTGCGCCGCGGCCGGGCTCCGGCCGGCCCACAAGTGGGGCGCGGGCCGAAGCCCGTGCTCCGTGGCGCTCTCTGGGAGTGCCGGGAAGCGGGGGGCGGCCCCGTAAGTGGGGTTGTGTACGTCCCCCGGCCCCGGCGGGCGTTTGGAGGGACCCCCCCCCCGCCATCAGGCGGGGGGTATCCCTGACCCCGGCGTTTCCTTAAGCATCGGGGCCAGGAGTCGTGGGGCTGGGCGAGCGCCCCCCCCGTCCTTGGGCCTCGGCTTTAGGCCGTTAGTTTGACCGGCCCTGCCTATAGAATCTGGTTCCTGTTGCCGTAGGGGAAGGCTGAGCTCCGTGGCCCCCTGGGTGTGCGCCGACCGGCCTGTAAGCAGGCTACGGGTCTGGGAGCCTTTGTGCTCCCTTCAGCTGGCAGGCTGCGTGGGACGCCCGCCCCGTTAGCGGGGAGCGCCCCGGAACTGGAGAGAAGGAGCCTCCGTAGGCCTTGGGGACCAGGGCCGCCCCGTAAGTCGGGGCCGGTGCTCTGGGGTCCCGGGCACTTTGCGGTCCGGGCAGCGGCCTGAGACCCTGTAAGCAAGGGTGCGGCCTCTTGGCCCGCCTTCCTTTGCCCAGAGGGCCCGGCTCCCAGCACGGCGTGGGACTGCGCCGGACGTCACCAGGGTGAGTCAAGCCGAGGTCGGCGGCTTCTGGGCAGCTGGGGCGGGCGGCTGGGGGGGTCTGTGGCTGCTGGCTGGAGGATCTGGCTGGGGGGTTCCGGGTGAGGGATCCCTTAGGGAGCTGGAGCTCCTCAGGCCTGAGTGCGTCGTCGTCGTCCCTTGGCAGAAGTCGCGGAACGGCGAGGCAAGAGCGGCAGCGTCTTCGAGCTCAAGAGTGGAACGGCGAGGCAAGAGCGGCCTTGGGGACGAAGAGGGGCCACGAGAGGCCCTCTGGGCAAAGGACCTTCCCGGCATTTTGCCGTTGCGCTCCTTTGTTTGCCCGGAGAGAGGGGCAACCCTGTAAGGAGGGCGAAGGCCCCTCTCTCCGCACCCGAGGGGGGAAACGGAGCTCTCCCAGGCCCCCGCCCGGCCGCCCTGTAAGCAGGGCAGGGCTTTTCCCCAGCTTTCCCTGACGGCCTTCTGCCTGCTGGTGCCCCCGGCCAGCGTGACCCCCTGTACTCGGGGCGCGTCACCCGACCGCCTTTGTCCCCGTGCCGTGCCAGCCCCCGTGCCCCAGGCGCAGCGCGGTTGCTCCCGCCTGGAACGGAGGCTCGGCAACGGGAAGGGGACAAAGTCAGTACTTCTTGAGAAGGCCTCCCCTGAAAGGATAGTTCTCATGCAGGAGAGAATATCTGGCCAACGGGGAAGCCAAAACTTAGGGCATCCGCGCAGGGGCAGGTCTCATGCTTTCCTCTCCCAGTCAGCGGTAGGTAGGGATGGCTCGACTAGAGCAGGTTGGCTGCACGGAACTGGCTCCCTCTCCTGGGACCGTCTTCCCCTCCCTCCCTCCCTCCCTCCCTCCCTCCCCTGCCTTCCCTTGCCTTAGTGGGTGTGAGTGGGCAAGTGTGTTTGTGCTTTAGCCGCCCCCCTGCCCTAGGCAGAGTAGAGCAGAGTAGCTTAGACTTCCCAGGAGAGTAAGAGGAGCTCTGGGCAGCCACAGGTAGGGCGCCACAACGCTCAGGTGCGGAAAGCATCCGGCCTTGCCCCTGCTCTGTGAGGAGGGCGCGGAGGCGCTTAGCGGTAGGATGGGCCCCGTGACCCGCCTGTAGCCAGGCCCTGGGTCTGCGCCTCCGCTGCCGGGCATATAGTGCTGGTGAGCTGCCAGCGTGCCGGCCCTGTGCTCGGGGCACGTGTCCCGAGCTTGGTCCCCAGGAGCAGCCCCGGGTCCCTGTAAGCAGGGCTGGGGAGGCTGCTCTAGCCAGGTGACAGGAACCAGCGCTCCCGGGCGGCCTCGTAGAGGAGGCTCCCGGGGCTCCTGCGGACGGCCGTGTTGCCGTGCTGCGCCGCGGCCGGGCTCCGGCCGGCCCACAAGTGGGGCGCGGGCCGAAGCCCGTGCTCCGTGGCGCTCTCTGGGAGTGCCGGGAAGCGGGGGGCGGCCCCGTAAGTGGGGTTGTGTACGTCCCCCGGCCCCGGCGGGCGTTTGGAGGGACCCCCCCCCCGCCATCAGGCGGGGGGTATCCCTGACCCCGGCGTTTCCTTAAGCATCGGGGCCAGGAGTCGTGGGGCTGGGCGAGCGCCCCCCCCGTCCTTGGGCCTCGGCTTTAGGCCGTTAGTTTGACCGGCCCTGCCTATAGAATCTGGTTCCTGTTGCCGTAGGGGAAGGCTGAGCTCCGTGGCCCCCTGGGTGTGCGCCGACCGGCCTCTAAGCAGGCTACGGGTCTGGGAGCCTTTGTGCTCCCTTCAGCTGGCAGGCTGCGTGGGACGCCCGCCCCGTTAGCGGGGAGCGCCCCGGAACTGGAGAGAAGGAGCCTCCGTAGGCCTTGGGGACCAGGGCCGCCCCGTAAGTCGGGGCCGGTGCTCTGGGGTCCCGGGCACTTTGCGGTCCGGGCAGCGGCCTGAGACCCTGTAAGCAAGGGTGCGGCCTCTTGGCCCGCCTTCCTTTGCCCAGAGGGCCCGGCTCCCAGCACGGCGTGGGACTGCGCCGGACGTCACCAGGGTGAGTCAAGCCGAGGTCGGCGGCTTCTGGGCAGCTGGGGCGGGCGGCTGGGGGGGTCTGTGGCTGCTGGCTGGAGGATCTGGCTGGGGGGTTCCGGGTGAGGGATCCCTTAGGGAGCTGGAGCTCCTCAGGCCTGAGTGCGTCGTCGTCGTCCCTTGGCAGAAGTCGCGGAACGGCGAGGCAAGAGCGGCAGCGTCTTCGAGCTCAAGAGTGGAACGGCGAGGCAAGAGCGGCCTTGGGGACGAAGAGGGGCCACGAGAGGCCCTCTGGGCAAAGGACCTTCCCGGCATTTTGCCGTTGCGCTCCTTTGTTTGCCCGGAGAGAGGGGCAACCCTGTAAGGAGGGCGAAGGCCCCTCTCTCCGCACCCGAGGGGGGAAACGGAGCTCTCCCAGGCCCCCGCCCGGCCGCCCTGTAAGCAGGGCAGGGCTTTTCCCCAGCTTTCCCTGACGGCCTTCTGCCTGCTGGTGCCCCCGGCCAGCGTGACCCCCTGTACTCGGGGCGCGTCACCCGACCGCCTTTGTCCCCGTGCCGTGCCAGCCCCCGTGCCCCAGGCGCAGCGCGGTTGCTCCCGCCTGGAACGGAGGCTCGGCAACGGGAAGGGGACAAAGTCAGTACTTCTTGAGAAGGCCTCCCCTGAAAGGATAGTTCTCATGCAGGAGAGAATATCTGGCCAACGGGGAAGCCAAAACTTAGGGCATCCGCGCAGGGGCAGGTCTCATGCTTTCCTCTCCCAGTCAGCGGTAGGTAGGGATGGCTCGACTAGAGCAGGTTGGCTGCACGGAACTGGCTCCCTCTCCTGGGACCGTCTTCCCCTCCCTCCCTCCCTCCCTCCCTCCCTCCCTCCCCTGCCTTCCCTTGCCTTAGTGGGTGTGAGTGGGCAAGTGTGTTTGTGCTTTAGCCGCCCCCCTGCCCTAGGCAGAGTAGAGCAGAGTAGCTTAGACTTCCCAGGAGAGTAAGAGGAGCTCTGGGCAGCCACAGGTAGGGCGCCACAACGCTCAGGTGCGGAAAGCATCCGGCCTTGCCCCTGCTCTGTGAGGAGGGCGCGGAGGCGCTTAGCGGTAGGATGGGCCCCGTGACCCGCCTGTAGCCAGGCCCTGGGTCTGCGCCTCCGCTGCCGGGCATATAGTGCTGGTGAGCTGCCAGCGTGCCGGCCCTGTGCTCGGGGCACGTGTCCCGAGCTTGGTCCCCAGGAGCAGCCCCGGGTCCCTGTAAGCAGGGCTGGGGAGGCTGCTCTAGCCAGGTGACAGGAACCAGCGCTCCCGGGCGGCCTCGTAGAGGAGGCTCCCGGGGCTCCTGCGGACGGCCGTGTTGCCGTGCTGCGCCGCGGCCGGGCTCCGGCCGGCCCACAAGTGGGGCGCGGGCCGAAGCCCGTGCTCCGTGGCGCTCTCTGGGAGTGCCGGGAAGCGGGGGGCGGCCCCGTAAGTGGGGTTGTGTACGTCCCCCGGCCCCGGCGGGCGTTTGGAGGGACCCCCCCCCCGCCATCAGGCGGGGGGTATCCCTGACCCCGGCGTTTCCTTAAGCATCGGGGCCAGGAGTCGTGGGGCTGGGCGAGCGCCCCCCCCGTCCTTGGGCCTCGGCTTTAGGCCGTTAGTTTGACCGGCCCTGCCTATAGAATCTGGTTCCTGTTGCCGTAGGGGAAGGCTGAGCTCCGTGGCCCCCTGGGTGTGCGCCGACCGGCCTGTAAGCAGGCTACGGGTCTGGGAGCCTTTGTGCTCCCTTCAGCTGGCAGGCTGCGTGGGACGCCCGCCCCGTTAGCGGGGAGCGCCCCGGAACTGGAGAGAAGGAGCCTCCGTAGGCCTTGGGGACCAGGGCCGCCCCGTAAGTCGGGGCCGGTGCTCTGGGGTCCCGGGCACTTTGCGGTCCGGGCAGCGGCCTGAGACCCTGTAAGCAAGGGTGCGGCCTCTTGGCCCGCCTTCCTTTGCCCAGAGGGCCCGGCTCCCAGCACGGTGTGGGACTGCGCCGGACGTCACCAGGGTGAGTCAAGCCGAGGTCGGCGGCTTCTGGGCAGCTGGGGCGGGCGGCTGGGGGGGTCTGTGGCTGCTGGCTGGAGGATCTGGCTGGGGGGTTCCGGGTGAGGGATCCCTTAGGGAGCTGGAGCTCCTCAGGCCTGAGTGCGTCGTCGTCGTCCCTTGGCAGAAGTCGCGGAACGGCGAGGCAAGAGCGGCAGCGTCTTCGAGCTCAAGAGTGGAACGGCGAGGCAAGAGCGGCCTCGGGGACGAAGAGGGGCCACGAGAGGCCCTCTGGGCAAAGGACCTTCCCGGCATTTTGCCGTTGCGCTCCTTTGTTTGCCCGGAGAGAGGGGCAACCCTGTAAGGAGGGCGAAGGCCCCTCTCTCCGCACCCGAGGGGGGAAACGGAGCTCTCCCAGGCCCCCGCCCGGCCGCCCTGTAAGCAGGGCAGGGCTTTTCCCCAGCTTTCCCTGACGGCCTTCTGCCTGCTGGTGCCCCCGGCCAGCGTGACCCCCTGTACTCGGGGCGCGTCACCCGACCGCCTTTGTCCCCGTGCCGTGCCAGCCCCCGTGCCCCAGGCGCAGCGCGGTTGCTCCCGCCTGGAACGGAGGCTCGGCAACGGGAAGGGGACAAAGTCAGTACTTCTTGAGAAGGCCTCCCCTGAAAGGATAGTTCTCATGCAGGAGAGAATATCTGGCCAACGGGGAAGCCAAAACTTAGGGCATCCGCGCAGGGGCAGGTCTCATGCTTTCCTCTCCCAGTCAGCGGTAGGTAGGGATGGCTCGACTAGAGCAGGTTGGCTGCACGGAACTGGCTCCCTCTCCTGGGACCGTCTTCCCCTCCCTCCCTCCCTCCCTCCCCTGCCTTCCCTTGCCTTAGTGGGTGTGAGTGGGCAAGTGTGTTTGTGCTTTAGCCGCCCCCCTGCCCTAGGCAGAGTAGAGCAGAGTAGCTTAGACTTCCCAGGAGAGTAAGAGGAGCTCTGGGCAGCCACAGGTAGGGCGCCACAACGCTCAGGTGCGGAAAGCATCCGGCCTTGCCCCTGCTCTGTGAGGAGGGCGCGGAGGCGCTTAGCGGTAGGATGGGCCCCGTGACCCGCCTGTAGCCAGGCCCTGGGTCTGCGCCTCCGCTGCCGGGCATATAGTGCTGGTGAGCTGCCAGCGTGCCGGCCCTGTGCTCGGGGCACGTGTCCCGAGCTTGGTCCCCAGGAGCAGCCCCGGGTCCCTGTAAGCAGGGCTGGGGAGGCTGCTCTAGCCAGGTGACAGGAACCAGCGCTCCCGGGCGGCCTCGTAGAGGAGGCTCCCGGGGCTCCTGCGGACGGCCGTGTTGCCGTGCTGCGCCGCGGCCGGGCTCCGGCCGGCCCACAAGTGGGGCGCGGGCCGAAGCCCGTGCTCCGTGGCGCTCTCTGGGAGTGCCGGGCAGCGGGGGGCGGCCCCGTAAGTGGGGTTGTGTACGTCCCCCGGCCCCGGCGGGCGTTTGGAGGGACCCCCCCCCCCGCCATCAGGCGGGGGGTATCCCTGACCCCGGCGTTTCCTTAAGCATCGGGGCCAGGAGTCGTGGGGCTGGGCGAGCGCCCCCCCCGTCCTTGGGCCTCGGCTTTAGGCCGTTAGTTTGACCGGCCCTGCCTATAGAATCTGGTTCCTGTTGCCGTAGGGGAAGGCTGAGCTCCGTGGCCCCCTGGGTGTGCGCCGACCGGCCTGTAAGCAGGCTACGGGTCTGGGAGCCTTTGTGCTCCCTTCAGCTGGCAGGCTGCGTGGGACGCCCGCCCCGTTAGCGGGGAGCGCCCCGGAACTGGAGAGAAGGAGCCTCCGTAGGCCTTGGGGACCAGGGCCGCCCCGTAAGTCGGGGCCGGTGCTCTGGGGTCCCGGGCACTTTGCGGTCCGGGCAGCGGCCTGAGACCCTGTAAGCAAGGGTGCGGCCTCTTGGCCCGCCTTCCTTTGCCCAGAGGGCCCGGCTCCCAGCACGGCGTGGGACTGCGCCGGACGTCACCAGGGTGAGTCAAGCTGAGGTCGGCGGCTTCTGGGCAGCTGGGGCGGGCGGCTGGGGGGGTCTGTGGCTGCTGGCTGGAGGATCTGGCTGGGGGGTTCCGGGTGAGGGATCCCTTAGGGAGCTGGAGCTCCTCAGGCCTGAGTGCGTCGTCGTCGTCCCTTGGCAGAAGTCGCGGAACGGCGAGGCAAGAGCGGCAGCGTCTTCGAGCTCAAGAGTGGAACGGCGAGGCAAGAGCGGCCTTGGGGACGAAGAGGGGCCACGAGAGGCCCTCTGGGCAAAGGACCTTCCCGGCATTTTGCCGTTGCGCTCCTTTGTTTGCCCGGAGAGAGGGGCAACCCTGTAAGGAGGGCGAAGGCCCCTCTCTCCGCACCCGAGGGGGGAAACGGAGCTCTCCCAGGCCCCCGCCCGGCCGCCCTGTAAGCAGGGCAGGGCTTTTCCCCAGCTTTCCCTGACGGCCTTCTGCCTGCTGGTGCCCCCGGCCAGCGTGACCCCCTGTACTCGGGGCGCGTCACCCGACCGCCTTTGTCCCCGTGCCGTGCCAGCCCCCGTGCCCCAGGCGCAGCGCGGTTGCTCCCGCCTGGAACGGAGGCTCGGCAACGGGAAGGGGACAAAGTCAGTACTTCTTGAGAAGGCCTCCCCTGAAAGGATAGTTCTCATGCAGGAGAGAATATCTGGCCAACGGGGAAGCCAAAACTTAGGGCATCCGCGCAGGGGCAGGTCTCATGCTTTCCTCTCCCAGTCAGCGGTAGGTAGGGATGGCTCGACTAGAGCAGGTTGGCTGCACGGAACTGGCTCCCTCTCCTGGGACCGTCTTCCCCTCCCTCCCTCCCTCCCTCCCCTGCCTTCCCTTGCCTTAGTGGGTGTGAGTGGGCAAGTGTGTTTGTGCTTTAGCCGCCCCCCTGCCCTAGGCAGAGTAGAGCAGAGTAGCTTAGACTTCCCAGGAGAGTAAGAGGAGCTCTGGGCAGCCACAGGTAGGGCGCCACAACGCTCAGGTGCGGAAAGCATCCAGCCTTGCCCCTGCTCTGTGAGGAGGGCGCGGAGGCGCTTAGCGGTAGGATGGGCCCCGTGACCCGCCTGTAGCCAGGCCCTGGGTCTGCGCCTCCGCTGCCGGGCATATAGTGCTGGTGAGCTGCCAGCGTGCCGGCCCTGTGCTCGGGGCACGTGTCCCGAGCTTGGTCCCCAGGAGCAGCCCCGGGTCCCTGTAAGCAGGGCTGGGGAGGCTGCTCTAGCCAGGTGACAGGAACCAGCGCTCCCGGGCGGCCTCGTAGAGGAGGCTCCCGGGGCTCCTGCGGACGGCCGTGTTGCCGTGCTGCGCCGCGGCCGGGCTCCGGCCGGCCCACAAGTGGGGCGCGGGCCGAAGCCCGTGCTCCGTGGCGCTCTCTGGGAGTGCCGGGCAGCGGGGGGCGGCCCCGTAAGTGGGGTTGTGTACGTCCCCCGGCCCCGGCGGGCGTTTGGAGGGACCCCCCCCCCGCCATCAGGCGGGGGGTATCCCTGACCCCGGCGTTTCCTTAAGCATCGGGGCCAGGAGTCGTGGGGCTGGGCGAGCGCCCCCCCCGTCCTTGGGCCTCGGCTTTAGGCCGTTAGTTTGACCGGCCCTGCCTATAGAATCTGGTTCCTGTTGCCGTAGGGGAAGGCTGAGCTCCGTGGCCCCCTGGGTGTGCGCCGACCGGCCTGTAAGCAGGCTACGGGTCTGGGAGCCTTTGTGCTCCCTTCAGCTGGCAGGCTGCGTGGGACGCCCGCCCCGTTAGCGGGGAGCGCCCCGGAACTGGAGAGAAGGAGCCTCCGTAGGCCTTGGGGACCAGGGCCGCCCCGTAAGTCGGGGCCGGTGCTCTGGGGTCCCGGGCACTTTGCGGTCCGGGCAGCGGCCTGAGACCCTGTAAGCAAGGGTGCGGCCTCTTGGCCCGCCTTCCTTTGCCCAGAGGGCCCGGCTCCCAGCACGGCGTGGGACTGCGCCGGACGTCACCAGGGTGAGTCAAGCCGAGGTCGGCGGCTTCTGGGCAGCTGGGGCGGGCGGCTGGGGGGGTCTGTGGCTGCTGGCTGGAGGATCTGGCTGGGGGGTTCCGGGTGAGGGATCCCTTAGGGAGCTGGAGCTCCTCAGGCCTGAGTGCGTCGTCGTCGTCCCTTGGCAGAAGTCGCGGAACGGCGAGGCAAGAGCGGCAGCGTCTTCGAGCTCAAGAGTGGAACGGCGAGGCAAGAGCGGCCTTGGGGACGAAGAGGGGCCACGAGAGGCCCTCTGGGCAAAGGACCTTCCCGGCATTTTGCCGTTGCGCTCCTTTGTTTGCCCGGAGAGAGGGGCAACCCTGTAAGGAGGGCGAAGGCCCCTCTCTCCGCACCCGAGGGGGGAAACGGAGCTCTCCCAGGCCCCCGCCCGGCCGCCCTGTAAGCAGGGCAGGGCTTTTCCCCAGCTTTCCCTGACGGCCTTCTGCCTGCTGGTGCCCCCGGCCAGCGTGACCCCCTGTACTCGGGGCGCGTCACCCGACCGCCTTTGTCCCCGTGCCGTGCCAGCCCCCGTGCCCCAGGCGCAGCGCGGTTGCTCCCGCCTGGAACGGAGGCTCGGCAACGGGAAGGGGACAAAGTCAGTACTTCTTGAGAAGGCCTCCCCTGAAAGGATAGTTCTCATGCAGGAGAGAATATCTGGCCAACGGGGAAGCCAAAACTTAGGGCATCCGCGCAGGGGCAGGTCTCATGCTTTCCTCTCCCAGTCAGCGGTAGGTAGGGATGGCTCGACTAGAGCAGGTTGGCTGCACGGAACTGGCTCCCTCTCCTGGGACCGTCTTCCCCTCCCTCCCTCCCTCCCTCCCTCCCCTGCCTTCCCTTGCCTTAGTGGGTGTGAGTGGGCAAGTGTGTTTGTGCTTTAGCCGCCCCCCTGCCCTAGGCAGAGTAGAGCAGAGTAGCTTAGACTTCCCAGGAGAGTAAGAGGAGCTCTGGGCAGCCACAGGTAGGGCGCCACAACGCTCAGGTGCGGAAAGCATCCGGCCTTGCCCCTGCTCTGTGAGGAGGGCGCGGAGGCGCTTAGCGGTAGGATGGGCCCCGTGACCCGCCTGTAGCCAGGCCCTGGGTCTGCGCCTCCGCTGCCGGGCATATAGTGCTGGTGAGCTGCCAGCGTGCCGGCCCTGTGCTCGGGGCACGTGTCCCGAGCTTGGTCCCCAGGAGCAGCCCCGGGTCCCTGTAAGCAGGGCTGGGGAGGCTGCTCTAGCCAGGTGACAGGAACCAGCGCTCCCGGGCGGCCTCGTAGAGGAGGCTCCCGGGGCTCCTGCGGACGGCCGTGTTGCCGTGCTGCGCCGCGGCCGGGCTCCGGCCGGCCCACAAGTGGGGCGCGGGCCGAAGCCCGTGCTCCGTGGCGCTCTCTGGGAGTGCCGGGAAGCGGGGGGCGGCCCCGTAAGTGGGGTTGTGTACGTCCCCCGGCCCCGGCGGGCGTTTGGAGGGACCCCCCCCCCGCCATCAGGCGGGGGGTATCCCTGACCCCGGCGTTTCCTTAAGCATCGGGGCCAGGAGTCGTGGGGCTGGGCGAGCGCCCCCCCCGTCCTTGGGCCTCGGCTTTAGGCCGTTAGTTTGACTGGCCCTGCCTATAGAATCTGGTTCCTGTTGCCGTAGGGGAAGGCTGAGCTCCGTGGCCCCCTGGGTGTGCGCCGACCGGCCTGTAAGCAGGCTACGGGTCTGGGAGCCTTTGTGCTCCCTTCAGCTGGCAGGCTGCGTGGGACGCCCGCCCCGTTAGCGGGGAGCGCCCCGGAACTGGAGAGAAGGAGCCTCCGTAGGCCTTGGGGACCAGGGCCGCCCCATAAGTCGGGGCCGGTGCTCTGGGGTCCCGGGCACTTTGCGGTCCGGGCAGCGGCCTGAGACCCTGTAAGCAAGGGTGCGGCCTCTTGGCCCGCCTTCCTTTGCCCAGAGGGCCCGGCTCCCAGCACGGCGTGGGACTGCGCCGGACGTCACCAGGGTGAGTCAAGCCGAGGTCGGCGGCTTCTGGGCAGCTGGGGCGGGCGGCTGGGGGGGTCTGTGGCTGCTGGCTGGAGGATCTGGCTGGGGGGTTCCGGGTGAGGGATCCCTTAGGGAGCTGGAGCTCCTCAGGCCTGAGTGCGTCGTCGTCGTCCCTTGGCAGAAGTCGCGGAACGGCGAGGCAAGAGCGGCAGCGTCTTCGAGCTCAAGAGTGGAACGGCGAGGCAAGAGCGGCCTCGGGGACGAAGAGGGGCCACGAGAGGCCCTCTGGGCAAAGGACCTTCCCGGCATTTTGCCGTTGCGCTCCTTTGTTTGCCCGGAGAGAGGGGCAACCCTGTAAGGAGGGCGAAGGCCCCTCTCTCCGCACCCGAGGGGGGAAACGGAGCTCTCCCAGGCCCCCGCCCGGCCGCCCTGTAAGCAGGGCAGGGCTTTTCCCCAGCTTTCCCTGACGGCCTTCTGCCTGCTGGTGCCCCCGGCCAGCGTGACCCCCTGTACTCGGGGCGCGTCACCCGACCGCCTTTGTCCCCGTGCCGTGCCAGCCCCCGTGCCCCAGGCGCAGCGCGGTTGCTCCCGCCTGGAACGGAGGCTCGGCAACGGGAAGGGGACAAAGTCAGTACTTCTTGAGAAGGCCTCCCCTGAAAGGATAGTTCTCATGCAGGAGAGAATATCTGGCCAACGGGGAAGCCAAAACTTAGGGCATCCGTGCAGGGGCAGGTCTCATGCTTTCCTCTCCCAGTCAGCGGTAGGTAGGGATGGCTCGACTAGAGCAGGTTGGCTGCACGGAACTGGCTCCCTCTCCTGGGACCGTCTTCCCCTCCCTCCCTCCCTCCCTCCCCTGCCTTCCCTTGCCTTAGTGGGTGTGAGTGGGCAAGTGTGTTTGTGCTTTAGCCGCCCCCCTGCCCTAGGCAGAGTAGAGCAGAGTAGCTTAGACTTCCCAGGAGAGTAAGAGGAGCTCTGGGCAGCCACAGGTAGGGCGCCACAACGCTCAGGTGCGGAAAGCATCCGGCCTTGCCCCTGCTCTGTGAGGAGGGCGCGGAGGCGCTTAGCGGTAGGATGGGCCCCGTGACCCGCCTGTAGCCAGGCCCTGGGTCTGCGCCTCCGCTGCCGGGCATATAGTGCTGGTGAGCTGCCAGCGTGCCGGCCCTGTGCTCGGGGCACGTGTCCCGAGCTTGGTCCCCAGGAGCAGCCCCGGGTCCCTGTAAGCAGGGCTGGGGAGGCTGCTCTAGCCAGGTGACAGGAACCAGCGCTCCCGGGCGGCCTCGTAGAGGAGGCTCCCGGGGCTCCTGCGGACGGCCGTGTTGCCGTGCTGCGCCGCGGCCGGGCTCCGGCCGGCCCACAAGTGGGGCGCGGGCCGAAGCCCGTGCTCCGTGGCGCTCTCTGGGAGTGCCGGGAAGCGGGGGGCGGCCCCGTAAGTGGGGTTGTGTACGTCCCCCGGCCCCGGCGGGCGTTTGGAGGGACCCCCCCCCCGCCATCAGGCGGGGGGTATCCCTGACCCCGGCGTTTCCTTAAGCATCGGGGCCAGGAGTCGTGGGGCTGGGCGAGCGCCCCCCCCGTCCTTGGGCCTCGGCTTTAGGCCGTTAGTTTGACCGGCCCTGCCTATAGAATCTGGTTCCTGTTGCCGTAGGGGAAGGCTGAGCTCCGTGGCCCCCTGGGTGTGCGCCGACCGGCCTGTAAGCAGGCTACGGGTCTGGGAGCCTTTGTGCTCCCTTCAGCTGGCAGGCTGCGTGGGACGCCCGCCCCGTTAGCGGGGAGCGCCCCGGAACTGGAGAGAAGGAGCCTCCGTAGGCCTTGGGGACCAGGGCCGCCCCGTAAGTCGGGGCCGGTGCTCTGGGGTCCCGGGCACTTTGCGGTCCGGGCAGCGGCCTGAGACCCTGTAAGCAAGGGTGCGGCCTCTTGGCCCGCCTTCCTTTGCCCAGAGGGCCCGGCTCCCAGCACGGCGTGGGACTGCGCCGGACGTCACCAGGGTGAGTCAAGCCGAGGTCGGCGGCTTCTGGGCAGCTGGGGCGGGCGGCTGGGGGGGTCTGTGGCTGCTGGCTGGAGGATCTGGCTGGGGGGTTCCGGGTGAGGGATCCCTTAGGGAGCTGGAGCTCCTCAGGCCTGAGTGCGTCGTCGTCGTCCCTTGGCAGAAGTCGCGGAACGGCGAGGCAAGAGCGGCAGCGTCTTCGAGCTCAAGAGTGGAACGGCGAGGCAAGAGCGGCCTTGGGGACGAAGAGGGGCCACGAGAGGCCCTCTGGGCAAAGGACCTTCCCGGCATTTTGCCGTTGCGCTCCTTTGTTTGCCCGGAGAGAGGGGCAACCCTGTAAGGAGGGCGAAGGCCCCTCTCTCCGCACCCGAGGGGGGAAACGGAGCTCTCCCAGGCCCCCGCCCGGCCGCCCTGTAAGCAGGGCAGGGCTTTTCCCCAGCTTTCCCTGACGGCCTTCTGCCTGCTGGTGCCCCCGGCCAGCGTGACCCCCTGTACTCGGGGCGCGTCACCCGACCGCCTTTGTCCCCGTGCCGTGCCAGCCCCCGTGCCCCAGGCGCAGCGCGGTTGCTCCCGCCTGGAACGGAGGCTCGGCAATGGGAAGGGGACAAAGTCAGTACTTCTTGAGAAGGCCTCCCCTGAAAGGATAGTTCTCATGCAGGAGAGAATATCTGGCCAACGGGGAAGCCAAAACTTAGGGCATCCGCGCAGGGGCAGGTCTCATGCTTTCCTCTCCCAGTCAGCGGTAGGTAGGGATGGCTCGACTAGAGCAGGTTGGCTGCACGGAACTGGCTCCCTCTCCTGGGACCGTCTTCCCCTCCCTCCCTCCCTCCCTCCCCTGCCTTCCCTTGCCTTAGTGGGTGTGAGTGGGCAAGTGTGTTTGTGCTTTAGCCGCCCCCCTGCCCTAGGCAGAGTAGAGCAGAGTAGCTTAGACTTCCCAGGAGAGTAAGAGGAGCTCTGGGCAGCCACAGGTAGGGCGCCACAACGCTCAGGTGCGGAAAGCATCCGGCCTTGCCCCTGCTCTGTGAGGAGGGCGCGGAGGCGCTTAGCGGTAGGATGGGCCCCGTGACCCGCCTGTAGCCAGGCCCTGGGTCTGCGCCTCCGCTGCCGGGCATATAGTGCTGGTGAGCTGCCAGCGTGCCGGCCCTGTGCTCGGGGCACGTGTCCCGAGCTTGGTCCCCAGGAGCAGCCCCGGGTCCCTGTAAGCAGGGCTGGGGAGGCTGCTCTAGCCAGGTGACAGGAACCAGCGCTCCCGGGCGGCCTCGTAGAGGAGGCTCCCGGGGCTCCTGCGGACGGCCGTGTTGCCGTGCTGCGCCGCGGCCGGGCTCCGGCCGGCCCACAAGTGGGGCGCGGGCCGAAGCCCGTGCTCCGTGGCGCTCTCTGGGAGTGCCGGGAAGCGGGGGGCAGCCCCGTAAGTGGGGTTGTGTACGTCCCCCGGCCCCGGCGGGCGTTTGGAGGGACCCCCCCCCCGCCATCAGGCGGGGGGTATCCCTGACCCCGGCGTTTCCTTAAGCATCGGGGCCAGGAGTCGTGGGGCTGGGCGAGCGCCCCCCCCGTCCTTGGGCCTCGGCTTTAGGCCGTTAGTTTGACCGGCCCTGCCTATAGAATCTGGTTCCTGTTGCCGTAGGGGAAGGCTGAGCTCCGTGGCCCCCTGGGTGTGCGCCGACCGGCCTGTAAGCAGGCTACGGGTCTGGGAGCCTTTGTGCTCCCTTCAGCTGGCAGGCTGCGTGGGACGCCCGCCCCGTTAGCGGGGAGCGCCCCGGAACTGGAGAGAAGGAGCCTCCGTAGGCCTTGGGGACCAGGGCCGCCCCGTAAGTCGGGGCCGGTGCTCTGGGGTCCCGGGCACTTTGCGGTCCGGGCAGCGGCCTGAGACCCTGTAAGCAAGGGTGCGGCCTCTTGGCCCGCCTTCCTTTGCCCAGAGGGCCCGGCTCCCAGCACGGCGTGGGACTGCGCCGGACGTCACCAGGGTGAGTCAAGCCGAGGTCGGCGGCTTCTGGGCAGCTGGGGCGGGCGGCTGGGGGGGTCTGTGGCTGCTGGCTGGAGGATCTGGCTGGGGGGTTCCGGGTGAGGGATCCCTTAGGGAGCTGGAGCTCCTCAGGCCTGAGTGCGTCGTCGTCGTCCCTTGGCAGAAGTCGCGGAACGGCGAGGCAAGAGCGGCAGCGTCTTCGAGCTCAAGAGTGGAACGGCGAGGCAAGAGCGGCCTTGGGGACGAAGAGGGGCCACGAGAGGCCCTCTGGGCAAAGGACCTTCCCGGCATTTTGCCGTTGCGCTCCTTTGTTTGCCCGGAGAGAGGGGCAACCCTGTAAGGAGGGCGAAGGCCCCTCTCTCCGCACCCGAGGGGGGAAACGGAGCTCTCCCAGGCCCCCGCCCGGCCGCCCTGTAAGCAGGGCAGGGCTTTTCCCCAGCTTTCCCTGACGGCCTTCTGCCTGCTGGTGCCCCCGGCCAGCGTGACCCCCTGTACTCGGGGCGCGTCACCCGACCGCCTTTGTCCCCGTGCCGTGCCAGCCCCCGTGCCCCAGGCGCAGCGCGGTTGCTCCCGCCTGGAACGGAGGCTCGGCAACGGGAAGGGGACAAAGTCAGTACTTCTTGAGAAGGCCTCCCCTGAAAGGATAGTTCTCATGCAGGAGAGAATATCTGGCCAACGGGGAAGCCAAAACTTAGGGCATCCGCGCAGGGGCAGGTCTCATGCTTTCCTCTCCCAGTCAGCGGTAGGTAGGGATGGCTCGACTAGAGCAGGTTGGCTGCACGGAACTGGCTCCCTCTCCTGGGACCGTCTTCCCCTCCCTCCCTCCCTCCCTCCCTCCCCTGCCTTCCCTTGCCTTAGTGGGTGTGAGTGGGCAAGTGTGTTTGTGCTTTAGCCGCCCCCCTGCCCTAGGCAGAGTAGAGCAGAGTAGCTTAGACTTCCCAGGAGAGTAAGAGGAGCTCTGGGCAGCCACAGGTAGGGCGCCACAACGCTCAGGTGCGGAAAGCATCCGGCCTTGCCCCTGCTCTGTGAGGAGGGCGCGGAGGCGCTTAGCGGTAGGATGGGCCCCGTGACCCGCCTGTAGCCAGGCCCTGGGTCTGCGCCTCCGCTGCCGGGCATATAGTGCTGGTGAGCTGCCAGCGTGCCGGCCCTGTGCTCGGGGCACGTGTCCCGAGCTTGGTCCCCAGGAGCAGCCCCGGGTCCCTGTAAGCAGGGCTGGGGAGGCTGCTCTAGCCAGGTGACAGGAACCAGCGCTCCCGGGCGGCCTCGTAGAGGAGGCTCCCGGGGCTCCTGCGGACGGCCGTGTTGCCGTGCTGCGCCGCGGCCGGGCTCCGGCCGGCCCACAAGTGGGGCGCGGGCCGAAGCCCGTGCTCCGTGGCGCTCTCTGGGAGTGCCGGGAAGCGGGGGGCGGCCCCGTAAGTGGGGTTGTGTACGTCCCCCGGCCCCGGCGGGCGTTTGGAGGGACCCCCCCCCCGCCATCAGGCGGGGGGTATCCCTGACCCCGGCGTTTCCTTAAGCATCGGGGCCAGGAGTCGTGGGGCTGGGCGAGCGCCCCCCCCGTCCTTGGGCCTCGGCTTTAGGCCGTTAGTTTGACCGGCCCTGCCTATAGAATCTGGTTCCTGTTGCCGTAGGGGAAGGCTGAGCTCCGTGGCCCCCTGGGTGTGCGCCGACCGGCCTGTAAGCAGGCTACGGGTCTGGGAGCCTTTGTGCTCCCTTCAGCTGGCAGGCTGCGTGGGACGCCCGCCCCGTTAGCGGGGAGCGCCCCGGAACTGGAGAGAAGGAGCCTCCGTAGGCCTTGGGGACCAGGGCCGCCCCGTAAGTCGGGGCCGGTGCTCTGGGGTCCCGGGCACTTTGCGGTCCGGGCAGCGGCCTGAGACCCTGTAAGCAAGGGTGCGGCCTCTTGGCCCGCCTTCCTTTGCCCAGAGGGCCCGGCTCCCAGCACGGCGTGGGACTGCGCCGGACGTCACCAGGGTGAGTCAAGCCGAGGTCGGCGGCTTCTGGGCAGCTGGGGCGGGCGGCTGGGGGGGTCTGTGGCTGCTGGCTGGAGGATCTGGCTGGGGGGTTCCGGGTGAGGGATCCCTTAGGGAGCTGGAGCTCCTCAGGCCTGAGTGCGTCGTCGTCGTCCCTTGGCAGAAGTCGCGGAACGGCGAGGCAAGAGCGGCAGCGTCTTCGAGCTCAAGAGTGGAACGGCGAGGCAAGAGCGGCCTTGGGGACGAAGAGGGGCCACGAGAGGCCCTCTGGGCAAAGGACCTTCCCGGCATTTTGCCGTTGCGCTCCTTTGTTTGCCCGGAGAGAGGGGCAACCCTGTAAGGAGGGCGAAGGCCCCTCTCTCCGCACCCGAGGGGGGAAACGGAGCTCTCCCAGGCCCCCGCCCGGCCGCCCTGTAAGCAGGGCAGGGCTTTTCCCCAGCTTTCCCTGACGGCCTTCTGCCTGCTGGTGCCCCCGGCCAGCGTGACCCCCTGTACTCGGGGCGCGTCACCCGACCGCCTTTGTCCCCGTGCCGTGCCAGCCCCCGTGCCCCAGGCGCAGCGCGGTTGCTCCCGCCTGGAACGGAGGCTCGGCAATGGGAAGGGGACAAAGTCAGTACTTCTTGAGAAGGCCTCCCCTGAAAGGATAGTTCTCATGCAGGAGAGAATATCTGGCCAACGGGGAAGCCAAAACTTAGGGCATCCGCGCAGGGGCAGGTCTCATGCTTTCCTCTCCCAGTCAGCGGTAGGTAGGGATGGCTCGACTAGAGCAGGTTGGCTGCACGGAACTGGCTCCCTCTCCTGGGACCGTCTTCCCCTCCCTCCCTCCCTCCCTCCCCTGCCTTCCCTTGCCTTAGTGGGTGTGAGTGGGCAAGTGTGTTTGTGCTTTAGCCGCCCCCCTGCCCTAGGCAGAGTAGAGCAGAGTAGCTTAGACTTCCCAGGAGAGTAAGAGGAGCTCTGGGCAGCCACAGGTAGGGCGCCACAACGCTCAGGTGCGGAAAGCATCCGGCCTTGCCCCTGCTCTGTGAGGAGGGCGCGGAGGCGCTTAGCGGTAGGATGGGCCCCGTGACCCGCCTGTAGCCAGGCCCTGGGTCTGCGCCTCCGCTGCCGGGCATATAGTGCTGGTGAGCTGCCAGCGTGCCGGCCCTGTGCTCGGGGCACGTGTCCCGAGCTTGGTCCCCAGGAGCAGCCCCGGGTCCCTGTAAGCAGGGCTGGGGAGGCTGCTCTAGCCAGGTGACAGGAACCAGCGCTCCCGGGCGGCCTCGTAGAGGAGGCTCCCGGGGCTCCTGCGGACGGCCGTGTTGCCGTGCTGCGCCGCGGCCGGGCTCCGGCCGGCCCACAAGTGGGGCGCGGGCCGAAGCCCGTGCTCCGTGGCGCTCTCTGGGAGTGCCGGGAAGCGGGGGGCAGCCCCGTAAGTGGGGTTGTGTACGTCCCCCGGCCCCGGCGGGCGTTTGGAGGGACCCCCCCCCCGCCATCAGGCGGGGGGTATCCCTGACCCCGGCGTTTCCTTAAGCATCGGGGCCAGGAGTCGTGGGGCTGGGCGAGCGCCCCCCCCGTCCTTGGGCCTCGGCTTTAGGCCGTTAGTTTGACCGGCCCTGCCTATAGAATCTGGTTCCTGTTGCCGTAGGGGAAGGCTGAGCTCCGTGGCCCCCTGGGTGTGCGCCGACCGGCCTGTAAGCAGGCTACGGGTCTGGGAGCCTTTGTGCTCCCTTCAGCTGGCAGGCTGCGTGGGACGCCCGCCCCGTTAGCGGGGAGCGCCCCGGAACTGGAGAGAAGGAGCCTCCGTAGGCCTTGGGGACCAGGGCCGCCCCGTAAGTCGGGGCCGGTGCTCTGGGGTCCCGGGCACTTTGCGGTCCGGGCAGCGGCCTGAGACCCTGTAAGCAAGGGTGCGGCCTCTTGGCCCGCCTTCCTTTGCCCAGAGGGCCCGGCTCCCAGCACGGCGTGGGACTGCGCCGGACGTCACCAGGGTGAGTCAAGCCGAGGTCGGCGGCTTCTGGGCAGCTGGGGCGGGCGGCTGGGGGGGTCTGTGGCTGCTGGCTGGAGGATCTGGCTGGGGGGTTCCGGGTGAGGGATCCCTTAGGGAGCTGGAGCTCCTCAGGCCTGAGTGCGTCGTCGTCGTCCCTTGGCAGAAGTCGCGGAACGGCGAGGCAAGAGCGGCAGCGTCTTCGAGCTCAAGAGTGGAACGGCGAGGCAAGAGCGGCCTTGGGGACGAAGAGGGGCCACGAGAGGCCCTCTGGGCAAAGGACCTTCCCGGCATTTTGCCGTTGCGCTCCTTTGTTTGCCCGGAGAGAGGGGCAACCCTGTAAGGAGGGCGAAGGCCCCTCTCTCCGCACCCGAGGGGGGAAACGGAGCTCTCCCAGGCCCCCGCCCGGCCGCCCTGTAAGCAGGGCAGGGCTTTTCCCCAGCTTTCCCTGACGGCCTTCTGCCTGCTGGTGCCCCCGGCCAGCGTGACCCCCTGTACTCGGGGCGCGTCACCCGACCGCCTTTGTCCCCGTGCCGTGCCAGCCCCCGTGCCCCAGGCGCAGCGCGGTTGCTCCCGCCTGGAACGGAGGCTCGGCAACGGGAAGGGGACAAAGTCAGTACTTCTTGAGAAGGCCTCCCCTGAAAGGATAGTTCTCATGCAGGAGAGAATATCTGGCCAACGGGGAAGCCAAAACTTAGGGCATCCGCGCAGGGGCAGGTCTCATGCTTTCCTCTCCCAGTCAGCGGTAGGTAGGGATGGCTCGACTAGAGCAGGTTGGCTGCACGGAACTCGATCCCTCTCCTGGGACCGTCTTCCCCTCCCTCCCTCCCTCCCTCCCTCCCCTGCCTTCCCTTGCCTTAGTGGGTGTGAGTGGGCAAGTGTGTTTGTGCTTTAGCCGCCCCCCTGCCCTAGGCAGAGTAGAGCAGAGTAGCTTAGACTTCCCAGGAGAGTAAGAGGAGCTCTGGGCAGCCACAGGTAGGGCGCCACAACGCTCAGGTGTGGAAAGCATCCGGCCTTGCCCCTGCTCTGTGAGGAGGGCGCGGAGGCGCTTAGCGGTAGGATGGGCCCTGTGACCCGCCTGTAGCCAGGCCCTGGGTCTGCGCCTCCGCTGCCGGGCATATAGTGCTGGTGAGCTGCCAGCGTGCCGGCCCTGTGCTCGGGGCACGTGTCCCGAGCTTGGTCCCCAGGAGCAGCCCCGGGTCCCTGTAAGCAGGGCTGGGGAGGCTGCTCTAGCCAGGTGACAGGAACCAGCGCTCCCGGGCGGCCTCGTAGAGGAGGCTCCCGGGGCTCCTGCGGACGGCCGTGTTGCCGTGCTGCGCCGCGGCCGGGCTCCGGCCGGCCCACAAGTGGGGCGCGGGCCGAAGCCCGTGCTCCGTGGCGCTCTCTGGGAGTGCCGGGCAGCGGGGGGCGGCCCCGTAAGTGGGGTTGTGTACGTCCCCCGGCCCCGGCGGGCGTTTGGAGGGACCCCCCCCCGCCATCAGGCGGGGGGTATCCCTGACCCCGGCGTTTCCTTAAGCATCGGGGCCAGGAGTCGTGGGGCTGGGCGAGCGCCCCCCCCGTCCTTGGGCCTCGGCTTTAGGCCGTTAGTTTGACCGGCCCTGCCTATAGAATCTGGTTCCTGTTGCCGTAGGGGAAGGCTGAGCTCCGTGGCCCCCTGGGTGTGCGCCGACCGGCCTGTAAGCAGGCTACGGGTCTGGGAGCCTTTGTGCTCCCTTCAGCTGGCAGGCTGCGTGGGACGCCCGCCCCGTTAGCGGGGAGCGCCCCGGAACTGGAGAGAAGGAGCCTCCGTAGGCCTTGGGGACCAGGGCCGCCCCGTAAGTCGGGGCCGGTGCTCTGGGGTCCCGGGCACTTTGCGGTCCGGGCAGCGGCCTGAGACCCTGTAAGCAGGGGTGCGGCCTCTTGGCCCGCCTTCCTTTGCCCAGAGGGCCCGGCTCCCAGCACGGCGTGGGACTGCGCCGGACGTCACCAGGGTGAGTCAAGCCGAGGTCGGCGGCTTCTGGGCAGCTGGGGCGGGCGGCTGGGGGGGTCTGTGGCTGCTGGCTGGAGGATCTGGCTGGGGGGTTCCGGGTGAGGGATCCCTTAGGGAGCTGGAGCTCCTCAGGCCTGAGTGCGTCGTCGTCGTCCCTTGGCAGAAGTCGCGGAACGGCGAGGCAAGAGCGGCAGCGTCTTCGAGCTCAAGAGTGGAACGGCGAGGCAAGAGCGGCCTTGGGGACGAAGAGGGGCCACGAGAGGCCCTCTGGGCAAAGGACCTTCCCGGCATTTTGCCGTTGCGCTCCTTTGTTTGCCCGGAGAGAGGGGCAACCCTGTAAGGAGGGCGAAGGCCCCTCTCTCCGCACCCGAGGGGGGAAACGGAGCTCTCCCAGGCCCCCGCCCGGCCGCCCTGTAAGCAGGGCAGGGCTTTTCCCCAGCTTTCCCTGACGGCCTTCTGCCTGCTGGTGCCCCCGGCCAGCGTGACCCCCTGTACTCGGGGCGCGTCACCCGACCGCCTTTGTCCCCGTGCCGTGCCAGCCCCCGTGCCCCAGGCGCAGCGCGGTTGCTCCCGCCTGGAACGGAGGCTCGGCAACGGGAAGGGGACAAAGTCAGTACTTCTTGAGAAGGCCTCCCCTGAAAGGATAGTTCTCATGCAGGAGAGAATATCTGGCCAACGGGGAAGCCAAAACTTAGGGCATCCGCGCAGGGGCAGGTCTCATGCTTTCCTCTCCCAGTCAGCGGTAGGTAGGGATGGCTCGACTAGAGCAGGTTGGCTGCACGGAACTGGCTCCCTCTCCTGGGACCGTCTTCCCCTCCCTCCCTCCCTCCCTCCCTCCCCTGCCTTCCCTTGCCTTAGTGGGTGTGAGTGGGCAAGTGTGTTTGTGCTTTAGCCGCCCCCCTGCCCTAGGCAGAGTAGAGCAGAGTAGCTTAGACTTCCCAGGAGAGTAAGAGGAGCTCTGGGCAGCCACAGGTAGGGCGCCACAACGCTCAGGTGCGGAAAGCATCCGGCCTTGCCCCTGCTCTGTGAGGAGGGCGCGGAGGCGCTTAGCGGTAGGATGGGCCCCGTGACCCGCCTGTAGCCAGGCCCTGGGTCTGCGCCTCCGCTGCCGGGCATATAGTGCTGGTGAGCTGCCAGCGTGCCGGCCCTGTGCTCGGGGCACGTGTCCCGAGCTTGGTCCCCAGGAGCAGCCCCGGGTCCCTGTAAGCAGGGCTGGGGAGGCTGCTCTAGCCAGGTGACAGGAACCAGCGCTCCCGGGCGGCCTCGTAGAGGAGGCTCCCGGGGCTCCTGCGGACGGCCGTGTTGCCGTGCTGCGCCGCGGCCGGGCTCCGGCCGGCCCACAAGTGGGGCGCGGGCCGAAGCCCGTGCTCCGTGGCGCTCTCTGGGAGTGCCGGGAAGCGGGGGGCGGCCCCGTAAGTGGGGTTGTGTACGTCCCCCGGCCCCGGCGGGCGTTTGGAGGGACCCCCCCCCCGCCATCAGGCGGGGGGTATCCCTGACCCCGGCGTTTCCTTAAGCATCGGGGCCAGGAGTCGTGGGGCTGGGCGAGCGCCCCCCCCGTCCTTGGGCCTCGGCTTTAGGCCGTTAGTTTGACCGGCCCTGCCTATAGAATCTGGTTCCTGTTGCCGTAGGGGAAGGCTGAGCTCCGTGGCCCCCTGGGTGTGCGCCGACCGGCCTGTAAGCAGGCTACGGGTCTGGGAGCCTTTGTGCTCCCTTCAGCTGGCAGGCTGCGTGGGACGCCCGCCCCTTTAGCGGGGAGCGCCCCGGAACTGGAGAGAAGGAGCCTCCGTAGGCCTTGGGGACCAGGGCCGCCCCGTAAGTCGGGGCCGGTGCTCTGGGGTCCCGGGCACTTTGCGGTCCGGGCAGCGGCCTGAGACCCTGTAAGCAGGGGTGCGGCCTCTTGGCCCGCCTTCCTTTGCCCAGAGGGCCCGGCTCCCAGCACGGCGTGGGACTGCGCCGGACGTCACCAGGGTGAGTCAAGCCGAGGTCGGCGGCTTCTGGGCAGCTGGGGCGGGCGGCTGGGGGGGTCTGTGGCTGCTGGCTGGAGGATCTGGCTGGGGGGTTCCGGGTGAGGGATCCCTTAGGGAGCTGGAGCTCCTCAGGCCTGAGTGCGTCGTCGTCGTCCCTTGGCAGAAGTCGCGGAACGGCGAGGCAAGAGCGGCAGCGTCTTCGAGCTCAAGAGTGGAACGGCGAGGCAAGAGCGGCCTTGGGGACGAAGAGGGGCCACGAGAGGCCCTCTGGGCAAAGGACCTTCCCGGCATTTTGCCGTTGCGCTCCTTTGTTTTCCCGGAGAGAGGGGCAACCCTGTAAGGAGGGCGAAGGCCCCTCTCTCCGCACCCGAGGGGGGAAACGGAGCTCTCCCAGGCCCCCGCCCGGCCGCCCTGTAAGCAGGGCAGGGCTTTTCCCCAGCTTTCCCTGACGGCCTTCTGCCTGCTGGTGCCCCCGGCCAGCGTGACCCCCTGTACTCGGGGCGCGTCACCCGACCGCCTTTGTCCCCGTGCCGTGCCAGCCCCCGTGCCCCAGGCGCAGCGCGGTTGCTCCCGCCTGGAACGGAGGCTCGGCAACGGGAAGGGGACAAAGTCAGTACTTCTTGAGAAGGCCTCCCCTGAAAGGATAGTTCTCATGCAGGAGAGAATATCTGGCCAACGGGGAAGCCAAAACTTAGGGCATCCGCGCAGGGGCAGGTCTCATGCTTTCCTCTCCCAGTCAGCGGTAGGTAGGGATGGCTCGACTAGAGCAGGTTGGCTGCACGGAACTGGCTCCCTCTCCTGGGACCGTCTTCCCCTCCCTCCCTCCCTCCCTCCCTCCCTCCCCTGCCTTCCCTTGCCTTAGTGGGTGTGAGTGGGCAAGTGTGTTTGTGCTTTAGCCGCCCCCCTGCCCTAGGCAGAGTAGAGCAGAGTAGCTTAGACTTCCCAGGAGAGTAAGAGGAGCTCTGGGCAGCCACAGGTAGGGCGCCACAACGCTCAGGTGCGGAAAGCATCCGGCCTTGCCCCTGCTCTGTGAGGAGGGCGCGGAGGCGCTTAGCGGTAGGATGGGCCCCGTGACCCGCCTGTAGCCAGGCCCTGGGTCTGCGCCTCCGCTGCCGGGCATATAGTGCTGGTGAGCTGCCAGCGTGCCGGCCCTGTGCTCGGGGCACGTGTCCCGAGCTTGGTCCCCAGGAGCAGCCCCGGGTCCCTGTAAGCAGGGCTGGGGAGGCTGCTCTAGCCAGGTGACAGGAACCAGCGCTCCCGGGCGGCCTCGTAGAGGAGGCTCCCGGGGCTCCTGCGGACGGCCGTGTTGCCGTGCTGCGCCGCGGCCGGGCTCCGGCCGGCCCACAAGTGGGGCGCGGGCCGAAGCCCGTGCTCCGTGGCGCTCTCTGGGAGTGCCGGGAAGCGGGGGGCGGCCCCGTAAGTGGGGTTGTGTACGTCCCCCGGCCCCGGCGGGCGTTTGGAGGGACCCCCCCCCCGCCATCAGGCGGGGGGTATCCCTGACCCCGGCGTTTCCTTAAGCATCGGGGCCAGGAGTCGTGGGGCTGGGCGAGCGCCCCCCCCCGTCCTTGGGCCTCGGCTTTAGGCCGTTAGTTTGACCGGCCCTGCCTATAGAATCTGGTTCCTGTTGCCGTAGGGGAAGGCTGAGCTCCGTGGCCCCCTGGGTGTGCGCCGACCGGCCTGTAAGCAGGCTACGGGTCTGGGAGCCTTTGTGCTCCCTTCAGCTGGCAGGCTGCGTGGGACGCCCGCCCCGTTAGCGGGGAGCGCCCCGGAACTGGAGAGAAGGAGCCTCCGTAGGCCTTGGGGACCAGGGCCGCCCCGTAAGTCGGGGCCGGTGCTCTGGGGTCCCGGGCACTTTGCGGTCCGGGCAGCGGCCTGAGACCCTGTAAGCAAGGGTGCGGCCTCTTGGCCCGCCTTCCTTTGCCCAGAGGGCCCGGCTCCCAGCACGGCGTGGGACTGCGCCGGACGTCACCAGGGTGAGTCAAGCCGAGGTCGGCGGCTTCTGGGCAGCTGGGGCGGGCGGCTGGGGGGGTCTGTGGCTGCTGGCTGGAGGATCTGGCTGGGGGGTTCCGGGTGAGGGATCCCTTAGGGAGCTGGAGCTCCTCAGGCCTGAGTGCGTCGTCGTCGTCCCTTGGCAGAAGTCGCGGAACGGCGAGGCAAGAGCGGCAGCGTCTTCGAGCTCAAGAGTGGAACGGCGAGGCAAGAGCGGCCTCGGGGCCGCAGAGGGGCCACGAGAGGCCCTCTGGGCAAAGGACCTTCCTGGCATTTTGCCATTGCGCTCCTTTGTTTGCCCGGAGAGAGGGGCAACCCTGTAAGGAGGGCGAAGGCCCCTCTCTCCGCACCCGAGGGGGGAAACGGAGCTCTCCCAGGCCCCCGCCCGGCCGCCCTGTAAGCAGGGCAGGGCTTTTCCCCAGCTTTCCCTGACGGCCTTCTGCCTGCTGGTGCCCCCGGCCAGCGTGACCCCCTGTACTCGGGGCGCGTCACCCGACCGCCTTTGTCCCCGTGCCGTGCCAGCCCCCGTGCCCCAGGCGCAGCGCGGTTGCTCCCGCCTGGAATGGAGGCTCGGCAACGGGAAGGGGACAAAGTCAGTACTTCTTGAGAAGGCCTCCCCTGAAAGGATAGTTCTCATGCAGGAGAGAATATCTGGCCAACGGGGAAGCCAAAACTTAGGGCATCCGCGCAGGGGCAGGTCTCATGCTTTCCTCTCCCAGTCAGCGGTAGGTAGGGATGGCTCGACTAGAGCAGGTTGGCTGCACGGAACTGGCTCCCTCTCCTGGGACCGTCTTCCCCTCCCTCCCTCCCTCCCTCCCTCCCCTGCCTTCCCTTGCCTTAGTGGGTGTGAGTGGGCAAGTGTGTTTGTGCTTTAGCCGCCCCCCTGCCCTAGGCAGAGTAGAGCAGAGTAGCTTAGACTTCCCAGGAGAGTAAGAGGAGCTCTGGGCAGCCACAGGTAGGGCGCCACAACGCTCAGGTGCGGAAAGCATCCGGCCTTGCCCCTGCTCTGTGAGGAGGGCGCGGAGGCGCTTAGCGGTAGGATGGGCCCCGTGACCCGCGTGTAGCCAGGCCCTGGGTCTGCGCCTCCGCTGCCGGGCATATAGTGCTGGTGAGCTGCCAGCGTGCCGGCCCTGTGCTCGGGGCACGTGTCCCGAGCTTGGTCCCCAGGAGCAGCCCCGGGTCCCTGTAAGCAGGGCTGGGGAGGCTGCTCTAGCCAGGTGACAGGAACCAGCGCTCCCGGGCGGCCTCGTAGAGGAGGCTCCCGGGGCTCCTGCGGACGGCCGTGTTGCCGTGCTGCGCCGCGGCCGGGCTCCGGCCGGCCCACAAGTGGGGCGCGGGCCGAAGCCCGTGCTCCGTGGCGCTCTCTGGGAGTGCCGGGAAGCGGGGGGCGGCCCCGTAAGTGGGGTTGTGTACGTCCCCCGGCCCCGGCGGGCGTTTGGAGGGACCCCCCCCCCGCCATCAGGCGGGGGGTATCCCTGACCCCGGCGTTTCCTTAAGCATCGGGGCCAGGAGTCGTGGGGCTGGGCGAGCGCCCCCCCCGTCCTTGGGCCTCGGCTTTAGGCCGTTAGTTTGACCGGCCCTGCCTATAGAATCTGGTTCCTGTTGCCGTAGGGGAAGGCTGAGCTCCGTGGCCCCCTGGGTGTGCGCCGACCGGCCTGTAAGCAGGCTACGGGTCTGGGAGCCTTTGTGCTCCCTTCAGCTGGCAGGCTGCGTGGGACGCCCGCCCCGTTAGCGGGGAGCGCCCCGGAACTGGAGAGAAGGAGCCTCCGTAGGCCTTGGGGACCAGGGCCGCCCCGTAAGTCGGGGCCGGTGCTCTGGGGTCCCGGGCACTTTGCGGTCCGGGCAGCGGCCTGAGACCCTGTAAGCAAGGGTGCGGCCTCTTGGCCCGCCTTCCTTTGCCCAGAGGGCCCGGCTCCCAGCACGGCGTGGGACTGCGCCGGACGTCACCAGGGTGAGTCAAGCCGAGGTCGGCGGCTTCTGGGCAGCTGGGGCGGGCGGCTGGGGGGGTCTGTGGCTGCTGGCTGGAGGATCTGGCTGGGGGGTTCCGGGTGAGGGATCCCTTAGGGAGCTGGAGCTCCTCAGGCCTGAGTGCGTCGTCGTCGTCCCTTGGCAGAAGTCGCGGAACGGCGAGGCAAGAGCGGCAGCGTCTTCGAGCTCAAGAGTGGAACGGCGAGGCAAGAGCGGCCTCGGGGACGAAGAGGGGCCACGAGAGGCCCTCTGGGCAAAGGACCTTCCCGGCATTTTGCCGTTGCGCTCCTTTGTTTGCCCGGAGAGAGGGGCAACCCTGTAAGGAGGGCGAAGGCCCCTCTCTCCGCACCCGAGGGGGGAAACGGAGCTCTCCCAGGCCCCCGCCCGGCCGCCCTGTAAGCAGGGCAGGGCTTTTCCCCAGCTTTCCCTGACGGCCTTCTGCCTGCTGGTGCCCCCGGCCAGCGTGACCCCCTGTACTCGGGGCGCGTCACCCGACCGCCTTTGTCCCCGTGCCGTGCCAGCCCCCGTGCCCCAGGCGCAGCGCGGTTGCTCCCGCCTGGAACGGAGGCTCGGCAACGGGAAGGGGACAAAGTCAGTACTTCTTGAGAAGGCCTCCCCTGAAAGGATAGTTCTCATGCAGGAGAGAATATCTGGCCAACGGGGAAGCCAAAACTTAGGGCATCCGCGCAGGGGCAGGTCTCATGCTTTCCTCTCCCAGTCAGCGGTAGGTAGGGATGGCTCGACTAGAGCAGGTTGGCTGCACGGAACTGGCTCCCTCTCCTGGGACCGTCTTCCCCTCCCTCCCTCCCTCCCTCCCTCCCTCCCCTGCCTTCCCTTGCCTTAGTGGGTGTGAGTGGGCAAGTGTGTTTGTGCTTTAGCCGCCCCCCTGCCCTAGGCAGAGTAGAGCAGAGTAGCTTAGACTTCCCAGGAGAGTAAGAGGAGCTCTGGGCAGCCACAGGTAGGGCGCCACAACGCTCAGGTGCGGAAAGCATCCGGCCTTGCCCCTGCTCTGTGAGGAGGGCGCGGAGGCGCTTAGCGGTAGGATGGGCCCCGTGACCCGCCTGTAGCCAGGCCCTGGGTCTGCGCCTCCGCTGCCGGGCATATAGTGCTGGTGAGCTGCCAGCGTGCCGGCCCTGTGCTCGGGGCACGTGTCCCGAGCTTGGTCCCCAGGAGCAGCCCCGGGTCCCTGTAAGCAGGGCTGGGGAGGCTGCTCTAGCCAGGTGACAGGAACCAGCGCTCCCGGGCGGCCTCGTAGAGGAGGCTCCCGGGGCTCCTGCGGACGGCCGTGTTGCCGTGCTGCGCCGCGGCCGGGCTCCGGCCGGCCCACAAGTGGGGCGCGGGCCGAAGCCCGTGCTCCGTGGCGCTCTCTGGGAGTGCCGGGCAGCGGGGGGCGGCCCCGTAAGTGGGGTTGTGTACGTCCCCCGGCCCCGGCGGGCGTTTGGAGGGACCCCCCCCCCGCCATCAGGCGGGGGGTATCCCTGACCCCGGCGTTTCCTTAAGCATCGGGGCCAGGAGTCGTGGGGCTGGGCGAGCGCCCCCCCCGTCCTTGGGCCTCGGCTTTAGGCCGTTAGTTTGACCGGCCCTGCCTATAGAATCTGGTTCCTGTTGCCGTAGGGGAAGGCTGAGCTCCGTGGCCCCCTGGGTGTGCGCCGACCGGCCTGTAAGCAGGCTACGGGTCTGGGAGCCTTTGTGCTCCCTTCAGCTGGCAGGCTGCGTGGGACGCCCGCCCCGTTAGCGGGGAGCGCCCCGGAACTGGAGAGAAGGAGCCTCCGTAGGCCTTGGGGACCAGGGCCGCCCCGTAAGTCGGGGCCGGTGCTCTGGGGTCCCGGGCACTTTGCGGTCCGGGCAGCGGCCTGAGACCCTGTAAGCAAGGGTGCGGCCTCTTGGCCCGCCTTCCTTTGCCCAGAGGGCCCGGCTCCCAGCACGGCGTGGGACTGCGCCGGACGTCACCAGGGTGAGTCAAGCCGAGGTCGGCGGCTTCTGGGCAGCTGGGGCGGGCGGCTGGGGGGGTCTGTGGCTGCTGGCTGGAGGATCTGGCTGGGGGGTTCCGGGTGAGGGATCCCTTAGGGAGCTGGAGCTCCTCAGGCCTGAGTGCGTCGTCGTCGTCCCTTGGCAGAAGTCGCGGAACGGCGAGGCAAGAGCGGCAGCGTCTTCGAGCTCAAGAGTGGAACGGCGAGGCAAGAGCGGCCTTGGGGACGAAGAGGGGCCACGAGAGGCCCTCTGGGCAAAGGACCTTCCCGGCATTTTGCCGTTGCGCTCCTTTGTTTGCCCGGAGAGAGGGGCAACCCTGTAAGGAGGGCGAAGGCCCCTCTCTCCGCACCCGAGGGGGGAAACGGAGCTCTCCCAGGCCCCCGCCCGGCCGCCCTGTAAGCAGGGCAGGGCTTTTCCCCAGCTTTCCCTGACGGCCTTCTGCCTGCTGGTGCCCCCGGCCAGCGTGACCCCCTGTACTCGGGGCGCGTCACCCGACCGCCTTTGTCCCCGTGCCGTGCCAGCCCCCGTGCCCCAGGCGCAGCGCGGTTGCTCCCGCCTGGAACGGAGGCTCGGCAACGGGAAGGGGACAAAGTCAGTACTTCTTGAGAAGGCCTCCCCTGAAAGGATAGTTCTCATGCAGGAGAGAATATCTGGCCAACGGGGAAGCCAAAACTTAGGGCATCCGCGCAGGGGCAGGTCTCATGCTTTCCTCTCCCAGTCAGCGGTAGGTAGGGATGGCTCGACTAGAGCAGGTTGGCTGCACGGAACTGGCTCCCTCTCCTGGGACCGTCTTCCCCTCCCTCCCTCCCTCCCTCCCTCCCCTGCCTTCCCTTGCCTTAGTGGGTGTGAGTGGGCAAGTGTGTTTGTGCTTTAGCTGCCCCCCTGCCCTAGGCAGAGTAGAGCAGAGTAGCTTAGACTTCCCAGGAGAGTAAGAGGAGCTCTGGGCAGCCACAGGTAGGGCGCCACAACGCTCAGGTGCGGAAAGCATCCGGCCTTGCCCCTGCTCTGTGAGGAGGGCGCGGAGGCGCTTAGCGGTAGGATGGGCCCCGTGACCCGCCTGTAGCCAGGCCCTGGGTCTGCGCCTCCGCTGCCGGGCATATAGTGCTGGTGAGCTGCCAGCGTGCCGGCCCTGTGCTCGGGGCACGTGTCCCGAGCTTGGTCCCCAGGAGCAGCCCCGGGTCCCTGTAAGCAGGGCTGGGGAGGCTGCTCTAGCCAGGTGACAGGAACCAGCGCTCCCGGGCGGCCTCGTAGAGGAGGCTCCCGGGGCTCCTGCGGACGGCCGTGTTGCCGTGCTGCGCCGCGGCCGGGCTCCGGCCGGCCCACAAGTGGGGCGCGGGCCGAAGCCCGTGCTCCGTGGCGCTCTCTGGGAGTGCCGGGAAGCGGGGGGCGGCCCCGTAAGTGGGGTTGTGTACGTCCCCCGGCCCCGGCGGGCGTTTGGAGGGACCCCCCCCCCGCCATCAGGCGGGGGGTATCCCTGACCCCGGCGTTTCCTTAAGCATCGGGGCCAGGAGTCGTGGGGCTGGGCGAGCGCCCCCCCCGTCCTTGGGCCTCGGCTTTAGGCCGTAGTTTGACCGGCCCTGCCTATAGAATCTGGTTCCTGTTGCCGTAGGGGAAGGCTGAGCTCTGTGGCCCCCTGGGTGTGCGCCGACCGGCCTGTAAGCAGGCTACGGGTCTGGGAGCCTTTGTGCTCCCTTCAGCTGGCAGGCTGCGTGGGACGCCCGCCCCGTTAGCGGGGAGCGCCCCGGAACTGGAGAGAAGGAGCCTCCGTAGGCCTTGGGGACCAGGGCCGCCCCGTAAGTCGGGGCCGGTGCTCTGGGGTCCCGGGCACTTTGCGGTCCGGGCAGCGGCCTGAGACCCTGTAAGCAAGGGTGCGGCCTCTTGGCCCGCCTTCCTTTGCCCAGAGGGCCCGGCTCCCAGCACGGCGTGGGACTGCGCCGGACGTCACCAGGGTGAGTCAAGCCGAGGTCGGCGGCTTCTGGGCAGCTGGGGCGGGCGGCTGGGGGGGTCTGTGGCTGCTGGCTGGAGGATCTGGCTGGGGGGTTCCGGGTGAGGGATCCCTTAGGGAGCTGGAGCTCCTCAGGCCTGAGTGCGTCGTCGTCGTCCCTTGGCAGAAGTCGCGGAACGGCGAGGCAAGAGCGGCAGCGTCTTCGAGCTCAAGAGTGGAACGGCGAGGCAAGAGCGGCCTCGGGGACGAAGAGGGGCCACGAGAGGCCCTCTGGGCAAAGGACCTTCCCGGCATTTTGCCGTTGCGCTCCTTTGTTTGCCCGGAGAGAGGGGCAACCCTGTAAGGAGGGGCGAAGGCCCCTCTCTCCGCACCCGAGGGGGGAAACGGAGCTCTCCCAGGCCCCCGCCCGGCCGCCCTGTAAGCAGGGCAGGGCTTTTCCCCAGCTTTCCCTGACGGCCTTCTGCCTGCTGGTGCCCCCGGCCAGCGTGACCCCCTGTACTCGGGGCGCGTCACCCGACCGCCTTTGTCCCCGTGCCGTGCCAGCCCCCGTGCCCCAGGCGCAGCGCGGTTGCTCCCGCCTGGAACGGAGGCTCGGCAACGGGAAGGGGACAAAGTCAGTACTTCTTGAGAAGGCCTCCCCTGAAAGGATAGTTCTCATGCAGGAGAGAATATCTGGCCAACGGGGAAGCCAAAACTTAGGGCATCCGCGCAGGGGGCAGGTCTCATGCTTTCCTCTCCCAGTCAGCGGTAGGTAGGGATGGCTCGACTAGAGCAGGTTGGCTGCACGGAACTGGCTCCCTCTCCTGGGACCGTCTTCCCCTCCCTCCCTCCCTCCCTCCCTCCCCTCCCCTGCCTTCCCTTGCCTTAGTGGGTGTGAGTGGGCAAGTGTGTTTGTGCTTTAGCCGCCCCCCTGCCCTAGGCAGAGTAGAGCAGAGTAGCTTAGACTTCCCAGGAGAGTAAGAGGAGCTCTGGGCAGCCACAGGTAGGGCGCCACAACGCTCAGGTGCGGAAAGCATCCGGCCTTGCCCCTGCTCTGTGAGGAGGGCGCGGAGGCGCTTAGCGGTAGGATGGGCCCCGTGACCCGCGTGTAGCCAGGCCCTGGGTCTGCGCCTCCGCTGCCGGGCATATAGTGCTGGTGAGCTGCCAGCGTGCCGGCCCTGTGCTCGGGGCACGTGTCCCGAGCTTGGTCCCCAGGAGCAGCCCCGGGTCCCTGTAAGCAGGGCTGGGGAGGCTGCTCTAGCCAGGTGACAGGAACCAGCGCTCCCGGGCGGCCTCGTAGAGGAGGCTCCCGGGGCTCCTGCGGACGGCCGTGTTGCCGTGCTGCGCCGCGGCCGGGCTCCGGCCGGCCCACAAGTGGGGCGCGGGCCGAAGCCCGTGCTCCGTGGCGCTCTCTGGGAGTGCCGGGCAGCGGGGGGCGGCCCCGTAAGTGGGGTTGTGTACGTCCCCCGGCCCCGGCGGGCGTTTGGAGGGACCCCCCCCCGCCATCAGGCGGGGGGTATCCCTGACCCCGGCGTTTCCTTAAGCATCGGGGCCAGGAGTCGTGGGGCTGGGCGAGCGCCCCCCCCGTCCTTGGGCCTCGGCTTTAGGCCGTTAGTTTGACCGGCCCTGCCTATAGAATCTGGTTCCTGTTGCCGTAGGGGAAGGCTGAGCTCCCGTGGCCCCCTGGGTGTGCGCCGACCGGCCTGTAAGCAGGCTACGGGTCTGGGAGCCTTTGTGCTCCCTTCAGCTGGCAGGCTGCGTGGGACGCCCGCCCCGTTAGCGGGGAGCGCCCCGGAACTGGAGAGAAGGAGCCTCCGTAGGCCTTGGGGACCAGGGCCGCCCCGTAAGTCGGGGCCGGTGCTCTGGGGTCCCGGGCACTTTGCGGTCCGGGCAGCGGCCTGAGACCCTGTAAGCAAGGGTGCGGCCTCTTGGCCCGCCTTCCTTTGCCCAGAGGGCCCGGCTCCCAGCACGGCGTGGGACTGCGCCGGACGTCACCAGGGTGAGTCAAGCCGAGGTCGGCGGCTTCTGGGCAGCTGGGGCGGGCGGCTGGGGGGGTCTGTGGCTGCTGGCTGGAGGATCTGGCTGGGGGTTCCGGGTGAGGGATCCCTTAGGGAGCTGGAGCTCCTCAGGCCTGAGTGCGTCGTCGTCGTCCCTTGGCAGAAGTCGCGGAACGGCGAGGCAAGAGCGGCAGCGTCTTCGAGCTCAAGAGTGGAACGGCGAGGCAAAGAGCGGCCTTGGGGACGAAGAGGGGCCACGAGAGGCCCTCTGGGCAAAGGACCTTCCCGGCATTTTG